>NC_141020.1:17621634-18288682 GCF_052327205.1 Somniosus microcephalus | reverse complement strand
CTTCGCCTCCTCCTCCCTCTCCCCCTTCCCCTCCTCTCTCTCACCCCCTCCTCCCGCTCTCCTCCTCCTCTCCTCTCCCCTCCTTCCCCTCCTCTCTGCCCCCCTTCCCCTCTCCCCTCCTCCCCTCCCCTCCCCCTCCTCTCTTCCCCCCTTCACCTCCTCCCTCTCCCCCCTCTCTCCTCCTCCCCTCTCCCCTCCTCCTTCTCCTCTCTGTCCCCTTCCCCCCTCCTCCCCCTCCTCTCCTCTCCCCTCTCCTCCTCTCTCCCTCCCCTCTCCCTCTCCCTCTCTCTCCCCCCTCCCCAGTCTCTCAATCTCCCTCACGCACCCCCCCCCCCCGCCCCTTATTCAATCGCGGGTCCCCAGCACGGGAATAAAAATGCAAAGGTCGGGGGCGGGGAGGGGTTGCAAAATTGAATCTAACATCACGGATATTTGCAGAGAAACAACCATCAAACAAGCAAAATACTTAACGCAATTGTTGCTATTTGCTGCGAGGTCCCGGGCTCAGTCACCGTGGGTCTGGGTCTGGACAGGTCTGGGTCTGGGGAGGGTCTGGGAGCAGGGGCTGGAGCAGGGGCTGGGTCTGGGGAGGGTTTCAGGCACATACCGGGTTGTGAATGGGTTGTTGCTCCTCCATGCTGCAGGTTTTCCAGCTGCCTGTCCGTTGCTCCAATTGGAAAACTCCTGCACTTGCGACGATGTTTGTGCGAAAATGAAATTCACTTCCCCTTGTATCTCAACCACATCAAATAATCTAACTCCTCTTCACAAGGAGCAACGAAACTCAACTCTAGTTTCACTTCTCCTCAGCAACATGCTCCATGGGAACTTTCACAAGGACACACCAGGCCACCCTCTATCAAACTAAATTGTAAGATAAGGTTACACGCCTGTTTTCACCATATTTTTTTTTCAAAAATATATACTTTATTCATAAAAATTTTTGTTCACGTACATGACAATACAGTCCACATCTGGTACAATACAAATTAACTGCGATGCATGGCACTCAATTTACAAATTACAATACATTTATCATTATGCTTGTTGGAATACATTACAATACAATCCACAAATCATATTACAGATGAAAGCAACACATGGTACTGCCTTTACACAAACAGGTTCCAAGTACATTTTCATTGAGCCATTTCTGCGTCATATGGCCCGAGTGCGGGGTTTCTACTGGTTTCAGCCCCTCGGTGTACACTGGCAGGAGGGCCTTAAACTGTGGCCCTTCCCCATCGTGCCTTGGCGGCGGCGACACCAGCCTTTAGTGCGTCCCTCAGCACATCCTCCTGGACCTTGGAATGTGCCAGTCTGCAACACTCAGTCGCGGACAACTCCTTGCTCTGGAAGACATAGAAACATAGAAGATAGGAGCAGGAGTAGGCCATTCGGCCCCTCGAGCCTGCTCCGCCATTCAATGCGATCATGGCTGATCATCCAAATTCAGTACCCTGTCCCTGCTTTCTCCCCATATCCCTCGATCCCTTTAGCCTTAAGAAATATATCCAACTCCTTCTTGAATATATTTAATGAATTGGCCTCTACTGCCTTCTGTGGTAGAGAATTCAACAGGTTCACCACTCTCTGGGTGAAGAACTTCCTCCTCATTTCTGCCCTAAATGGCTTACCCCTTATCCTTAGACTGTGACCCCTGGTTCTGGACTCCCCCGCCATCGGGAACATCCTTCCTGCATCTAGTCTGTCTAGTCCTGTTAGAATTTTCTAAGTTTCAATGAGATCCCCTCTCATTCTTCTAAACTCCAGCGTGTATAAGCCCAATCGACCCAATCTCTCCTCATACGTCATTCCTGCCATCCCAGGTATCAGTCTGGTGAATCTTCGCTGCACTCCCTCCATGGCAAGAACATCCTTCCTCAGATAAGGCGACCAAAACTGCACACAATACTCAAGGTGTGGTCTCACCAAGGCCCTGTACAACTGCAGCAAGACATCCTTGTTCCTGTACTCGAACCCTCTCGCTACGAAGGCCAACATACCATTTCCCTTCTTAACCGCCTGCTGCACCAGCAAGTTTTCGGGCAGACCAAAGGGCGTCTTTCACCGAGTTGATGGCCTTCTGTTAGATCCGTGTGTTAATGGAGACACGGAATGCAGGAGTTGATTTAACAAGTGTTTACTGAACAAAGTCTGGAGGTGAACTAACTACACAAGACACTACACAGGCTTATATACCCGAGTGGTCACTACTGGCACTACAGTATACAGGGGCCTCAAAAACATAGTTCCTCTTAAAGGTACATACACTACAATTCCTCCCCTTTTAGATAAATAGTACATAACATTTTAACTAATCATTAAATAACATTTTTACAAGAACAATAATATACACATTTGCTGAAGTTAATTAATTACAAATTCAGTCTCTCTGGAGGCTTCCTGACTCGGTCCGGATAACGCCTCGGTGGTGTAGTAGGTTTCAGTGGTGTAGTAGGTTCTTTTGGCAAGGTCGATTCGGCTTCAATGCCAGTGTCGGGTTCATCTGGTTCCAGTATCACCGGATCGGAGGTAGATACTATGGGTATCTCTGCTTCATCACTAGGCATGTAGAGTTGTGGTGCAGGTTGTCCTTTTTCGGATGACTTTATGATCTGGTCAGCATGGCGCCTTATTATGCTTTCTCCAATGTCCACGGTATACATCAGCAGTCCTAGTCATGTGCAAATAGTTCCAGGCTGCCATTTCTCGGTACGGTAGTCCCGGGCCAAAACTGGTTGACCTATCTGGAAGGTTCTAGTTGGCCTTTCATTCATGCTTTGAAATTGCCGGTTCTCTACGTCCCTTCTGACGTTTGGCTTGACCAAATCCAGCCGGCATCTTAGGCTTCTATTGAAAAACATCATGGCGGGGGTTTGGTTTGTAACCACATGTGTTGCATTCCTGTACGCAAACAAGAAGTTATCTACCTTATGTTGTAGATTTATGTCTTCATTACCCATGGCCTTTATGGCCTTCTTGAAGGTCTGGACAAACCTTTCAGCCAATCCATTGGTGGCAGGATGGTATGGGGCGGACGTGTAGTGCTTAACCCCATTGTTTTTTACGAACCTCCTGAATTCTTCGGATACAAACTGCGGTCCATTATCGGAACAGATCTGTTCAGGCAGCCCATTTCTAGCGAATATGGTCCTTAACACTGTGATGGTTTTTTCCGTGGTGGTGGAGGACATCTTTATTACCTCCGGCCACTTGGAGTGTGCATCCACCGCGATTAAGAACATTGAGTCCATAAATGGACCAGCAAAGTCGATATGTACCCTTTGCCATGGAGATGAGGGCCACTCCCATGGATGTAGAGGGGCTTGTGGTGGGGCGTTTTGGACCTTCTGGCATCCTAGACAGCTCTTGGTCATTTCTTCGATGTCTCCATCGATACCTGGCCACCACACAAACGCTCTGGCTAAGTTCTTCATTTTCACTCCACCCAGATGCCCCTCGTGAAGCTCCTTTAGCACCCTATCCTTGAGTTTGGGTGGAATCACCACTCTGGATCCACACATCAAGGTTCCTCGGCACACTGACAGCTGTTCTCTTCTTTGCGAGAATGCTGGCAACAGTGGTTCGCCATGTGCTGGCCATCCCTTCACCGTTAAATCGTAGACTCGTGAGAGAGTCGGGTCATTTCGCGTTTCCTTTTCAATGGTAGAATTTGTCACCGGTAGACATTCCACTGTGGTCGAGTGGAACATCTCCACTGGGTCCACTGTAGGCACCTCTTCCACCGTTGGCAACGGTAGGTGCGATAACCCGTCAGCATTCCCATGCTGTTTTGTTTCTTTGTATTCTATTTCATATTGGTGTGCCCCTCGGAAAAGGGACCACCTCTGTAGCCTTTGCGCTGTCATAATGGGAACGCCCTTTTTAGGGTTGAATATGGAGACGAGGGGTTGATGGTCAGTCAACAAGGTAAATTTTTGTCCGTGTAGGTAATGGTTGAATTTCTTCACCCCCAACACCAGGCTGAGTGCCTCCCTGTCAATCTGGGCATAGTTACGCTCAGCTGAGTTCAATGAGCGTGACGCAAAAGCGATCGGCCGCTCCGAGCCATCAGGGAATCTATGCGATAATACCGCTCCCACGTCGTAAGGGGATGCATCGCACGCCACTCTGATTGGCAGTGATGGGTTGTAATGAGCCAACACTTCCCTGGACGTGATCAAGCCTTTGCATTTATGGAAGGCACGTTTACAGTCTTTGCTCCATTTCCAAACTACTCCCGTTTGTAGCAGTGCGTTAAGCGGGTGCAGAACCGTCGACAAGTTTGGTAAAAATTTATGATAGTAATTTACTAATCCCGGGAACGACCTTAATTGTGAGACATTTTCAGGCGCTGGGGCCTTTACGACCGCTTCAATTTTCTCAGGTGACTTATGCAACCCTTCTTCGTTAATGACATGGCCACAATATGATATTTGTTTCTGGAAAAATTCGCACTTGGGGCGATTTGCTCGTAGGCCCCGTTCTCTCAGCCTCGTGAGCACCTGCTCTTAGTTGGCAAGGTGCTCATTGTCGTTTTCTCCTGTTACAAGGATGTCGTCTAGGTAGCATTGAGTCCCCGGAATCCCTTGCACGACTTGCTCCATAGCTCTTTGCCAGGTAGCCGGAGCTGATGCCACTCCGAAAACCAGTCGATTGTACTGGTACAGGCCTTTGTGTGTGTTTATCGTGAGATACTTTTTCGAGGCCTCCTCAACCTCCATCTGTAGATATGCCTGTGCTACGTCAATTTTGGTGAAACGTTTCCCTCCGGATAGTGAGGCGAAAATATCTTCTATCCTCGGAAGAGGATACTGTACCGTGTGAAGAACCGGGTTTACAGTCAATTTGAAGTCCCCACAGATGTGAACTTTTCTCTGTTCTTCAGATTTATCATTATTCAACGTTTTCTTCATGACCGGGACGATGGGTGTTGCCCACTCGCTCCAATCTACCTTGGATAACACGCCTGCTTTTTCCAAATTCTCCAGCTCTGCCTCGACGGCTGGACGAATTGCGTATGGTACCAGCCTTGCCTTAAAAAACTTGGGAATTGCCGCATCTTCCACTTTTATTGAGGCGGTGGCGCCTTTCAGGGTTCCTAGTTCCTGTTGAAACACTTCTTTGGCATTAGCCAAGATTTCTTTTAATCGTCCAGGTATGACGTCATCATCGTTTTTTTTCTTACTGGTCACCGTCAGTGCCTGAATGGAGTGCCAGTCTAAACGTATCTTTCTGATCCATTCACGTCCCAACAACGGTGGACCACCATCTTGCAGAACGTATAAATACAACTTCTGTATTTCCTTGCCGTTGTATACAACAGGCACCCTTATTTTCCCTCTGGGGTATACTTTCTGCCCCGTATATGTCTTCAAGATAATGGATGTGTCTTTCAAAGGTATATTCGGAAATAGCCGCTCGTAATCCCGTCGACTCATGACGGTCAGAGCTGATCCTGTATCTAGCTCCATTTTGACTGGGGACCCCGCTATCATGAGGGTAACCCAAATGGTCTGGTAATCTTCTTTGGCAATTACATTATGTAATTTGAGACAGCTTAGTCTCTTGTTTCCGGAGTCACTATCACTCTTCTGGTCTTCGGAGCTACTGTCCGTCATCATTTGTACCTTTCTGTACTTTTCCTTATTGACCTTTTTACTGTCAGCGGATTTCTTTCCAGATCTGCATACACGTGCAATGTGTCCCATCTTTCCGCACTGCCTGCATGCTTTGTCCTTGAACCAGCAGTCCCTCTGGTCATGGGTGGATCTGCCGCAGCGATAACATCTCTCGAAACCCCGTGTCATTTCATGGGTGCCGAAGTCCTGTGGCTTTTGCTGTATCTCTGCAGCTCCTCTTGCTGCTGCTTCGTATGATACAGCCACACTGAAAGCCTTGTCCAGTGTCAAATCTTTCTCAGAAAGTAGTCTTTTCTGTGTTCCTTCGCTTAGGAGACCGCAGACGAATTTGTCTCATAGAGAATCTGCCAGTCCTGCCCCGAATTGGCAGTGCTTTGACAGCTTTCGTAATTCGGTGAGGTAATCAGCGTTACTTTCATTCTTGTGCTGATTCCTCCTGAAGAATTTGAATCGTTCCACTATCAGCAGCGGTGTTGGGTTTAAGTGCTCTTGTAAAGTATCAACAATCTCCTTAAAATTCTTGTCCATCGGTTTGGCTGGAGTGATCAAGTTTCGTAACAGCCCGTATGTCCTTGCGCCCATCAGATTTAGAAGTACCGATGCCTTTTTATCATCCGCTACTTCATTCGCCTTGCAATATACCTCCACTCTTTCCACATATGTGGTGCAATCTTCTATATCACTATCGAAAGCAGTAATGTTGCCAGTCTTCGGCATCTTGAAAATCTAAAATGGTGATTCCCGCGCTTTTCCTCCGTCCCCGATGGATCAAAATGGCGCCTCCCGCGCTTTTCTTTCTTCCCCGCCGAGTTGAGATGGCGCCTTCCGCGCTTTCCCGCCGCTGCCGCTGCTGCCAATGCTGTTCTCCGCGGTTCCCGTTGCGACCTGCAGTTTTGCGCGGTATTTCTATTTTCTTTTTAATATATTGCTTCAATAGTTTCTCCGTTACTTGGAGAACCGTTCCGTCGTGGAGCGGACCCTCTGGGACTTTCCCCTCCCTCTGCTCGGTCCGAACGCCGACCTGCTTTGCAGCACCGGACGCGCCCTGAGTGCTCCACCCTCTCTCTCTCTTTGCTTCTGCTTTCCAACTCGCTGCCCGACCCCGTTGCAGAGCCACCCGATCGAGCTCTAGCCTGCCGCAGCCCAGGAAGGATCAGTGCACTACCTGCCACCAGCCCGTTTAGCTGGGGAAACCAAAGACTGGAGACCAAGCCTGGCCCTCGTTTTCGAGTTTCTTTGAGTTATTTATTTATTTATTTATTTTTCTTGCTTCTGGCTTCGACCTTCGTCTGAGGAATCGATCCCCTTGAGGTGCTGCCGAATTGCAGGTAAGTTCGTTTCTAACTCGTCACCACTGTTAGATCCGTGTGTTAATGGAGACACGGAATGCAGGAGTTGATTTAACAAGTGTTTACTGAACAAAGTCTGGAGGTGAACTAACTACACAAGACGCTACACAGGCTTATATACCCGAGTGGTCACTACTGGTACTACAGTATACAGGGGCCTCAAAAACATAGTTCCTCTTAAAGGTACATACACTACACCTTCCAGCAGCAGTTGATGTCTCTCTCGGTGTGCGACCCTGGGAACAGTCGGTCGAGGGCAGAGTCCTGTGTTACGGAGCTACTCAGGATCAACCTCGACAAAGACCACTGCATCTCTTTCCAGACCTTCTTTGCAAAGACACATCCCAGAAGGAGATGGATGACGGTCTCGTCCCAAGCGCTGCCTTCACCATATATACTTCATGACGTCCACCCCCAGCACTTTCCAGAAAAAGTGCACTGTGTTTTGACTTGATTTCCTGTTTAAATCCAAAATTTGTTGATCGCAAACATTTTGTTTTACCAAGATAGCTGGATGGAAGATACCATCTAGCTCATCCTTGCCTAGACAACCTACAATTTCTCAACATGGCATATAGCGGCCAGAGTTTTTAAGCCTAGAAATTTGTTTCAGGCGATGGCACAAAATGGGTGGAATCGGATCGCTTGTTTTTGAGGCAAATTTCTAGCCTCTGTCTCCCCATCCCTGGCCCATCCCAGGTATTGATCACTGTCGGTGTGTGAAGGGCTTCCTAACAATCTTGCCTCTTCCCAGTTTGTAATCGTGTCATAAAAACAGAAAATGCTGGAAATACTCAGCAGGCCAGGCAGCATCTGTGGAGAGAGAAACAGAGTTAACGTTTCAGGTCTGTGACCCTTCGTTCTGAAGGGTCATCGACCTGAAACGTTAACTCTGTTTCTCTTCCCACAGATGCTGCCTGGCCTGCTGAGTATTTCCAGCATTTTCTGTTTTTATTTCAGATTTCCAGCACCCGTAGTATTTTGCTTTTGTAATCGTGTCCCATAGAAACATAGAAGATAGGAGCAGGAGTCGGCCATTCGGCCCCTCGAGCCAGCTCCGCCATTCAATGAGATCATGACTGATCATCCAAACTCAGTACCCTGTCCCTGCCTTCTCCCCATATCCCTTGATCCACTTAGCCTTAAGAAATATATCTAACTCCTTCTTGAATATATTTAATGAATTGGCCTCAACTGCCTTCTGTGGTAGAGAATTCCACAGGTTCACCACTCTCTGGGTGAAGAAATTCCTCCTCATCTCTGTCCTAAATGGCTTACCCCTTATCTGCAGTCATGTGTTAACTTGATGCAGCCCTGAAATGTTTACTCTCCGACATACCCCTGAGGCTCCCTTTCATTTCCTGTCGCTAAAGGGTGAAAAGTTCAAGTTTTCTAACCCTATTACAGCGTACAGTTCTGGTCGCCATATTATAAAAAGGATATAGAGGCGCTGGAGAGGGTGCAGAGAAGATTCACAAGGATGATACCAGAACTGTGAGGGTACACCTATCAGGAAAGGGTGAACAGGCCGGGGCTCCTTTCTCTTGAAAAGACAAGGCTGAGGGGTGACCTAATAGAGGTCTTTAAAATCATTAAAGGTTTTGATAGATTGGATACAGAGAGAGTGTTTCCACTTGTGGGGAAGAGCGAGAGACCATCAATATTAGATAGTCACCAAGAAATTAAATGGGGAGAGTGAGGGAGACTGGGGGAGAGTGAGGGAGAGAGGGGGAGAGTGAGGGAGACTGGGGGAGAGTGAGGGAGACTGGGGGAGAGCGGGGGAGCGAGGGGGAGAGTGGGGGAGAGAGGGGGAGGGGGGAGAGAGGGGGAGAGTGAGGGAGAGAGGGGGAGAGTGAGGGAGACTGGGGGAGAGTGAGGGAGAGAGGGGGAGAGAGGGGGAGAGTGGGGGAGAGAGGGGGAGAGTGAGGGAGAGTGGGGGAGAGTGGGGGAGAGAGGGGGAGAGAGGGGGAGAGTGGGGGAGAGAGGGGGAGAGTGAGGGAGACTGGGGGAGAGTGAGGGAGAGTGGAGGAGAGAGGGGGAGAGTGGGGGAGAGAGGGGGAGAGTGAGGGAGAGTGGGGGAGAGTGGGGGAGAGAGGGGGAGAGTGAGGGAGACTGGGGGAGAGTGAGGGAGAGAGGGGGAGAGTGGGGGAGAGTGGGGGAGAGAGGGGGAGAGTGGGGGAGAGAGGGGGAGAGTGGGGGAGAGAGGGGGAGAGTGAGGGAGACTGGGGGAGAGTGAGGGAGACTGGGGGAGAGAGGGGGAGAGTGGGGGAGAGAGGGGGAGAGTGAGGGAGACTGGGGGAGAGTGAGGGAGACTGGGGGAGAGTGGGGGAGAGAGGGGGAGAGTGGGGGAGAGAGGGGGAGAGTGGGGGAGAGAGGGGGAGAGTGAGGGAGACTGGGGGAGAGTGAGGGAGAGAGGGGGAGAGAGGGGGAGAGTGAGGGAGAGAGGGGGAGAGAGGGGGAGAGTGGGGGAGAGAGGGGGAGAGTGAGGGAGACTGGGGGAGAGAGGGGGAGAGTGGGGGAGAGTGAGGGGGGAGAGTGGGGGAGAGTGAGGGGGGAGAGTGGGGGAGAGTGAGGGAGAGAGGGGGAGAGAGGGGGAGAGTGAGGGAGACTGGTGGAGAGTGGGGGAGAGAGGGGGAGAGTGGGGGAGAGAGGGGGAGAGTGAGGGAGACTGGGGGAGAGAGGGGGAGAGTGGGGGAGAGTGAGGGGGGAGAGTGGGGGAGAGTGAGGGGGGAGAGTGGGGGAGAGTGAGGGAGAGAGGGGGAGAGAGGGGGAGAGTGAGGGAGACTGGTGGAGAGTGGGGGAGAGAGGGGGAGAGTGGGGGAGAGAGGGGGAGAGTGAGGGTGAGAGGGGGAGAGTGGGGGAGAGAGGGGAGAGTGAGGGAGACTGGGGAGAGTGAGGGAGAGGGGGGAGGGGGGGATACTGAGGGAGAGAGGGGGAGAGAGTGAGGGAGACTGGGGAGAGTGAGGGAGACTGGGGGAGAGTGAGGGAGAGAGGGGGAGAGTGGGGGAGAGTGGGGGAGAGAGGGGGAGAGTGGGGGAGAGTGGGGGAGAGAGGGGGAGAGTGGGGGAGAGAGGGGGAGAGTGAGGGAGACTGGGGGAGAGTGAGGGAGAGAGGGGGAGAGTGGGGGAGGGGGAGAGTGAGGGAAAGAGGGGAAGAGTGGGGGAGAGAGGGGGAGAGTGAGGGAGACTGGGGGAGACTGGGGGAGAGTGAGGCAGAGAGGGGGAGAGTGGGGGAGAGAGGGGGAGAGTGAGGGAGACTGGGGGAGAGTGAGGGAGAGAGGGGGAGGGGGGAGACTGGGGGAGAGGGGGGGAGACTGGGGAGAGAGTGAGGGCGACTGGGGGAGAGTGAGGGAGACTGGGGAGAGGGGGGAGACTGAGGGAGAGGGGGGAGACTGGGGGAGAGAGGGGGAGACTGGGGAGAGAGTGAGGGCGACTGAGGGAGAGGGGGGGAGACTGAGGGAGAGAGGGGGAGAGTGAGGGACAGAGGGGGAGACTGGGGAGAGAGGGGGAGATTGAGGGAGAGAGGGGGAGAGTGAGGGGGAGACTGGGGAGAGAGGGGGAGCTTGAGGGAGAGAGGGGGAGAGTGAGGGAGAGAGGGGGAGACTGGGGAGAGAGGGGGAGACTGAGGGAGAGAGGGGGAGACTGGGGAGAGAGGGGGAGACTGGGGAGAGAGGGGGAGACTGGGGAGAGTGAGGGAGACTCGGGGAGAGAGGGGGAGAGTGAGGGAGACTGGGGAGAGTGAGGGAGACTGGGGGAGAGAGGGGGAGAGTGAGGGAGACTGGGGGAGTGTGAGGGAGACTCGGGGAGAGAGGGGGAGAGTGAGGGAGACTGGGGAGAGTGAGGGAGACTGGGGGAGAGTGAGGGAGACTGGGGGCGAGTGAGGGAGACTCAGGGAGAGAGGGGGAGAGTGAGGGAGACTCGGGGAGAGTGAGGGAGACTGGGGGAGAGTGAGGGAGACTCGGGGAGAGTGAGGAGCACAATGTCTTGAGTAAAAGCCAAATTGGATTCCTACCAAACTATAGAACATCAGATCATATCTTCACCCTGCAGACCCTAATTGAGAAACATGTTCATCAAAACAAAAGCAACATTTTTGCCTGCTTTATAGATTTCCAGAAGGCTTTCGATTCCATCTGGCACGACGGTCTATTCTTGAAACTTATTGAAAGTGGTGTAGGGGGATAAACATATGATGTAATTAAATCAATGTATACAAACAATAAATGTGCAGTCAAAATTGGAGACAAACAAACAAAATACTTCCCACAGGGGCGTGGTGTGACGCAGGGCTCACCCATCTCACCGACACTCTTTAATATTTACATAAATGAATTGGCAAAACTACTTGAACAATCTACAGCACCCGGCCTCACCCTATATGAATCCAAGGTTAAATTCCTCCTCTATGCAGATGACCTGGTTCTGCTGTCACCAACTAAGGAGGGTCTACAGCAGAACCTGGATCTGCTAGAGTCATTCTGTCAGACCTGGGCCCTGACAATAAACCCCCAAAAAACCAAAGTCCTTGTGTTCCAGGAAAGATCCAGGCATCAGGGACCCAGAATAAATTTCACACTAGGAACAACTAAAATTGAAGAAACCACTAACTACACATACTTGGGCTTAAAAATCAGTTCTACGGGAAATTTTCATCTGGCTGTGAATGAACTGAAAGAGAAAGCAAGAAGGGCTTTCTATGCCATTAAAAAATCAATCCAAATAGAAATTCCAATTAGCATTTGGCTCAAAAATTTTAAATCAGTAATTGAACCAATTGCACTCTATGGCAGTGAGGTGTGGGGACCGCTAACACAACAAGAATTCGCAAAATGGGACAAACACCCCATTGAGATCCTACATGCAGAATTCTGTAAAAGTATCCTCCGGACCCAAAGGAAAACCGTAAACAAATCATGCAGGGCAGAACTAGGCCAATATCCATTAATAATTACTATCCAAAAAAGAGCCACCAAATTTTGGAAACACCTAAAAATGAGCAACCCCCACTGCTATCATTACGAAGCCCTGAAATGCCAAGAGAGGACCATAAAGAAGAATACCCTCAGTCAACTAGTCCTGGGACTCAGTGAAGTAACTACTAACACTACTAACAATAACCAGCCCCAGGACAGTGACATCGTAGCACAGAGAACTCGACCCAACACAATTGTCACTAAGCAAAAGGAAAAATATCTGTCATATTGGGCAGAAACAACAAAAACCCAAAACAAACTCAATTGCTACTTGGCCCTAAACAGACAATACAACATGGCTGAATACCTGACCATGGTAAAGGATAGCAAACTGAGAAAAACCTTGACAATGTCCAGACTTAGTGAACATAGCCTGGCCATCGAAAAAGGCAGACACAGGCAGACTCGGCTGCCAAGAGAGGACAGGATATGCTCTCACTGCAGTCAGGGAGTGGTGGAGACAGAGATGCACTTCCACACAGCTTGTGGAAAATATCAGGGCATCAGGGAGAATTTCTACCCAAAATTTTAAATCAGTAATTGAACCAATATACAGCTTGCCATAAACAGAGGGACAACCATTAAATCTAAAAAAAGAGTATATACAAATTATATGAATGTATATTTATACACTCAGGGATATATCTGTTTATACACTGTATGGATAGATCTGCGTTTATGTGTTCAACCATAAATGTTTTTCGATGCTTTGGCAACATAAGATGTACCTTGTCATGCCAATAAAGCGATTTGAATTGAATTGAATTGAATTGTGAGGGACACTGGGGGAGAGAGAGGGAGACTGGGGGAGAGTGAGGGAGACTTGGGGAGAGTGAGGGAGACTGGGGGAGAGTGAGAGCGACTCGAGGAGAGTGAGGGCGACTCGGGGAGAGTGAGGGACACTGGGGGAGAGAGAGGGACACTGGGGGAGAGAGAGGGACACTCGGGGAGAGAGGGGGAGACTGGGGGAGAGAGGCGGAGACTCGGGGAGAGTGAGGGAGACTCGGAGAGAGTTAAAGAGAAGAAACTTCTTTATCCAGAGGGTGGTGAGAATGTGGAACTCGCTACCACAGGAAGTGAGTGCGGTGAATGGCATAGATACATTTAAGGGACGGCTAGATAAGCACATGAGGAAGAAAGGAAGAGAGGGTTATGCTGATAAAGTGAAATAAGAAAGGATGCGAGGAGTCTCGAGTGGAGCATAAATGCCGCATGGACTGGTTGGGCCGAATGGCCTGTTTCTGTGCCATATATTTAATTTATTTCTATGTATCCTCACAATTCGTTCCTATGACATTATTTGATCAGGCCTCTGGCCCTTCTCTGCATCATTTCCAAGGCTTGGATGGTTCCCTTATATCTTATTATTAAGCTTTGTATGGTTTCAGTATGTCGGCTGTAGACTTGTACAGCAATAACTCAACATACGAAATGTTGAGTCCACTATCATAAGAACTTAAGAAATAGGAGCAGGAGTCGGCCATTCGTCTCTTCGAGCCTGCTCCGCCATTCAATAAGATCATGGCTGATCTTCTACCACATCTCCACTTTCCTGCACTATCCCCATATCCCTTGATTCCCTTAATATCCAAATCTATCGATCTCTGTCTTGAATATACTCAGTGACTGAGCCTCCACAGCCCTCTGGGGTAGAGAATTCCAAAGATTCACCACCCTCTGAGTGAAGAAATTTCTTCTCATCTCAGTCCTAAATGGCCGACCCCTTACTCTGAGACTGTGACCCCTGGTTCTAGACTCCCCAGCCAGGGGAAACATCCTCCCTGCATCTACCCTGTCAAGCCCTGTAGGAATTTTGTATGTTTCAATGAGATCACCTCTTGTTCTTCTAAACTCAAGAGAATAAAGGCCTAGTCTACTCAAGCTCTCCTATCCCAGGAACCAGTCTGGTGAACCTTCGTTGCACTCCCTCTGTTGTGTATGTAATATGTATGCTACTTTAACCCTATGGCCAGGGCAGCACTACTTTGTAGGGCGTAGTGATACCGTAGTACCACTCCTGGCCATAGGGGTATAAATAGTACTGGGGGTACTGATCTCCCCTCAGTTCCCGCCTGTGGGTATGAAGTAAAGACCTAAGTTAAACCCTTCCAAGCTGTCTCTTCCTTTTTGTATCAAGTATATGCGCATATTTTACACCCTCTATGACAAGTATATCCTTCCTTAGGTAAGGAGACCAAAACTGTACACAATACTCCAGGTGTGGTCTCACCAGGGCCCTATATAATTGCAGTAAGACATCTTTACACTTATATTCAAATCCTCTTGTAATAAAGGTCAACATACCATTTGCTTTCCTAATTGCTTGCTGTACCTGCATGTTAACTTTCAGTGATTCGTGTACAAGGACACCCAGGTCCCTCTGAACACCCAGGTCCCTCTGAACACCATTTCCCAATCTCTCACCATTTAAAAAATACTCTGCTTTTCTATTTTTCCTACCAAAGTGGATAACTTCACATTTCTCCACATTTTATTCCATTTGCCATGTTCTTGCCCACTCACTTAGCCTGTCGATATCCCCTTGAAGCCTCCTTGCATCCTCCTCACAACTTACATTCCCACCCAGCTTTGTATCATCAGCAAACTTGGATATATTACATTTGGTCCCTCCATCCAAATCATTGATGTAGATTGTGAATAGCTGAGGCCCAAGCACTGATCCTTGCGGTACCCCACTAGTTACAGCCTGCCAACCCAAAATGATCCATTTATTCCTACTCTCTGTTTTCTGTCCATTAACCAATCCTCAGTCCATGCTAGTATATTACCCCCAATCCCATGAGCCCTAATTTTGTTTAATAACCTCTTGTGTGGCACCTTATCGAATGCCTTCAGAAAATCCAAATACACCACATCCACTGGGTCCCCCTTATCTATTCTGCTAGTTACAACCTCAAAAAACTCTAACAGATTCAACAAACACGATTTCCCTTTCATAAATCCGTGCTGACTGCCCAATCCTATTATTATTTTCTAAGTGCCCTGTTACCACGTCCTTAATAATAGATTCTAGCATTTTCCCTACTACTGATGTCAGGCTAACTGCTCTGTAGTTCCTCGTTTTCTCTCTCCCTCCTTTCTTAAATAGTGGGGTTACATTTGCCACCTTCCAGTCCACAGGAACTGTTCTAGAATCTATGGAATTTTGGAAAATGACAACCAATGCATCCACTATCTCTATAGCCACCTCTTTCAAAACCCTAGGATGTAGGCCATCAGACCCAGGGGATTTATCGGCTTTCAGTCACATTAATTTCTCCAGTACTATTTTTTTACTAATACTAATTTCTTTCAGTTCCTCATTCTCGATAGAGCCTTGGTTCTCCACTATTTCTGGGAAGTTTTTTGTGTCTTCTTCCGTGAAGACAGACACAAAATATTTGTTTAATTTCTCTGTCATTTCTTTGTTCTCCATTATAATTTCTCCTGTCTCAGCCTGTAAGGGACCCACATTTACTTTCACAAATCTTTTCCTTTTTACATACCTATAGAAGCTTTTACTGTCTGTTTTTATGTGTCTCGCCAGTTTACTCTCACATCCTATTTTCCCTTTCTTTATCAATTTCTTGGTCCTCCTTTGCAGAATTCTAAAATCCTCCCAATCCTCAGACTTACTACTCTTTTTGGCAACATTATAAGTCTCTTCCTTTGATCTAATACTATCTTTAACTTCTCTTGTTAACCACGGTTAGACCACTTTTCCTGTGGAGTTTTTGTGCCTTAAAGGATTGTATATTTGTTGTAAATTATGTATTAATTCTTTAAATGCTAGCTATTGCTTCTCTACCATCATACCTTTTAATGTAATTTCCCAATCTACCTTATCCAACTCGCCCCTCATACCTACGTAGTTTGCTTTGTTTAGATTTAAGACCCTAGTTTTGGATTTAACTAAATCACTTGCAAGCTTAATATAAAATTATATCATATTATGGTCACTCTTCCCTAAAGGCCCCTTTACTACAAGGTTATTAATTAACCCTTTCTCATTGCACAATACTAGATCTAAAATAGTTGGTTCCTCAACATACTGATCTAGAAAACTATCTTGCGTACATTCCATGAATTCGTCCTCCACACTATTACTGCAAATTTGTTTTGCCCAGTCTATATGTAGATTAAAGTCCCCTATGATCACTGTATTACCCTTGTTACATGCGCCGCTAATTTCCTGATTCATACTCTGCCCTACATTACAACTACAGTTTGGGGGGCCTATAAACAACTCCCACCAATGTTTTCTGCCCCTTGCTGTTCCTTAGCTCCACCCAAACTGATTCTACTTCTTGATTTTCGGAGCTAAGATCCTTTCTCTCTACTGTCTTTATCCCATCCTTTATTATCAGGGCTACCCCTCCTCCTTTTCCATTTTGCCTATCTCTTCTAAAAGTTAAGTATCCTGGAATATTTATTTCCCAACCTTGGCCACTTTGCAACCACGTCTCCATAATGGCTATTAGATCAAACCTATTCATTTCTATCTGCGCTATTAATTCATCTATTTTGTTGGGAATGCTTCATGCATTCAGATATAATGCTTTTAGCTTTGACTTATTTCTATTTTTCCCTGATGTCACCTTCGTCACTAATGCTTTATTACCGTTGTTACTCTCTCTGTCCCTTCCTGACCCACTTTGCTTATTTTTACCCAAAACTCTGCTCTGCTCTAGAGCCTTGACATTTCTCTCGCTGCTTTTAAATTTACTTTTTCCTGAATCCTCCCACCACCCCGCCCCCCTTCATTAGTTTGAAGCCCTGTCTACTGCCCTAGTTATTCGGTTTGCCAGGACACTGGTCCCAGCCCGGTTTAAGTGAAGCCCGTCCCAATGGAATAGCTCCCTCTTTCCCCAGTACTGGTGCCAGTGCCCCATGAACTGAAACCCCTTCCTCCTACACCACTCTTTGAGCCACGCATTTAAATCTCTAATCTGTTTGTCCCTATGCCAATTTGCGCGTGGCTCAGGTAACAATCCAGAGATTATTACCTTTGAGGTTCTGCTTTTTAATTTGGATCCTAGCTCCTCAAACTCCCTCAGCAGAACCTCATTTCTAATTCTACCTATGTCGTTGGTTCCTACATGGACCACGACAACTGGATCCTCCCTCTCCCACTCCAAGTTCTCCTCCAACCACGAGGAGATGTCTTTAAGCTTGACACCAGGCAGGCAACACAACCTTCGGCACTCTCGGTCGTGGCTGCAGAGAATAGTATCTATTCCCCTGACTATACAGTCCCCTACCATAACTACATTCCCTTTCACTCCCCCCACTTGAATGGCTTCCTGCACCATGGTGCCATGGACAGCTTGCTCATCCATCCTGCAGGCTTTTCCCTCATCCACACAGGCAGCAAGAACCTCATACCTGTTGGGCAAGGGCAAAGGCTGAGGCTCCTGCAGCACTGCACCTGGGGTCCCCTTACCTGCCTGAGTTGCAGTCACACCCTCCTGTCCCTGAGCATGAACCAGACCTGTACCACTACCTAACCTAAGGGGTGTGACTGCCTCCTGGATCAAAGTGTCCAGGTAACTCTCCCCTTCCCTGATGCCCCGCAATGTTGGCACCTCAGACTCCAGCTCAAAAACTCTGAGCTGAAGTTCCTCAAGATGCAGGCACTTAATGCAAACGTGGTTGTCCGGGATCACAATGCTCTCCACAAACTCCCACATGCTGCAGTTGCGGCACACCGCCTGCACTGCCATCCCTATATGACCTTGTTTCATTTAATTAAATGTAATTACATTTGTAATTAGGTAACTTAGTTTACAGTGTAGTTTCTTGACTACTTACTTGAACTAGAGTTATATTATGGGTACTGAAATTAAATATCTACCTGTAACACAAAGCACTACAAGTAGTGTAGGCAAAAAGCAGCAACTCCTTCACCCTCTTCTCCGAATTCCCACTCTTTCCAAATTCCCAAATAAAACACTCTGTTTAAGTACACTCTGCTTTAATCCCACTCTGTGCTCAGCAGACCTGTTTACTCGTATACCACTTCCGGATGTCTGTCTCAACACCATTCACTGAGTAACTGTGCCTCCACTATTCTTCCAGTCTGTCATCTCCGATACATATTTAATTGGTGCCGGAGCTGATAGATTATACCTACCAGGCAAGGATGAACAGGGAAGGGGAGAGGTACCTGGACACTTTGATCCAGGAGGCAGTCACACCCTTTAGGGTAGGTAGTGGTACAGGTCTGGTTCATGGTCAGGGACAGGAGGGTATGACTGCAACTCGGGCAGGTAAGGGGACCCCAGGTGAAGTGCTAGAAAAGAGAAGACTGAGGGGTGACCTGATAGAAGTCTTTTAAATGATGAAGGGGTTCAATAGGGTAGACGGAGAGAAGATGTTTCCACTTGTGGGGAAGACAAAAACAAGAAGTCATAAATATAAGATAGTCACTAATAAATCCAATAAATAATTCAGGAGAAACCTGTTTACCCAGAGAGTGGTTAGAATGTGAAACTCGCTACCACAGGAAGTGGTTGAGGCACTTAAGGGGAGGTTAGATAAACACATCAGGGAGAAAGGAATAGAAGAATATATTGATGGGATTGGATGATGTGGGTGGGAGGAGGCTCATAAGGAGCATAAACGCCAGCACAGACCAGTTGGGCCAAATGGCCTGTTTCTGTTCTGTAAATAGAGTCATAGAGTTATACAGCACAGAAAGAGGCCCTTCGGCCCATCGTGTCCGTGCCGGCCATCAAGCCCTGTCTATTCTAATCCCATTTTCCAGCACTCGGTCCGTAGCCTTGTGTGCTATGGCGTTTCAAGTGCTCATCTAAATACATCTTCAATGTTGTGGGGGTTCCTGCCTCTACCACCCTTTCAGGCAGTGAGTTCCAGATTCCAACCACCCTCTGGGTGAAAAAGTTTTTCCTCAAATCCCGTCTAAACCTCCTGCCCCTTACCTTGAAACTATGCCCCCTGGTTATTGACCCCCTCTACTAAGGGGAAAAGTTCCTTTCTATCTACCCTATCTATGCCCCTCATAATTTTGTACACCTCAGTCAGGTCCCCCCTCAGCCTTCTCTGCTCTAAGGAAAACAACCCCAGCCTGTCCAGTCTCTCTTCATAGCTGAAGCGCTCCAGCTCAGGTAACACCACCACCTCCAAGTTCCCCTCCAAATCACACACCATCCTGACTTAGAAGTATATCACCGATCCTTCATCGTTGCTGGGTCAAAATCCTAGAACTCCCTACCTAAAAGCACTGTGGGAGTACCATCACCACACGGACTGCAGCGGTTCAAGAAGGCAGCTCACCACCACCTTCTCAAGGGCAACTAGGGATGGGCAATAAATGCTGGCATTGCCAGCGATGTCCTGAACCCATAAACGAATTTTTTAAAAGTAATAGGAGCCCCTCGTGGGTCTAGAGTCACATATAGGCCAGACCGGGTAAAGGCGGTAGATTTCCCTAAAAGACATTAGTGAACAAGATGGGTTTTTACAGCAATCCGGTAGTTTCATGCTCACCATTACTGATACTAGCCCCACCATTCAACAAGATCATGGCTGATCATCGACCTCAACTCCACTTTCCTGCCCTATCCCCACGTCCCTTGATTCCCCTAGCGTCCAAAAATCTACCGATCTCAGCCTTGAATATACTCAACGACTGAGCCTCCACAGCCCTCTGGGGTGGAGAATTCCAAAGATTCACCACCCTCTGAATGAAGACATTTCGCCTCGTCTCAGTCCTGAATGGTCGACCCCTTATCTGTTTGAGGCTAACCTTCGTAAAGTTGGGCCACCCTGAACGAAGGTTCAGCTACGCTCTGGAAAACCAACTCCACATGCAGCATATCCGACAGGATCCTTAAAGGGACTGGCTGGAGGCTGGCACGTTTTCGCAGATACTTACCTGAATGTGCCGAAGACTGTTACCTGTTCAGGGCAATCCGATTTTGCATGGGGGGGTCTCAAGCAGGCATTGGGAACGGTAGCATAGTGGTTACATTACTGGCCTAGTAATCCTAGAATCCTGGACTAATAATCTGCGGGACTTGAGTTCAAATCCCAACACCACCACAGCAACTGTGTGGAATTTAACTTCAGTTAATCAAATAAATCTGGAATATAAAAGCTAGTGTCAGTAATGGTGACCATGAAACTACCGGATTGCTGTAAAAACCCATCTGGTTCACTAATGTCCTTCAGGGAAGGAAATCTGCCGTCCTTACCCGGTCTGGCCTATATGTGACTCCAGACCCACAGCAATGTGGTTGACTCTTACCTGCCCCTCTGAAATGGCCCAGCGAGACACTCAGTTGTATCAATCCGCTAGCAAAACCTTCACCACTACAGCGGTTCAAGATGGCAGCTCACCACCACCTTCTCGAGGGCAATTAGGGATGGGCAATAAATGCTGGTCTTGCCAGCGACGCCCACATCCCAGGAACGAATAATAAAAAAACATTAAGCTGGTTCTTTTGGGCGCAAGGACAATAATGGGCACGTTTTAGAAGCTTTAAAATGTATTTTTTTTAATTTACCGACGGACGGGTCACATCGTCCGCATGCCCGATACGAGACTCCCGAAGCAAGCGCTCTGCTCGGAGCTCCGACATGGCAAGAGAGCCCCAGGTGGGCAGAGGAAACGCTTCGAGGACACCCTCAAAGCCTCCTTGAAAAAGTGCAACATCCCCATCGACACCTGGGAATCCCTGGCCCAAGACTGCACAAAGTGGAGGAGAAGCATCCGGGAAGGCGCCGAACACCTCGAGTCTCTTCGCCGGGAGCAAGCGGAAGCCAAGCGCAAACAGCGGAAGGAGCGCCCGTCAACCCAAGCACCCCACCCACCCGCCCCCTTCAACCACCGTCTGCCCCACTTGTGACAGAGACTGTCGGTCCCGCATTGGACTCATCAGTCACCTGAGAACTCATTTTTAATGTGGAAGCAAGTCATCCTCGGTCCTGAGGGACTGCCTAAGAAGAAGAATATGATACATTTTGGTAGGAAGAATGAGGAGAGGTAATATAAACTGAATGGTACAGTTTTAAAAGGGGTGCAGGAACAGAGAGACCTGGGGGGGGTGTGTGCACAAATCTTTGAAGGTGGCGGATAAGTTGGGACGGCGGTTAAGAAAACATACTGGATCCTTGGCTTTATAACCAGAGGCCGAGAGTACAAAAACAAGGAAGTCATGCTAAAGCTTTACAACAGACATGCTGACAAAAGACAAAAGATGGACGATATGCCACATTCCCTGGCGGATTAGCATTTCTTGGAATCCACGTGAACAGAACATTGTGAATACACACAGTCTTTGAAACGTTAAGACTGGGCATGAAACAACTTGCAGATTCTGGAGAAGTATCAGCCCGGATATTTACTCTGGGCCAGGGATAGAGTGTGGGGGTGGGGGAGGGGGGGAGGCTTTCCGGATGGGAATCCCGGAAGTAAGGGTTTCGTGGATGTCCTGCTGGGAAATAAGAGAGGAGGTTGATGTAAAATGAACCATGATCTCATTGAATGGCGGAGCAGGCTCGAAGGGCCGAATGGCCTACTCCTGCTCCTATCTTCTATGTAAAATGACTACTGAGCTCTTGGTTTGAGTAGAAAGCAAGGCTTTAATCAACTTGTTTCAGAACATGGAGGTCTAGTTGTCTTTCACTAGTTCCTGTCTTACAAAATGTCCCTGGGCAAGCTGGGCCCACGCCCGAGTATTTATACTCCTTGGACGGCGCCACCAGCTGGCCGTCCAGTGTTATTTCATGAGTCCTTTCTTCATGATGATGAGATTCATAACAGAGGTCTTTTAATTTTTTTTCTGCAGGTTACTGCCCAACAGCCAGCCAGATTGTCAGGCGGCCTATCGGGCAGGAAAGCCTGCAGCACAGGACCCCAGCCGGGAGCGTGGAAGAGGGAGGGAGAGATTGGGGTGGTGGGGGGGGGTGGGATATCGGGGTGCGGGGAGATCATGGGGTGGATCACACAGGGAGATCGCGGTGGGGGAGAACATGGGAGGGGCGATCTCAGAGATGGGGGGGAGAACATGGGTGGGGGGAGGATTGGCCAATCGCAGGGTCTGTAAAGAGGTTTGCTTGTTTCTTTTTATGGGATGTGAGCGTCGCTGGCAAGGCCGGCATTTATTGCCCATCCCTAATTCCCCTTGAGAAGGTGGTGGTGAGTCGCCTTCTTGAACCGCTGCAGTCCGTGTGGTGCAGGTACTCCCACAGTGCTGTTAGGGAGGGAGTTCCAGGATTTTGACCCAGCGACGATGAAAGATCGGCGATATACTTCTAAGTCAGGATGGTGTGTGACTTGGAGGGGAACTTGGAGTTGGTGGTGTTCCCATGCACCTGCTGCCCTTGTCCTTCTAGGTGGAAGAGGTCGCGGGTTTGGGAGGTGCTGCCGAAGAAGCCTTGGCGAGTTGCTGCAGTGCATCTTGTAGATGGTACACACTGCAGCCACGGTACGTCGGTGCTGGAGGGAGTGAATGTTTAAGGTGGTGGATGGGGTGCCAATCAAGCAGGCTGCTTTGTCCTGGATGGTGTTGAGCTTCTTGAGTGTTGTCGGAGTTGCACTCATCCAGGCAAGTGGAGAGTATTCCATCACACTCCTTACTTGTGCCTTGTAAATGGTGGAAAGGCTTTGGGGAGTCAGGAGGTGAGACACTTGCTGCAGAATACCCAGCCTCTGACCTGCTCTTGTTGCCACAGTATTTATGTGGCTGATCCAATTAACTTTCTGGTCAATGGTGACCCCCAGGATGTTGATAGTGGGGGATTCAACGATGGTAAAGCCATTGAATGTCAAGGGGAGGTGGTTAGATTCTCGCTTGTTGGAGATAGTCATTATCTGGCACTTCTGTGGCGAGAATGTTACCTGTCACTTATCAGCCCAAGCCTGAACGTTGTCCAGGTCTTGTTGCATGCGGGCATGGACTGCTTCATTATCTGTGGAGTTGCAAATGGCACTGAACACTGTGCAGTCATCAGCGAACATCCCCATTTCTGACCTTATGTTGGAGGGAAGGCCACTGATGAAGCAGCTGAAGATGGTTGGGCCGAGGACACGGCCCTGAGGAACTCCTGCAGTGATGTCCTGGGGCTGTGATGATTGACCTTCAACCACCACAACCATCTTCCTTAGTGCTAGGTATGACTGCAGCCAGTGGAGTGTTTTCCCCCTGGCTCCCATTGAATTCAGTTTTACTAGGGTGACTTGATGCCACACTCAGTCAAATGTTGCCTTGATGTCAAGGGCAGTCACTCTCACCTCACCTCTGGAATTTAGCTCCTTTGTCCATGTTTGGACCAAGGCTGTAATGAGGTCGGGAGCCGTGTGGTCTTGGCGGAACCCAAACTGGGCATCAGTGAGCAGGTTATTGGTGAGTAAGTGCTGTTTGATAGCATTGTTGATGACACCTTCCATCACATTTCTGATGATTGAGAGTAGACTGATGGGGCGGTAATTGGCCGGGTTGGATTTGTCCTGCTTTTTGTGGACAGGACATACCTGGGCAGTTTTCCACATTGTCAGATAGATGCCAGTGTTGTAGCTGTACTGGAACAGCTTGGCTTGAGGTGCGGCTAGTTCTGGAGAACAAGTCTTCAACGCGACAGCCGGGATGTTGTCAGGGCCCATAGCCTTTGCTGTATCCAGTGCGCTCAGCCGTTTCTTGATATCACGTGGAGTGAATCAAATTGGCTGAAGACTGGCTTCTGTGATGTTGGGGACCTCTGGAGTAGGCCGATATGGATCATCTACTCGGCACTTCTGGCTGAAGATGGTTGCAAACGCTTCAGCCTTGTCTTTTGCACTCACATGCTGGGCTCCACCATCATTGAGGATGGGGATATTCTTGGAGCCTCCTCCTCCCGTTAGTTGTTTGATGGTCCACCACCATTCACAACTAGATGTGGCAGGACTGCAGAGCTTTGATCTGATCTGTTGATTGTGGGATCGCTTAGCCCTGTCTATAGCATGCTGCTTCCACTGTCTAGCATGCATGTAGCCCTGTGTTGCAGCTTCCCCAGGTTGGCACATCATTTTTAGGTACACCTGGTGCTGCTCCTGGCATGCTCTTCTACACTCCTTATTGAACCAGGGTTGGTCCCCTGGCTTGGTGGTAATGGTAGAGTGAGGGATATGAGGTTACAGATTGTGGTGGAATAAAATTCTGCTGCTGCTGATGGCCCACAGCGCCTCATGGATGCCCAGTTTAGAGCTGCTAGATCTGTTCTGAATCTAACCCATTTAGCACGGTGGTAGTGCCACACAACACGATGGAGGGTGTCCTCAGTATGAAGACAGGACTTCGTCTCCACAAGGACTGTGCGGTGGTCACTACCACCCCTACTGTCATGGACAGATGCATCTGCGACAGGTAGATTGGTGAGGACGAGGTCAAGTAGGTTTTTTCCTCTTGTTGGTTCACTCACCACCTATCGCAGGCCCAGACTGGCAGTTATGTCCTTCAGGACTCGGCCAGCTCGGTCAGTAGTGGTCCTACTGAGCCACTCTTGGTGATGGACATTGAAGTCCCCCACCCAGAGTACATTCTGTGCCCTTGCTACTCTCAGTGCTTCTTCCAAGTGGTGTTCAACATGGAGGAGTACTGATTCATCAGCTGAGGGAGGGCGGTAGGTGGTAATTAGCAGGAGGTTTCCTTGCCCATGCTTGGCCTGAAGCCATGAGACCCAGAGTCAGTGTTGAGGACTCCCAGGGCCACTCCTTCCCAACTGTATGCCACTGTGCCACCACTCCTGGTGACGGTGAAGTTTGGGACATTGGCTGAAAGGTATGATTCTGTGAGTATGACTATGTCAGGCTGTTGCTTGACCAGTCTGTGGGACAGCTCTCCCAATTTTGGCACAAGTCCCCAGATGTTGGTGAGGACTTTGCAGGGTCGACTGGGCTGGGTGTGCCGTTGTCATGTCCATAGCCGGTGCCGGGTGGTCTGTCCGGTTTCATTCTTATTATTTTGTTTCGTAGCGGGTTGTTACAACTGAGTGGCTCGCTGGGCTATTTAAGAGTCAACCACATTGCTGTGGGTCTGGAGTCACATATAGGCCAGAGCGGGTAAGGACGGCAGATTTCTTTCCCTAAAGGACATTAGTGAACCAGATGGGTTTTTAATGACAATCCGGTAGTTTCATGGTCACCATTACTGATTCTAGCTTTTTATTCCAGATTTTTAATTTAATTAACAGAATTTAAATTCCCCAGCTACCGTGGTGAGATTTGAACTCGCGACTCTGGATCATTAGCCCAGGCCTCTGGATTACTAGTCCAGTGACATTACCACTAGGCTACCGTTCCCGTGTATGGATAAATACTTGAAGGGAAAACATTGCAGGGATATGGGGAAAGAGCGGGGGAGTGGGACTGACTGTATTGCTCTTCGAAAGAGCCGGCGCAGACTCGATGGGCCAAATGGCCTCCTTCTGTGCTGTACTATTGTATGAAAAGCGCTACATAAATGCAATTTGCTTTTGTTACTATAAACAGACGGAAGTTATTCAGGGCACAATGGGTTAATTTTAAGTAGAAGTGTGTATCTGAATAAGTGAAAACGTTTCCTGCTGTTAGGCAGTTACCCGGGTTTCCCTGTACCAGCTTGTGGTGAACAAAGGGTTCACAATCAGCGTCTGTGTGAAGGAGCCAGGAATATTTACAATTCAATTTTTTTTATTTGCCATATGTAACCAGTACAAGTACAAGTACAATGGAATACTTACTCCCCGTGGGGACACGTCAGCTATTTTTACAGCGCCGTGTTCAGAAAGTCAATTCTTTGGCATCCAGTGGCAGTGGGAGCACGATGTCCCTCAGCCGCTCCGTCCTCCTCGTCACCGCGGCCTCCTCCTCACGGTTGCCAGCTCGGCTCCACGTGTGGTGGCCTGCTTCTCCCGCTTACCCTCTGGCCACCATTCCCGGCTCCCCTCCTCCCAGTCGGACTGCGAGTCGTCGTGGCTGCTGCTGCGTCCCGATGCGCTGCGCTGCCTCCGCCCGACTCGCCGAACACATCCTCCGGTCACCGCGGCCTCCACCTCACCGTCGCCGGCTCCATGGTCCGACGGCCCGGGCCTGCTTCTCCCGTTTCCGGTCCGGCCTCTGGCCGCCATGCTCGGCTCCCCTCCTCCCGGTCGGAATCCCTTCCCGCTGAGGAGCAGCCGGCCGATGTGCCCTATTGGGTCGACGTGGCTGCTGCTGTGTCCCGATGCGCTGCGCTGCCTCCGCCCGACTCGCCGAACACCTCGCTCCGGTTGCGGGAGCGAGCGGCGAGAGCGGGCCGCCCGAAGCAGGGAGAGCGCGCTAGCGCCGGACCGTCTCGGGAGCCATCTTGACCTGACATACAGCCCAGAGTGACCAGTTCATTCACCCCATGTCGGAACACTTGAGATGAAATGCTGACCATCTGAAATAAAAACAAAGATTGCTGGGAATATGCAGCAGACTCCAATAAGAGTGTAACAAGGACACTGAAGTGGTGATTCTTTCTTCCCCTTTATATCGGCAGCTCCTCCCAAACCCGCCACCTCCACCGCCTAGAAGGACAAGGGCAGCAGGCGCGTGGGAACACCACAGCCTGTAAGCAGTTTTGATCCTAGCCCAAATGCTAGACAGACGGTTTGAATCGCTCCCGCCTTGCGAAAGTTCTATACCTGGGAGTTATTATTCAGAGTGTAAATGGAATAAGTCACGGACAGGAATGTTTCGGTGAAAAATCAGACTTATATTTATTTGGTCTAACATACACTGGCTAAAACATGCACTACTAAACAAAATCACTGTCTCTGTGGAGAATAAGATCCAGGTTACAAATAACATACATACAGTACACAACTGGAGACTATAACACGCAGTAATTCCCTTGTTGCTATGGTGGACTCTAACTCCACCCCTACCAACGAATTACCCAGTCGCATAAGCCCCTTCGCCTGGCTGAACCAAACGAAGCTTCCACCCAGCAATAGCCCAAAAAAACTTCACTTCTGAGAAAACCCTGAGCCCTTACACCTGACCCAGCTCGCCTGGGATGTCTGGTTACCGGCTTGGGACACTCGAGACCATGCTTACCACCACACAAAATCGGTCTCGATCGCTCCGCTCAGCGGCTTCTTCCTCTGGTACCTTTTCGATCTTGATGGAGCGAGAGAGAGAATGGTGGAAAAGGATCTATCTTTATAGGAGTCTTGCTACCCCTATCTTTCCCGCCAATCTTTAAAATCCTTTTGTTTCTAAGCACTCCGGTGCTTAATCAGTGTTGGGTCATCATCAGACCCATGAGTATTCCGTGATTGGACTAATGGCCCTAAGTCTGGGACATATCTTCGGCCTTTGTGTTGGGAAAAACTGGCTCCTCTTCGGCTGGCTAGGCCAGTGGGTTCATTGTTCTGCTTCTCTTCTGAGATGGAGGTGAGAAGTGCTTTTGCATATTAGAGTGGCTTTCTACTAGGTTCAAATTCAACGGGTGCCTCAGGGTCCACAGCCCCTTCGTCAATGGCCCCATTCCTTTTTCCAGGACTGTCGGGCGAACCCATACATTCCGGATGACTGACAGTTCTTTTGTCACAGCCAACTGCCATGCGTTCTCTGGAGTTTTAAAAAACCATTTTTTTTCATGTATCTGCACAGGGCAATCCCATCACAGGGAAAATATCCTCAGAAAAATCCCATAAAGTCCAGAAAATATTCTCGACTGAGTCCATTCTTCAAACAGAGACTTTGCGGTCTCTTCAGCCTCCAAGTTCCCCTCCAAGTCACACACCATCCTGACTTGGAAATATATCGGCCGTTTCTTCATCGTCGCTGGGTCAAAATCCTGGAACTCCCTCCCTCACAGCACTGTGGGAGTACCTTCACCACACGGACTGCAGTGGTTCAAGAAGGCAGCTCACCACCACCTTCTCAAGGGCAATTAGGGATGGGCAATAAATGCCGGCCTTGCCAGCGATGCCCACATCCCGTGAACGACTAAAGAAAAAATTACAGTCCTGTCTTTAATGACTACAGGAACCATCTGATTGGCAAGGAATTTCCTCAGGAAGTGTTTTTCCAAGGATCCCCAGTTGTACTGGGGTTCAGGGTAAATGGACGCCGTCGATGGTTAGGCCACTTTTCCTGGCCATGGGTGGTCAGAAACTTACACTGTTCGCCTAACACCAGCGGGAGGCCTGTGCCAGGAAGATGAAGGCCGCAATCAGGACTTTTAAGGCATTTCTACCTTGAGGAGAACCCATCGCCAGCTCACACGTGGTACGCCCATCATTACTGGCACTCTTTAACTGGAAAAGAAAGGCTGGCTTTATGTGGTTCTGTCAGCTGTGGCTCATTGGGAGCGCTCTCGCCTCTGAGTTAGAAAGCCGTAGATTTCACAACAGAGACCTGAGCACGAAATCTAGGCTGACACCCCCAGTGCAGTGCTGAGGGAGTGCCGCACTGCCGGAGGTGCCGTCTTTTGGATGAGACGTTAAACCGCGGCTCCATCTGCACGGCCACAATTTGAAGAAGAGCAGGGGAGTTCTTTTACTTCTTTTGTTCGATCGCAGCCCTGCCTTCGATCTATTTCATTTCCTTTCCAGTTTTGAAAAAGGGTTTCAACCTGAAACGTCGACTCTAATTTCTCACCACGGATGTTGCCTGGCCTGCTGAGTTTTTCCAGCATTTTCTGTTGTTATTTCGGATTTCCAGCATCTGCAGTATTTTGCTATCGTAGCAGGGGAGTTTTCCCCGGTGTCCTGGGGCCAATATTTATCCCTTAATCAACATCACTAAAACAGATTATCTGGTCATTATCACATTGCTGTTTGTGGGAGCTTGCTGTGCGCAGATTGGCTGCCGTGTTTACCTACATTACAACAATGACTACACTTCAAAAGTAGTCAATTGGCTGTAAAGGCCTTTGGGACATCCTGAGGTTGTGTAAGGCGCGATATAAATTTTATTATATAAATACAGGAGTTTGTTCTTTGATTTCTTTGGTTAACCTTTAAACCTAGTTGTTCCATCCACGCCAGTTTTGTGATCAATCCATGCCATATTTTGTGATTGACACGGGGTCGATCTCTTAAGTTAAACGCGTGGTCCCAGAATTATTGGGTTTTATTTCAATTTTCTATTATTTTCCGTTTCTTTTTATCTCAAGTGTTCGGACATGGGGCGAATGAACAGGTCACGTAAAATATCCCCAGTTCCTTCACACAAACACTGATTGTGAAACCTTTGTCACCACAAGCTGATACAGGGAAACCAGTGAACATTAGCACTTATTCAGATGCATCCTTCTACTTAACATTAATGCAATAATTGGAAAGGTTTCGAGTCCTGAATAGAAACATAGAAGATAGGAGCAGGAGTAGGCCATTCGGTCCTGCTCCGCCATTCAACGAGATCATGGCTGATCATCCAAACCCTAGCACCCGGTCCCTACACCGACAGTCATCCCACCCAAGCCCTATCCCCATAACCCCACGTATTTAATCCCCCCTAACACTAAGGGCCAATTTTTATCATGGCCAATCAACCTAACCCGCACAGCTTTGGACTGTGGGAGGAAACCGGAGCACCCGGAGGAAACCCACGCAAACACGGGGAGAATGTGCAAACTCCACACAGACAGTCACCCGAGGCCGGATTTGAACCCGGGTCACTGGCGCTGTGAGGCAACAGTGCTAACCACTATGCCACCGCGCTGTAACATCTGTCTGTTTATCGCAACAGCATTTGGCATTTATAAAGCTCCTCTAATGTAGTAAAAGGGATCAAAGCACTTCACCGAAGCATAATCAGACCATTAATTGACACTAAGCCAAAGAGGAGATATTAGGACAGGTGGTCAAACATGCAGGTTTTAAGGAGTGTCCTAAAGGAGGAGAGAGAGGCGGAGAGGTTTAGGGAGGGAATTCCAGAGCTTAGGGCCCAGGCGGCTGAAGGCACGGCCGCCAATGGTGGGGCGAAGGAAATGGACAAGAGGCCAGAATTGGAGGAACGCGGAGATCTCGGAGGGTTGTAGGGCTGGAGGAGGTTACAGAGATGGGGGGGGGGGGAGGGCGAGGCCATGGAGGGATTTAAACACAAGGATGAGAATTTAAAATTTCAGGGGGGAAAAATTCAGTATCGCCCCGTTTGGGGCACGAGTATCGGCTGGGCGCAAAGTTTAGCACCTGGCACTACTTATCGCCTCCGACAGCAAACTTGGCTTTTATCGCCCCTGGAGGTGATTGGAGCGCTAAATCAGGTGCTTCACACCTGTCTTAAGGCGCAAAGGCCGAGGAGCGAGGCGCTACCTCAGAGCGCTGGCGAAGCAAGGAAGATCAAATCAAAATAAACCTGCAAAGTGCTGCTCAGTACCCAAAACTCCTTCACACAGCGTTGAATCTCTCCAGAAATCTCTCTCTCTCTCAGAATGCGTGGTGCAAAAATGTCACCGACAAAAAAAGGCAGGAAGCGATCGCCTTTAAATAGCGCTCCCCCAGTCCCTTTCTGACAGCAAAACGCTCCCCTCAACCTGTCGTTGCTAGCGGCAGGCGGTAAGGCAGAGGGCGCCACTCAATATCCGGTTCGGGGCGCTACCGGGACGTTGCGCACTCGACTGACGTCACAATGTGCCGGCGCAGGAGATCGTGGCGGTGGTGTTTAGCGCCGCCGCAAAATGTCTAGTTAATTTCGCGAGCAGCGCAAACATCGCCGCGCCCGGGCGCTAGTTGCTTTGCGCCCCAATTAGCGCCCTCTTAAGGTGCTAACGGGAGGCGCAAACCAACTGAATTTTTCCCCCCAGGCCTTGCCGGATCAGGAGCCAGCGTAGGTCAGCGAGCACAGGAGTGAACGGGACTTGGGACACGGACGGCAACGTTTTGGATGAGCTGAAGTGTAGAGAAGGTGCCCGGCCAGGGGAGCATTGGCTGAGTCGAGACTATACTGATTCCACAGGACTGGGACCCAAACAGGATGAAGGTGCAGCTGAAGGTGAGGCTTCTGAGATATAATGGTGGCTCTTCCACCTTCCTGCTTGAAGTGAAGCAGCGGCGCCCTTCAGGAATTAAGGGGTTAACAATGCAGCTTGCACACTAGAAACGGTTGAGACAGCGACCGGCAGAGATCAGACATGCTGGCCACAAGGTCTTGATTCTTTTGCAAGATTAGATGAAGTGAGCTCCGAAACACCAACCACAAACTATGGAAGTGAAGCCACACGGGACACAGCAAGTCAGAAATGCAGACATGTGGTTTTACTAAAGGTTACAAAATATAACAACAGGTGAGATCATAAAGATCATGTGACAATAAAATATAGGCGAAAGATTGTGTGACGTGAGATAGGGAATTAGCCAAACAGCAACTGTGCACAGGGGCCTTAAGCCAATTAAAACAGTGTAACGGAATATGCATGAGGTTACCATGGCTTTTGAACGCATAAATATGTAATGCTAACTGTATAATTTCGGAGAAGTCTGCTGGTGCACCAGTAAAAGATTGTCTCCCCACCAGTGCATTAAAGACTTTTGATTTGTACCTGACAGACTTGTGTCGAGTGTTGAATAAATACTCCACAACACTGCAGTAAGCAGAAGGATTGAATGAACTTGTCAACACTGCGTCAATCTCGGATCCGAATGCCAGCTTTAATTTACCGTCAGTTGAAAGTGCAGAGCTGTATTATTTTGGACCTGAGCACTCTCGCTGTTTTAAGAGAAATTACGGGCTGGATTTTCCAAGCCCCAAGGAGGCGGGGCAGCGCATAAAATCAGAGCAATTGGGGACGGGTGGCAAACCCGCCCCCATCCCGCCTCCGTGCCCTTTTGCCAGGAGGCGGGAAGATGTGCAGCTTTGGGTCCCATCTCCTGGAGGCGGGAAAGGCTTTTAATCCTTTTAACTGCCTGTTTTCGTGTCATCTGCGAACTTACTGATCAGACCTCCTACATTCATATCTAAATCATTAATGTACACTACAAACAGCAAGGAACCCAGCACCGATCCCTGCGGTACACCATTGGACACAGGCTTCCAGTCACAAAAACAACCTTCGACCATCACCCTCTGCCTCCTGCCACTAAGCCAATTTTGGATCCAATGTGCCAAATTGCCCTGGATCCCTTGGGCTCTTACCTTCTTGACCAGTCTCCCATGTGGGACTTTGTCAAAACCTTACTGAAGTCCATGTAGACTACATCAACTGCACTACCCTCATCCACACACCTAGTCACCCCCTCGAAAAATTCAATCAAATTGGTTAGACATGATCTCCCCCTGACAAAGCCATGCTGACTATCCTTGATTAATCCCTGCCTCTCCAAGTGGAGACTAATTCTGTCCCTCAGAATTTTTTCCAATAATTTCCCTACCACTGATGTTAGGCTCACTGGCCTGTAATTCCCTGGTTTATCCCTACTACCCTTCTTGAACAATGGTATTACGTTAGCTGTCCTCCACTCCTCTGGCACCTCCCCTGTGGCCAGAGAGGTTCTGAAAATTTGTGTCAGAACCCCTGCAATCTCCTCCCTTGCCTCACACAGCAGCCTGGGATACATCTTGTCTGGGCCTGGGGATTTACATCTGGGCCTGGAGATATGTGTACACACCTTTCCTCCTCCTGTTGCCTGCTGTTCCAAGCCACCATCTCCTGTAGGAAAGAGTGAAGGGTGTTAGTGAGAGTCTTGTGAGGAGTTTGGAGGAAGTGGCTCTCATGGTGGAACAGCTGACAATATGTGTGATGTCAGTTGTGGGTAAATGAGGGTTGTAATAGTGTGTGAACCTGAGAAGGGTGTTTAGTGAAGTGTGGTGCAGCGATTGCAGGGCAGTGTAGGGCAGTGGGGGAGGGCAGTGTTGTAATTAATTGTGCTGTTATGATGAGAAAATATTTTAGCATTCCTCTTACCTTTATTCTACCTGAAATGAGCTTCCGTCCACATATCCGCAGCGTAACTAAGACCGCCTATTTCCACCTCCATAACATCACCCGTCTCCGCCCCTTGCCTCAGCTCATCCGCTGCTGAAACCCTCATCCATTTGCCTTTGTGGCCTCGAGACTTGACTATTCCAACGCACTCCTGGACGGTGTTAAGTCTGTGTGTTCCAGTTATATTTAAGGTCAATTACTGACACAGACTACAAGAATAACTTTTCAATAGGTCTTTACTATTCGGAGGTTAGGGCTGTACTACCCAGCAAATTACTACACAGCACTTATATACCGGTGTGGTCACCACCGGTATTACCGTATACAGCAGCCAGAGAAAGTAGTACATCTCTTAAGGTGGAACAGGTTTAAGTTCTCTTAAGGTGAAACAAGTTACATACACCACAATCCTCCCTTTTTAGCTTAACAGTTATATCCCCATTTAACATAACATAATAACATATATACATATACAACTTCATGTAGAAACAGTTCAAAGGTTCAGTCTCTCAGGAGGCCTCCTGATTCGAGTTGGATAACGCCTTTCAGGGATCTCTGATTCTTGTTGCTGAGGTGACTCCTCTAGTTGGTCTCTTATGTCTTGGACATCATCATCAGGTACATTCACTGCCGAGGTAGATGCTTCAGGTTCACTAACTTCTTCCACGGTTGTCTCTGTCGTAACCATGGGTTCGACCCTTGTTCTCGATTCTACCAGTTGGTCAGCATGACGCCGTATTACATTTTTACCAACATCTACCGTGTACATCAGGGGTCCTTGTCTGGCCCGAATTGTTCCGGATTGCCATTTCTCGTTTCCATAGTCCCTGGCCAACACTGGTTGTCCTACCTCGAAACTCCGAGTGGTCTTGTTATTTATATGCTGGAACTGTTTGTTTTCAACTTCCCTCCGCACATTTGGTTTTAACAAGTCCAACCTGGACCGCAACCTCCTGTTATAAAACATCATGGCAGGACTTTGGTTTGTCACTGCATGAGCGGCGTTTCGATATGCCAGTAGAAACTTGTCCACCTTATATTGTAGTGGAATCTGATCTTCGCTCATGGCCTTTATTGCCTTTTTGAATGTTTGTACAAATCTCTCGGCCAACCCATTTGTAGCCAGATGATATGGGGCAGAGGTATAATGTTTCACCCCATTCTTCTTTAAGAATTTTTGGAATTCTTCTGACACGAACTGTGGTCCGTTGTCGGAACATATTTGTTCTGGCAATCTGTTCCTTGCGAATATCGTTCTTAACACCGCAATTGTCTTTTCTGAAGTAGTGGTAGTCATCTTGATCACTTCTGGCCATTTAGAATGTGCGTCCACCGCAATTAGAAACATGGAGTCCATGAATGGACCAGCAAAGTCAATATGTACGCGTTGCCATGGGGCTGAAGGCCATTCCCATGGATGCAGCGGTGCAATCGGAGGTGCATTTTGCACTTTTTGGCACCCTGAGCAGCTTTTCGTCAGCTCCTCTATCTGTTGGTCGATACCCGGCCACCACACATAAGCCCTAGCAAGGCTTTTCATCTTGACTCCCCCCAGATGACCTTCATGCAGTTCCTTTAGAACTCTTTCCCTTAACTTAGGAGGAATAATCACTCTCGCTCCATACATCAATGTTCCTTGACAGACGGACAGCTGGTCTCGTCTTGCCGAGAATGCCGGTAACAGAGAATCACCATGTGCTGGCCATCCCTTCACTGTCACCTCATAGACTCGGGACAGTGTCGGGTCATTCCTGGTTTCTCTTTCAATACTTGCATTGGTGACTGGTAAACACTCGATGATGGTCGAGTGAAATAACTCAACAGGGTCAACCTTCGTTGTCTCCTCTTCTTCAGGTAGTGGCAGGCGCGACAGCCCATCAGCATTACCATGCTGCTTTGTACCTTTGAATTCTATCTGATATTGATGTGCCCCTAGGAAAAGGGACCATCTCTGGAGTCTCTGTGCTGTCATCACCGACACACCCTTCTTAGGGTTAAAAATGGATACCAACGGCTGATGGTCTGTCAGAAGCGTAAACTTTTGGCCCTGCAGGTAATGATTAAACTTCTTTACTCCCCACACAAGGCTGAGAGCCTCCCTATCTATCTGAGCATAGTTGCGCTCAGCGGAGGTCAATGATCTGGATGCGAATGCGACTGGCCTCTCCGTGCCATTTGGCAACTTGTGTGAGAGTACTGCCCCAATACCATATGGAGAAGCATCACAAGCCAAACGAATAGGCAGTGTTGGGTTGAAGTGAGCCAACACTTCCTCTGAGGTTATCAATTCCTTGCTTTTGCGAAAGGCCTTCTTACAGTCCTCGCTCCACTCCCATGGTACTCCCTTCTGCAAAAGAGCGTTCAGCGGGTGCAGTACCGTGGATAAATTTGGCAGAAACTTGTGGTAATAGTTAATCAACCCTAGGAACGACCTCAACTGGGATACATTTTCCGGAGCGGGAGCCTTCACAACAGCTTCGATCTTGTCAGGTGACTTGTGCAGCCCCTCCTGGTCAATGACATGACCACAGTACGAGATCCGTTTCTGAAAGAACTCACATTTCTGGCGATTCACTCGAAGGCCATATTCCTTCAACCTGGTGAGCACCAGTTCCAAATTTGCGAGGTGTTCCTCGTCACCATCTCCTGTAATCAGAATATCGTCCAGGTAACATTGTGTGCCTGGAATTCCCTGTAATACCTGCTCCATGGCCCTCTGCCAAATTGCTGGAGCCGATGCCACTCCAAAAACCAGTCTATTATACCGGTACAAGCCTCTATGCGTGTTGCTCGTGAGGTACTGGCGTGACTCTTCCTCAACTTCCATCTGTAAGTACGCCTGCGCCAGGTCTATCTTGGTGAAGTGTTTCCCGCCCGACAATGAAGCGAAGATATCCTCAATCCGCGGAAGCGGATACTGCACCGTGTGAAGCACCGGATTAACAGTGATCTTGAAATCTCCACAGATGCGAACCTTCCCTGGTTCTCCCGGCTTGTTGCTCGAAGGACGTTTCATCACGGGAACAATGGCCGTAGCCCACTCACTCCAGTCTACCTTAGACAGTACTCCCGAACGTTCTAGCGCTTCCAGCTCCGCTTCCACAGCAGGTTGTATCGCATAGGGTACCGGTCTGGCTTTGAAAAATTTTGGTTGTGCATGTTCTTCAATCTTGATGTTTGCCGTAATTCCTCTCAGTGTTCCCAGTCCCTGCTGGAACACCTCTTTAGCATCGTCCAATATTCTGGACAATCGTTTAGGTTTGACATCTGTTTCCCTGGCATCTACCGTTAGTGCTTTTAAGGAATGCCAGTCCATATTCATTTTTCTAATCCACTCCCGTCCCAGTAGTGGTGGACCTCCTTCAGGTAGCACATATAAGTCCATTCCTCGGCTTTCTTTGCCCTTGTGGACCACCTTTACCTCTATCTTTCCGATGGGGTATACTCTTTGCCCCGTGTATGTTTTCAATACAATCTCCGTATCCCGTAGGGGAATATGTTGGAATAACCTTTTGTAATCTTTCTTATTCATGACCGTCAATGCCGATCCAGTGTCCAATTCCATCTTCACTTGGACTCCTGCTATCTGAAGTGTGACCCAAATTGTCTGGAGGTCTGCTTCCTTACCAACGTTGTGTACTCTTAAGCTACCCAGTTCATTACTGCTGGCGTCTGAATCTACCTTGTGTACCTTTCTGTACTTTCCCTGCGGTGACTTTTTGTTGCTGGTCTTCTCTCCTGACCGGCATACTTTAGCTATGTGACCAAGCCTGCCACATTTTCTGCATTCCTTATTTTTGAACCAGCACTGGTTCTGATCGTGCGTTGTCTTTCCACAACGATAACATTTTACTGTACCCAAGACCATTTGATTTGTGCTGAGTTCCGGTGACCGTAGCTGCATTACCGCCGTGCCTCTCGCTGCGGCTTCGTGCGATGCTGCCATAGCGACAGCTTTATCAAGCATCAGCTCATTCTCCTCAAGCAGTCACTTTTGTGTCTCTTCTTTTAACAATCCACACACAAATTTATCTCTTAGCGCATCTGTTAGTCCTGTTCCAAACTGACAGTACTTTGCTAGCTTACGCAATTCAATTAAAAATTCAGCATTGCTTTCATCTTTCAGCTGCTTTCTGCTGTAAAATTTAAATCGCTCCGCTAGCATCAGCGGCGTGGGGCTTAAATGATTTTTCAGGACGGTAACAATATCCGCGAAAGTCTTATCCGCCGGTTTCTCTGGTGATAGAAGGTGTTTCAATTGCCCGTATGTCTTCGCACCCATTAAGTTTAATAAGGTTAGTGCTTTTTCCCCATCTGGTATCTTATTTGCTCTACAATAAACTTCTATGCGTTCTACATACGTGGTCCAATCTTCGATGTCGCTATCAAAAGTATTAATGTTCCCATGTTTAGGCATCTTTGCAATTTTTTTTTCCAAAATGGCGGCTTCCCGTGCTTGGCGGTCTTTCCCGCGCTCGTCTTCTTCACCCGCTGGCTGCAATGGCGATTGCTGTGCTGCTGCCGGTCTCGCCTCCCCAGTGGTTAACAACTCCCCCGACGCTGCTTCTACTCCACCGCGGTTCCCGTGGGCATTCGTGCTTCCCTGCCGTCGCGCCTCGCAGCCCTTCTTGCAGCCCGGTTATGTGCACCCGCTGCGTTCAAATTCACCGCGGCTCTCGCGCCTTCAGCTGCCCCAGTCGCTGCGCCTTTCGGCCCGAATGCGGCCCGGCCCTTTTCACCGGCCGCGGTCGATTTCACCGCCCCCTTTCCTCCGTCTTCCCTCCCCTTCGCTACAGCCAATGCGGCCGACTTTCGCTGATTGGCTTACCCACCACCATGGTAGAAGGAAGATAGCTGTCTGCCGCTGATGGGGGCTTCGAGTTCAGAATTTCTCTTCTTCACTCCGGGTCCTCGATGCCTCCCACGCGACGTGCTGTTCAGCAGGATGATGAGGGTGGATGCCTCTTCTCGACGCCCGTTCTGAGGACGAAGCTGCCGTGGATGTAAACTGTCGCAGGGTAAGATCGGACTCATTGCCACTGTTAAGTCTGTGTGTTCCAGTTATATTTAAGGTCAATTACTGACACAGACTACAAGAATAACTTTTCAATAGGTCTTTACTATTCGGAGGTTAGGGCTGTACTACCCAGCAAATTACTACACAGCACTTATATACCGGTGTGGTCACCACCGGTATTACCGTATACAGCAGCCAGAGAAAGTAGTACATCTCTTAAGGTGGAACAGGTTTAAGTTCTCTTAAGGTGGAACAAGTTACATACACCACAGACAGCCTCCCACATTCCACCCTACATAAACTTGAGCTCATCCAAAACTCAGCTGCCCCGTGTCCTAACTCGCACCAAGTCCCGTTCACCCATCAATCGTCCCTGTGCTCGCTGACCTAACTTGGCTCTCGGTTAAGCAGCGCCTCGATTTCAAAATTCTCATCCTTGCTTTCAAATCCCTCCACGGCCTCACCCCCTCCCTATCTCTGTAATCTCCTCCAGCCCCACAACCACCCCCCCCCCCGAGATATCTGCACTCCTCTAATTCTGCCCTCTTGAGCATCCCTGATTATAATCGCTCCACCATTGGTGGCCGTGCCTTCTGTTGCCGAGGCCCGAAGCTCTGGAATTCCCTCCCTAAACCTCTCCACCTCTCTCTCCTCCTTTAAGACGCTCCTTAAAACCTACCTCTTTGACCAAGCTTTTGGTCACCTGCCCTAATTTCTCCTTATGGGTCCAATTTTGTTTGATAATCGCTCGTGTGAAGCGCCTTGGGGCGTTTTACTATGTTAAAGATGCTATATAAATACAAGTTGTTGTTGTTGACAACTCTACTTGAGGCAATGCTCCTGGCTGTCTCCTCCCATTGCCTCCTGACTAGATGCCTGGAGAGCTTCCTGTCCCCTGGGTGAAAGAGGATGTCCCTCCCCCTCTCCCCTGCCAGTACCATGGCCTCCAGGGCAGCATCAGAGAAACTTGGTGCCGGCACGCTCTCTCCTCCCGTCGTTTCTTAATCAAGTTGTTCCGCAGTCAAAATGCACCTCCCCTTTAAGAGAATAGCACAATACTGCGGATGCTGGAAATCTGAAGTAACAACACAAAATGCTGGAAACACTCAGCAGGCCAGACAGCGTCCCTGGAGAGAGAAACAGAGTTAATGGGCTCGATTTTGCCAGGCCCGAGGAGACGGGTTTGGAGGCGTGTGAGGTGGTAAAATTGCAAAAAACGGCCGGCGGGCCCAATCCCGCCTCCATCCCGCCTCTGAGCAATTTTCCCAAATGTGTGTTTTCTGACCCCATTTCCATCCTGCCTCCAAGAGACGGGATAGGCCCTTAAGGCCCTTGACAACCACTTAATTGCCTCTATAATCCAATTTTGAGAGGCCTTTCTGATGTTAACACTTTTCCCCCATCCTACACGCCTCCTCTAGAACACGACAGGTAATCCTGACGGCTTCACAATTGGATTGCTTACTCACAGCTGCAGCTCCACCATTAAAAAGGAGTTTTCACCAATGATCATTTGCAGGTGGCAGAACTTTGGTGTCTCAGGTCTGGGGGAACTTATATCAGGCCTACTCATTGTTGTGGAAGTTTGGAGCCTGACACCCATCTCCAGTGTGACCTCCTGGGAAACCCTCTCCCCACCTTGACTGAGCGCTTCCTCAACTGAGGCATCTACCAGAAGCATGGGAACCATTTAATTCCTTTCCTCCTGGACATCAGATTCGGGTGAAGACCAGCCGCGGCAGCAGCAGAACCATGAACAACAGCACCACCAACAGCAGCAGCAACAACAGGAGTGCCAAGCTGCTGCTCACCCACCTGAAGATGCACAGGCCAGAAGGTGCCAGCGCGTTACAACATTGCTGCCCGGGATGCAAGGGACGCACTCATGTTGGCCAGATTTGCTTAGCCTGCACAATCAAACACTTTTGTCTCGCACCTTCTTACCAGAGCATTTGTCAATGGACAAGAATCTGCGGATTCCTATCACACTGACCACCATAGTGACAATTACAAGTCGCCCTAAGCCCTCAATGTGAAAGTCCCATTTGCGAAATGACACAGGCCACAACTTCAACAGTTTGCCATCAAATCTGCTTATGATACCATGACAATGATGGCTGGTCAAAAAACAATACAACACCCAAGTGACTACCCTTGTGAGTAGCGCCACCTGTTAGCGCCTAAAGAGGCAGTCAGTGGCTGTAGCGCCACTGGCTGCGCCTCCCGCGATATTCAGCAGGGGCACTAATGGTGGCATTAGCCATTTGCGCTGCGCCGCCACTGATGACGTCATCGGTGTGCGCAGCGCCCCATTCGCGATATTTGGTAGCGAACGCCGCAGTTGCGCCGTTCGCTACCCGCGCCCGGTTCACGGGGCCTTACTGTGCCGGCAGCGGCGCAAGTTAAGGTGGAGGTGCGGGGCGGCCGCCTTTTTTGGCGGCCGCCTGCCAGCACCTCCGTCCCCGGCCTCCTAACCCCCCCCCCCCCCGCAGCATTGCCAGCTGTTTCCCGAGAGCCCAGTGTGGTAAACCACTTTTATCGTTCACTATCGTTACACTATAGTTATCACTGTTGTATTGTTCTCACTGTTCTCACTGTTGTATCACTATACGAGGTCGCCTCTTGTTATACCTGGGCTGACCACCTCCGACTCCGCCCATGGCTCCACCTACCTGCCCAGGTATAAAGGTAGTCGACTGGCTGGTATTCCTCCTTGTTGGACCCGATCACCCACGAGGGTGGGCTCTGTTATTTAGTCAATAAAAACCTTTAGTTACGTTCCTAACTCGACGCTTTTTATTGGACGAATTGATAGGTATATCAATTTTATTGACTAAATTTTAAAGATGTCTACTACTGGCCAGCCAGAAGCCCTCCCAGAAGCACAGCCACAGCAGCTTTCAGACACCGGGCTATGCCAGCCACACCAGCCGGCTTGGCTGCAAGCCCTCAAACCACCGTACCTGGATCTAAACCCACAGGCAGCAAACTCAGCCCTCAACTTCAAACACTGGCTGGACTGCTTCGAATCCTACCTGGAAGAATCCGGCGTCCCTCAGAGATCCAAACTAAGAGTTCTGAACGCCCAAGCGAGCCCAAGAGTATACGCACTCATCCAGGACACGACTACATACGAGGCCGCTATCAACCTACTGAAACAGCAGTACCGGAGCCCGGTAAATTACATGTACACGAGGCACCTCCTAAGATCCCGCCCGCAACAGCCAGGAGAGTCTGTAGCTGAATTTTTACGGGCGCTAAGAGCACTCGGCAGGAACTGTGACTTTAAAGCGGTGACGGCTGTTGAAAATACGGAAGATAATATCCGCGATGCCTTTGTGAAAGGCCTACGGTCCAACTACTCACGGCAAAGACTGCTTGAAGCTAAAGACCTCGACCTGGACAAAGCTGAAGCCCTCGCTCTCTCCCTAGAGGTGGCCCATCAGGACCAGGAGGCGTTTTCCAGGTACTGCTCGCGACCCTGGGACTCGGGCCTGACCCCTACCGCAATACCCTTCGCAGCGCCGCCCCCGGGACCTACCTCAGCGTCGGCGTCCCGGACCCGACCGGGACCGCCACCCCCGGTACCGGCTCCGACATCGGGCACCCGCGATCGGGCCGCCGGCTGCTTCTTTTGCGGCCAGGAGAAGCACCCGAGGTCGCGCTGCCCAGCCAGGAACTCTGCCTGCTCAACCTGCAGGAAGAAAGGCCACTTCTCTAAGGCCTGCAGGAGCGGATCTTCAGAGGCCAGCAGTGCCTCATGCGAACTGTGGGGGCGGCCATCTTCTTTCAAGGCAACTGAGGCCAGCATCCCCACACGTGAGTCATGGGGGCGGCCATCTTTGATCAAGGCAACCGACCCCAATAGTGCCTCATGTGAGTTATGGGGGCAGCCATCTTCTCCGCCATTTTGTCCTACCTCGTGGGAGACGCCATTTTACCCACCACGCCCGACTGCCACCGGGCCCCCGGACCCGACGACCGCCTCGCCCGCAGACGACAACGACTCGCTTACCTACACACTAGCCTCCGTCACTCTGGATCAAGCCCGCCCACACCACCTGTCCAAGTCGATGATGGACATCAAAGTAAACGGCCACGCCACGACCTGCCTGTTCGACAGCGGAAGCACGGAGAGCTTCATCCACCCAGACACGGTGAGCCACTACTCCCTCCCTGTCCTGCCAACGCGCAACCGAATCTCGATGGCATCGAGGTCCCACGCCACGGACATTAGCGGCTACTGTGTTGTGACCTTGTCAGTTAAGGGTACGGAGTATAAAAATTTTAAACTCCTCGTCCTCCCCCAGCTCTGCGCTGCCGTCCTACTAGGGCTGGACTTCCAATCCCACCTCCAAAGTGTAACCCTAGCATACGGTGGACCCCTCCCCCCACTCACAGTCGACAACCAGCGAATGTTAAACCGCCCACCGCGTAACACCTGCAGCCTATCCACCCTCAAGGTGCCGCCACCTTCCCTGTTCGCTAACCTCACCCCCGACTGCAAACCTGTCGCTACCAAGAGCAGGCGGTACAGCGCTGGGGACAGAGCCTTCATTAGCTCTGAGGTGCGGCGCCTCCTGAAAGAGGGCATTATCGAGGGGAGCAACAGCCCCTGGCGTGCCCAGGTCGTGGTCGTTAAGACCGGCGATAAAAATCGCCTGGTCATCGACTACAGCCAGACCATAAACAGATACACCCAGCTGGACGCATACCCCCTTCCCCGCATATCTGACATGGTCAATCAGATTGCACAATACCGCGTATTCTCGACCATCGACCTTAAGTCGGCCTACCACCAACTCCCTATCCACCCCGAGGACCGCCAGTACACCGCCTTCGAGGCGAATGGGCGCCTATACCACTTCCTTAGGGTCCCCTTCGGTGTCACCAACGGGGTCTCGGTCTTCCAAAGGGAGATGGACCGGATGGTTGACCAGAACGGACTGCAGGCCACATTCCCCTATCTAGATAACGTCACCATCTGCGGCCGCGACCGGCAGGACCATGACGTGAATCTGGAGAAATTCCTCCGTACGGCCCAACGGCTGAACCTCACCTACAATAAGGAGAAATGTGTGTTTAACACCTTGCGCCTTGCCATCCTTGGCTGTGTAGTAGAGAACGGACTCATCGGCCCCGACCCCGAAAGAATGCGCCCCCTCATGGAGCTACCCCTCCCCCACTGCCCTAAGGCACTTAAGAGAACCCTGGGGCTCTTCGCCTACTATGCCCAATGGGTGCCCAATTATGCGGACAAAGCCAGACCCCTCATGAAGTCCACATCCTTCCCCCTCACGGAGGAAGCGTGCGCGGCCTTCTCCCTCATCAAGGGAGACATAGCCAAGGCCACAATGCACGCAGTGGATGAGTCCATCCCCTTCCAAGTGGAGAGCGATGCATCCGACTTCGCCCTAGCCGCTACCCTTAACCAGGAGGGGAGGCCGGTGGCCTTCTTCTCAAGGACCCTACAGGGCCCCGAGATCCGACACTCGTCGGTCGAGGAGGAAGCCCAGGCAATTGTGGAGGCGGTACGGCGCTGGAGGCATTACCTGGCAGGCAAACGATTTACCCTCCTCACCGACCAACGTTCGGTTGCTTTCATGTTTAATAACAAGCTGAGGGGCAAAATCAAGAATGACAAGATCTTGAGGTGGAGAATCGAGCTATCCACCTACGATTATGATATCTTGTACCGGCCAGGTAAGCTGAATGAACCCCCTGATGCTCTTTCACGAATTACATGCGCCAGCGCGCATATTGATAGACTTCAGACCCTCCACAACGACCTCTGCCACCCCGGGGTCACCAGACTTTACCATTTCATTAAGGCCCGCAACCTGACCTACTCCATCGAGGAGGTCAGGACCATGACCAGGAACTGCCAGACCTGCGCCGAGTGCAAACCGCACTTCTATAGGCCGGACAGAGCAAGCCTGATCAAGGCCACCCGCCCCTTCGAGCGCCTGAGCATCGACTTTAAGGGGCCTCTACCGTCATCTGACCGCAATGTGTACTTCCTCAACATCGTTGATGAGTACTCCCGTTTCCCTTTTGCCTTCCCCTGCCCAGACATGACCAGTACCACGGTCATCAAGTGCCTGAACGACCTCTTCGCCTTGTTCGGGTTCCCGAACTATATACATAGTGACCGGGGCTCCTCCTTCATGAGCGAGGAACTCCGTCAGTTCCTACTAGCGAGAGGTATTGCAGCAAGCAGGACCACCAGCTACAACCCCCGAGGGAACGGCCAGGTGGAAAGAGAGAACGCGACGGTATGGAAGGCCGGCCTCTTAGCCTTAAAGTCTAAGGGCCTCCCAACCTCCCGCTGGCAGGAAGTCCTCCCGACAGCGCTGCACTCCATCCGGTCACTACTTTGCACTGCCGTTAACGCCACCCCCCATGAACGAATGTTTGTTTTCCCCAGGAAGTCGACTACGGGAACTACTCTACCAACCTGGCTGACCTCTCCGGGGCCCGTCTTGCTGCGAAAGCACGTGAGGGCCCATAAAACGGACCCCCTGGTCGAGAGGGTGAACCTCCTGCACGCCAACCCCCAGTACGCCTACGTGGCTTACCCAGACGGGCGGGAGGACACTGTCTCCTTACGAGACCTCGCACCCTCGGGCACTCCGGAGACACCACCTTTACCCCCCCCCACCACCCCCCCAATTCCAGCCCAGGTAGACAGCATGCCGGAACCCCACGAGCCTTCGCCGACCACGCAGACACCAGCATTAACACCGGATAATGCAGCACTGCCGCTGCGACGATCGGAGAGGCTTACGAGGCCTCCGGACAGACTGACATACCAGAACTGGTAGTACACTTCACCCCGCCGGACTCAAATCTAAACAAGGGGTGAATGTGGTAAACCACTTTTATCGTTCACTATCGTTACACTATAGTTATCACTGTTGTATTGTTATCACTGTTCTCACTGTTGTATCACTATACGAGGTCGCCTCTTGTCATAGAGTCATAGAGTCATAGAGTAATACAGCACGGATAGAGGCCCTTCGGCCCATCGTGTCCGCGCCGGCCATCAAGCCCTGTCTAATCTAATCCCATATTCCAGCATTTGGCCCGTAGCCTTGTATGCTATGGCATTTCAAGTGCACATCCAAATGCTTCTTAAATGTTGTGAGGGTTTCTGCCTCCACAACCCTTTCAGGCAGTGAGTTCCAGACTCCAACCACCCTCTGGGTGAAAAAGTTCTTTCTCAAATCCCCTCTAAACCTCCCGCCCTTTACCTTGAATCTATGCCCCCTAGTTATCGACCCCTCTACTAAGGGAAAAAGCTCCTCAGCATCCATCCTATCTATGCCCCTCATAATTTTGTACACCTCAATCATGTCCCCCCTCAGCCTCCTCAGCTCCAAGGAAAACAAACCCAACCTGCCCAGTCTCTCTTCATAGCTGAAGCGCTCCAGCCCTGGTAACATCCTGGTGAACCTCCTCTGCACCCTCTCTAACGCGATCACATCCTTCCTGTAGTGTGGCGACCAGAACTGCACACAATATTCCAGCTGTGGCCTAACCAGTGTTTTATACAGCTCCATCATAACCTCCTTGCTCTTATATTCAATGCCTCGGCTAATGAAGGCAAGTATCCCATATGCCTTTTTTACCACCTTATCCACCTGTTCCGCCGCCTTCAGGGATCTGTGTACTTGCACACCCAGATCCCTCTGACCCTCCGTCTTGCCTAGGGTCTTTCCATTCATTGTGTATTCCTTTGCCTTGTTAGTCCCCCCAAAGTGCATCACCTCGCACTTTTCCTGGTTAAATTCCATTTGCCACTGTTCCGCCCATCTGACCAACCCATCTATATCGTCCTGCAGACTGAGGCTACCCTCCTCGCTATTTACCACCCTACCAATTTTTGTATCATCCGCGAACTTACTGATCATACCCTTTACATTCATATCCAAGTCATTAATGTAGACCACAAACAGCAAGGGACCCAGCACCGATCCCTGTGGTACCCCACTGGCCACAGGCTTCCAGTCACAAAAACAACCTTCGACCATCACCCTCTGCCTTCTGCCACTAAGCCAGTTTTGTATCCAATGTGCCAAGGCACCCTGGATTCCATGGGCTCTTACCTTCTTGACCAGTCTCCTGTGCGGGACTTTATCGAAGGCCTTACTGAAATCCATGTATACCACATCCACTGCGTTACCCTCATCCACACACCTAGTCACCCCCTCAAAAAATTCAATCAAATTAGTCAGACATGATCTTCCCTTGACAAAGCCATGTTGACTATCCCTGATTAATCCTTGCCTCTCCAAGTGGAGACAAATTTTGTCCCTCAGGATTTTTTCCAATAATTTTCCTACCACTGATGTTAGGCTCACTGGCCTGTAGTTCCCCGGTTTTTCCCTACTACCCTTCTTGAATAATGGTACTACATTAGCGGTTCTCCAGTCCTCTGGCACATCCCCTGTGGCCAGAGAGGTCCTGAATATATGTGTTAGAGCCCCCGCAATCTCCTCCTTTGCCTCACACAGCAGCCTGGGATACATTTCATCCGGGCCTGGGGATTTATCCATTTTTAGGCCAGCTAAAACCGCCAATACCTCCCCCCGCTCGATGTTAATATGTTCGAGCATATCACAGTCCCCCCGCCCTATTTCTATGTCTACATCGTCCTTCTCCATAGTGAAAACAGACGCAAAAAATTCATTCAGAACCCCTCCTACATCTTCCGGCTCCACACACAGATTGCCACTTTTGTCCCTAATGGGCCCTATTTTTTCCCTAGTTATCCTCTTACCCTTAATATACTTATAAAACATCTTCGGATTTTCCTTTATTTTGCTTGCCAGTGTTATTTCATGGCCCCTCCTTGATCTCCTAATTTCTTTTTTAAGTATCCCCCTGCACCTTTTGTACTCCTCTAGGGCTTCCTCCGTCTTTAGCCTTTTGTATCTACCAAAAGCCCTCCTTTTTTTCCTAATCCATTCCCGTATATCCCCTGACATCCAAGGTTCCCTGTGGTTTTTGGAACCACCCTTGACCTTTATGGGAACATGTTGCCATTGTATGATCTCAATCTCCCTTCTGAAAGCCTCCCATTGCTCCGATGCGGACTTTCCTACAAGTAGCTGATCCCAGTCCATTTTGGCCAGATCCTGCCTTATCCTATTAAAATCGGCCTTCCCCCAATTTAGAACCTTTATTTCCGGCCCATCCCTGTCCTTTTCCATGGCCACCTTAAATCTTACCATATTATGGTCACTATCACCAAAGTGCTCACCTACTAGCACTTTTTCCACTTGGCCAGCCACATTCCCTAGAATTAGGTCCAGTACCGCCCCCTCTCTTGTAGGACTTTCTACATGCTGGCTCAAAAAGCTCTCCTGGATGCACTTTAAGAATTCTACACCCTCTGAGCCTTTCACACTCTGACTATCCCAGTTAATATTGGGGAAGTTGAAATCCCCCATTATTATTACCCTATTATTTGCACATTTCTCTGAGATTTGCCTACATATCTGTTCCTCTATCTCCCCCTGACTGTTTGGAGGCCGATAGTACACTCCCAGCAAAGTGCTTGCCCCCTTTTTGTTTTTAAGCTCCACCCATATGGCCTCATTGGAGGACCCTGCTAATATATCATCCCTCCTTACTGCAGTAATTGACTCCTTAATTAATATTGCGACACCCCCTCCTCTTATACCTCCCCCTCTGTCTCGCCTGAAGATTCTGTCGCGCTGTTATACCTGGGCTGACCACCTCCGACTCCGCCCATGGCTCCACATACCTGCCCAGGTATAAAGGTAGTCGACTGGCTGGTATTCCTCCTTGTTGGACCCGATCACCCACGAGGGTGGGCTCTGTTATTTAGTCAATAAAAACCTTTAGTTACGTTCCTAACTCGTCGCTTTTTACTGGACGAATTGATAGGTATATCACCCAGCACTTCTCCTTGGTGCCGGGCTCGTTTGCCGGCACTCGCGAGCGGGGATCGCGCTGTTGCAGGACCCTCCCCCTTAACAGTGGGAGGAAGGCCTGCAGTACCGCAGCGTGTGGCGCTGCGGCACGTTGCGCTGCGATATTCAGTTTCGGCGCCCTAAGAGGGACGCGGAGCGCCTCGAGCCTCGCCCCGTGTACCTCAAGGGGCAATGAAACTGAATATCTGACGATCACTGAAGCCTCGAACACTGCGCTAAATCCTGCGCTCAGGCGACTTTTGCGCCACTTTGGCGCCCCAACCCAATTTCTAGGCCCTTGTACATTATTTTCCTCTTACGCATGCTCCTACATGGTGCTTCCTCTGTGGCTTCAGCAGATGTGGAGGCCCCTTGCTCACTCTCTTGCTGCTCCTGTCTCGACGCCTTTGGCGGGCCTCCTCTGGGGTTGCGAACCTGTGAGGGCTCGGCAACAGTCTGCTGCTCATGCGGCTGTGCAGGGGCTGAGACGCCCATCTCAGTTGGGTGTGAACTCCGGCGGGGCTCTGACCAAGGGCTTTGCAGTGGCATGGTCGTGTGAGCGCTTGAAGAGGAGCCCCCACTTCCTTGTCTCTGCCACCAACATCCCTCTCATGGGTCAGCCCCACTTCAGAGCTAGCAAGTGGTTTGACAGCACCTTGCTGCACTTCAGGGGGGCCATGAAAACACATTTCTGCACTGGAAGTCCTACTCCAGAGGATTTCCATGAAGGTCTGGTTTGTATGCTCAATAGCTGACCATCGCTCCTCAAGAGATGTCATTCTATTCTGAACAATGACCATGTTTTCAAGACCCTGGCGACTAAGCTCCTCCATGGCCGTAGCCATCCTCTCCTCTACCGTAGCCATCCTCTCCTCTACAGTAGCCAGCCTAACCACAGGGTTAGCCATCCTCTCCTCTACCGTAGCCATCCTCTCCTCTACAGTAGCCAGCCTAACCACAGAGTTAGCCATCCTTTCCACGGAGGTTGCCATCCTTTCCGCGGTGTTGCGTTCATGCACCAATGCTTCCACAAAGGCTCTGCTCATGTTCGCGGTGGACTCTTCCATTCGCTCCACACTCATAGCGACCTTGGAGACAAAACCTGCCAGAGACTCCTGCACCTGTTCCTGGAGTTCCAGCACCGCTCTCCTTCTGGATGGACCCGGAGGCACAGGGTCGACATGCAGCTGAGCCGAGCTGGCAGAGTCCTGCGCCCGCCGATGACTGTCCACTGCTGTCCCTGTCTCCACCATCTGCTGATGCTCACTTGTGAGCTGTGATACACCAGGTGACAACACTACTCTATCTTGCGAAGGTCCCACTGAGGTGTGAGTGTCTGCGCTGGTGCTGGGTGCGCTGAATTCTGCTGACACTGCGTCCTCAGAGGCTGCAGCTTCCTCTGAGGAGTCTGGAAGCTCAGGCTCTTCCACCTGGACAGTGGGGACTGGGTCTTTCGATGGTCCTGTGGGGGAGTAAAGGAAAGAGTTGGAGATGTGAGGTCAAGGTTACATGCACCTTGAATAGTGCAGATGATCATAAATCAATCTGTTAGAGCATCAGATTCATTATCAGTGACTCAGCGATGTCAATGAGATGCCAAACTATTCTGTCACCAGCTTGCTGTGATGCGCCTGTGTGCCCGTCCCCCACTTGGGAATCCTCCTCGATCCCGGCGATTTCCAGGGCCGTCTCCTCCCAGGGGGTGAGCTGGGCTACTGAGGGTGGCCCTCCTCCTGTCATGGCTCTTTCCCTCTTATTGTGGGCTCTCTTTTCCTGCAATGAGGGACACAAGTGGAGTTTGAGTGAGAATGAAGGAGTGAGTAGAGAGTCCATAGCATAGATGCTTAGAAGGAGACTAAGGGCCCTCCCTGTGTGTTGTAAGTTGTTGTTGTTGTTGTTGCATCACAGTGATAGGGAGTGTGAGGGCTACATGGTTCGAATAGTTAAATGAATGTGACCATAGAGAGAGAGGGAATGGGTAAGGGTGCAGGGATGTAAGTGTCAAGTGGCATGTGGATGAAGAGGTTGGCATAGCAGAGTGCTGGTGAGGAGAGGCGATGGGGATCAGATTGAGGGTGATGGGAAAGTCATACTCACTTTTCCTGTGCGGAGAAGGTCATGAAACCTCTTCCTGCATTGCAGCCAGGTTCTGCAGCTCATTGATATGGAGTTGACCTCCTGGGCCACTTGCAGCCTCACAGCTTTAGTCTGCTGGGGTGGCTTTTTTCTCCCTGAGGAAGGGAAGAGCACCTCTTATTGGATCTTGCTCCCTCCACCAGAGCTTGGAGGGAGGGCTCATCGAAGCGTGGAGCACACTTTTGCTTGCTGGTGGACACAGTCCATCAATGAATTCCTTACTACAATCACCATAAAGTTTCCAGTCTCCAGAAGAAGCAAGGCTGCTTGCAGGCCTTAAATCCAGCAGCATTGATGATGTCATCGGAGACGACTTTCTGGATGAAAAGACTCATTGGGCCAGGGGTTCCCACCCGCAGGAAATCAATCGCCCAATTAGGGGAAAATCCCACTTTTTCCCCACTTCACTTCGGAGTCGGGGTCCTGACACAAATGCCACCTGACACGCCCCAGCCCGCCCACACTGGCAAAATCCAGCCCAATGTTTCAGGTCGGAGACCTGTCTTCAGAACTGGAAAAAGTTGGAAATGTAACAGATTTTAAGCAGATGCAGAGGCAGGGAAGGGGGAGGTGGGGGGGGAGGAAGGAAATTAAGGGACGGTCTGCACTAGAATGCAAGGCAGGAGTGGTGAAATGTTGCAAATGGGAACGGCAGAATCATCAACAGCTGCCGCCTGAAAAACACCAAACGCATCTTCCTCTCCCCTCCCCTTTCAGCATCCCGAAGGGACCACTCCCTCCGCGACACCCTGGTCCACTCCTCAATCACCCCCAACAGCCTTTCCCCTCCCCACGACACCTTCCCGTGCAAGCGCAGGAGATGCAACACCCGCCCTTTTACCTCCCCCCTTCCCACTGTCCAGGGCCCCAAACACCCCTTCCAGGTGAAACAGCGATTTACTTGTACTTCTTGCAATCTAGTGCAGGAAACTTTCGATTTACCGGCACCTAAATAACCGGAAATCTCGGTTAACCGGCAAAATTCAGGAGTAGGTTCAGGTAAGTTTTACTTCATATTGTACTTGTCTTCCTCGGTCTGTTGCTGTGCAAGGGTGTGGCTGCAGCTGTTGCTAAGCTACAGAGATGCTTGAAACTTGTGGCCATTGTTCTGCACTTGTTGCTAAGCAACAAGGTTTGTTGCTTTATACGGAGCTGTCAGCTCTCCGTATCTTTTACTATAGCTTTCGGTTATCCGGAATTTTTGATGAACCGGCACCACGTCGGTCCCATCGGTGCCGGATAAAAAAAAGTTTCCTGTATACTGTATTCGCTGCTCACGATGTGGTCTCCTCTACATTGGGGAGGCCAAACGCAGATTGGGTGACCGCTTTGCGGAACATCTCCATTCAGTCCGTAAGGGTGACCCCCCCGAGCTTCCAGTCGCCTGTCACTTTAATTCTTGTCCCAGTCCCACTCTGACCTCTCCATCCTCAGCCTCCTACACTGTTCCAATGAAGCTCAATGGAAGCTCGAGGAACAGCACCTCGTCTTTCGATTAGGCACTTTACAGCCTTCTGGACTCAACATTGAGTTCAACAATTTCAGACTATAACCCCCCCCCGCATTTTTTCAGGCAGCAGTTGTTGATGATTCTGCCATCCCCATTTGCTATCCCTTCAGTTCCTCCCTCCCCTCCCCCACTTTCCCTGCCTCTGTACCTGCTTAAAATCGGTTACATCTCCAACTTTTACCAGTTCTGAAGAAGTGTCACAGACCTGAGACGTTAACTCTGTTTCTCTCTCCACGGATGCTGCCTAGCCAGCTGAGTGTTTCCAGCATTTTCTGTTTCCCCTTTAAGAAATGCTGGCTGCCTTTAAGTATCGTCTTGGATTCCCAATATCACTTCCCCCCTCCCCGTCCAATAGGCATGCAGACAATGAATAGCATGGGTAACGCTGATTGCGCACACGAGTCATTGTAATTAGCGGGCAGCACAATTATTGGCAATTTCTGTTGCGGGCAGTCCGCGCCCCATCCCCTGCACACCTGTTTTTGGGTGCGATACAATTCCTAGGCCACGATGTTCCTCTCTATCTGATTCTTAACCTTCCTTAAGGTCTCTTTGCTTCTTCGCAGCCTTTCGTTATTCTTCATCAAGTTATCTTATCAGAAGGACCTTTGCTTTAATTTTTAACGGTATCCATGGGCCCGATTTTGTGGATTGTGTGGGAAATGGTCGGATTCCCCGAATGTGGGGTTCTGACACACAAAAAAATGTGTCAGCCAGCTGCACACAATTTTCCCTCAAGTGGCCAATTAATTTCCAGCGTGTGGGCAGCCTTGCTAATTGTCCATTTCCAGTCAGGAAGCCCCACAGTATGATGTCATCATTCGTGGTGCTTTCAAGGTCCATAGCAAGCACTGCATCCTCTGAAGGCTTCCAAACGAACCATACAGGATGGCAGAGGAGCCTGCAGCAGCTGTGGCCAGTGCCAGACCCCGAGCTGCCTCCAAATTCGACAAAGCTTCACTGCAGGCATTATTGGATGGGGTTAGGGCCCACAGGGAGGTCCTCTTCCCTAGGTCAGGCAGGAAGAGGCCTCCCACTGAGACCAAGGCTGCATGGATGCAGGTGTCAGCAGATGCCAACTCGCTGGGAGTCACCAGAAGAACCTTGGCATTACATCTCTAACTCCTTCCTTTACTCCCCCACAGTACCATCCAGAGCCCCCGTCCTCACTGTGGAGGAGGAAGAGGCTGTGCAGCCAGACTCCTCAGAGGAAGCTCCAACCTCTGAGGGCGCAGCGTCAGCAGAAGTAAGCGCACCCAGCACCAGCGCTGACACTCACACCTCGGGGGGACCTTCGGGACATAGAGTAGTGTTGTCACCTGGTGTTTCACAGCTCACAAGTGAGCCTCAGCAGATTCTGGAGACAGGGACAGCAGTGGAGAGTCCTCGTCGGAGGGCGCAGGACTCTGCCAGCTCAGCTCAGCTGCGCTGCATGTCGACCCTCTGCCTCTGGGTCCATCCGCAAGAGAAGAGGTGATGGATCTCCATGCACAGATGCAGGAGTCTCTGGCAGGTTTTGTCTCCAGGGTCGCTGCAAGTGTGGAGCAAATGGAGGAGTCCATAGCGACCATGAGCAGAGCCTTTGTGGAGTCATTGGCACATGAATGCATCACCATGGAAAGGTTGGCAACCTCCATGGAGGAGATAACTCGTCAGGGTATGGAAAACACGGTGAGTGCTCATAAGAGAATGACATCTCTTGAGGAGCGTTGGCCATCTCATGAACAGAGAAACCAGACCTTCATGGAAGTCCTTCTGAGTAGGACTGCCAGTGCAGATACAGGTCCCCATGGCCCCCTAAAGCGCAGCAAGGTGCTCTCAAGCCACTTCCAAACACTGGCCCCTTCTGGCCTGTGCAGCTTCAGGTGAGTGAGCAGCAGCCTGGTGCTCCTGGTGCTCATCCTGCTGTTCCTGGTTCTGCTGCTGCCGCCTCTGCTGCTGGAGATCCTCTAATGGCAAGAAGGGAAGGAAAAAAAGGCGTCCCATGCTTCTCGCAGATGCCTCCACTGAGGAAGCGCTGAGTGAGGGTGGCGAGAGGGGCTTCCCAGGAGATCGCATTGGAGAAGTGTGTGAGGCTCCAACCTTCCACAGCTGTGCCTAAGCCTTGAAGAAGTAGCCCCAAACCTGCAACAACAAGGTCCTTCAACATACAAATGCTGTCCCTTTAAATCGCAGCTTTCCCGAATGACCTGCAGCTGACAGCAAGCAAGCCGGCAAGCTTCACACCAGGTCTCATCAGCGGGGTTCCCCGCAAGCGTGTTTGATGTGGGGAAAGCCCCAAAGTCGCAACGGCCCCGGAAAATCTACTTCAACAAGGTAATTATTGGTCATTAGTGTGCCGACGACCAGTCCCGCCAGCGGCGGGCGGGGCTGAATCGGCTCGCGGAGAAACAGCGGTCTGAAAGTCGAACGGGGCGGGGAATCAAACGGGGTGGGTCGCGACCCCCTATTTCGGTGATTTTCGGCCCCCGCCCGCCTGAAAAGCCGCCCGACGGCTGGCAGAAAATCGGGGCCCATGTCTTTATATCAGTGACAGTTCCCTCTCTGCCTATTGGAATTTTGTACATGTCAGCCTTGGTTCCGTTGGTAACACTCTCACTTCTGAGTCACACAGTGCCAGGCAATGACTATCTCCAACAAGCGAGAGTCTAACCACCGTCCCTTGACATTCAACGGCATTACCATCACTGAATCCCCCACCATCAACATCCTGGGGGGTCACCACTGACCAGAAACTTAACTGGACCAGCCACATAAATACTGTGGCAACAAGAGCAGGTCAGAGGCTATGTATTCTGTGGCGAGTGTCTCACCTCCTGACTCCCCAAAGCCTTTCCACCATCGACAAGGCACAAGTAAGGAGTGCGATGGTATACTCTCCACTTGCCTGGATGAGTGCAGCTCCAACAACACTCAAGAAGCTCGACACCATCCAGGACAAAGCAGCCACTTGATCGGCACCCCATCCACCACCTTAAACATTCACTCCCTCCACCACCGGCGCACCGTGGCTGCAGTGTGTACCATCTACAAGATGCAGTGCAGCAATTCGCCAAGGCTTCTTCGGAAGCACCTCCCAAACCCGCGACCTCTACCACCTAGAAGGACAAGGGCAGCAGGCGCATGGGAAATCCACCAGCTGCAAGTTCCCCTCCAAGTCACACACCATCCTGACTTAGAAGCATATCGGCTGATCCTTCATCGTCGCTGGGTCAAAATCCTCAAACTCCCTCCCTAACAGCACTGTGGGAGTACCTTCACCACACGGACTTCACCACCTTCTCAAGGGCAATTAGGGATGGGCAATAAATGCTGGCCTTGCCAGTGATGCCCACATCCCATAAACGAATTTTAAAAAAGTCAAGTTTCAAGTCCTACACCAGGCTGACACTCCAGTGTAGTACAGAGGGAGTGCTGTACTGTCGGAGGTGCCGTCTTTTGGACAAGCCGATAAACCGAGGCCCCGTCTGCCCTCTCAGGTGGACTTAAAACATCCCGTGGCACTATTTCGAAGAATCATAGAATAGTAAAGCACAGAAGGAGGTCATTCGGCCCATCGAATCTGCACCTGCTCTTTCGAAGAGCAATCCAGTCGGTCCCATTGCCCCGCTCTTTCCCCATATCCCTGCAATGAAGAACAGGGAAGTTTCCCCCCGCCCCCCGCCATGTCCTGGCCAATCCCTCAACCAACACCACTAAAAAACAGATTTTCTGGTCTTATATCTCATTTCTGTTTGTGAGATCTTGCCGTGCGTAAATTGGCTGCTGCGTTTCTTACATTACAACAGTGACGACACTGCAAAAGTACTTCATTGGCTGTAAAGCGTTTTGGGACGTCCTGAGATTGTGAAAGGTGCTGGAGAAATGTAAGTTCTTTCCTTAGTTTTTTCTTTATGACAGCCATGTCCTTGTTGTCAGGTTTTAGCTGCTCTGGCTAAGCTTGTACATGAATAGGTTGAAGAATATAGTTGCAGCAACTTTAATAGTTTATTAAGGAATATAAGATTCAGCTTAAGAACATAAGAATTAGGAGCAGGAGTCGGCCATTCGGCCCCTCAAGCCTGCTCCGCAATTCAATAAGATCATGGTTGATCATCGACCTCAACACCACTTTCCTGCCCGATCCCCAAATCCCTTGATTCCCCTAGAGTCCAAAAATCTATTGATCTCAGCCTTGAATACACTCAATTCAATTCAATTCAAATCGCTTTATTGGCATGACAAGGTACATCTTATGTTGCCAAAGCATCGAAAAACATTCATGGTTGTACACAAAAATACAGATCTATCCATACAGTGTATAAACAGATATATCCCTGAGTGTATAAATATACATTCATATAATTTGTATATACTCTTTTCTTATACTTAGTGGTTGTCCCTCTGTTTATGGCAAGCTGTAATATAGTGTGCCGCTAAGGTTACACAATTTCTCTCTTCCCCTAGTAGGTATGGGAGTTTTTGGTCATCATTCAAATTTCTGAATTCCGGGCATATTTTTGTGAATTTTAGGTAGAAATTCTCCCTTATGCCCTGATATTTTCTACAAGCTGTGAGGAAGTGCATCTCTGTCTCCACCACTCCCTGACTGCAGTGAGAGCATATCCTGTCCTCTCTTGGTAGCCGGGTCTGCCTGTGTCTACCTTTTTCGATCGCCAGGCTATGTTCACTAAGTCTGTACATTGTCAAGGTTTTTCTCAGTTTGCTATCCTTTACCATGGTCAGGTAATCAGCCATGTTGTATTGTCTGTTTAGGGCCAAGTAGCAATTGAGTTTGCTTTGGGTTTTTGTTGTTTCTGTCCAATATGACAGATATTTTTCCTTTTGCTTAGCGACGATTGTGTTGGGTCGAATTCTTTGTGTTACGCTGTCACTGTCCTGGGGCTGGTTATTGTTAGTAGTGTTAGTAGTTACTTCACTGAGTCCCAGGACTAGTTGACTGAGGGTATTCTTCTTTATGGTCCTCTCTTGGCATTTCAGGGCTTCATAATGAGGGTTGCTCATTTCTAGGTGTTTCCAAAATTTGGTGGCTCTTTTTTGGATAGTGATTATTAATACACTCAAAGACTTAGCATTCACAGCCCTCTGGGGCAGAGAATTCCAATGATTCACAACCCTCTGAGTGAAGAAATTCCTCCTCATCTCGGTCTTAAATGGCCGACCCCTTATTCTGAGACTGTGCCCCCTAGTTCTAGACACTCCAGCCAGGGGAAACTATTATGTCCGTGTATGATTGAGACACGGACAGCAGGAGTTGAACAAAACAAGTCTTTACTGAATGGAGTCAATTGGGAAACTGAAACTACAGAGGCTCGCTAGCGCCTTTTATACAGGGGTGGTCACTGCCGGTACTGCAGTCTGAGACCAGTTATTCTCTTAAAGGTACATACACAACAGAAACAACCTCTCAGCATCTACCCTGTCAATCTCCTTCAGAATCTTGTATGTTGCAATGAGATCACCGCTCATTCTTCTAAACTCCAGAGAGTATCGGCCCATTCTACACAATCTCTCCTCATAGGACAGCCCTCTCATCCCAGGAATCAATCTAGTGAACCTTCGTTGCACCGCCTCCAAGGCAAGTATATCCTTCCTTAGATAAAGGAGACAACAAAACTGTGCCCAGTACTCCAGGTGTGGTCTCACCAAGGCCCGGTACAATTGTAGCAAGACTTCCTTACTCTTATACTCCAACCCTCTTGCAATAAAGGCCAACATGCCATTTGCCTTCCTTATTGCTCGCTGTACCTGCATGCTAGCTTTCTGTGCTTCTTTTACGAGGACACCCAAATCTCTCTGAACACCAACATTTGAAAGTTTCTCACCATTTAAAAAATATTCTGTTTTTCTATTCTTCCTACCAACGTGAATAACCTCACATTTCCCTACATTATACTCCATCTCCACCTTACTGCCCACTCACTTAGTCTATCTATATCCCTTTGCAGACTCTCTGTTCTCCTCACAGCTTACTGTCCCACCTAGCTTTGTATCATCAGCAAACTTGGATACATTACACTTGGTCCCTTCATCTAGGTCATCAATATAGATTGTAAATAGCTGAGGCCCCAACACTGATCCTTGCGGCACCCCACTAGTTACAGCCTGCCAACCTGAAAAAGATCAGTTTATCCCTACTCTCTGTTTTCTAGCCGTTAACCAATCCTCTATCCATGCTACTATATTACCCCCAACCCCATGAGCCCTAATCTTGTATAATAACCTTTTATGTGGCACCTTATCGAATGCCTTTTGGAAATCCAAATATACTACATCCACCGGTTCCCCTTTATCTGCCCTGCTAGTTACATCCTCAAAAAACTCTAATAAATTTGTCAAACACGATTTCCCTTTCATAAAACCATGTTGACTCTGCCTAATCATGTTATGATTTTCTAAGTGACTTGATCCCACTTCCTTAACAATGGATTCCAGCATTTTCCTGACGACTGATGTCAGGCTAACTGGCCTGTAGTTCCCTGTTTCTTTTCTCTCCCTCCTTTCGTGAATAACGGTGTTACATTTGCGACCTTCCAATCCGCTGGGACCATTCCAGAATCTTGGGAATTTTGGAAGATCAAAACCAATGCATCCACTATCTCCTCAGCCACCTCTTTTAGAAGCCTAGGATGTAGGCCTTCAGGTCCAGGGGATTTGTCGGCTTTTAGTCCCATTTGTTTCTCTAGTACTTTTTCTCTACTTGTATTAATTACATTAAGTTCCTCACCCTCATCAGACCCTTGGTTCCCCACCATTTTTGTTATGCTTTTTGTGTCTTCTACGGTGAAGACAGATACAAAATATTTGTTTAACATTTCTGCCATTTCCTTATTCCCCATAATAATTTCTCCTGTCTCAGCCTCTAAGGGACCAACGTTTACTTTTGCTACTCTTTTCCTTTTTACATACTTGTAGAAACTCTTACAATCTGCTTTTATATTTCTTGCTAGTTTTCTCTCCTATTCTATTTTTTCCCTTTTTATCAATTTTTTGTCAACCTTTGCTGGTTTCTGAAACTCTCCCAATCCTCAGGCTTATTATTAGTCTTTGCAACATTATAAGCTTCTTCTTTCAATCTAATGCTATCCTTAACTTCTTTAGTTAGCCACGGTTGGATCACTTTTCCTGTGGAGTTTTTGTTTCTCAATGGAATGTATTTTTGTTGAGAATTATGAAATATTTCTTTAAATGCTAGCTACTGCTTATCTACCGCCATACCTTTTAATCTACTTTTTCAATCTACCTTAGCCAACTTGTCCCTCGTACCTATGTAATTGGCTTTATTTAAGTTTAAGACTCTAGTTTCGGACTTAGGCAAATCACTCTCAAAATGAATGTGAAATTCTATCATATTATGGTGTGGAGATGCCGGTGTTGGACTGGGGTGGACAAATGTAAGAAGTCACACAACACCAGGTTATAGTCCAACAGCTTTATTTGACGAAGGAGCAGCGCTCCGAAAGCTTGTGATTTCAAATAAAACTGTTGGACTATAACCTGGTGTTGTGTGACTTCTTACATCTATCATATTATGATCACTCTGCCTTATCTGGTATTGATATATCAATTGAGGTAAACATGCCAGTCCCGCACGTCCACATTATTTACAAGAGATAAGCTTACCAGCTTGAACAAAGAGTTCGAAGTTCAATCTGCACCCAACAGGCCACCAGAGTACAAAAACCTTCATACAAGATGCACTGCAGCAACAGATGTGGTGCCCAGGTGTGGTCGAACCAGGGTTTGTACAGCTGCAGCATAACTTCTACCCCCTTGTATTCTAGACCTCTAGATATAAAGGCCAGCATCCCATTAGCCTTTTGGATTATTTTCTGTACCTGTTCATGACATTTTAATGATCTACGTACTTGGACCCCCCAAGTCTCTTTGGACCTCCACTGTTTTTAGCCTTTCACCATTTAGAAAGCTCCCTGTTCTATCCTTTTTAGGCCCAAAGTGGATGACCTCACATTTGCTTCTATTGAAATCCATTTGCCACAATTTGTAACTGTAACTTAACGCCCACCTCTCTGTGTTACAGCCCCCTACAGATGAAGGACATGTGCTCGAGCTGAGCTCCATTATTGCCGTCCTAATGCTACAAGACTGACATCCGTTACAGCACAGGATGACCCAGAGATGGCTAATGCTATCCATATTATTACACAATGGGCATGACTCGCTCGCAAGGAGATAATGGCTAACATCCGTATAATTAAAACAGAGCAGCGTAGAACGTAGCATAGGAGAAAGAAAAGCAGAGAATGCTGGAAATACACAGCGAGTCTGCCAGAATGTGAAGAGAGAAAATAGAGTCTTGGTGGAGAGCCTTCATTTGAAGTGGAAACTGGAAGGTGAGTGAGCTTCTTCGCGGAACTGAAGAAAGGGGACGTTGTAATGTAGGAAACGCAGCAGCCAATTTGCGCACAGCAAGCTCCCACAAACAGCAATGTCCAACAACACTCAAGAAACTCGACACCATCCAGGACAAAGCAGCCCACTTGATCGGCACCTCATCCACCACCTTAAACATTCACTCCCTCCACCACCGGCGTACTGTGTCTGCAGTGTGTACCATCTACAAGATGCACTGCAGCAACTCACCAAGGCTTCTTCGGCAGCACCTCCCAAACCCGCGACCTCTTCCACCTAGAAGGACAAGGGCAGAAGAAAAGTAAGAGAGTATTTCTGCAGCAGCTTCCATGACCTCAGGATGTCCCAAAGCGCTTTACAGCCAATGAAGTACTTTTTGAAATGTAGTCATTGTTGCAATATAGGAAACGGAACAGACAACGGGTAGATGGAGCCTCAGTTTAACATCTCACCCGAAAGGAATTGCAGAAGGATTCACATCATAGTGTCAGCCAGTGACTCAGTGGGTAGCGCTCTCGTCTCTGAGTCAGAAGGTTGTGGATTCAAGTCCCACTCCGGAGCCTTGAGCATAAAATCCAGGCTGACACTCCCAGTGCAGTGCTGAGGGAGCACCACACTGTTGGGGGTGCCGTCTTTTAGACGGGGAACTGTTAGAAGGCATAACCATAGCTGTGGAAGTTTGGAGCCTGACACCCATCTCCAGTGTGACCTCCTGGGAAACCCCTCTCGCCACCCTCATAGAGCGCTTCCTCAACTGAGGCATATACCAGAAGCATGGGTGCCATTTATTTCCTTCCCTTCTGGGCATTAGAGGAGCTCGAGCACCAGTCGCGGCACCAGCAGAACCAGGAACAACAGCAGCACCAACAGCAGCAGCAGCAACAGGAGCGCCAGGCTGCTGCTCACCCACCTGAAGCTGCACAGGCCAGAAGGGGCCAGCGCTTGGAAGCCCGTCGGCACAGGAGATACCCCCCAAACAGGGTCTACAGACACAGGGTCAGCTACCTCAACATGTCTGAGCAGCAGTGCCAAAGGCGGCTCCGACTTTCGCGAGAGGTAGTGAGTGACATCTGTGCAATGCTGCAACAAAGTGAGAATGAAGGAGTGAGTGTGGAGATTCCATAGCATCGATACTTAGAAGGAGACAAAGATGGAGTGAGGTGGCAAGACCAAGGGCCCCCCTGTGCGTTGTCAGTTGTTTGCATAGCATGAGTGATAGGGAGTGTGAGGGCTGCATAGCCGAGTAGTTATGTGAATGTGACCATAGAGAGAAAGGGAATGGGTAAGGGTGCATGGATGTCAGTGTCAAGTGGGATGTGGAGGAAGAGATTGCTGAAGCTGAGTGCTGGTGAGGAAAGGCAATGGGGATCAGATTGAGGGTGATGGGAAAATCATACTCACTTTTCCGGTGCGGAGAAGGTCATGAAATCTCTTGCGGCACTGAATCCAAGTTCTGCGGGTGACTCCCAAGGAGTTGACCTCCTCAGCCACCTGCATCCACACTGCCTTGGTCTGCTTGGGAGGCCTCTTCCTCCCCGTAGAAGGGAAGAGCACCTCCCTGTTGGCTGCAGCCCCATCTACTAAAACCTGCAGGGCCACCTCGTCAAAACGAGGAGCTGATCTGGGTCTCCCGCTGCTCATGGTGCCTCCAGGACCCTCTCACTCCACAGTCAAAAAGCTTGGCAGTCTGCAGAAGAAGCAAGGCTTGCTGTAGACCTTAAATGCAGCAGCAATGTTGACGTCATCGGAGGCAACTTTCAGTCAGGAGAAACTCATTTGCCAAGGGTTCCCACACGTTGGAAATCAATTGGACAATTAAGTTAAAATTGCACCAATCTCCCACATCCATTTAGATTCGTGTGGATAACACGAAATGCGGATTACACGACACCAACCCGCACCTGAATGAAAATCCACATGTCTGAAGACTGTGCTGCCAATGGTGAGACAACCACGCGGGAGGAGGTTACGGAGTGGGGAGAACCCATGCAGGTGAGCTCCGGCATGGCAAGAGAGCCCCAGGTGGGCAGAGGAAATGCTTCAAGGACACCCTCAAAGCCTCCTTGAAAAAGTGCAACATCCCGACCGACACCTGGGAATCCCTGGCCCAAGACAGCACAAAGTGGAGGAGAAGCATCCGGGAAGGCGCCGAACACCTCAAGTCTCTTCGCCGGGAGCAAGAGGAAGCCAAGCGCAAACAGCGCAAGCAGCGCACGTCAACCCAAGCACCCCACCCACCCGCCCCTTCAACCACCGTCTGCCCCACCTGTGACAGAGACTGCAGGTCCCGCATTGGACTCATCAGTCACCTGCGAACTCATTTTTAATGTGGAAGCAAGTCATCCTCGGTTCTGAGGGACTGCCTAAGAAGAAGAAGAGAATTTGTAAATGAGGATAAGGATATAGAAGTCAACAAAACACTGAGGAATGCAGAACCAGTAGAGGTGAGTGAGCACTCAAGAACCATTGAAACTGGAACCTTTTCAGTGTCCATAGCACCATGGTCTACAACCATATCTGCTGAACAACATCAACGACAGATTTCTATAGTGTTGTTAGTGTAGGGGAATGTCCCAAGGCACGACACAGAGGCATAATCAGACAAACGTGGGTAACGTAATTAAACTCACTACACACTTGGTTTGAGTGTAAAGCAAGGCTTTAATCAACTTGTTTCAGAACATGGAGGTCTAGTTGTATTTCACTAGTTCCTTGTCTTTACAAAATGTCCCTGGAGAGCTGGGGCCAACGCCCGAGTATTTATACTCCTTGGACGCGCCACCAGCTGGCCGTCCAGTGTTATTTCATAGGTAGTTTCTCGATGATGAGATTTATGACATTGGGCATCAAGCCAAAGAAGGAGATATTAGGGCGGGCGACCAAAAGATTGGTCAAAGAAGTGGCTTTTGAGGAGGGACTTAAGGAGGAGGAAAGAGAGGAGGGAGAGAACTCCAGAGCATGGGTCCCAGGCGGCTGAGGGCACGGCCACCAATGGTGGGGCGAAGGATAATGGGGATGCGCAAAAGGCCAGAGGCAGAGAAACAGAGTTTGGCAGGAGGTTGTAGGACTGGAAGAGGCTGCAGAGATAGGGAGGAGCAAGTCCATGAGGGGTTTAAACACGAGGATAAGAATGTTAAATTGGAGACATTAGAGGACCAGGAGCCAATGAGGTGCTGGGTTAGCGGGACTTGGTGAGGTATAGGGCACGGGTAGCAGAGTATTAAATGAGCGGAAGGTTACAGAGGGCGGAAGATGGGAAGCCCAGCCAGAAGAGCATTGGAATAATCGAGTCTGGGGATGACAAAAGCATGGAGGAGAGTTTCTGCAGCAGCTGATACCAGGACTGTGAAGTTATGCCTATCAGGAAAGGAGGCTGGGTCTCCTTTCCCTTGAAAAGAAAAGGCTGAGGGGGTGACCTAATAGAGGTCTTTAAAATTAAGAAAGGCCTTTCCTTCTCGGGGATTTATTCCGTTCCGTTCGGTTCACTCGCCCCTTCCTGCTTTATCTCGGAGCTCCCTCTTGTGGTAATCTGCGCTAAAGTCCTACAGTGCTGCTCTGCACAGTTTCTGGCAGTGTCTGGCTAGTTAATGCCGGACTATCCAGTCGGGAATATAGTAATTCATTGGCTGTAAAGCGCTCTGGGTGTCCGCAGGTCGGGAAAGATGTGATATAAATGCAAGTTCTTTCTTTCACTGTGCACACAATTGTGGTCATTCCCAGCCCTCAATCCCGCTCAGCCATCACCCCAGAGACATTAGGACAGGTGCCCTAACGCTTGGTCAGAGAGATAGATTTGGAGCCGAGTCCTGAAGGAGGAGAGAGAGGCGGAGAGGTTTGTGGAGGGAATTCCTGAACTAAAAATTGAGCTCGACCATGTTAAGCTGGGACTCGAGGTTGGGGAAAGGCTGGGCCATGAAGGAGAACCTGAGGGTTCTGCGGTGCCCACTTGGTGAAAGCAAATCGTGGAAAGTAAACGGGCTGGGAATGCCCACAATAAGGCCGGTGTGCCAGCATTCATTCTCTCCCTCTTTATACAGTGAAACAACTTGCATTTCTATAGCGCCTTTCACGGCCTCCTGGCGTCCCAAAGCGCTTTACAGCCAACAAAGTACATTTTGAAGCATAGTCACTGTTGTAATGTAGGAAACGCGGCAGCCAATTCCGCACAGCAAGATCCCACGAACAGCAATGCGATAATGACCGGATTATCTGTCTTTTTTTCAGTGATGCTGGTCGAGGGATAAATATTGTCCGGGACACCGGGGAGAACTCCCCTGCTCTTCTTCAAAATAGTGCCGTGGGATCTTTTACGTCCACCTGAGAGAACGGGTTAACTGGGGCTTGAACTCTCGACCTTCGGACACAGTGACTGGAAACCCATTTGAATGTTAATGGAGTCAGTGAGTGAACGAGTCTTCACGGAATATACAAAACTTCTCCAGCTGAATGATAAAACCTACAGCAGGCCATTCGGCCCATCGTGCCTGCTGCTTGCTCTTCAACGGGAACGACCGACTCCAGTACCCTTTCCCCGTCCGTCCCCAGGATCCTACAGGGTCCTAGTGCTGATGTTGTGAGGTGCCTCCGGCAACGCTGAGCCTCATCAGGGGCTGGGTGATTGGACGGGCAAACCTGCAGCGTCCAATCCTGGGGCAAGGAAATTCCGCAGCGAGAGGTCAGCGCAGGTCTGATTTTAATATTATAATTATTCTCATCAATCACAGATATCATTGTGGTCAACAGTTTGACGCAGTGTTTGTCTATCTGTTGAGAAGCTCCGATTGCAGCGTTTCCCAAACCTTGTAGAGCGAGCCATTGGGCAATAGGGGACTCATCACTCAAGCATAGAAACAAACTCTCCAGAAGGGTATCCGTCAGCAACAAGTCCGACACCACTGAATGAGTTAAAAGCTCCCCAAAGAAGGCAGCTATTGTGATTCTCAGACTCTCCCCTATGTTGACAAGGAGTGAGTTACTCCACAATGCTGATCAGATGAGGGGCAGCACACACGGTCAATGTGCTTGCCAGCAGTGTAACCCCCTCATGGTGCTTTCTTGGACTCACGATGAGGTCCCATCCTCCCATTTCTCTCATGATGGTATCATCTCCCTTTGCCTGTGTCAGGACAGCTCGAAGTATCTCAGCTGAGTAATGGCAAGCGTCAGCGTCATTCAGTTTCAGAGTCGGGCGCAAGGTGTTCCCACCCTTTGGAATTCTCAGAAAGTTGTTAGGAAACCGAGCCCAGACACTGAAGCTGAGATGAATCAGAAGGGTGCTGACTAACTGGGGGTATAGAATGTTTATCACTTCCCCTGATTCAGGCTTTCGTACCACTTCACGAAGAGCACAGAGCACGGCTAAAGGCTGCTGAGTTGCTGAATCTTTTGTATCTCTGACATGGGAATCTCTGCCGCCGTCATACATTGGGCTCGATTTTCAGTGTGCCATGGAGTCGGGTTTGGAGGCGTGCGGGGGATTAAAATCCCGAAATCGGGGGTCCCGACACCATCCCGCCCCCAACGCACCTCCATGTAAGTTTCAAAGGAGGCGGGTACCCGCCCCGCACTGGGACCCGCCTACCCGAGGCGGGAAGGGATTAGTGCCAATTAACTGCCTGTTAACTACCTGTTAACAGGCAGTTTTTAGCCTAATCCCTATTTTTAAGCTTGAAGTGTGGGATTCCCGACGGCTCCAAACCACGCCAAGTTGGAGGGGTCGGGCCGTCGGGTTGAAGGGTTTGGAGGGGTCGAGATGTCAGTGTTCAGGTGAGGGATGTGTGCATGAGTGCAAAGGTAAGTGTGTTTGCTGTGTCTAAAGTGATTAAATAAGTTTTACATACCTTTTCTTACCTTTTCAGCCTTCCTTCCTTTAGGTTCGGGGAGTCCCTCAGCTCACCGGCACAGAAAGCAGAATGGCTGCGATCTGTCAAAAGTGACAGCCTGCAGCTTTCTGTGCAGGGGAGATTTCTAACTGAGTCTGTGGAGAAGGACTCAGGTTAGAAGTAAGACTGTCAGTGTTTGACAGCTTCAAACAGCTGTGAAACGCTGATATTTCATCTGCCAAAATGTCTTGACAGATGAAATTTCAGTCTGTGACATCACCTGTTGCCGGGTGGCCCTTAATTGGCCTGCTGAGCCCGCTGGGCGGGCTTAACAAGGTCAATCAAGTTCAAATCGCGTGGATTGGCCACATCTCGATGGAGGCGGGACTACAACCCCGAAAGTTGTAGTCCCGCCTCCAACCCGACTTCTGAATGAAAATCCAGCCCATTTAATGACTTTAAGTTGCCCAGTAGGTAGTTGGTTGTGTCTGTGGCTAGTGCATTATCTGTCAGTAGGGATCGCCATATGTCACTAATGTACCTGTCAGGTGGACTAGGGTAAGTGAAGAGAGTGGACAAAACTGCTGGCATATGGTGTGACGCCAGAATGGAGATCGAATGCGTCACTGCATTTGTCACCTGCGGCTCAGTAATTGAGCGCAAGTGACTGCACAATACTTTGATTGTTCCCCGATTGTCTGCAAGGGCGGCTCCACGTTTGGTAATGAGGACATTTGTGATGATGGAAGCTGTGCAGGAAATGTTCCGTTGCTTGTCTGTTAGTCCTTTAAAGATTGTGAAGAGTAAAGTGTTCAGCTGATCATGGGTTATACACTTTGATAAAACTTTACCAACATCAGTGCACGTTTGAAAGAGGGCCTGGCTGGTAAGTTGGTTTAACCCGCCTTTGATGGCTTTCAGATGCTCCACTTCCTTATCTTGATGACCCACAGGAAACCCTTCGAGGTGTAACTGGATATAAAGCAATCCATACAAGCTTTCAATGGCCGCCTCCCTTACAACATGCAATGGATCTGCACATTGAAGCCCCACACATCCAATAATAGTCACCAAGTTATGGGCCGGCACCTTATTGCTAATGTCCAGTTTCTCCAGGTAAAACGTCACCAGCTGTAAAGTGGTCTCCATTGCCTTTTCTCGCTCATGGTCCTTTGTGGATTGGATCCCAGTCTCCATGTTCTTAAATAGAGACTGAAGCCCATCAGGAGACAAATCCAAAAGTAAGCATTGCTTCAGAAGATTCTGCAGAGAGACCATTGTCTCACTGTGAAGCTTCTGTCTCTCTGCCATGTCCACATTTGTACTTTCATTGGCACTGCTGGTCTCCACATCTGGCAAGCTGAGGACACTATTCAGACAGATGCTAATTAGCTCACTGTTGGTGTTCAATGAAGGCTCCAATTTTATGAGGGATGCACAGGCGTCCATGGCAGACTTTCGAACTGAAGTGGTCATTGTCTCTGCTGGCTCGGCCACAATCAGCTCCTGCATGCAGGTCAACAATTCTGCCTTTCTGGTCAAAGTGTAGGGTGGGTGTTCTTCACCAGGTTCGATAGCTTTGGCCAACAGTGTCACCGTCTTGATCAAACTTAACTTCAGTGTCAAGTCCTTCACCTCAGCTTTCAGTCCAAATATCTTGGTGTTGAAAAGGCACAGCACATTATGCAGAATGTCGGTCTCTAATCTGGGCAGAATGAGGTCCCGAGGACAACGTGACATAATCTGCCCATAGCATAAAATGAGCATGCTTTTAACATTTATTACTTGATTGTCACCTTGGTCCTTAATAAGGTGGAAGGATCTTGGTATCTTCGAATTATTGAACTTGATGAAACCCCTCAGTGTGGTGAGCGTGGTGTCTAAGTGGGTTACAGCACAGTCCCCAGTTCCAGCAGCTACCCTGTCTCTCTCTAAAGCTTCATTGTGCTGAACACTCTGTAGCATCTGCTGAAGAATCTTTCCTACGATTACTTTGTCCTGGGACATTCGGAGCACTCTCCCTAAACACTTGTACAGAAAACCCCTCTCTATTGGAGACAGGTGAAAGGTGTGAATGCAGTTGGCCATTTCTTCAATTAGCTGGACCATCCACACCTCATCTGCGATTGCCTCCAGTGTTTGGGACAAAACCCCCAACAGTTTCTCTTCCCACTCCTTCTGGAGGTTGGACTGCTCTGAATTCTCCCCGAGAAAGTTCACTAAAATTAGGAATTCCTTGTCCCATACTCTCACTGCAGCTGGGTGGATGTCCATTCCCAGGAGATATGGTAGGTCCAGAGCAGGAACACCTCTGCCTTTTCCGTGACACAGAGAAGAAGACGCAATCAATAGCCGTGTCAGCAGTGTATGAGGCTCAGGAAGATTTGGATAGTCCTCGTAATTAAGAACAAGTTGTGTCTCGCTGGCTTCCAGTTTCTTTGTTCCAATGTACAATGAGGAACCGCAGACGATTGTAAAGGCGGCAGTGTACTTTACTGTGATCACAAACTCCAGTAGCTAGGGCCAGAGGGCATTGCCAATCGGTAAATTCACCGTCATCAATTTCAGCAATCCTTCGCACAGTCTCCTTAGATCGTTCTCTGTAACCACGACCGCCAGTACGTTGCAGAGCTCCTCTTCGCTCTCTGTACGCTCGTTCTCCTCGGTGGGCAACGCCAGGCTGAACAGGCCCGTCTCCAAGCCACATTAAGCGCTCTGCAGCAACAAAAAGAGATAGATGCTGCATTAGCCAAGACACAAGTATTCGAGGCAATTTTGGAGGGAGCTGTTCCCGAGACAGCTTACAAACCTTTAATTCCCGTTCCGTGGCAGAGTCCACGACAGCGCACCATAGATTACGTGAGCGACCATGCCGACATACAGTTTACAGGAGAAAGGGATGAAGGCCCGCACATCTCTACAGACGCAAGCACTTCGTATAACATGCCACAAGTTGCCAACCAAGGTCAAAGCAGACGGCGTGCCTCAAGCCGCAGAGTCTCCCCCAGCAGAACGGAAGACACGGTGCAGAGGAATAGGACGCCGAATAGAGAAAGTCAGAGGCAAATCCCCTCTCGGTTCCTTGAGACCCCCAACAGAGCCCCCAGCCAAGGCAACCCTGGCCCAGGTCCCAGCACCTACGACCTTGCCAAATACCTTGCACGCACCCAGCTGGTGACTTCGGGGTTAATCAAGTTTGATGACAGGCCGGAGAATTATCGGGCTTGGAAGTCCTGCTTCCACGATGCCATATCGGGCTTAGACCTGTCGGCAGGAGAAGAGCTTGGCCTCCTTATCAAATGGCTCGGCCCAGAGTCCGCCGGACAGGCCTGCAGGATAAAAGCGGCCAATGTGGGACAGCTGCCAGAGGGGTTGAAGAAGGCTTGGGCGAGGCTGGAAGAAAGCTATGGCTCGCCCGAAGCCATTGAAAGGGCTCTCTTTGACAGGTTGGAGAACTTTCCGAGGTTGACGAGTAAGGAACCCCAGAAGCTCCGCGACCTTGGAGATCTGCTGTCGGAACTCGAAGCCGCAAAGCAGGACGGCTACCTACCCGGTGGTCTATCGTACTTAGACACTGCCAGAGGGGTAAGTCCCATCATTGAGAAGCTTCCATTTAACCTGCAGGAGAAGTGGATAACGTTTGGATCAAAGTTCAAGCTAAAGCACAACGTGGCGTTCCCACCATTCTCTGCGTTCGTTAAATTCATCTGTAAAGAAGCCAAAGCCAGGAACGACCCCAGCTTCAACTTCTTCTCCTCCCACCCAGCACTTGCCAGAAGAGACAAGTTCAACAGACATGGAAAGACACCAATATCTGTCCACAAAATGCAAGTGTCCTCAATTGAGCACACAAAGATTCAGAAGAAACCTAAGGATATGAGCAAACAATGCCCTATCCACAACAAGCCCCATCCTTTAAAGAAGTGCAGAGGCTTCAGGGAGATGTCCCTGGAAGATCGGAAACAATATCTTAAAGAGAACTCTATATGTTTCAGGTGCTGCTCGTCCACGAGCCATCTCGCCAAGAACTGCAAGGTGGATGCAAAATGCACTGAATGTGAAAGTGATCGGCACGTTTCAGCACTACACCCAGGCCCAGCTCCTTGGAAGTCAGAGACGCCTCCTCCTGCATCAGAGCACGGCGGGGAGAGAGAGGGAGCTGCTGGTACGGAGATTACATCCAGGTGCACCGAGGTGTGCGGAGAAGGAGTGAGCGCAAGAGCATGCTCCAAGATATGCCTCGTTAATGTGTACCCTGCAGGATGTCGCCAGGAATCTGAAAAGATGTATGCCATACTAGATGAACAAAGCAATCGTTCTCTAGCAAGATCCGAGTTCTTCAATATCTTCAAGGTCAAAGGAAGTCCGTCGCCTTACACGCTGAAGACGTGTGCTGGACTTTCAGAAACAGCCGGCAGGAGGGCCTGCGGTTACGTTGTTGAGTCAGCCGACGGGAAGATTAGTCTCCCCCTTCCTACACTCATCGAATGTAATCAAGTCCCTGACAACCGTTCTGAGATTCCCACTCCGAATGCAGCTCGTCATCATCGTCATCTGAGACGCATTGCAGATGAGATCCCACCTCTTGACCCAGATGCAAGCATACTTCTGTTGTTGGGAAGAGACATCCTGAGGGTACATAAGATAAGGGAACAGATCAACGGTCCACATGACGCCCCTTTCGCCCAAAGGCTAGACCTCGGCTGGGTCGTTGTTGGAGATGTGTGCCTCAAGGGCGCTCACAAGCCATCTCAGGTGAGCACACTCAAGACTTCCATCTTGGAGAATGGTCGTCCAAGCTACCTTACCCCATGCAGTAGTCAGATCCGAGTCACAGAGAAGTTCAGTCATACGGCCCAGCCTCAGAAAACCCCGGCGCTGATCTCCGCAGACAGCGCACAGATGATGCTCACTGGAGAGAACCCGAGTCAGTCAGTCTTCTGTCGCACCGCCAACGACCACAAACTTACTCCATCGATCGACGACATGAGATTCCTCCAGATTATGGACAATGAAGTCTCTCGTGACAGCTCTAACAGCTGGGTTGCACCCTTACCCTTCCGGAACCCCAGACGACGGCTGCCGAACAACAGGGGGTATGCCTATAATCGTCTTAACTCACTCCGTCGCACACTAGAGAAGAAGCCAGAGATGAAAGCATACTTCCTAGAATTTGTCAAGAAAATGCTTGTCAACGATCATGCAGAGATAGCTCCTCCACTCCAGGAAGGCCAAGAGTGTTGGTACCTCCCTTCCTTCGGCGTCTATCACCCCAAAAAGCCGGAACAGATCCGCGTGGTGTTTGACTCCAGTGCACCATATTAGGGCGTCTCTCTCAACGACGTACTCCTCACAGGGCCCGATCTTAACAACAGCCTCTTGGGAGTGCTCATGAGATTCAGGAAAGAGCCCGTCGTCATCACTGCCGATATCCAGCACATGTTTCATTGCTTCGTGGTGCGAGAAGACCACAGAGACTTCCTCCGCTTCCTGTGGTATCGGGACAATGACCCCAATAGAGACATTGTGGACTACAGAATGCGTGTCCATGTCTTTGGGAATAGCCCATCCCCTGCTGTCGCCATATACGGACTAAGGAGGGCTGCCAAGGAAGAAGACGACGACTTTGGCAGTGATGTGAGAGGGTTCATCGAACGAGAGTTCTATGTCGACGACGCACTGAAGTCATTCCCGACCGAAGCAGAGGCCATCAGTACCCTCGGACGAGCCCAGGAACTACTTGCACTATCCAACCTCAGGCTGCATAAGATAGCCTCTAACAGACCAGCAGTGATGGAGGCATTCCCCCCTAAAGATCGTGCTAAGGACGTCAAGGACCTAGACCTCTTCACTGATGACCTCCCCCTACAGCGTAGCCTAGGGGTGTCCTGGAACATAGCAACAGACATGTTCACGTTCCAAGTCCTAGACGCCAAGAAACCCTTCACACGTAGAGGAGTGCTCTCTACAGTCAACAGCCTATATGACCCTCTCGGCTTCTTAGCCCCTGTCACCATACAAGGCAGGCTGCTCCTCAGGGAACTCTCCACACGCACTGAAGAGTGGGATTCACCTCTCCCTGAGGAGGTGTTTCTTACAGTTGCCTTTTCTTTCACTGAAAGAATTCCCAGTTGAATCTGTTCTTCAAGTTGTTGAACCTCGGTCATTGCCGCCTCATATTTGTCTTGGGTTTCCTTCAATATTTTTATGAGTTCTTGGACATCTTGACTTTCATGTTCTGCCATGTCTTTCACCTCTAATTTCTCATCTATGGATGGAACTTCTACCGATGAGTCTGTCTTGGCCTTGAGCTCATCAAGAATTTCCTGCAGCCTTTGGACTTCTTGCTCATGTTCAACCTTTAGTTGCTCATAAGCTTCCACTGAAACTAGCTTTTCGGAGGTTGCCAAGTTAACCCCCTCCAGGATTGTAGTCTAGCGAGAGGGCCTGCTACTTCTTCCTTACCCAACTGGACGTTAGCCGACTGTTGTTCCCTCCCTAGACATCTTTCCTGAAGAGACTTCTTCATGCGTTCATATTCATCCCGCTCTTCCTGGGTTTCCTGCCAATCCTTCACTAATGACCTCATTTGTGATTCCAATACTTCCCCTTCCATCGGGGATTGATTGATCGGGCTATTCAATCCCATCCTCGTCACCACTGTAAAGTCTGTGGGTTGTTTAGTTAATTAATACACAGACTACCAGAGTAACTTAAAACAGGACTTTACTATTCGAAGGTCAGGGCGAATCTGCCCAATAAATCCTGACACAACACTTATATACTGGTGTGGTCACCGTCGGTATTACAGTATACAGAAGCCAAACAAAGTAGTGCCACACCTAAAATAGTTCTCTTAAAGGTGAATGGTTACATACAATAGTTCTCTTAAAGGTAGACGGGTACATACACTACAACTCACTCCAAGACTTACAGGAGATCCGAATACCTCGCTGCTATTCGTCTTTCTCTCCCTTAAATGCCCAATTCAAAGAGCTTTGTGTCTTTGCAGACGCATCCGCTAAGGCCATTGCAAGTGTGGCTTATCTGAAGGTCACCACTCAAGATGGACAAAGCAAAATCGGCTTCATCTTTCGTAAGGCCAAGTTGGCCCCCCAGCCAGACCTCACCATACCCAGATTGGAACTGTGCGCAGCAGTATTAGCAGTTGAGATTGCAGAGTTCATAGAAGACGAGATTGATCTGAAGTTCGACAGCATCACATATTATATAGACAGCAAAGTGGTGCTAGGATACATCCATAACCAAAGTAGACGGTTCTACGTATACGTGAACAATAGAGTCCAACGTATTCGACAGTCCACGTCCCCCGACCAGTGGAAGTACGTCCCTACAGACTTGAACCCAGCTGACCATGGGTCTAGATCTGTAACAGCGTCCCTACTCAGTAGCACGACTTGGCTGTCAGGACCTGCCTTTCTTCAGGATCCGTTCCCACACTTCTCCGAAATCAACGAGTCATTCGACCTACTCAACCCTGTTTCTGACCGCGAGATACGCCCACAGGTAACAGTGAACGTTACTCAAATCTGTAAGGACCTGATGAGCACCAAATGCTTTGAGCGTTTCTCCAAATGGAACACTCTCATAAAGACGATAGCACGCCTAACCCATATAGCTCATACCTTCTCCCAGCCTACGCAAGGGAGTAACTGCCATGGGTGGCACATCTGTCGGAAGAGTCCCTCTGAAGAGGAGCTCAAGAGAGCCACAATCCTTGTGATAAAGAGTGTCCAACACGAGTGTTATTCAGAAGAGTTGAAGTGCATAGCAGCAGAACACAACCTACCCCCTCACAGCAGTCTACGGAAGCTGTATCCCATCGTCGACACCGACGGCCTTCTCAGAGTTGGGGGACGCATATCGCAGTCTCAACTAGGAACGAATGCAGCCAACCCCATCCTCATTCCAGGTCGTCATCATATGGCCATTCTGCTCGTGCGTTACCATCATGAGGCCGTGAAGCACCAGGGCAGACATTTCACCGAAGGTGCCATCAGAGCAGATGGCCTCTGGTTGGTTGGAGCTAAGAAATGTATCAGCGGCACGCTTTTCAAATGTGTCACCTGCAAGAAACTCCGTGGGAAGACAGAGCACCAACAGATGGCAGAACTGCCAGCCGAGCGGCTACAAGTAGCACCACCTTTCACCTACGTAGGCGTAGATGTCTTCGGACCATGGGACGTGGTCTCACGCCGCACGAGAGGAGGACACACCAACAGCAAGAGGTGGGCGGCGATGTTCTCATGTATGTCCACAAGAGCTGTACACATCGAAGTCATAGAAACAATGGGCACCTCCAGCTTCATAAACGCTCTGAGAAGGTTTTTCTCAATTAGAGGCCCGGCAAAGCAAATACGCTCAGATTGCGGCACAAACTTTGTTGGCGCCTGCAGAGAGCTGAAGATGGATGGATCTAGTTCCAGCTCTCAGAGGGTGGAGAAGTATCTCCAAGAGCAGAAATGCACCTGGGTATTCAACCCACCTCACTCATCCCACATGGGCGGCGCATGGGAGCGTATGATCGGCATTGCCCGCCGTATCCTCGACTGCATGTTTCTCCAAGGTAGATCGTCGTGCCTCACACATGAGGTCTTGACCACACTGATGGCTGAGGTCACCGCCGTGACGAATGCAAGGCCCCTCATTCCTGTATCTTCAGACCCAGAATCGCCCCTCATCCTCACTCCGGCCATGCTTTTGACCCAGAAGACAGGTGTTCCCCCTTGTCCTCCAGGAGAGTTTGGGGAAAGAGAACTCTTCAAGGAAGAATGGAAATGAGTCCATAGTCTGGCAGACACGTTTTGGAACAGGTGGCGAAGGGAGTACCTCAACACACTACAGAGCCGACGCAAGTGGCAGGACAAGAGGCCGGATCTCAAAGAAGGAGATGTTGTCTTGATGAGGGACAATCAGGTAAAAAGGAATGAGTGGCCTATGGCTATCATCGTGAACTCCCATCCCAGCCAGGACGGGAGAGTGAGAAAGGTGGACTTGAGAGTCATCAAAGAAGGAACAGCGAAGGTCTTCTCTCGGCCCGCCTCTGAGGTGGTTCTTCTTTTGTCGCCAGAGGACTCCAGTGACAAGTAGAGTTCGGACTATGTGGAGTCATTAACGACCCCAGACGGGGAGTGTTCTGGACCAATGAACATTTTATGTGTGCAGATAGCACCCTCTGGTGGTGGTTATTGTGTTAACAGTTTGTATGCTGGAAAGGTCATCTGATCTTTCTTCCTGTGTGAGGTCATTTGACCTTTGTTCCTTTCTTCCTGTGAGAGGTCATTTGACCTTCCTACCTTTCTTCCTGTTGACCCCAGGAAGCAGTTTTGCTAGGAAGAACATGACTTGAGTAATGGAGAATCTGCCATGAGAGGTTCCATTCACAAGCCAATGTAATCTGATTTCATATGTTAGGCCAAGCGCAATATCTGTGAGTATCTTTGTTCCTTAGCATAATAGCAACGTTGTCAGAGTAATATTTTGATAATACTATGTTTATAAAAGGTTAATATTTGATAGTTATAGAAGTTAGTCCAAATGTTAGATAGTTATACAATTAGTCCATTCTACTGTTGTAAATATGTTATATCTTATGTAATATCGAATGTATAGTACTCAGTTTACGTACAAAACATACTTTGTCTTTGTTTACAGTTTCACAAATTTGTTCGAGTAAAGGTTTCAAACAGCAAACGGCTTCAGAAGAATTATTTTGAATAGAGTGTTTAACTTGCTGGATAACTAGATAGGAGCATGTCTAGCACGGCCAGTACAATCAGGTAGTAAGTGGATTATCTGGGCTACTGTTTCCATTACTGCTATGCTCACCTTGGGCTCTTTCGTAGGCAGCCATGAATTCAAAAGTAGATCATAAGCCACAGAACTCTCATAGGAGAATATTTTCTTGTTCAGGTCTGTCAGGTATTCTCGAATGCTCTCACTAAAAAGACCCCATGCAACACAGAGAGTCCTTTTCATTTCCCCATCGGTTACTCTATGCAGCATGGGGAGCATGTTTTTCAAGACCGGCTTGAGCCGAGGAACCGGGCAATGCACGTTTGCTCTACACAGCCTCGCCAGTGTCAGCACCACGTAGAAATGTGCTTGGGTCCAGGGTTGGCACACGAACACTATGTGCTTGAAAATTTCAACTGGAAACCGGGCACCCAGACTAACCAGGAGGCAACTGGCCGCTTTGTGATGCTCAATAGTCACACGCTCCAATCTGGTCATGTCCATCAAAGCCAAGTTGGTCAGTTTTTTAGCCAGCTGTTTGTGTAAATGTTCAATGTTGTCCTTTATTACCAACGTCATAGCTGTTAGTAAGGCAGGACGTTGTACCGCTGGCAATTTGTTTTTGGTAAGGTACTTACGGCAGAATGTAAGTACGAATTTGTGATTGATACTGCCTAGTTTTTGCAGTGGCTGAGATAATCTACTTTGAACAAATTCATCTTCATCAGAAAGTAAGTTGAGAATCACGCGCAATGAATCTTTCATTCTGTTAGTCACCATTTTGCTTGAATTCAGTCACTTCTCTTGTTCAGACAATGTGCCCTAGTGATAAACACTGTGTTACAACACAGAGCTCTCTGCTTTTACTCACAGATTTTCGCCAGTATTGCTGCTGTTATTTTGTCGATTTGATGTTTCGACGTTGATTTCTCTCCACCCTAACACGGGCTCTTTCTCTCCTGTGAATGGATGTTCTCAGGCTCACATGTCCGTCCTATGCAGACTTTTCTTTGTAGATTCCTAATTCGATGGTCTTGAACTAGTTTAATGGTTTAAAGAGTTTGGTAAATAGTTTTGAAAAGGTTTCTTTTGAAAACTCGCTCTCTCCTTCTCCTCGTGGTCAAACACAAAGTTTAACTGCTGGACGACCAAGCAGCCGACAACTTTATTTGTAAAAGGGGCGGGGTCATTATTTCCTGCTTTTGTGAAGTCACGAATTTCATTGTGACATCTTGTGTCACATGACCTGCCAGGTGATGACCTCACTGGCAAGGGTGACCTCACAATGGATTGAGTCCTGCATTTATAGATTGATTGTTAAACTGCTTTTAATGTTATTTTTCGGAAAGCTAATGATAAATAATACAGATTTAAGGGTGGATTCTATGAATTTGTGTTCCTGACCGGGTGCACTGACCCTCCATGCCCCAGATTCCCATGATGAGCTCCCAATGGGTGACGCTCAGCAATGGGAGTTTGAACTCGTAATGTCTCCCTTATACAGCATCATTACCGGGATTCAGTCCAATAATTAATCGTGGGGTACACAGATTGCAGTCAGGTGTATCAGTAATACCAGGGCCCCAGTTCTTTCTCGGAGTGACTATTGACAACGCCGCCGACCTGCATCATCGGTGACATCAGAATGACAACTGGTGACATCACAATGAGTTACGATGACGTCACAATGACTATTGATACTGCAGCTGGCTCTGCTTTGCGCTTTTGACACCGCATGATTGGGGTTAAGGGTTAAAAACTCTCTCCCGATTCACTTACAACTGCACTTTCAAAATCCCAACTGTCTAACCTTTGGCCCTCCATTCACCACAACATTTCTGCAGCTAGCGATCTGCTCGACCACCACCTTTGATGCCCTAGTTCCCATTAAAACCATTACTCTCTCTCACCCTGGTCGTTCACCCTGGTACGGCCCTCATCTCCGCTCCCTTAAGTCCAAGGGACGCAGATCTAAACGGATATGGCAGACAACTGGTTTAGCCATTCACGGCCAGATCTGTCTGAACCACATAAAGCACTATCGGGTCCTGCTCTCGTCTGCCAAAACCTATCGCTATTCCAGAATCATCCTGGAATGCAAAGATAACCCCCCGGCTTATTTTCTCTACTGCAACCCGTCTTATTAAACCCTTCTCCGCTGTCTCCCCCACCCTCACCTCCAACCACAAATGCGAGGAGCTCATGGACTTCTTTGTCACTAAGATTGAGACCTCTAAGGTTCCCTCCTGCTCGAGCCCTGAACTCACATCTTTCTCCAGTTTCTCTCCGATCTCCCCTCATGCCCTCGCCAAGCTCATCTTGTCCATGAGACCCACTTCCTGCTCCCTCGACCCTATTCCCACTAAACTGCTGACCACCCAACTTTTTTTCCTGGACCCCATGTTAGCTGATATTGTTAACGGCAGTAAGGATGACGGGTTGGTTCTCAAATTGGCAGAATGTGACTTGTGGTGTCCCGCAGGGATCCGTGTTGAGGCCTCAACTATTCACGGTATTTATTAACGACTTGGACGATGGCATAGAAAGTCATATATCCAAATTTTCCAAGGACACAAAGATAGGCAGCATTGTAGGCAGTATGGATGAAAGCATAAAATTACAGAGGGATATCGACAGATTAAGTGAATGGACAAAACTGTGGCAAATGGATTTCAATGTAGGCAAATGTGAGGTCATCCACTTTGGACCTAAAAAGGATAGAACAGGGTACTTTCTAAATGGTGAAAAGCTAAGAACAGTGGAGGTCCAAAGAGACTGGAGTCCATGTACATAGATCATTAAAATGTTATGTACAGGTACAGAAAATAATTACAAAGGCTAATGGAATGCTGGCCTTTATATCTAGAGGACTAGAGTACAAGGGGGTAGAAGCTATGCTGCAGCTGTACAAAGCCCTGGTTAGACCACACCTGGAGCACTGTGAGCAGTTCTGGGCACCACACCTTAGGAAGGATATTTGGAGGGAGTGCAGCGTAGGTTTACCAGAATGATACCTGGACTCCAAGGGTTAAGTTACGAAGAGATTACACAAATTAGGATTGTATTCCCTAGAATTTAGAAGATTAAAAGCTGATCTGATCAAAGTTTTCAAGATATTAAGGGGAACAGATAGGGGGGATCGACAGAATCTATTTACGCTGGTTGGGGAGTCTAGGACTAGGGGGCAAAGTCTAAAAATTAGAGCCAGACCATTCAGGAGTGAAGTTGAGAAACACTTCTACACACAAAGGGTGGTAGCAGTTTGAAACTCTCTTCTGCAAACAGCAATTGATGCTAGATCAGTTGTTAATTTTAAATCAGAGATCGTTAGCTTTTTGTCAACCAAAGCTATTAAGGGATATGGGGCAAAGGCAGCTATATGGAGTTAGGTCACAGATTAGTCATGATCTCATTGAATGGCGGAACAGGCTCGAGGGGCTCAAGGGCCTCCTCCTGTTCCTATGTTCTCTCTCCTCCTTAGAGATCTCAGAAGGTTGTAGGGATGGAGGAGGTTACAGAGATAGGGAGGGGTGAGGCCACAGAGGATGAAAGTTTTGAAATCAAGGCATTGCTGGACCAGGAGCCAGTGTAGGTCAGCAAGCACGGGGGTGATGGGTGAACGGGTCTTGGTACGAGTTAGGAATACGAGCGGCCGGGTTTCGGGTGCGTGGAGGGCGGAGAGTAGGAGACCGGGCCAGGAGAGCATTGGAATAGTTGTTAGTTCACAGGGAGATAATCACTATATAGAATCGAGATCACCCAGCAGAGAATAGTCTGCATAGTGTCCATCCTGGAGACATGTTGCTGTGGTGCTCAACTTTCATAAGAAACACCAATTCTACATAAGCCGATAGAAACACCAATTTAATTGTTAATTTTCTTCTCGGCTCAGTTCAGCAGCAACTACTTCATTGGAATAACAACAGAAAGTGCTGGAAACACTCACCGGGTCCGGCAGCATCGAGGAGTGAGAAACAGAGTCAATGTTTCAGGTCGAACCCTCAGTCAGAACTGGAAAAGGTTAGGGAGGAGAGATTTTTTAAGCTGGGGCAGAGAGGAGCGGAGGAAAGACCAAAAGGGAAGGTCTGTGATCGGATGGAAGGCGGGAGAGATTGAAAGAAAAAAAGAAAGGCTTGCATTTCTATAGCGCCTTTCACCACACGCCGGACGTCTCAAAGCGCTTTACAGCCAACAAAGTACTTTTGAAGTGGAGTCACTGTTGGAATGTGGGAAACGCGGCGGCCAATTGACTGACAAAAGGGATGATGGTACAAGGCAAAAGGAGATGGTATAACAACAGAAAATGCTGGAAACACTCAGCAGGCCAGGCAGCATCCGTGGAGAGAGAAACAGGGTCAACGTTTCAGGTCTGGGACCCTTCATCAGAAAAGGAGATGATAATGGGACAAGCTAAGAAACAAAAAGATGGCACTACTTCACTGGGTTGGCAGCAGTTCGCCTCCCTTCATTTAACAGAATGTGTGTGTTATATATAGATCTAAAATTAAAATCTCATTGAAACTTATAAAATTCTAACAGGACTAGATGCAGGAAGGGTGTTCCCGATGGCGGGGAGTCCAGAACCAGGGGTCACAGTCTAAGGATAAGGGGTAAGCCATTTAGGACAGAGATGAGGAGGAATTTCTTCACCCAGAGAGTGGTGAACCTGTGGAATTCTCTACCACAGAAGGCAGCGGAGGCCAATTCATTAAATATATTCAAGAAGGAGTTAGATATATTACTTGAGGCTAAAGGGATCAAGGGATATGGGGAGAAAGCAGGGACAGGGTATTGAATTTGGATGATCAGCCATGATCTCATTAAATGGTGGAGCAGGCTCGAGGGGCCGAATGGCCTACTCCTGCTCCTATCTTCTATGGTTCTAATGTCTAAAAAGAATCGCCAGTATGAAAAATGGCGCGCCGGTCGAATGACAGCCCAATGGAGGGTGACGCCATATTTGATACTGGCGTCTGGTGCGGTGGTGTGGGGGTGCGCAAGCGCAGGCGCAGACGCGAGCGGCCTTTTAGTCCCCGTTCCCCGACCAGGCCTGCCGTCGATTTTCAGTTTGAAGGAGGAGCGGTCGGGCGGCCAGGCCGCCTCTCCTCTCCTCTCGCTGCGATGCCCAAGAACTGCGCGGTGACCGATTGCTGGCGCCACGCCGGGCAGCTGGCGCCCGACAAGCGGAAGATCAGCTTCTACAAGTGAGTTGGCGGGCGGGCGGTGGGTTTGTTTTTTTTGGCCGCCGGTGAGGTGAGGGCCCTCCCGGAGTCTGGTGCTTCTCTTGACAAAAAGCCTACAACGCCTTTCCCCACCACCTCAGGACCTCCCAACACACCGCTTCACGGGCAGTGCAGCGCGCTTTTTTTCTTTTTTGACGTGTTTTAACGCGGCAGCCATATTTGGGCACAGCAAGATCCCACAGGCAGCGATGTGATAATGAGCAGATCATCTGTTTTTTTTTACTGATGTTGGTTGAGGGGGTAAATATTTTGGCCGGGACACCCCGGGGAGATGTCTTCCACCTAGAAGGACGAGGGCAGCAGGCGCGTGGGAACAACCATCGCCTCAGAGTCACGTGCACACCATCCTGACTTGGAAGTATATTGGCCGTTCCTTCGTCGTCGCTGGGTCAAAATCCTGGAACTCCCTCCCTAGATATATTTCTTAAGGCTAAAGGGATATGGGGAGAAAGCAGGGACAGGGTACTGAATTTGGATGATCTCATTGAATGGCGGAGTAGGCTCAAGGGGCCGAATGGCCTACTCCTGCTCCTATCTTCTATGTTTCTATCCGCACTGCGGGAGCACCTTCACCACACGGACTGCAGCGGCTCAAGAAGGCGGCTCACCGCCACCTTCTCAAGGGGATGGGCAATAAATGCCGGCCTCGCCAGCAACGCCCGCATCCCAGAATGAATAAAAAAAGTACTCCCCCTGCTCTGCTTCGAAATAGTGGCCACAGGATCTTTTACGTCCACCTGAGGGAGCAGACGGGGCCTCGGTTTTACGTCTCATTCGGAAGATGGCACCTCCGACAGTGCAGCACTCCCTCAGCTCTGCACTGGAGCGCTAGCCTAGATTTTTGTGCTCAACTCCCTGGAGTGGGACTCGAACCCACAACCTTCTGACTCGGAGGCGAGGGTGCTACCAACTGAGCCAAGCTGACACTCTGGCCCCGTCCCCCCCTCCTGCCGAGCGCACTGCATCATTGGAACAGGAGGAGGCCATTCAACTGGGTACGGTAGCATAGTGGTTATGTTACAGGACTAGTAATCCAGAGGCCTGGACTAAAGACCCCAGTGACATGAGTTCAAATCCCACCATGGCAGCTGGGGAATTTAAATTCAGTTAATTAAATAAACCTGGAATAAAAAGCTAGTGTCATTGTGACCATGAAACTATCGGATTGTTGCAAAAACCCATCTGGTTCACTTGGGGAAGGAAATCTGCTGCCCTTACCCGGTCTGGCCTATATGTGACTCCAGACAATGTGGTTCACTCTTAACTGCCCCTCTGAAATGGCCTAGTAAGCCGCTCGGTTGTCAGCACCTTCTCAAGGGCGATTAGGGACGGGCAATTATTGCTGGCCTTGCTAGCGATACCCATATTCCGCCCCTCCAGCCTGTGCCACCATTCAATGAGATCATGGCCAACATTTATCCCTCCACCAGCATCAAAAAGAAAAGAAAGACTTGCATTTATACAGCGCCTTTCACAACCTCAGGATGTCCCAAAGCGCTTTACAGCCAAAAAATTTAAAGTGCGGTTCACTGTTGGAACGTAGGAAATTTGCGGCAGCCAAGACCCCACTAACAGATAATTTTTTTTGTGATATTGGTTGAGGGATAAATATTGGCCACTGGGAGAGAACTGCCCTGCTCTTCGAGATAGTGCCATGGGATCTTTTACGTCCCCTTCTGAGGACAGACATCTCATCCGAAAGACGGCACCGTTGACCGTGCAGAGCTCCCTCAGTACTGCACTGGGAGGGTCGGCCTAGATTTTTGTGCTCGAGTCTCTGAGGTGAGAGTGCTACCAACTGAGCCACAGCTGACAATAAAACAGATATCTGGTCATTCATTGTATTTATGTTTGTGGCATTTTGCTTTGGCATAAATTGACCCGTGCTTTTCCTACATTGCAACAGTGACTCCACGTCAAAAGTACTTCATTGGCTGTAAAGCACTTTGGGTTGTCCTAAGGTTTTGAAAGTTGCGATATAAAGGCAAGTTCTTTATTTTGGATCATGGCTAATCTGTATCGTAACTCTGCTTGGTTCCATGTACCTTCATACCATTACTTGATAAAAATCTACCAATCTTGGAAATTTTCAATTGACCCCCCCCCCCCCCCAGCATCAATAGATTTTTGGGGGGGAGAGAGTTCCAGATTTCCACTGCCCTTTGTGTCAGGAGGTGCTTCACCCTTGAACGGCCTAGCTCTTAATTTTAAGGCTATTGCATCGAATTTACAGCACAGAAACAGGCCATTCAGACAAACTGGTCTGGTTTATGCTCTACACCCTACTTCATCTCGTTATATCAGCATATCCTTCTATTCCTTTCTCCCTCATGCGCTTATCTAACTTCCCCTTAAATGCATCTATGCCATTCGCCTCAGTGACTCCTTGTGCTAGCGAGTTCCACATTCCAAACACACTCTGGATAAAGAAGTTTCTCCTGAATTTCTTATTGGATTTATTAGTGACTATTTATCTTTTATGTTCTCTAGTTTTGTACTTCCCCCATAAGTGGATGTCTACCCTAGCAAACCCCTTCATAATTTTAAAGAGATCGATCAGGGCACCATTCACCCTTCTCTCTTCTAGAGAAAAGAGCCCCAGCCCATTCAGTCTTTCCTGATGGTTGTAACCTGCAGGTTCTGGTATCTAATTCTTGTAAATCCTTTTTGCACCTTCGCCAGTGCCTCCATCTCCTTTTTGGAATATGGAGACCAGAACTGTACGCAGTAGTCTAAGTGTTGTCTAACCAAGGTTCTATATAAGTTCTTCACTGCTTTTTAATTTAATTCTTCTAGAATTGAACCCCAGTGCTTTGTTTTCATTTTTTATGGCCTTGTTAACATGCCTTGCTATTTTTAATGTTTTGTGAATCTGTACCCTAGCTCCCTTTGCTCCTATACCTCCCCCCTTCCCACTGTCCAGGGCCCCAAACACCCCTTCCAGGTGAAACAGCGATTTACTTGTACTTCTTGCAATCTAGTATACTGTATTCGCTGCTCACGATGCGGTCTCCTCTACATTGGGGAGACCAAACGCAGATTGGGTGACCGCTTTGCGGAACACCTCCGTTCAGTCTGTAAGGGTGACCCCGAGCTTCCGGTCGCCTGTCATTTTAATTCACCGCTCCATTCCCACTCGGACCTCACCGTCCTTGGCCTCTTGTATTGTTCCACGGAAGCTCAACGTAAACTCGAGGAACAGCACCTCATCTTCCGATTAGGCACTCTGCAGCCTTCCGGACTCAATATCTAGTTCAACAATTTCAGATCATAATCTCGGCCTCTATTACTTTTTTCCTTTTAATATTTTCCACCCCTTTGTTTTGGGTCCTCCTTTCCCCCCCCCCCCCCCCCCCTCCTTTCCTTTTGTTTCTCTCTCTCACCTGGCAGCTGTCCTTATCCTGCCAGTACACTTCACACCTGATCTCAGCTGCCTTTTGTCTCCACGGGCCCATTACCATCTCATCTGGCTTCTAATACCTTTTATTGTCTCCTTTTCTTCTTTTGTTCGATCGCAGCTTTGCCTTCGATCTTTTTATTTTCTTTCCAGTTTTGAAGAAGGGTTTCAACCCGAAACGTCAACTCAAATTTCTCTCCACGGATGTTGCCTGACCTGCTGAGTTTTTCCAGCATTCTCTGTTGTTATTTCCCATTTTGACTCTTATTTTCCAAGGTGTAGGTGGCCTCCTTATTCCTCCGACCACAATGTACCACCTCACATTTGTCTATATTGAAATTAATTTGCCATTTACACACCCATTCTGCAAGTTTATTAACGTCATCTTTTATTTTGTCAGCAATCTTCCTCAGTATTAACTATACTCCTAAATTTGGTGTCTTCTGCAAATTTTTTAATTGTACTTTCGATTCCTGAGTCCAAATTGTTTGCGTAAATGTGGAACAACAGTGGTCCTAGCACCGATCCTTCTGGAACACCACTTCCCGCCTTCTGCCAGTCTCTCTCTTCTGTGTTGTAGCCAGCTTGCTATCCATTCTGCTACTTGTCCTCTGACTTTAGTCATGAGTCTACTATGCGGTATCTTATCGAACGTCTTTAAAAATCCAAGTATATTACATCTACCACATTACCCTTATCTACTCTTTCTGTTACTTCCTCTAAGAATTCAATAAGGTTGGTCAAGCATGACCTTCCCGTTTGGAATCCGTGCTGACTGCTCTATATTATATTTTTGGTTTCTAGATGTTTTTCTATTACATCTTTGAGTAAAGATTCCCTTATCTTTCCTACCACCAACGTTAAGCTAATTGCTCTATAGTTCCCTGGACTTGTTCTATCTCCCTTTTTTTAAATATAGGAATAACATTTGCTGTCCACCAGTTCTCTGGCATATATATATATTTATATTATATATATAGTGCGACAGCTATCTCTTTCCTTATTACTTGTAGTATGTGTGGCTGCAATCCATCTGGACCAGCGGTTTTATCCTCTCTAAGTTTGACTAGTTTATCAAATATCTCCCCTGTCTTAAATGCCCCCTTTTTCTGGGCTCCCCCACCAGAGGAAATAGTTTTCTTTATCTACCCTATCAAATGCTTTAACCATCTTAAACACCTCAATTAAATCTCCCCTTAATCTCGCGGCACTCCCCGGCAGTGTGCGGGAGAGCACGGAGAGGTGGCATGTGTAACTCGCTTTATTGGGAGATAAATTGTGAACAGTTTGCAAATAAGCAGGCCTGTTAACGGTGTTCCGAACCTTAACGTTTCAAAGGGTGGCAGCATATCGTAACCTATTTACACAAGTAACTCCGGTCTACCGAACCTATAGGAAAATACATTTGATGCCAAACTCTTTGAAAAGAATTCAATGCAAATGTATTCAGTGAAATCATCATTATTTTTAAAGCTTTCTTTTGGAAATATATAAAAACGCTGGCTTAGTGGTAACATTCTCACCTCCGAGTCAGTGTGGGTTCAAGTCGTCCTCCAGAGACTTGAGCATAAAATCTAGGCTGACACTCCAGTGCTGCACTGTCGGAGGTGCGTCTTTCGGATAAGACGTTAAACCTCTCGGGTGGATGGAAAAGATCCCGTGACACTATTTCGAAGAGGAGCCGGGGAGTTTTCCCCGGTGTCCTGGCCAATATTTGTCCCTCAGCCAACAGCACTAAAGCAGATGATCTGGTCATTTATTTCATTGCTGTTTGTGGGACCTTGCTGTGCATAAATTGGCTGCCGCGTTTTCCTGGGGTTGTGAAAGGCACTGCAATACAGAGCCACATGCATCTGAATGGTTGACCTGCTTAATTCTGGTTAAGCTTGCCCAAGTTTGCAGTACAGGAAACTTTTTTTTATCCGGCACCGACGGGACCGACGTGGTGCCGGTTCATCAAAAATTCCGGATAACCGAGCGCTATAGTAAAAGATACGGAGAGCTGAGAGCTCCGTATAAAGCAACAAACCCACATGTTCAGAACAATGGCCACAAGTTCCAAGCGTCTCTGTAGCTTAGCAACAGCTGCAGCCACACCCTTGCACAGCAACAGATCGATGAAGGCAAGTAATATGAAGTATGAACCTACTCCTGAATTTTGCCGGTTAACCGAGATTTCCGTTTATTTAGGTGCCGGTAAATCGAAAGTTTCCTGTAGTATTTGGCTTCAGAGTCTTGGTACTAGGAGAGGAAAAAAACCCAGAAGGTTCCCCCTGCTCCGCCCCTTCTTCCCTTGGTGCTGACTGTCCATCCTTTCTATCCAGTTAATGAGGATGCTGCTGGTGCTGTCTTATGCCAACATGAGTTGCTGCTTTGTAGGAAACTAAATAGGGGATAATTCAAAAGTTTGGTGGTTGTAATGAGAGCTGTCCATGCAGTGGAGGGAAGTTTTCCTATTGAAAGATCAGACAGGGTATAACTGTAAAGAAACCTGCCCGTTCACCGATATTCGCTGCATCCAGGCAATCTGGGGATGGACTAAGGAAAATCTATCCATGTACAGGAAGCTCTCTTTTAACCGGCACCTAAATATACGGAAATCTCTCTCAACCGGCAAAATTCAGGAGTAGGTTCAGGTAAGTTTTACTATATATTAGTGGCCGTGTAACCGGGGTTCCTGGATCTGTGTCCGTGTAACCGGGGTTCCTGCACAAGTGCCGTGTAACCGGGGTTCCTGCACCGTGTAACTGGGGTTCCTGCACAAGTGCCGTGTAACTGGGGTTCCTGCACAAGTGCCGTGTGTAACCGGGGTTCCTGCACCTGTGGCTGTGTACGGGGCTCTCGTCCATTGGTAAGTATACCTCTCTGTAATCCGGACTTTTTGATCAACCGGCGTCCCGTCGGTGCCGGATAAAAAAAGAGTTTCCTGTATATCACTTGAAGCTAGAGTGGGTTAGAAAGGAAGGTGCATTAAAAAATACTCCTTTTTAAAAAAAAAAAAAGTTCTATGCTTGTTTGTGAATTATTGTCTCTACAGATCTCTTTTTGCGACAGTGGAACAACAACTTGTATTTATATAGCGCCTTTAACATAGTAAAACGTCCCAAGGCGCTTCACAGGAGTATTATAACACAAAAAAATTGACACTGAGCCATATAAGGAGAAAATAGGGCAAAGAGGTAGGTTTTAAGGAGTGTCTTAAAGGAGGAAAGCGAGGTGGAGACACGGAGGGATTTAGGGAGGGAATTCCAGAACTTAGGGCCTCGGCAGCTGAAGGCACGGCCGCCAATGGTTGAGCGATTAAAATCAACGATGCTCAAGGGGGCAGAATTAGAGAAGTGCAGATATCTCTGAGGGTTGAGGGGCTGGAGGAGGTTACAGAGATAAGGAGGGGCGAGGCCATGGAGGGTTTTGAAAACCAGAATGAGAACTTTGAAATTGAGGCGTTTCTTAACCGGGAGCCAATGTAGGTCAGTGAGCACAGGGGTGATGGGTGAACGGGACTTGGTGGGAGTTAGGAACCTCAGTTATTCCCACTTCTCCTGTTCTCCATCCTTATTATCCAGCAGAGTACTTGCTCAACAAACATGCAGATGATATAGCCTCATTGTGCAACTTCATCTGTGTGTTTCATCTCCTTTTCTTGGTGAATAAACTGCACAACATTTTTGCAGTTCATACTGTGCTGCTCTTCATTCCCATGCCTGGGGTATCTCTCTACCATATGTGCCGTCTTTCAGATGAGACGTTAAACCGAGGCCCAGTCTGCGCTCTCGGGTGGTAAAAGATCCCATGGCACTATTTCGAAGAAGAGCAGGGGAGTTCTCCCCGGTGTCCTGGCCAATATTTATCCCTCAATCAACATCACTAAAACAGATTATCTGGTTGTTATCACGTTGCTGTTTGTGGGAGCTTGCTGTGTGCAAATTGGCTGCCGCGTTTTCTACATTACAACAGCGACTACACTTCAAAAAGTACTTCATTGGCTGTAAAGTGCTTTGAGACGTCCAGTGGTCGTGAAAGGTGCTATAGAAATGCAAGTCTTTCTTTTTCTTTAATAGATTGATTAACTCTGTCACGGTGCACTCAAAGAGGATTATTTGGGCCTGTCTTAAGTTGCTTGAGCAAAGCAGGCCATTTCCACGCTAACACAAATATTTCCCCTCTGTAGCACTCTTTTTGCAAGTTCAGTGGATGGCGCAGCTGAACGTTTATTCTTTGTATCCAAGTACAGTAAATGCCCATTGTAAAAGTCAACATATCACTGCGGAGTGAAGTTATATTGGTGCGGTGATATTGGAAACTTGATGACTGCGTACAAATGCTCCAATCGGATCGTAGAAGCTTACAACCCAGGGGGAAGCCATCTGGCCCACTCTGTGCTAGCTTTTGGCTAGGGCAGTCAAAAACGAATCCCATTGGCCCGTGTTCTCCCCATAGCCCTGTAATTTTCTCTGCATCGTCTATTTATCCAATTTTCCCTTTAAAGAGGGTCTCTGCCGCAATTATTCACCGTGGTAAAGTATTTGTTGACCTGCCAATCCTTTGCATAACTAAGTTTCTCCCAACCCCTCTCGCTCATTTTGTGATGATTTGAAATTGATGATCCTTTGCCACTGACTCCGGCCAGAAGAAATGGTCCTTTTTTTATATTTGCTCTACAAAACCCATCACAATTTTTTTTTAAACCTGTATTAAGTTTTAGCTTCCTCTGCTCCCGTGGAGATAGTCACAGTATTCCAAGTACCCATGCTGGTTGATGGGCCGGTGCCTTTTCTTGGCTAAGGTAGCTTTGGTGTTGAATTGTGGAGAAATCCTTGAGGCACTTGCTTGATTTCCTAGCTGGGAACAAATGTGTACTGAGCGCTCTAGGGGGGTGGGAGCGGTAGAACTGTGGGGAAAGTAACTTTAAAGATTAACACTGCGGGCAAACTGTTATCGACAGCGTCAGGAGAAGTCCCGTGTGGTTTTTTTGAGTCTGACAAGCAATTTTTTTGTTTTGATTTGAGGTTTCCGTCGAATGACAAAGAACGACTCGTGCAGTGGCTTTCAAATATGAAAAGGGCGAAATGGGTTCCGTCCCCGTACCAGTACATCTGCAGTGAACATTTCACTCCCGACAGCTTTGAATGGAGGTGGGGGACACGATACCTGAAGGCAGATGCTGTACCTACAATGTTTTCTTTCCCGGAGCAGCCTATGGTACGTTTGCTCTCAATCGGTTTGCATTTTCCTCCGTGTACTTTATCCCAATTGCTGGAATAATGCTCGAAATTGACCTGAACTTGCATCATGTCCAGCACACTGTCTTCTTCTTCTCTCTTAGGCAGTCCCTCGGAACCGAGGATGACTTGCTTCCACACTAAAAATGAGTTCTCAGGTGACTGATGAGTCCAATGCGGGACCTACAGTCTCTGTCGCTGTTGGGGTTGTCCATGAGGGTCCTGACGTTCCAGGTCCTGAACTTCATTTTAAAGGGTGGACGATGCCTGTGCATGAATTCTTTTAACGTGGGGTGGCCGTCGCACACCAGCTACCACACGGGGCTTGACAGAGCAAGGTCTTGGTCCAATGGCAAGGGGATCCAAGACGATCGGAGACCAGGCTGTGCAATAGGGCTCAAAAGAGATGGAGACAAAGTAAAACTAGCATATCCTGACCCAAGTAGCTGCAGGAAACTTTTTTTTATCTGGCACCGACAGGACCGACGTGGTGCCGGTTCATCCAAAATTCCGGATAACCGAAAGATAGTAAAAGGTACGGAGCTGAGAGCTCCGTATAAAGCAACAAACCCTGCAGGTTCAGAACAATGGCCACAAGTTCCAAGCGTCTCTGTAGCTTAGCAACAGCTGCAGCCACACCCTTGCACAGCAACAAATGGAGGAAGGCAAGTAGAATATGAAGTAAAACTTACCTGAACCTACTCCTGAATTTTGCCGGTTAACTGAGATTTCCGGTTATTTAGGTGCTGGTAAATTGAAAGTTTCCTGTAACTAGGGTTACGGTAGCACAGTGGCTAGGAATAATCCAGAGGCCTGGACTAATATATATTAATGATCTGGACGAGGGAATTGGATGTAATATCTCCAAATTTGCAGACGACACAAAGCTGGGTGGGAGGGTAAGCTGTGAGGAGGATGTCGTGAAACTCTAGTACGATTTGGACAGATTGGGTGATTGGGCAGAAACATGGCAAATGCACTATAATGTGGATAAATGTGAGGTTATCCACTTTGGTGGCAAAAACAGGAAGGCAGATTATTATTTGAATGGCAATAGATTGGGAGAAGGGGAAGTGCAAAGAGACCTGGGTGTTCTTGTGCACCAGTCGCTGAAGGTAAGCATGCAGGTGCAGCAGGCGGTTAAGAAGGCAAATGGTATGTTGGCCTTCGTAGCAAGAGGGTTCGAGTACAAGAACAAGGATGTCTTGCTACAGTTGTACAGGGCCTTGGTGAGACCACACCTTGAGTATTGTGTGCAGTTTTGGTCGCCTTACCTGAGGAAGGACGTTCTTGCCATGGAAGGAGTGCAGCGAAGATTCACCAGGCTGATACCTGGGATGGCAGGAATGACGTATGAGGAGAGATTGTGTCGATTGGGCTTATACTCACTGGAGTTTAGAAGATTGAGAGGGGATCTCATCGAAACTTATAAAATTCTGTCAGGCCTGGACAGACTAGATGCAGGAAGGATGTTTATGATGGCTGGGGAGTCCAGAACCAGGGGTCACAGTCTAAGGATAAGGGGTAAGCCATTTAGGACTGAAATGAGGAGGAATTTCTTCACCCAGAGAGTGGTGAACCTGTGGAATTCTCTACCACAGAAGGCAGTGGAGGCCAATTCATTAAATATATTCAAGGAGTTAGATATATTTCTTGAGGCTAAAGGGATCAAGGGATATGGGGAGAAGGCAGGGACAGGGTACTGAATTTGGATGATCAGCCATGATCTCATTGAATGGCGGAACAGGCTCGAGGGGCTGAATGGCCTACTCCTGCTCCTATCTTCTATGTTTCTAATAATCCAGAGAATTTTGAGTTCAAATCCCACCAGAGCAGTTTGAGAATTTCAAAAAAAATTTTTAAATCTGGATTTGGAAATAAAAAGCAAACTGCTACCAGTAAAAGTGACCATGAAGCTGTCGGATTGTCTTAAAAACCGAACTGGGTCACCAATGTCCTTTTCGGGAAGGAAACCTGCCGTCCTTACCCGGTCTGGCCTACATGTGACTCCAGTCCTGCATCAACATGGTCGATTCTTAACTGCTCTCTGGCCGAGCACGCCTCTGTTTTAGGGATGAGCAATAATAAGCCATGCCAGCGATACCCACATCCTGAGAATTAATTTAAAAAATGAGAGAGGTTTAGAGAACACAGCCACTAAATGAAGTGAGCAACCCAAATACAGGAAACTTTCGATTTACCGGCACCTAAATAACTGGAAATCTCGGTTAACCGGCAAAATTCAGGAGTAGCTTCAGGTAACTTTTATTACTTGCCTTCCTCCATCTGTTGCTGTGCAAGGGTGTGGCTGCAGCTGTTGCTAAGCTACAGAGACGCTTGCAACTTGTGGCCATTGTTCTGAACCTGTTGCTAAGCAACAGGGTTTGTTGCTTGCTCCGTATCTTTTACTATAGCTTTTGGTTATCCGTAATTTTTGATGAACCGGCACCACGTCGGTCCCGTCCGTGCCGGATTTAAAAAAAAGTTTCCTGTAGTGCTGAGGAATTTATATCTTAGACTAGGAGAGCTTCTGATTTTGGATATTTGTCCTTTTTTGGGGAAGTTGGAGGGATGATTTTAGCCTTTTGTGATCAAGGATATCTGTTGGGGAATCAAATACTTTTTGATAACTTCATATAAAACTATGAGGGGGACTGACAGGGTAGATGCTGAGAGGTTGTTTCCCCCTGGATGAAGAGTCTGGAACTCTGGGGCATAGTCTCAGGATAAGGGGTCGGCCATTTAAGACCTGAGATGAGGAGGAATTTCTTCACTCAGAGGGTTGTGAATCTTTGCAATTCTCTGCCCCAGAGGGCTGTGGATGCTGAATCGTTGAGTACAGGAAACTCTCGATTTACCGTTACCTAAATAACCGGAAATCTCTGTTAACCGGCAAAATTCAGGAGTAGGTTCAGGTAAGTTTTACTTCATATTAGTGGCCGTTCCTGGATCTGTGGCCGTGTAACCGGGGTTCCTGCACCTGTTGCTAAGCAACGGGGACGCCTGGATCTTGTGGCCAGGGTTCCCGCACCTGTTGCCATGCAACAGGGACGCCTGCATCTGTTGCTGTGTACAGGGCTCTCGTACCTTTTACTATACTTCTCTGTAATCTGGACTTTTTGATAAACCGGCACCAGATTAAAAAAAGAGTTTCCTGTATATTCAAGGCTGAGATCAATAGATTTTTGGACTCTAGGGGAATTGAGAGACATGGCGATCAGGTGGGAAAGTGGAGTTGAGGTCGAAGATCAGCCATGACCTTATTGAATGGCGGAGCAGGCTCGAGGGGCTGTGTTGCTGACTCCTGCTCCTAATTATTATGTTCTTAATCGTGTAACATTTGTTGGAGCTCGCTCTGCTGTGGCCTAACAATTTAATTAACACACTGTCAGAAGAGTGCCCCCTGCAGCATCAGTGTGATATTCCTAAACTAGCCATCCTTGTGCCCTCTCCAAGATTGCCAATTATTCATGACTTACCTTTACGTAACACTTACCTTTACATAACGCCTTTAACCTAGAAACACATTCTGAAGTGAGGCAACATGTGGCGCCATGGAAAAAGGGGATAAATTATTGTTGCGTTACATGCGTATTGTGTTGTGTATTCATGGACCCTTGTAGATGAGGGAGGGAGGATTTTTCATCAAATCTCTTTAGGGAAAAAAAGAAAGACTTGCATTTATATAGCGCCTTTCACAACCACCGGATGTCCCAAAGCACTTTACAGCCAATGAAGCACTTTTGAAGCATTTTGGCTGCCGCGTTTCCGACATTACAACAGTGACTACACTTCAAAAGTACTTCATTGGCTGTAAAGCACTTTGAGACGTCCTGAGAGGCGCTACAGGAAACTTTGTGCTATCCGGCACCCACGGGACCGAGCTGCTGCCGTTGCCTCAAAACTGCCGTACTCTCCAGAGTTAATGTTGAGAGATACGGAGATTCTTATCTCCGTATTTGACAACAAACACTGTTGCTTAGCAACAGCTTCTAAACACTCGGTGTGGCCCTAAAGCTCTGTAGCTGAAGCTGTTGCTATAGCTACAGACCTTGCACAGCTTGACTGTTCAAACAAAGCAAAAAAAAACAAACAAAAAATAAAAAACGGCTGCTGATTTTTGCCGGTGGCTCCAGATTGCCGGATAGCTCACCTCCGGATAGCACAAAGTTTCCTGTATATAAATGCAAGTCTTTCTTTTCTTTCAAAGTTGCTTTATGGTCTGATGCACAAAGATTTGGCTTAATTTCTCGCTTAAATTTATTTGCACATTCTGTTAAATTACACGATCAGCCACTAGGATGTAGTATTTTCTTCTCTTCTGTACTCCGATGCATGAAGCAATCCAGTTGTTCCACTGCTTTCACATCTCATTAGCCTGACCCAACTATCTGCCAGGAGAACGGGCTAGATGCATTTGGGGAGATGACTACGCCACTCCAATCGGACATGAGTGCTTAGCTGAATGTCAATCGACTACTGTATTCAGAGACCAGAACCCGAGTCTGCGCTCGCCGGGAATGTCCGAAATGGAGCTTCAACATCTTGTATTTACATAGCGCCTTTAACATAGTAAAACGTCCCAGGGCGCTTCACAGGAGAGTTATCAGACAACATTTGACACCGAGCCACGTAAGGAGATATTAGGGCAGACGGCCAAAAGCTTGGTCAAAGGTAGGTTTTAAGGAGGAAAGTGGGGTGGAGAGGTTTAGGGAGGGAATTCCAGAGCCTCGGACCATGGCAGCTGAAGGCACGGCCACCAAAGGTGGAGCGATTTAAAATCAGGGATGGGCAAGAGGCCAGAATTAGGAGTGCAGCTATCTGGGTGGTGCGGGTGCGGTGGGGGCGTTGGTTGGAGGAGATTACAGAGATAACCTTAGCCTACAGATTCTGGTAGGAATGCTGCCACTGAGCCAAGGCTCATGTTTCCAGGAATGAGTATTCGTTTCTGAAATGGTATTGCCCTCACTGGATTGAGCAACTGACTTGCATAAGAGAACATAGAAACATAGAAGATAGGAGTAGGCCATTCGGCCCCTCGAGCCTGCTCCGCCATTCAATGAGATCATGGCTGATCATCCAAACTCAGTACCCTGTCCCTGCCTTCTCCCCATATCCCTTGATCCCTTTAGCCTTAAGAAATATATCTAACTCCTTGAATATATTTAATGAATTGGCCTCCACAGCCTTCTGTGGTAGAGAATTCCACAGGTTCACCACTCTCTGGGTGAAGAAATTCCTCCTCATCTCTGTCCTAAATGGCTTACCCCTTATCCTTAGACTGTGACCCCTGGTTCTGGACTCCCTGACCATCAGGAACATCCAGCATCTAGTCTGTCTAGTCCTGTTAGAATTTTATAAGTTTCAATGAGATCCCCTCTCATTCTTCTAAACTCCAGCGAGTATAAGCCCAATCGACCCAATCTCTCCTCATACGTCATTCCTGCCATCCCAGGTATCAGTCTGGTGAATCTTCGCTGAACTCCTTCCATGGCAAGAACATCATTCCTCAGATAAGGCGACCAAAACTGCACACAATACTCAAGCCATGTTAGTATGACGTTGTAGCTTAGATCTGTTGATTTGTGTGCTCTTAGATTCATAGTTTTATAGTATAATAGAATTCTGTGAGCTTGAATAAATTGAGATTGGATCATTTGGTTTGGAATAATGACTCAATATGAACAGATTGAACATCCTCCTAGAAAAGGACTGCAATCTAGATAAAAACAGAAAATACTAGAATCACTGAGCAAGTCAGGCAGCATCTATGGAGAGAAAGAGAAAGAGTTAACATTTCCGGTCAGTGACCTTTCATCAAACCAGTTCTGATGAATGGTAATTGAGGTGAAATGTTAACTGTTTCCCTCCACAGATGCTATCTGGCCTGCTCGGTGTTACCAGCATTTTCTTTCTTAATTTCAGATTTCCAGCGTGCATAGTGTTTTGCTAGATGTTCTGTTTTCTTCCACTCTGCTGTTCTGAGCTTCTACCTTACCAAGGTTGTCCAACAGCATCTAACAGCCTCGTTTTGTGCCGTTGCCGTCAGCTCTCTGCTGAAAAGAGGGAGACTTTATCCTCCCAGTGAAGGGGCTAGGAGCTGACACATAGGTCACGGTAGCTGAGTACTTCGGCAACGTGTCTGTGGTTGTTGCTAGGTGTTTCGTAAAGCACAGTATTCAGAGAGGGGACGTTTATGTTAAGCCAGTCTAACCTGAGGGCTATCTCAAAGCAGAAGAAGAGAGGGTTTTATTCCTTTTATACTTTATTATATTTCTCTCTCTCTCTTAGGCAGTCCCTCGGAACCGAGGATGACTTGCTTCCACATTAAAAATGAATTCTCAGGTGACTGATGAGTCCAATGCGGGACCTACAGTCTCTGTCACAGGTGGGGCAGACGGTGGGTGGGTGGGGTGCTGGGTTGACGTGCGCTCCTTGCGCTGCCTGCGCTTGGCTTCCACTTGCTCCCGGCGAAGAGACTCGAGGTGTTCGGGGCCTTCCCGGATGCTTCTCCTCCACTTTGTGCGGTCTTGAGCCAGGGATTCCCAGGTGTCGGTGGGGATGTTGCACTTTTTCAAGGAAGCTTTGAGGGTGTCCTTGAACCGTTTCCTCTGCCCACCTGGGGCTCTCTTGCCGTGCTGGAGCTCCGAGTAGAGCGCTTGTTTTGGGAGTTTCGTGTCGGGCATGCGGACAATGTGACCCGTCCATCGGAGCTGATCGAGCGTGGTCAAAGCTTCGATGCTGGGGATGTTGGCCTGAGTGAGAACATTGACGTTGGTGCGCCTATCCTGCCAATGGATTTGCAGGATCTTGCGGAGGCAGCGTTGGTGGTACCTCTCCAGTGCTTTGAGGTGCCTGCTGTACATGGTCCATGTCTCTGAGGCATACAGCAGGGCGGGTATCACTGCTGCTCTGTAGACCATGAGCTTAGTGCCGGGCTTGAGGTCCTGGTCTTCAAACACTCTCTTCCGAAGGCGACCGAAGGCTGCACTGGCACACTGAAGGCGGTGTTGGATTTCGTCATTGACGTCTGCCCTTGTTGACCGTAGGCTCCCGAGGTATGGAAAGTGGTCCACGTTGTCCAAGGCCTTGTCGTGGATTTTGATAATCGGGGGGCAGTACTGTGTGGCGGGGGCAGGTTGGTAGAGGACCTTTGTCTTACGGATGTTTAGTGTAAGGCCCATGCTCTCGTACGCTTCGGTGAAGGTGTTGACGATGGTTTGGAGTTCAACCTCCGAGTGAGCGCAGACGCAAGGGTCGTCTGCATACTGTAATTCGACGACAGAGGATGGGACGACCTTGGATCTGGACTGGAGGCGATGGAGGTTGAACCTGAGGGCTATCTCAAAGCAGAAGAAGAGAGGGTTTTATTCCTTTTACTTTATTATATTTAGGATTAGTCCGACCTATCCACAATCTATGGAATCTGAACAAATCCCTAAGACAAACGCTCAATTTGGTCAAACCTCTAGGAAATAGTTTTTCTTAATGTTTTCCTTGGTACCAAACATTGCATTAGCACAGTGGTAATTTACACAACCTCCAAATTAATGATTGTCCACAAACTGTCTGATCAATTATAAAATAAAAACAGAAAATGCTGGAGATACTCAGCAGGTCAGGCAGCATCTGTGAAGAGTTAACATTTCAGGGCTGTGACCTTTCGTTCACCTGCCCTAATTTCTCCTTATGTGGCTCGGTGTCAAATTTTGTTTTATAACGCTCCTGTGAAGCGCCTTGGGACGTTTTACTACGTTAAAGGTGTTCTATAAATACAAGTTGTTGCTCTGTCCTTCAATTAGATCACGGCTGATCTGTACCTCAACTCCATCTACCCACCGTTGCTCCCTATCCCTTGGTACCCTTTATGTTTGAAACTATATTTTTAAGGTTTTTAAAATTCCAAATTATACTGGCCCAGAAATTCGGGTCCCAACGCGTGAGTGCGGACGGAGTACCCACGCGTGGACCCGATGGAAGTGCCGGTTTCTTGCATGCACTACGCATGCACGGGGAAACCGGCATTTCCGATCGTCTGAACGAAGGGGTTCAGAGGTCGAACGCGTGTGCGCAGGAGTCTGCGCGTGCGCGTTGAACTTCCTTTTTTTTTACAGGTTTGCCCGTGTGTGAAGGCCTCCACTTTTTGCTCATTTAAAAACCGGATGTAAAGACTTCATTTTAAAAGGTAAGTGGTCAATTAATTAAAATTAGAACATTTTTTCCACAGGTTTATTATTTTTTAATACTTTACAGTAAGGTAAGTGTATTTTTAGCACCGATTTTTTTTTTAATAAAATTATTTTTTTCAAAAATTTAAATTATTGTTTAAAATGGTTATTTAATGTTATTTATAGTTGATTTAAATAGTGTGATTTTTTTTCAAATTTATTTTAAGGTTATGTACTGTTTTGGGCGCCCGGAGTTTTCATGAGTTTGACAGGTCTTATGTCAAACTCATGAATGGACCTTTTCCCTCCTCCGATTGGTTGCCCAGTGCTCACGTGATCCCAGCCGACGCATCGCACTAACTACGCCGCTGGGCCACGCAAGCACAGCGCGCCGGGAGCTGGACCGGGCCACAGACAGGACATCCACGCAGGCCCAGGCCTCAACTGCCGGTGTGCAATGTAAGTGTAGGTCGGGGGCTTGCACCCGCGGGAAGCCCCCGACACCAATTTCTGGGCCAATGTTTTTTTCTCGTTCCTTCTCTTGAAAACACTTCGCTTGGGTACGGTTACTGGCAGCTTGGTTCAGTGGTAGTACTTTTGCATCTTTTGAGTTGGAAGGTTGTGAGTTCAAGCCCCATTGCAGGACTTGAGCACACAACCTAGGCTTGACAATTCACTGGAGCACTGAGGAAGTGCTGCATTGTAGAAAGGGCCACCTTTGGACGGATACGTTAAACTGGGCCTCTTCTGCCTGTTACGGTAAACAAAAGATTCCATGTAATATTCAAAGAATAGCAGGGAAGTTCTCCTGGTATCCCGGCCAACATTTATTCTTCAACAAACGCCACAAAAAAAATGAACTGGTTCTTCATTTTCTTCTCATTGCTGTTTGTGGGACATTGTTGTGTGCAGATTGGCTGCCTCCATTGTCTATAGAACAGCGACTTCACTTCAAAGTAACTCGTTGGCTATGACATGCTTTGGGACATCCTGAGGACATAAAGAAAAAGAAAGACTTGCATTTATATAGCGCCTTTCATAGATCTTTACGGCACAGAAGGGGGCCATTCGGCCCATTGTGTCCATGCCGGCCGACAGAGCTATCCAGTGTAATCCCACTTTCCAGCTCTTGGTCCGTAGCCTTTGTAGGTTACGGCGCTTTTACGACCTCAGGACATCCCAAAGTGCTTTACAATCAATTAAGTACTTTTTGAAGTGTAGTTTCTAAGATAGGAAACATGAAAGACACTATATAAATGCAAGTTCTATCTCTTTGACATCTCACCTATCCATTCTTCCCATGTGAGCCAAGATGGTGAATGTTAGAGGCTATTACATCGTGAAGGGCATTGCAATTGAGCCTGGTTCCGATCTCCGATATCCACACACACACACACACACTTTCCAGCAAGCCTCCCTGAATTAATTTTGTAATGGACGAATCAAGCTGAAGAACCAAGACCCATAATGCAGGATGGTGTGGAGATGCCGGAGTTGGACTGGGGTGGACAAATGTAAGAAGTCACACAACACCAGGTTATAGTCCAACAGCTTTATTTGAAATCACTAGCTTTCGGAGCACTGCTCCTTCATCAGGTGAAGTGGAGAGATGCATAAAAACACAGCTTATTTGGTCAGAGAATAATGTCAGATGTTTACAGGTAATCTTTCTAACTGCCATTTATCACACCTCGGCAGAGAGATAATCACAGCAACCAAACAGGTCAGTCAGGAAAACGTTACATCAAAGAACAATGAGGTGGGGTCACAAGGGGTCAAATGGTGCAGATGCTGGGGTCTGTATGAAAAACAAAAAAACAGACGACAACTTTTTTTTTGCTGGAAATTGGTGATTTCCAGCAAAAAAAATGTTTTTGACTTTTGACAACCTGGTGTTGTGTGACTTCTTACATAATGCAGGACACTAGATAGCTGAAAAGAGCAAAAAGGGATGAGAGAAATCAGCAAGTGTAGCAGCCAGGAGCAGAAACTCGAGCTGCTTTCCCCACGCTCTCTAGCCCAAAGGGTTGAGTCCCAGTGTAGTGCCTCGGTTGTGGCCCTGGCTAAAATCAGCTAACTCGGGACAGGCCAGGAATCGGAGCTGCACCTTTTGGTCTTTATGGCTTAGTGCTCTGGTGTTGCCTTTATTGACTAGGCAATGAGGGGTTGTGATGCTTTTTATATAGATTTAAATTGGGGAAACTTCTAAACGTGCCTAACCGTTTTGATTATTTTGAACAGTTTCATTATCAGACCAACGGTGGACAGTCAGCTGCTATATGTACATATGACTCCTGTGACAATTAGGTCTGCTTAGAAAGCATCCTGTGCATGTTTACTGTAGGTATATACATATCACTTACTAAAAATGTTTCTACGGGATCAGTTGTATTGTCTGCAATTGTATCGTTGAAATTTATAACTAAGGTTTCTATCTCTTCCCCAAAAAAAAACTTTCTGCAGAAAAGGAAAGCTGTTGCTCGATCAAACGGCAATAAACGGCAAAAGAAGAGGACGGAAGCTCAAAGCAGCGAAGAAGAAACGGTGCTGCAAATGCAAACTGTTCCAGTTCTGTCACTTGCATCGAGCGAGCCAAATCCACTTGCCGTGCTAGCCACGGCAACAGAACCAACTCCATCAACGGAGACCACTCTATCCGCGTCGGTGACTGGATTGGCTACGGTAGCTTTGTCTTCCGTCAGTGCCTGTGTTGAACCGGTGTCCGAAGCAATTATACCGTCTGAACCTTTACCGAACGTGGCAGTGAATTCTTTTGAGTCGCTCCAGCTAGACAAAGGCAGGGCCCCCCGAGCCGTCCTAACGGAGCCATCGGTGTTGCCATTTGAAGATGTTGCAGCGGTTGAAACTGTTCAACTTGCACCGACATTGGCATCAGTTGAAACTGTCGGAGCTACTGCAATGTTGCCATCTGTTGAAACTTTACAGCTTGCGCCCACACGGACGTGTGAGGAACCGGAGCCGGTGTTGACGTCGCTAGAAATTGTGCTGCCGGCTGCCCAAGATATTGAAACCCTGCCCTCTTTCCAGCCAGAAGCTCCAACGCCAGTCCCTTCCACTCTAGCGACGTCCATTTTTGAGGATGTGCCTGCTTTAGCTGTAGTGTCAACTTATCAAACATTATCGCCCACCAACATGTCTTCTCAGACGTCGCACATATTACTGACTGCAGCGACCGACCCTTTGGAAGCAGTGTCTGGCTTCGAAACCGTACTGACGTTGCCCTCTGCGCTCCTCGTGCCAGTTATGTCAACTCTACCAATCGTGCAAAACCATGCAGTTCTGCCCCCTGGGCCAGTTATTGCAGCGGTAGAAAGCGTTCTGACCACACTACCCGACACCCCAGAAGTACAAGGCGAGCATTCATACTACAAAAACGATCTCACCGTTGAACAACTTGAAGAGATCGTTACGAACCTGCAGAAAAAGGTGAAAGTTATACAGCAGCGAGAGAGGAGGAATTCGGCCCGGCTGAAAGCCATGGAAAATCTTGTGGACCAACTGAAAAGGGAAAATGTTGTTTCAGAGGAGAAACTGAAACTAATGGAGATGGTAGGTAAAGGAGTTCAAGCTAGGGATTTTTTTTTTTTTGAGAAACCTGGATGAAGGCCGACAGTGCAAGAAGCTACCAAGGTTGGTAAAAGTCAGCGAGAACTTGGGTAAATCAAGAAGTTGCGATAAGGTGCAAGAGACTGGTTATCACACCTAATCTAGAGCCGTCTTTGTCTCCACTAGTCCTATCACCATCTCGTCTTGTTTTGAATACCTCTTAATGTCTCTTCACTTCTCTTTTGTTCTCTCCCAGCCTGGCCCCTCAAACTATTTAATTTCCTGTGCCTTTCCAGTCTTGACGAAAGGTTTGACTCGAAACGTTGACTCTATTTTCTCTCCACGGATGTTGCCTGGCCTGCTGAGTTTTTCCAGCATTTTCTGTTATTTCGGATTTCCAGCATCTGCAGTATTTTGCTATCGTACTAGTGTTTGGTTCACTGCCACACCTCTTCTAGGAATGCCTACCTTGAAGAAGTTCTGCTCTTCTCTTCGACGGGATCTCCGTTTGGCTCTTCAACCTTGTTCATCTTCATTACTTTCAGTTTCCCTTCTCGTGTTTGACTTATTTTTTATCCTCACCTTTGTTTTGGCCCTTCCCCCCCCCCCCCCCTTTTCTCTCTCCCACATGGCAGCTGTCTCTCATTCTGCCAGCGCATTTCACACCTAATCTGAGCCGTCTTTTGTCTCCACTAGTCCGACCACCATCTCGTCTGGTTTTGAATACCTCTTAATGTCTCTTCACTTCTCTTTTGTTCTCTCCCAGCCTGGCCCCTCAATCTATTTCATTTCCTGTGCCTTTCCAGTCTTGACGAAAGGTTTGACTCGAAACATTGACTCTATTTTCTCTCCACGGATGTTGCCTGGCCTGCTGAGTTTTTCCAGCATTTTCTCTTGTTATTTCTGGTTATCTACCTGTTCTCCTGACCAGCCTCCACCCTCCATAAACTTCAGCTCATCCAAAACTCTGCTGCCCATACCCTAACTTGCACCAAGTCCCATTCACCCGTCGCCAGTATACCCTCTGGGTGCGCGGCCCCTTTAACGGGCTGCACGGCCCATTCAAATTTCCGCGCATTGAAAAGCTGGTGAGCGGCCTGCGTGGGACCTCCAGACTGCTGTGCGCAATGGCAACATTGCCCGTCGCCCTTGCGCGCGCTGACCGACATTGGCTTCCGGTCCAGCAGTGCCTTGATTTTGAAATTCTCATCCTTGTGTTCAGATTTTTTCCATGACCTCACCCCACACTATTTCTGTAACCTTCTTCAGCCCCACAACCCTCCTAGATCTCTGCGCTCGTGCATTTCTGGCCTCTTGCGTATCCCCAATTTCCAACGCCCCACCTTTGGCAGCCCCTTCCGCTGCCTAGGCCTTAAGTTCTGGAATCCCCTCCATTAACTTCTACGCCTATCTCTCCTTTTAAGACGCTCCTTAAAACCTTTTGGTCACCCGTCCTAATCTGTGGCTTGGTGTCAAATTTTATTTGATAACGCTCCTGTGAAGCGCCTTGGGCCGTTTTACTGTTAAAGGCGCTATATAAATGCAAGTTGTTTTCATTCCATTAGAGGAATGGAGTAAAAGAAAAAAGGGGCTGACAATCACCTTGGTGCACTGGGGCTCCCCTGTGAGACTCAAGTTGCTTTAATATTGGCATGGTATTAATTTGGATGCCTTAATTTGAAATTCTCATCCTTGTGGCAGCTGTGGCTCAGTGGGTAGCACCCTCGCCTCTGAGTCAGAAGGTTGTGGGTTCAAGTCCCACTCCAGGGACTTGCGCACATAAAGCTAGGCTGACACTCCAGTGCAGTACTGAGGGAGTGCTGCACTGTCGGAGGTGAGACGTTAAACCGAGGCCCTGTCTGTGCTCTCGGGTGGACGTAAAAGATCCCGTGGCACTATTTCGAAGAGTATGGGCGTTATCCCCTGTGTCCTAGAAACGTAGAAAAAATAGGAACAGGAGTAGGCCATTCGGCCCTTCGAACCTGCTCCGCCATTCAATATGATCATGGCTGATCCTCTATCTCAATACCATATTCCCGCTCTCTCCCCATACCCCTTGATGCCTTTTGTGTCTAGAAATCTATCTATCTCCTTCTTAAATATATTCAGTGACTTGGCCTCCACAGCCTCCTGGCCAATATTTATCCCTCAACCAACATAACAAAAACAGATTATCCGGTCATTATCACATTGCTGTTTGTGGGAGCTTGCTGTGCGCAAATTGGCAGCCACGTTTCTCACATTACTTCATTGGCTGTAAAGTGCTTTGAGACGTCCAGTGGTCGTGAAAGGTGCTATACAAACACAAGTCTGTCTTTAAGCTGGTTCCCTGTCTTTACCCTACTAAATCTGGTTCCCTTATGCCGATTGCAGATTCGGAGAGACGGTAGTACAGGAAACTTTTTTTAATCCGGCACCGACGGGACCGGCGTGGTGCCGGTTTATCAAAAAGTCCGGATTACAGAGAGTTATAGTTAAAAGGTACGAGAACTCCGTACACAGCAACAAATCCAGGCTTCCCTGTTGCTTAGCAGCAGCTGCAGGAACCCCGGCCACAGACCAAGCGTCCCTGTTGCTTAGCAACAAGTGCAGAAACCCCCGATTACACAGCCACAGATCCAGGAACGGCCACTACTATGAAGAAAAACTTACCTGAACCTACTCCTGAATTTTGCCGGTTAACCGAGATTTCCGGTTGTTTGGGTGCCGGTAAATCGAGAGTTTCCTGTAGTGGGCCACTTTCTTGAACCATGCAATCCTTGTGATGATTCTCCAGATTTAGTAGTTGACCACTGGAGGCTGGCTCATGGATGCTGGAATTTGAATTAAAACCGTGCCAGTATAAAAGCAACTCTAGTGTATGAGAGATGATGGAACTACCCCAGTTATCGAAGAAGATACCCCATGTATTACATACGTAGGGATCAACCTAATTTTTACGGTTTAGAGTTTGTAGTTTCGTAATATCTTGGATAGGGGAGATGGATTTTCATTTTTTAAGTTGATTTATTCAAATGCATTTTTGAGAATATAAGTTGGGGGGGGTGAAAAGCACATTCCTGACACCCTGAACCACTATATAAAGATGTCAGACAATGCCGTGGTACCTGGATTAGCTTTGGACCTATGCATGGTACTAGATCCAGGTTGTGCAATGAAATGTCACAATGTCTCCATCATCATTTATTCAAAGCTGAACCGTCTAAAGGTAGGTGTGGGAGAGTTCAAATCTTGCTTCAGATGCAGTTTTTGCCATACACAGAATTCAGCTGCATTGACTGTAATACACACAAGCCTATTAATTTTTAATACATTTTTAGACCGTAACTAGGTCTTTTTCCCCTCCCAGTTTTTTCTTCTCCTTACCTGAAGGCAGTGACCTGTGCCTTCTGGCACCTCCCCCAAGCGATCACTTTTCGTGCTTTGGTATTGACCCTGAATGTTAGCAGCCTGCCGTGCCATCGCAACTGATTCTGATCTTATTCTGTGCCTGATCTCCCCAAACCTGCCCTTTTCAATTGAAGCCCTGCCTCTTGTGGAACCAGTGACTGTTAACACACTGAGGTTTATCTTGTCTATATCCTTTGGGATCTTTGAATACTTCAGTAAGATCACTCCTGAACTTTCTCTTGCATAAACAATCCCAACTTCTGCAACCTCTCCTCAACTGGGCTTGGAAGGAGCGCAGCGCGAATTCACCAGAATGTTTCCAGGGCTCCAAGGGTTAAATTATGAGCGATTTTATATAAACTAGGCTTGTAATCCCCAGAATATAGACGGTTAAGGGGTGTTTTGATGGAGGTTTTTAGAATTTTGCAAGGAATTGATCGGAAAGAGCAACTTATTCTGCTGGTAGGGGAGTTTAGTGCAAGGGGGCATAACCTTAAAATCAGAGTCAGGCCATTCAGGAAAAGTTAGGAAACACTTCTTCACACACAGGGTGGTAGATGTGTGGAACGCACTCCCACAAAAAGCAGTGGATGCGAGCTCAATGAATACAACAACTTGTATTTATATAGCACCTTAACGCAGTAAAACGTCCCAAAGTGCTTCACGGGAGTATTATAAGACAAAAAATTTGACACCGAGCCGTAAAAGGAGAAATTAGGGCAGGTGACCAGAAGCTTGGTCAAAGAGGTAGGTTTTAAGGAGCGTCTTAAAGGAGGGAAGAGAGATGGAGAGGTAGTGAGGCGGAGAGGTTTAGGCAGGGAATTCCAGAGCTTAGGGCCTTGGCAACAGAAGGCACGGCCGCCAATGGTAGAGTGATTTATAATCAGGGATGCTCAAGAGGGCAGAACTAGAGTAGTGCAGATATCTCGCAGGGGTGGGGTGGGGTGGAATTTGTGGGGCTGGAGGAGATTAGAGATGGGGAGGGGCGAGGCCATGGAGGGATTTGAAAACAAGGATGAGAATTTTGAAATCGAGGCGTTGCTTAACCGGGAGCCAATGTAGGTCAGCGAGCACAGGGGTGATGGGCGAACGGGACTTGGTGTGAGTTAAGACACGGGCAGCCGAGTTTTGGATCATCTCCAGTTTGCGTAGGGTAGAATGTGGGAGGCCAGCCAGGAGTGCGTTGGAATAGTCAAGTCTGGAGGTAACAAAGGCATGGATGAGGGTTTCAGCAGCGGATGAGCTGAGGCGGGGCGGAGACGGGCGATGTTACAGAGGTGGAAATAGGCGGTCTTAGTTATGCTGCGGATATGTGGTCGGAAGCTGAGTTCGGGTCAAATATGACACCAAGGTTGCAAACAGATTGGTTCAGCCTCAGACAGATGTTAGGGAGAGGGATGGAGTCAGTGGCTAGGGAACGGAGTTTGTGGTGGGGACCGAAAACAATGGCTTCGGTCTTCCCAATATTTAATTGGAGAACATTTTTGCTCATCCGAAACTAGATGTCGGACAAGCAGTGTGTCAATTTAGAGACCGCGGAGGGGTCGAGAGAAGTGGTGGTGAGGTAGAACTGGGTGTCGTCAGCGTACATGTGGAAAACTGACGCTGTGTTTTTGGATGATGTCGTCAAGGGGCAACATGTAGATGAGAAATAGGAGGGGGCCAAGGATAGATCCTTGGGGGACACCAGAGGTAACAATGCAGGAGCAGGAAGAGAAGCCATTGCAGGTGATTCTCTGGCTACGATTAGATAGATAAGAATGGAACCAGGCGAATGCAGTCCCACCCAGCTGGACGACGGTGGAGAGGTGTTGGAGAAGGATGGAGTGGTCAACCGTGTCAAAGGCTGCAGACAAGTCAAGAAGGAGGAGGAGGGATAGTTTACCTTTGTCACAGTCGCAAAGGATGTCAGTTAAGACTTTGATGAGAGCCGTTTCGGTACTGTGGCGGGGTGGAAACCGGATTGGAGGGATTCAAACATGGAATTGCGGGAAAGATGGGCATGGATTTGGGAGGTGACAACATGTTCAAGGACTTTGAAGAGGAAAGGGAGGTTGGTGATGATGGCAGATTTGAAGGAGAGGGGGATAGTACCTGAGGAGAGAGAACCGTTAACAATGTCAGCTAACATGGGAGCCAGAAAAGGAAGTTTGGTGGTCAGCAGTTTGGTGGGAATAGGGTCGAGGGAGCAGGAAGTGGGTCTCGTGGACAAGATGAGCGCGGAGAGGTCATGAGAGAAACTGGAGAGTTCAGGGCTAGGGCAGTGGGAACCTTAGAGGAGGTTTGGCCCGGTGGGCTAGGGGAAGGAAGGGAAGTGGCAGAGGCAGCTGAACGGATGGTTTCAATATCAGACAAAAGTCCATGAGCTCCTCACACTTGTTGTCGGAGGTAAGGGTGGGGGAGACGGGAGAGGGGTTTAAGAAGACGATTAGTGGAGAATAGAAGCCGGGTTTATCTTTGCATTTCAGAATGATTCTGGAATAGTGAGCAATTTTGGCAGACAGGAGCAGGAGCTTTGTGTCCAGCCAGATCTGGCAGTGAATGGCTGAACCAGTTGTCCGCCATATCCATTCAAGTCTGCGTCCCTTGGACTTAAGGGAGCAAAGATGAGGGCTGTATCAGGGGGAACAGCCAGGGTGAGAAAGAGTAATTGTTTTAATAGGGACTAGGACATCAAAGGTGGTGGTGAGGGTGTGGTTGAGCAGATTGGTAGCTGCAGAAATGTCATGGTGAATGGAAGCTCAAAGGCTGGACAGTTGGGATTTCGTAAGTGCAGTTGTAAGAGAGTTGGGAGAGAGTTTTTTTCCAGGGGAGGACACTGAAGGAAGTAGGGTTGGGGGCAGGGGGGGAAGGGGGATGTGGGTGGAGAGCGATACGAGGAAATGGTCCGAGATGGCCGTATCTGCGATTGACACGATGGGAGTAGTGAGGCCACGAGAGATGACAAGGCCGAGGGAGTGGCTGTGAATATGTGTTGGGGCGTTTATAGAAACATAGAAGATAGGAGCAGGAGTAGGCCATTCGGCCCCTCGAGCCTGCTCCGCCATTTAATGACATCATGGCTGATCATCCAAATTCAGTACCCTGTCCCTGCCTTCTCCCCATATTCCTTGATCCCTTTAGCCTTAAGAAATATATCTAACTCCTCCTTGAATATATTTAATGAATTGGCCTCAACTGCCTTCTGTGGTAGAGAATTCCACAGGTGCACCACTCTCTGGGTGAAGAAATTCCTCCTCATCTCTGTCCTAAATGGCTTACCCCTTATCCTTGGACTGTAACCCCTGATTCTGGACTCCCCTGCCATCGGGAACATCCTTCCTGCATCTAGTCTGTCTAGTCCTGACAGAATGTTATAAGTTTCAATGAGATCCCCTCTCATTCTTCTAAACTCTAGCGAATATAAGCCCAATCGACCCAATCTCCTCTCATACATCATTCCTGCCATCCCAGGTATCAGTCTGGTGAATCTTCGCTGCACTCCCTCCATGGCAAGAACATCCTTCCTCAGATAAGGTATAGCCAGGCAGGGAGGCTTCATTTAAGGTAAGGTGTCATCACCCCTCAGCCAAGTTTCCGTCAGGGCCATGATGTCGATGTAGTCATCCACGATAAGCTCAAGGATGGCAAGGGCCCTGTTCACCAGTGAGCAGACGTTTTGGAGGGAGATGCGGAGAGGGTCGGTGATGGCTGACCCACTGCCAGCGGGTAATTTAAAATCTGAGCGATAGAATTTTGCTAACCAAGAATATTAAGGGATATGGAGCCACGGTGATCTCATTGAAACATATAAAATTCTTAAGGGGCTTGACAGGGTAGATGCAGGGAGGATGTCTTCCATGGCTGGGGAATCTAGAACCAGGGGTCACAGTCTCAGAATATGGGGTCGGCCATTTAGGACTGAGATGAGACATTTCTTCACTCAAAGGGTTGTGAATCTTTGAAATTCTCTACCTCAGAGGGCTGTGGATGCTCAGTCGTTGAGTATACAGCCGTTTCCTATAAGTTTTTTTTACCCCTCGTTGCTTTTTTTTTTCCTGTCAGGCTCTGCAAGCGTCTGGCTGAAGCTGTTGCTTAGCTACAGAGACGCTTTTAAGCTGCGCGGACTGTTTTGAACAGGGTTTGTTGATTCATACGGAGCTGAAAAGCTCGTATGTTTTAACATTAGCGCTGGTTTGTACGGCAGTTTTGATGGTACGGCACCAGCTCGGTCCCGTCAGTGCCGGATATCGGAAAGTTTCCTGTATTTAAGACTGAGATCGTAGAATTTTTGGATACTAAGGGAATCGAGGGATATGGGGATAGGGTGGGAAAGTGGAGCTGAGGTAGAAGATCAGCCATGATCTTATTGAATGGCGGAGCAGGCTCGAGGGGCAGAATGGCCTCACTCCTGTTCCTATGTTCCAATGCCTGGGTATCTTTCTCATAACCCAGTGACCAGAATTGTACACAGTATTCCAGTTACAGTACTCTTATAAAATTTAGAATCACTTCCTGATATCTGTGCTCTATTCTTCTAGATCATATTTACTTTCTCTACTGCACAGTATGCTGAGGTCTTCAGCAATGTATCCACCGGTAGCCCCAATTCTCGCTCCTCTTGTTGTATCCTGTAGAATAATACTATTTGGCTCGTATTGCCACTGTTGAGCATCCTTTCCCAATCTCGTGACTTTGCATTTTTCCACATTAAATGACAACCACCACTCATCAGCCTAACTCCCCAATCGATCAAAGTCCGTCCGTACTTGAGCAGCTGTTCCCTGCTTTCAGTTACTACCAGTTTTTCAGTCCCTACTTCCAAGTCACTTATTTATATTGTAAACAGCCACGGCCCCAACACTTACCCTGAGGAACTATACTACAGGAAACTTTCGATTTACCGGCACCTAAATAACCGGAAATCTCGGTTAACCGGCAAAATTCAGGAGTAGGTTCAGGTAACTTTTATTTTTTTTACTCCATTTGTTGCTGTGCAAGGGTGTACCTGCAGCTGTTGCTAAGCTACAGAGACGCTTGCAACTTGTGCCCATTGTTCTGAAGCTGTTGCTAAGCAACAGGGTTTGTTGCTTTATACAGAGCTCTCAGCTCCGTATCTTTTACTATAGCGTTCGGTTATCCGGAATTTTTGATGAACCGGCACCACGTCGGTCCCGTCCGTGCCGGATTTAAAAAAAGTTTCCTGTAGTTGCTTCTTTCCATAACGAGCCAGACCCTCGAGTCGGCGCTCCTGCCCTGCTGGGCCACTCTGACTTCAATTACAGGGAAGATCCCACCGCTGTTCCATTGCCAGCAGGGATTCATGAGGGTAACTGGTTTAGGAATCTGTGTGGAGCCCTCAAACCTCAGGAAACTGCACTACTGGTTGGGAAATTTGCATCCCCTGCCTGTAGCATGATTTTCTGTTCTCTCTCTCTCTCTCCACGGATGCTGCCTGGCGGCCAGCTGCTGAGTTTTTGCAGCATTTTCTGTTGTTATTTTGGATTTCCAGCATCCGCAGTATTTTGCTATCGTACTAGTGTTTGGTTCACTGCCACACCTCTTCTAGGAATGCCTACCTTGAAGAAGTTCTGCTCTTCTCTTCGGCGGGATCTCCGTTTGGCTCTTCAAACTTGTTCCCCAAACTGGCCTCTTAATCTGTTTCATTTCCTGTGCTTTTTCAGTCTTGACGAAGGGTTTCGACCTGAAACGTTGACTCTATTTCTCTCTCCACGGATGTTGCCTGGCCTGCTGAGTTTTTCCAGCATTTTCTGTTGTTATTTTGCATGATTTCCCAGACTGGGGCAGCTTCTGATTTGATGGCGGCACCATTTGATGAAATGGAACTGTTTCGGGACATTTCTGCAACGTGAAGTCACCGGTGTGGGCTAGCAGGGCGGGGAGAACCTACTAGGGGATTAAAATTGACACTTCAACTTTTGTTTTTTAAATGGTAATGTTATTTACTCGTATAAAAGGGAGTGCTTCGAACAAAATGTTTAATGTGGCACGAGAAATCATAATTTAACTTTTGACATTTCCTTCTTAAAGACTTGATGTGCCTTCTTGTGATGTCCCATGATGCCAACTTAATGAGAAGGCTGTTGGTAATGATTCCCAAACTAGTGTGTCAGTTGTTGTTCAGTGGGTAGCACTCTCGCCTCCTGAGTCGAGTTCATAATCCCACCCTAGAGACTTGAGCATAAAAAAAAAAGGCTGACACTCCCGTGCAGTACTGAGGGAGCGGTGCTGTCTTTCGGACGGGATGTTAAACCGAGGCCTTTGAATAAGAGCTGGGGAGTTCTCTCCGGTGTCCTGGGCCATTATTTATCCCTCAATCACCATCACGAAAAAACAGGTTATCCGGTCATTATCACATTGCTGTTTGTGGGAGCTTGCTGTGCGCAAATTGGCTGCCGTGTTTGCCACATTACAACAGTGACTATGCTTCAAAAAGTACTTCATTGGCTGTAAAGCGCTTTGGGACGTCTGGTAGTCGTGAAAGGCGCTATAGAAATGCAAGTCTGTCTTTTTTCTTCTCTTGCTATCGTGAGGCTGTGATACCGTCATCTTGAACTTTTAACTTCTAACTCTCCCACTCGCCTCGGCAGTTTCTTGCTTTCGTTCCTTGCCTTCTCCCTGAAGGCCAGGCTGACATTGTGAACTTGCATTCTATTTGTCGATGGTGTAGGTTCTCGGTACACCAACCCATTATTATACCATTTTAAAGATGTGTGTTGACATTTGTTAGCCTGCAGAACCATGCTAGCAGTGAGGACTGCACTGTATTAGTTTGTGTAGCATGACCGTGCAATTTACGAAGGGTGAATTTTGCGAAGCCCCGTCCCACAATTTTCCAACGTGCGCAGACTGCAATTGCGACCCCGAGTGGTTGTGGGAGGGACTCGCAAAATTTACCCTTTAAATCTGAAAAATCTTTAAAACAGAACTTCACAGATTGAAAATTGACAGATGTCTACATGATCAGAATAGCCGAAGGAGGTACGATAGCAAAATACTGCAAATGCTGGAAATCCGAAATAACAACAGAAAATGCTGGAAAAACTCAGCAGGCCCGGCAACATCCGTGGAGAGAAAATAGAGTCAACGTTTCGGGTAAACCCTTTGTCAAGACTGAAAAAGCACTGGAAATGAAATAGATTAAAAGGCCAGTGGGGGCTGGGAGAAAACAAAAGAGAAGTGAAGAGACATTAAGAGGTGTTCAAAACGAGACGAGATGGTGATAGGACTAGTGGAGACAAAAGACGGCTCTAGATTAGGTGTGAAATGCGCTGGCAGAATGGGAGACAGCTGCCATGTGGGAGAGAGAAAAAGGGGGGGAGGGGCCAAAACAAAGGTGTGGATAAAAAATATAAGTAAAAATGTAATAGGGGCCGAGGTTATGATCTGAAATTGTTGAACTCGATATTGAGTCCGGAAGGCTGTAAAGTGCCTAATCGGAAGATGAGGTGCTGTTCCTCGAGCTTACGCTGAGCTTCCGTGGAACAATGCAAGAGGCCAAGGACGGTGAGGTCTGAGTGGGAATGGAGCGGTGAATTAAAATGACAGGCGACCGGAAGCTCAGGGTCACCCTTACGGACTGAACGGAGGTGTTCCGCAAAGCGGTCACCCAATCTGCGTTTGGTCTCCCCAATGTAGAGGTGACCACATCGTGAGCAGCGAATACAGTATACTAGATTGCAAGAAGTACAAGTAAATCGCTGTTTCACCTGGAAGGGGTGTTTGGGGCCCTGGACAGTGGGAAGGGGGGAGGTATAAGGGCAGGTGTTGCATCTCCTGCGCTTGCACGGGAAGGTGCCAGGGGAAGGGGTGCTGGGGGTGATAGAGGAGTGGACTAGGGTGTCTCGGAGGGAGCGGTCCCTACGGAATGCTGAAAGGGGAGGGGAAGGTGCGTTTGGTGGTGGGATCACGCTGGAGATGGCGGAGGATGATCCGTTGAATGTGGAGGCTGGTGGGGTGAAAGGTGAGGACAAGGGGAACCCTATCGTGGTGATATAGCCGAAAGAGGTGGTGGTATTTTTAGCTAACTATCTTTTATTTTGTTTTCAGACCTGCTCACAGACAAATGCTCAGGTGATTAATCCCTCCAGCACTGTCGCGGTTATTTGTGAAGACAATGGCACTATAATTTATGCACTTCAACAGTCACCAAATGAAGGCGGTGACGTTATTCTTTGAGGGAGATATTTGGCTTCAATGAGAACAACCGAGCTCCACTTACTAATCCCTGCAACTGTTGTTGTTGTTTGTTCATGGAAAAAAGTTGTAATTTTTCCTTTAAATGAAAAGATTAAATTATGTTTTATTTCTACCATTACTCTTACAAGCGTTCCTTAATGTAATCGCAGTGCTGACTTGACGTTCTTGACTAGGTGATGGCGTGCGATGCCCTCGCTTAGCTCAGAAACTCTTGGGATTTTTGTTTGAGACCTGCAAGAGGAATTGTGCTGCTTGTGGCCACCTGTGCTCTCCCTTTACAATGGATGGCTGTATTTTTCCATTACATATAGAAATAATTGCCTTGAAAACCTACCTCAGTGTATGAGAAATAAGTGATATTTATTTTGCTGAGTCAGCTGTTGCTAACATTTTAAAATGAACAGTATTGGTTTATTTTTCTTTACCAATTTTCTCCTTTCCTCTCCTGCTGAAGATCTTGACTCCTTCCTGGTGCTCACTCAAGCACCCATTATTCATATGTGAGCCTTGATAATGAGTATTGGCAAGCTATTCGACTACAAGGGACCTGCTGTGCTCATATTAACCTTGCCCAATGGCTACAAATGGTTATCTTCATCGAGGGACAATCATGAGTGGGTATCCTGACTTTCCACTACCATGGAAGGCCAATGAAGTAGGCTGTGTAACTGGCTCAAAAAACGATTAATGTGTTCTTGGACCGAGATAGGATTGAGAGATCTGGTAAGGGTGGTAGATGGGGTCAATCTGAAAGAAGGACAGGCATTTTGGGCCTACGCCCTTTTCCTGTTCCTGTTAGCTGTGGCTCAGTGGGCAGCACTCTCTCCTCGAAGTCAGAAGGATGTGGGTTCAAGTTCCACTCAAAAGCCTTGAGCACACAATCTAGGCTGACACTCCCAGTGCAGTACTGAGGGAGTGCTGCACTGTTGGAGGTGCCGTCTTTCGGCTGAGACGTTAAACTGGATGAGACCCCGTCTTCCCTCGCAGGTGGACTTAAAAGATCCCACGGCACTATTTTGAAGAAGAGCTGGGGAGTTCTCCCTGGTGTGCTGGTCAATATTTATCCCTCAACCAACATCACTTAAAAACAGATTATCTGGTCATTATCACATTGCTGTTTGTGGGATCTTGCTGTGTGCAAATTGGCTGCTGCGTTCCCTACATTGTGACAGTGACTGCACTACAAAAGTACCTAATTGGCTGTAAAGTTCTTTGGGACGTCCTGAGGTCATGAAAGGCTCTATGTAAATGCAAATCTTTCTTTCCTAAAAGTACTGATTTTTATGGCTGTGCTGAGTCCTACAGGCTGGTAAGATTCCAGGTTTATTCCCTTGCTTCATGAGTATAGCCAAGGGTGGGGGAAATTATCCATGATCGCGTCTCCTGATTGCTATCCCGTGACACTTGGCTAAAACGAGCACATACAGACAGGATTGAGCTTTGCTGTAATGCCCCATGGTTGAATAGTCCATCAGCATTCACTGTCCAGATTGTCACAGGAAGAATGACTATTCGGACATGTTAATGCCAACACCTGAGCAGTAGCCCAGTGAGCCATCTTGAGGCAAGGAAATAAGAAAAATTTGGAATGCTTAAAAGAAATTATGCATTAAAATGCCATCTGGAGAAGCTATTATGCAAAACATACTAGTAGAAAATCCAACAATGCTGCATATTAAAAAGTCATAGCGTTGCATTTTAATGTATGTATTTGGATAATTAATGGTTTCACTAAAATATATTCTAGTTCTATAGCATGTTTGTAACATGAATTCAACTTCTGTGGCAATCCGTATCTTCCCACACTGACGCACAATCATTGATCTCAAATTCAGGGAAAAGAAACTTCCATCTAAAGGAGTTCCTTTGATTTTGGTAAACATCATTGATCTGAACAGGAAGTACTGTAGTAAAATGTTGTGCCTTAAACCAGCTGTATTGGATCTACCGTGTTTTATTCAGACAAGACATTGCTTTTTTATATCCTGCCTTCCAGATGTCCCAAAGTGCTTCACAACCAGCAAACAACCTGTGATTATCCCTCATTTCTATTCAAAATAACAAGCTATGTTTGATTTGTTGCTTTAAAATAAGCACAATGCCATGTGTTAATATTGGTTTCCAATCTGTGCTTGATGAGCAGTGTTTCTCCCTGCAGTTTGCCCAGTGTTTGGCAATCAACATTGGGAGTTGCTATGGTCCAGGTTAATTGGACAAAGTGAGTGAATTTCACTCAGCCACTTTTACCATGTTGCATTCTTCAGAAAGCAATTTTAACTCGATTTGCTGAATTTCACAGCTACATTTTGTGTTCTCTATAGAATAACCATTGTTGCAATATAGTTTATAGTAGGTTAAATATTTGAAAGAAATAAAAGGATGTGAGGTAAGGGCAGGAGAATGGGACTAGGCTCTTGCAGAGAGCTGGTTATAGGCATGTGAGTCTGGGTGGCCAGCTCTAGTGTTGTAGAATTCTCTGATTCTATAATGGCACAGCTGTCAAAGCATATTTACTTGTTTTTTTAAAAATCTGTAGTTTGCTGAATCCTATCTGGTATGGTGCAGGGCTGTTAACTTGGGAATGTTGGAGAGATTTCAAATGTATTTAATGAAGTTCTGTTCAAGGACATACTGAGTGCAATTCTGTTTTTTATTGCATGGGATTCTGGAATTTTTAAACCATTTGGCAGGGGGGATCCCATTCTGCAATTCCATCCAAGTGATGCCATTAGTTTACAAATTACTGAAATGAAATTCTGTTTCTATGACGTGGGATTTATGATTGTTCCTGGTATTTTGGGGATTGAATTATGCAGTTCCTTTTTTTGCAATAACCATACAACAGTGGTTTATTTTGTTTCAATAGTGATGTCCAAATGGTATGTTGGCCTTCGTAGCGAGAGGGTTCGAGTACAGGAACAAGGATGTCTTGCTGCAGTTGTACAAGGCCTTGGTGAGACCACACCTTGAGTATTGTGTGCAGTTTTGGTCGCCCTATCTGAGGAAGGATGTTCTTGCCATGGAGTGGGTGCAGCGAAGATTCACCAGGCTGATACCTGGGATGGCAGGAATGACGTACGAGGAGAGATTGGGTCGATTGGGCTTGTACTCGCTGGAGTTTAGAAGAATGAGAGGGGATCTCATTGAAACTTATAAAATTCCGTCAGGACTAGACAGATTAGATGCAGGAAGGATGTTCCCGATGGCCAGGGAGTCCAGAACCAGGGGTCACAGCCTAAGGATAAGGGGTAAGCCATTTAGGACTGAGATGAGGAGGAATTTCTTCACCCAGAGAGTGGTGAACCTGTGGAATTCTCTACCACAGAGGGCAGTTGAGGCCAATTCATTGAATATATTCAAGAAGGAGTTAGATATATTTCTTAAGGCTAAAGGGATCAAGGGATATTGCGAGAAGGCAGGGACAGGGTACTGAGTTTGGATGATCAGCCATGATCTCGTTGAATGGCGGAGCAGGCTCGAGGGGCCGCATGGCCTACTCCTGCTCCTATCTTCTATGTTTCTTCCGGAGGAGAGTTGTAGCTAGAAAACTACATTTTAGGACAGTAGTTGCCTTGTTCTATACCTGTTTTCCTATCCCCACACTGGGATTATGGTATTGCTGCTACAGGATTGTGTACACTATTGTGTGCATCACGTTTATTTTTGATAGTCTGTACAGAAACTATTGACTTTTATGTGAGGCTGAGCACCTGGTTTAGTGGAAGAATAAATTACAAGCATTTCACCTACGGAAAACATCTTTAAACCATTAATATTAGATTCTCAGTAAACTGCCGAATCAAACGCAGTGGTCGAGGTGTGAAAATTGCTAGTGGCTGCAAGAGGTGCTTAATCCCCTCTTCTATCTCCACAGGCAGAGGTGTGAAACTGAGCAGGCAGGAAGCTGCTAGGTTGACTTTGTGCTGAGAAATAGAATAGGTAGCTGGCAGATTCGGCTGCTTCCTTCACTCTGCAATCCAACATGGGTGAGGTTCGCCTGTTCTACTGGAGCCCCTGAATAAAGCTAGGCCCTGCTGGCATACCAGCTCTTGAAAGTGGTGAGTAAAGGGAGTGGGAACGTTTGCAAAGAGCCTCTGTTGTTTTTGGCCATTCCTCATGGGTGAGTCTTAAAGAAAGACTTGCATTTATATAACGCCTTTTGCGACCACTGGATGTCCCAAAGCGCTTTACCCCCACTGCAGTACTTTTGAAGTGTAGTCACTGTTGTAATGTAGGAAACACGGCAGCCAATTTTCACAGAGCAAGCTCACACAACCAGCAATGGGATAATGACCAGATAATCAGTTGTTATGCTGATTGAGTGATATATTGGGCAGGACACAGGGGATAACTCCCCTGCTCTTCTTTGAAATAGTGCCGTGGGATCTTTTACATCCACCATAGAGAGCAGACGGGGCCTCGGTTTAACGTCTCATCCGAAAGATGGTACCTCTGTCAGTGCAGCACTCCCTCAGTACTGGCGCTGGGAGTGTCAGCCTAGATTTTGATGCTCCACTCTCTGGACGCGGAGGCGAGGGTGGTACCTACTGAGCCACTGGCTAACTCTTCTCCTTATATCAGGTGGTTGCCTATTTGATAAACATATGCCCTCTCTTTTCCCCCCCCCCCCCTTAAAGGAGCACAACCAATAAAAACTGCAACTTAAAAAATTTAAAGGAAACGTTAACAAATTAAATTAAAATGCTATTCCTCGGGCCGATGAGGCACTCAAGTCCCTGCGGTGCCCACTGGTTGTAGAAGGCCACAAAGCGGAGGCCAGGTGCAGGAAGAGCCACCGTCTTGTGCAATGGCAGGGAATGGCAAACATAGAAGATAGGAGCAGGAGTAGGCCATTCGGCCCCTCGAGCCTGCTCTGCCATTCAATGAGATCATGGCTGATCATCCAAACTCTGTACCCTGTCCCTGCCTTCTCCCCATATCCCTTGATCCCTTTAGCCTTAAGAATTATATCTAACTCCTTCTTGAATATATTTAATGAATTGACCTCAACTGCCTTCTGTGGTAGAGAATTCCACAGGTTCACCACTCTCTGGGTGAAGAAATTCCTCCTCATCTCTGTCCTAAATGGCTTACCCCTTATCCTTAGACTGTGACCCCTGGTTCTGGACTCCCCGGCCATCGGGAACATCCTTCCTGCATCTAGTCTGTCTAGTCCTGTTAGAATTTTATAAGTTTCAGTGAGATCCCCTCTCATTCTTCTAAACTCCAGCGAGAATAAGCCCAATCTAAAGGGATCAAGGGATATGGGGAGAAGGCAGGGACAGGGTACTGAATTTGGATGATCAGCTATGATCTCACTGAATGGCAGAGCAGGCTCGAGGGGCCGAATGGCCTACTCCTGCTCCTATCTTCTATGTTTCAATCGACCCAATCTCTCCTCATATGTCATTCCTGCCATCCCAGGTATCAGTCTGGTGAATCTTCGCTGCACTCCCTCCATGGCAAGAACATCCTTCCTCAGATCAGGCGACCAAAACTGCACACAATACTCGAGGTGTGGTCTCACCAAGGCCCTGTACAACTGTGAGCCTTTGCAGCTGGACCGTTGCATGGCATTGCCCACCTCTTGGGTGGAGTTGGGAGGTCAGTGCCCCAGGGGTTTGATGGGGGGTGGGGGTGTGGAAGGAGGAGAGCCAGGCAGGGTAAGGGCTGGGGGCTTGGCAGCACCAGCCAGGGCTAGCGACACCACGTGGCCCCTGTGTGTGGTGTATGGTTAGGGGGAGGGTGGGTCGGGTATGGTTAGGGGGGAGGGAGGGGGTATGGTTAGGGGGGAGGGAGGGTGTATGGTTAGGGGGAGGGTGGGTATGGTTAGGGGGAGGGTGGGTGGGGTATGGTTAGGGGGAGGGTGGTTGGGGGCAGGGTGGTATGGTTGGGGTATGGTCAGGGGGGAGGGTGGTTGGGGGCAGGGTGGTATGGTTGGGGTATGGTCAGGGGGGGGGGTGTGGAGGAGGAGAGCCGGGGGGGGTATGGTTGGGGTGTGGAGGAGGAGAGCCGGGGGGGGGGGGTATGGTTGGGGTGTGGAGGAGGAGAGCTGGGGGGGGGGGGTATGGTTGGGGTGTGGAGGAGGAGAGCCGGGGGGGGGGGGTATGGTTGGGGTGTGGAGGAGGAGAGCCGGGGGGGGGGGGGAGGAGAGCCGGGGGGGGGGGGTATGGTGGGGGTATGGTTGGGGTGTGGAGGAGGAGAGCCGGGGGGGGTATGGTTGGGGTGTGGAGGAGGAGAGCCGGGGGGGTATGGTTGGGGTGTGGAGGAGGAAAGCCGGGGGGGTATGGTTGGGGTGTGGAGGAGGAGAGCCGGGGGGGGGTATGGTTGGGGTGTGGAGGAGGAGAGCCAGAAAGGGTGGTATGGTCAGGGGGGATGTGGAGGAGGAGAGCCAGGCAGGGTAAGAGCCAAGGCCAGCGACACCACGTGGCCCTGTGTGTGGTGTATGGTTGGGGGGAGGGTGGCTGGGGTATGGCTGCGGGGTGTGGAAGGGTGAGAGCCAGGGCCAGCGACACCACGTGGCCCTGTGTGTGGTGTATGGTTAGGGGGGAGGGTGGCTGGGGTATGGTTGCGGGGTGTGGAAGGGTGAGAGCCAGGGCCAGCGACACCACGTGGCCCTGTGTGGTGTGGGGTGGGAGGGGAGGGAGCGGGTCACGTGGGGCGGCCGGCCGCTGCGTGTTGTTTAGAGGCCTGGCGGCGGGCTCCATCCCTTCCGCGCCAGCGATCCGACAACCCGCCGCCGCCGCGGTTGGTGGTGGTGGGAGGGAAAAGTGGGGGGGTTGCCGCCGCCTCCTCCGAGTAGCCGGAGGTGAAGAGAAAAAAAATAATAATCTAACGGTACTCTGTGTGTGTGATGAGAGGGGCGCGAGAGCAGAGGTAGGAGAGAGAGAGAGAAAGGCGCGACCGCCCACCCCCCTGCGCTCGCACTCGAGGCCGAGGCGCCTTTTGTTCGGTGGCCGAGGCCTGGGCGCGTCCATTTTACCTCCGCTCTCCTTTTTCCCTCTCCGGCCTTCGCCAGCTTGAGTTAACGGGAGGAGGCGGGGGTGGGGGCGGAGAGCCGCCGGTATCGGGCCTAGGCCCCAGGCCCCGGGGGCAGAGCCGGGCCGCCCGGCCGCCTCTCCACCATGGGCGACAATCACATGTCCGGCCGCGCCGAGCGGTTCGCTCCCATTGTCTGCGAGTCCCGTCCCCGGCGCTTCGCATCAGAGCAGAAAAACCTCCAGGCATTTCACACCATTTTTAAAAAACAAATTAAAGATTAAAACCTGCTGCAAAGAACGCGCCATGTGAATTTAGCCGCGGTGAGGCGAGTGTTTAAAACCCACTCTCTTCCCCTGATTTATTTCCCTCCAATCCTCCTTTCTTTTTTCAATCAGTTTATGAATATAATAATCGGAGTTCTTTTTTTTCCTTTTCCACTCCAGGATGCCCGGCCCGAGCCCAGCATGGAGCGGCCGCCTCACCCCCGGCGATGGCTGAGGAGAAAGGCCAGGAGCTGACGGGCTTCTCTCGCTGATTTTCCCCCCCCCCAATGGCCGGGCATTGATCGAGGCGTCGCTGCGAACTGCAAGCTGCACCGATTGCAAACAGTCACCACACTGTGTACACGCCACACTCTATATACACCACACACTATAATTATATATATACACCACACTACACTATATACACCACACACTATATATACACACACACCACACCACAATATATATATATACACACCACACACTATATATACACCACACTATAATATATATACACTACACTATATATACACCACACACTATATATACACACACCACACCACAGTATATATACACACCACACACACTATATATACACCACACCACAATATATATACACACCACACACTATACATACACCACACTATATATACACCACACCACAATATACAGGAAACTTTCTGGTATCCGGCACTGACGGGACCGAGCTGGTGCCGTACCATCAAAACTGCTGTAGAAACCAGCGCTAATGTTAAAACATACGGAGCTTTTGAGCTCCGTGTGAATCAACAAACCCTGTTGCTTAGCAACAGCTTCAAAACAGTCGGCCGCAGCTTAAAAGCGTCTCTGTAGCTAAGCAACAGCTTCAGCTAGACCTTGCAGAGCCTGACTGGAAAAAAAAAAGCAACGAGAAGTTAAAAAAAAACTTATAGGAAACGGCTCCTGAATTTTGCCGGTAGATAGAGCTTTCCGGACATTTAACCTCCGGTTAAACAAAAGTTTCCTGTATATACACCACACTATATATACACACACACCACCCTATATACACACACCACACACACCTCTCTGTATATACACCACAATATTTATACACTACACCTCACACACACCTCTCTATATATACACACAAAACCCTCAATATACACAACACATACACTTCGCCATGGCCGGAGAAGCCCCTGCAGCCATCGCCCCCAGCAATGTCCGCCGAGCAGAAGGCGACGACATGATCAAGTCCCCTCCCTCCTGCCTCAAGTCTGGCAACGTCAAGGTCTACCTGAAAAAGTGGAGCATCTGGGACAAATTTTACAACTTGGGCACCGAGATGAGGATGTCCAAGCGAGGGAGGTTTATGTTTCCATACTGTGAATATTCCGTCTCCGGGCTGGATCCCGAGAAGAACTACATTATGGCAATGGACATCTCTCCAGTGGACAACTATCGCTATAGATACAATGGGTGCAAATGGCAGATCAATGGGAAAGCCACCCCACATGTAATGGGGAGGCTTTATTTCCACCCCAATGGCAGTGTTTCTGGAAGAGAGTGGATGGTCAAGCCAGTGTCTTTTGCCAAACTCCGATTAACCAACTGCCCCAGTGCAGAAGAAGGCAATGCAATCCTTCATTCGATGCATCGCTACGTCCCCCAATTGCACATCATCGTGGCTGATGGAATTATTGAGAAGCTAAACCTGAATGATCCCCGGGTCTACACATTTGTCTTTCAACAGACTGAGTTCTTTGCTGTGACAAAGTATGAAAACAAGTTTATCAGGCAGCTAAAACACTTCTATAATCCTTACGGCACTGCACTGCGAGACGTAAAGGCCTCAAAACAGGTAAATGATCAGCGATAGTTTTTTTGGGCGGAAGAACATGGTAATTTAAAGAAAAATGGTGGCCAAGGGCCTTGCTAATGGAAGCCCATTTTAGTCAAGCATGTAGTCATCAGACAGTAATTATAGCGGCAATAACATTGTACAAATCTTGAAACTTGCTCTCAATGCTGATTTAATGATCTTTGATTTACAACTCACTGCACATTCTGCCTGGTGCAGGCAAAACTATTCAAAATTCCGCCATCTAGACACCGCCACATTTCCTGTATGCTTCTGGCAATGTTGTGAATCGTGCCAGTGATGTAAATATGACTGGTGTGATTGAAGCAATGCGTGTATTCCAACGGTATCTCCAAATGTGTAGATGCATTCAATGGATCAACCCTGTGTAGTTAAATTCTTAGAATATAATCCAGATTAAAACTTTATCTTGGTTTCCGCAAGCTTTGATTTTTAACTGTAATCAATATATTGTAAACCTACATTTTGATCTATTGTCCATTTACTGAAGGATGGAGGAGAGTTTTCCCACATCAAAGTATATTTTCCCAACTGTGTCAGCCGTGACTCAATTGGTAGCACCCTCGCCTCCGAGTCAGAAGATTGTGGATTCAAGTCCTACTCCAAGCACAAAAATCTAGGCTGACACTCTAGTGCAGTGCTGAGGGAGCGCTGCACTGTTGGAGGTGCCATCTTTTGGATGAAACGTTAAACCGAGGCCCCGTCTGCTCTCCCAGGTGGACGTGAAAGATCCCATGGCACTATTGGAAGAAGAGCAGGGGAGTTCTCCCCGGTGTCCTGGCCAATATTTATCCCTCAACCAACTTCAGTTAAACAGATTATCTGGTCGTTATCACATTGCCGTTTGTGGGAGCTTGCTGTGTGCAAATTGGCTGCCGCGTTTCCTACATTACAACAGTGACTACACTTCAAAAAGTACTTCATTGGCTGTAAAGCACTTTGGGATGTCCGGTGGTCGTGAAAGGCGCTATAGAAATGCAAGTCTGTTTCTTTAACTGTCTAGCCTTTGGCACTTTGTTCGCCATGCTACTTCTGCAGCTATCGATTGACTGAACTGCACCCTCGCCTCTGCCGTTAGTGCTCGTCCCCATCAAAGCCCTTACTCTCTCCCACCCTGGTTGCTCCTGTAATTGATTTAGCCATTCATTGCCAGGTCTAGCTGGACCACATCAAGCACTATTGAGCCCTGCTCTCTACTGCCAAAACAGCTCACTACTCCGGGATGACCCCCTGGCTGCTGCTTTTCTCAACTATCAACCATCTCCTTCTCCCCTGCCCCCTCCACCCTCCCCTCCAATAAGTGCTAGGAGCTCGTGGGCTATTGTTCAGCTGCTTATGCCGCATCCCTCCCTTTCCCCTTGCCCACCAAGCCAAGGTTTCCCCCTGCCCTAGCCCTAAACTCGCAACGTTCTCTAGTTTCCCTCCTATCTCCCCTCTCTGAACATCTAGTCCATAATACTCACCTCTTGACATTCCACCCAAATTCCCCATGTTAGCTGATACTCTAAATGGTTCCCTCTCTTCAGATACAATCCCTTTCCTTTCAAATCTGCCATCCTCAACCCCCTTTAACACCCACCTTTCTCCAATCTCCTTTTCCTCTCAAGTCCTTGAATGTGTCTTCGCCTCCCAAATCTGTGGCCATCTTTCCTGCAACGCCATGTTTGAGCTTCTCCAATTAGGTCTCCGCCCTTGCCACAGCACTGAAAGAGCCCTAATCAAAGTCGCATCACATTGTCTATGACTGTGACCATGGTACACTCTTCATCGTTCTCGACCTGTCCTGCAGCCTTTGATACTGTTGACCACATCATCCTCCTCCGTTATCCAGCTGAGTGGGACTGCTCTCGCCTGGTTCCACTCTTGCCTATTCACTCATAGCCAGAGTATCTCCTGTAGTGGCTTGTCTTCTCGCCTCCGCACTGTTGCCTACGGAGTCTCCTGAGGATCTATCCTTGGGGTCCTCTATCTTTCACCTACATGCCTTCCCTTGGAGACATCATATGAAGGCATGACGTCAGGTTTCACGCCTATACTGACAAGACTCTGCTCGACCTCACCACCACCTCTCGCGACCCCACCACTGCCTCTGTATTGTCAGCCTGCTTGTCCTGGATAAGCCAAAAAAAATTCACCAATTAAACATTGGATAGACTGAAGCCATTGTCTTCAGCCCCTGCCACAAACTCTGTTCCCTAGTTACCAATTCCATTCCCCTCCCTGGTCACCTGTCTCAAGCTGAACTGGACTGCAGTTTGCCGCCTCGGAGCCCTTGACCCTGAGCTGAGCACCCAACACCATAGCTTCTCCATTATAAAGATTGCCTTCTGTAACGTTGCCCATCTCTGCCCTGCCTGAGCCCATCTGCTGCTGAAACCCTCGTCCATATACTTTTGTTCCCTCCAATGCTCTCCTGGTCGGCCTGCCATCTTCCACCCTCCCGTTACCTTGAGCTCATCCAAAACTCTGCTGCCCGCATTCTAACTCCCACCAAGTCCCGATAACCCACCATTGCCTGTGCTCGCTGACCCACATTGGCTCCCGGTCCACCAACGTCTCAAATTTAAAACGCTCATCCTCGTGTTTATATCCCTCCGTGGCTCCAGTATGATTTGGACAGGTTGGGCGATTGGGCAGATGCAGTATAATGTGGATAAATGCGAGGTTATCCACTTTGGTGGCAAAAACAGGAAGGCAGATTATTATCTGAATGGCAATAGATTGGGAGAAGGGGAAGTGCAACGAGACCTGGGTGTCCTTGTGCACCAGTCGCTGAAGGTAAGCATGCAGGTGCGGCAGGCGGTTAAGAAGGCAAATGGTATGTTGGCCTTCGTAGCGAGAGGGTTCGAGTACAGGAGCAGGGATGTCTTGCTGCAGTTGTACAGGGCCTTGGTGAGACCACATCTTGAGGATTGTGTGCAGTTTTGCTCGCCTTATCTGAGGAAGGATGTTCTTGCCATGGAGGGAGTGCAACGAAGATTCACCAGGCTGATACCTGGGATGGCAGGAATGACGTATGAGGAGAGATTGGGTCGATTGGGCTTATACTCGCTGGAGTTTAGAAGAATGAGAGGGGATCTCATTGAAACTTATAAAATTCTAACAGGACTGGACAGACTAGATGCAGGAAGGATGTTCCTGATGGCGGGGAGTCCAGAACCAGGGGTCACAGTCTAAGGATAAAGGGTAAGCCATTTAGGACAGAGATGAGGAATTTCTTCACCCAGAGAGTGGTGAACCTGTGGAATTCTCTACCACAGAGGGCAGTGGAGGCCAATTCATTAAATATATTCAAGGAGTTAGATATATTCCTTGAGGCTAAAGGGATCAAGGGATATGGGGAGAAAGCAGGGCCGGGGTACTGAGTTTGGATGATCAGCCATGATCGCATTGAATGGCGGAGCAGGCTCGAGGGGCCGAATGGCCTACTCCTGCTCCTATCGTCTATGTTTCTATGTGGCCTCGCCCCTCCTTATCTCTCTAACCTTCTCCAGCCCTACAACTTACCAAGAGCTCTGGACTCGTGCATCCCCGACTCCCTTCGCCCCGCCATTGGCAGCTGTGCCTTCAGCCCTCTGCGCACTAAGCTCTGAAATTTCCTCCTTAATCCTCTCCGCCCCTCAACCCCTTTCCTCCTTTTAAGACCCTCCTTAAAACTTGTCTCTTTTAGTCATTTTTCCTAATATCTCCTCCTTTATGGTAGGCGTCAAATTTTTTGACTTATTCCGCTCCTGTGAACACCTTGGGATATTTCACTATATTCAGAGTGCTGTATAAATGCAAGTTGTTAGTGAAACATAAAGAATGTAGAAACAAAATGCTGGACTATCTTACTGAGCAGTCACTGCCTGTTAACTTAAGGAATAAGTTGACTCTCATAGGAAAAGGAATAGGCCATTCTGCCCCTCCAACATGTTACGCCTTTCAATTAGATCATGGCTGATCTGTATCTTAACTCCATTTACCAGCCTTGGTGCCATATCCCTTAATACTCTTGCCTAATATCAGCCCCAGTTTTGACATTTTCAATTGACCCCCAGCCTCAACAGATTTTTGGGCGAGAGTTCCAGATTTCCACTACCCTTCATGTGAAGAAGTGCTTCCTGACATCATCACTGAACGGCCTGGCTCTAATTTTAAGGTTCTGCCCCCTTGTTCTGGACTCCCCCCAACAGAGGAAATGGTTTCTCTATCCTACCAAATCCTTTAATCATCTTAAACACCACTAATTATATCGCCCTTTAACCTTCTGTACACTCTGGAGAATACGAGCCTGGTCTGTTCAACTTTTCCTCATATGTTAACCCTTTTAGTCCCGGTATTATTCTGGTGAATGTGCGCTGCACCCCACTCCAAGGCCAGTATATGCTTCCTGACGTGCGGTGCCCAGTGCAGAATGAAGCACTCCAGATGGGGTCTAACCAGAGCTTTACAGAATTGTAGCATAACTTCCACCCCTTTGTACTCCAGCTCCTTTGAGATGAAGGCTACCATTCCATTATTTTTTTGTACCTGCCCAGTAGTTCTTGGTGATTTCTGTACATGGTCCCTTAAATCTCTGCTCCTCCACCGTTCCAAGCTTCTCGCCATTTAGAAAATACCCTGATCTATCTTTCTTGGGTCCAGCGGGGATGACCTCTCACTTCCCCATGTTGAACTCCATCTGCCACGGTTTGAGGGGTATAAAATGTATCCTTTTAAAAAATCCCAATATGATTTACTGTGGCTTAATCCAACACTAAAAGAATAACCATCAAACAAATTGCGCCTGAGGTGGTCTTACTCTTTCTGTGACCCCAGCCCACCCACCAAACGGGCTGAAGTGACAAGTAAATGTTCTTGCCTGAGGGTCTGTGCTAGTTTAATAACCACTTGAATGCTTACAAGAACAGTCTGTTGGTGACTCACTTCCGTTTATTGCCTCTTCTAGTGAGGAATGAATTGCCTCCTTTATCAATGCTAAAATGGCTGAAATCAGTCATCTGAATTGAGGCAGCAAAGACTGCCGCTCTGGTGCGCTACATTGCATTTCCAATGAATGTTGCCAGATTCTTTCTCGTGTCTGTATGGACAAGTAATGGAGCTTTCACTTCCTCCCCTGCCCTTTTCCCTTTTGGAATTTTCTCCAGCTCCTCTCCTGAAGGTGATGGTGACCTCTTTGCAGGACTACAGTATACCATAGACTCTCGCAACCTTGACCTACTCCGCCCAAGTGGCTAATCTTGTAATCCCAGAGAGTGATGTTGGCAGGCTGTTGTGTTATGGCCATGGTGGGGAGGCTAATCTCACCAAACCAATCCTGCCCGCTCGGCATCCAATGCAGCATTTCCAGGAAGAGTCACTGGCTAGCAGTCAGGGTAGAAACCCTGGATATCCCTCCCTCCTCTCCAAACCAGGAACGCTGAGACCAGTAATAGTGCTTTTGCCACACCAGCTGCAGTAAGCTAACTCTGCACAGATTCCTCCTTTCTGTAGGGAAGTGGGTAATAAAAAGTTGTTAAAATTTTGGATTCCACGTGATCTTTAAGGGAATGTCGGTTTTTCCTCATCACACCACGCCCTCTTTTTTGAAGTACAGGAAACTTTCGATTAACCGGCCCCTAAATAACCGGAAATGTCGGTTAACCGGCAAAATTCAGGAGTAGGTTCAGATAACTTTTATTACTTGCCTTGCTCCATGTGTTGCTGTGCAAGGGTGTGGCTGCAGCTGTTGCTAAGCTACAGAGACGCTTGCAACTTGTGGCCATTGTTCTGAACCTGTTGCTAAGCAACAGAGTTTGTTGCTTTATACGGAGCTCTGAGCTCCGTATCTTTTACTATAGCTCTCGGTTATCCAGAATTTTTGATGAACCGGCACCACGTCGGTCCCGTCCGTGCCGGATAAAAGAAAGTTTCCTGTAGAGGGAAAAGAGGATTAATTTTAGAATCAAATTCTTGGCCACTTATAAATAACCCAATTGGAAAATGAGGAACAGTAATGGAGGGAAACAACTTGCTTGGACTCCACCCTCTCCATCATTCTCCTTCAGGACTTTTCACTAGGTGAGCAGGTGAGTTGCTCTTTGTCAGTGATACTTTGTACCTGTCCAATAGGAAGTTCCTGAGAGTGGCCTCACACATACCTGTTTTTCCTGTGTCTTGTTCCCTTTTGGAAAATACCTAATTATGTTTCTCTCTTCATAGCTTGATTGCAATTGGGGAATTTCTGCCTGGAAAATTGAGTGCTAACCAAGTACAGAGCTGTCCCAGCATGGCATGCCATTCCTTGCAGCTCCTCCTTGCTCAGGACTGAATGAATAGTGTTTACTTTTATTGCCCCCTCACAGGATGGTGCAAATAGCCGAAGGCCGAGGAAACGATGTGAAAAAAAGCCCCTCTTCAATGCAGTAAAAGTCCCCGGTACCACGAATGTTCAAGAGTCTATGCAGGAATTGAAGGCAATTATTCCCATAAATGATGGTGCAATAAAAACCCAGGAACGTATGAATAATCAAGGGCCTACGAAAAAAATGAGAAAAATTGTGCCTGAAGACAATGTGTTGCAAATAAAACACTCATTCAGTTTTAAAGGTCAGTAACAAATATGCAGTTTTATATTCACAGAACACTCCTGCATGTCTATTGATTAAGTTGCCTGAATGATCTCGATGCTTGTTTAAATCTCCACTTTCTTAATCTGGTTATTGCGATTTGTTTCTTGTCCACTCTAGTTTTCTCCCCTCTTCTGAAACTCCTGACTCTTGTCGGAGTGCGGTTTCACGGGTTGTGGCTGCCATTCAGTACCTCGCTCGAGTGGCTATTCTTCACGGATGCGCCTAGATAAGTGTTGGTGGGCTATTTTGCCACGAAGGGCATCGCCGTCAAATCCTACTATCGTCTTGCACACTTCCCAGCAGAGAGGAGTGGCAATCCTGTTTTCACTGCCCCCCGCCCCCCCCACCATCTCGAATGCAGGGGCACTGAGGTCAATTGTACCAGCAAGACCTTCACAGATGGGCTTTGGAGAGGGTATGGAAGAGCTTTACTAGAATGGTTCCAGGGATGAGGGAATACAGTTACGTGGATAGACTGGAGAAGCTGGGGTTCTTCTCCTTGGAGCAGAGAAGGCTAAGAGGAGATTTGATGGAGGTGTTCAAAATCATGAACGATTTAGATAGAGTAAATAAAGAGACTTTCCAATGGCTGTAGGGTCGCTAGCGAGAGGGCACAGATTTAAGGTGAGTGGCAAAAGAACCAGAGGCGACATGAGGAAAAACCTTTACGCAACGAGTGGTTAGGATCTGCGTGATAGGGGGGTGGAAACAGGATCAATAGTGGCCTTCAAAAGGGAGTTGGATAAATACTTGAAGGAGAAAAAATTGCAGGGATCTGGAGAGAGAACGGGGGAGTGGGACTCACTGGATTGCTCTTCGAAAGAGCCGGCGCAGACTCGATGGGCCGAATGGTCTATTTCTGTGCTGTCCTATTCTGATTCTACGACATGTTGACTGACCTGTGTTTTTCCAGCATTTCCTGCTTGTACCTACCCTGACTGCTGTTTTTGCCGAGATCAGACACAGATTGGGGATTGAACTTGGAGTCCTCCGAGGTTCTTTCGGCTCGGCGCCAGTCATGGATTTGCCTACCTGGCTGCTGGGGAAACTGAATACTTTTTTTTCAACACCTTCCACAGCCAATTTGTTACCTGTACGTTTTAATGAAAGCATTGCTGTGGGCAGGAAGTAAAACGTTGTTTTCAGTTTTAAAGTGTTGGTGCTTTATAATCATTAGTTAGATTTCTTACAATCTTACGGTATGTTTAAAGTAATTGAGCAGGTCTCCTGCTACTCGGCAAGTCCTATTCAACTTGAAACAGGAAATCAGGCTTGTATAACCTAATCAGATGCCTTTTTAAAAGGTGTTTCATCAAAATGAATGGTTTGGATACAGGGAATATTATTTGATAGATACTGCCTTAAGCGGCTCGTTGGTGTAGGGGTATGATTCTCGCTTAGAGAATTTCGGCATTTAAAATGCGAGAGGTTCCAGGTACGAGCCCCGCCACCTTTAGTTAAACCTCACCAAGGGGGAGTCCAGAACCAGGGGTCACAGTCTAAGGATAAGGGGTAAGCCATTTAGGACAGAGATGAGGAGGAATTTCTTCACCCAGAGAGTGGTGAACATAGGAGATAGGAGCAGGAGTCGGCCATTCGGCCCCTCGAACCTGCTCCGCCATTCAGTGAGATCATGGCTGATCATCCAAACTCATTGCCCTGTCCCTGCCTTCTCCTCATAGCCCTTGATCCCTTTAGCCTTAAGAAATATATCCAACTCCTTCTTGAATATATTTAATGAATTGGCCTCCACTGCCTTCTGTGGTAGAGAATTCCACAGGTTCACCACTCTCTGGGTGAAGAAATTCCTCCTCATCTCTGTCCTAAATGGCTTACCCCTTATCCTTAGACTGTGACCCCTGGTTCTGGACTCCCCCGCCATCAGGAACATCCTTCCTGCATCTAGTCTGTCTAGTCCTGTAAGAATTTTATAAGTTTCAATGAGATCCCCTCTCATTCTTCTAAACTCCAGCGAGTATAAGCCCAGTCGACCCAATCTCTCCTCATACGTGAACCTGTGGAATTCTCTACCACAGAAGGCAGTTGAGGCCAATTCATTGAATATATTCAAGAAGGAGTTAGATATATTTCTTAAGGCTAAAGGGATCAAGGGATATGGGGAGAAGGTAGGGACAGGGTACTGAGTTTGGATGATCAGCCATGATCTCATTGAATGGCGGAGCAGGCTCGAGGGGCCGAATGGCCTACTCCTGCTCCTATCTTCTGTTTCTATGTAAGCATCTGCTGTAATTATAACACTTGAGTGCTTTTATGACTATATTAGTCAGAGCAGGAAACTAGGAACCATGTAGAATATTTTGTTGATGACAGTGGTTGTTGTGTGTTAGTTAAGGTCCCCTGAAGCTTCATTGCAATAACTGACAGCAGTAAGGTTTACCTGAACCCCTTCGGTTGGAATGGTTGTGAGTAAGAGCAAAAGAGAATAGATGAAGAAAATTCTCTGCTCCCACTGCCTCTATGCTGAATTTAACTAGCTTCCCCGTAAGAAATTTTCACACTGGGATGTTTTCAACTAATGCCTAGGAAGAAATTAGTGGCATGAACTGGTGGGGACACAAAAAAAAAAGTGGGGGTGGGCGTGGGCTGATGAAAGACAGCCTACAGCAGAGAGGCAGCTGGAGGGGGCTATTGCAGGAGTTCCTGGAGGGGGCTATTGCAGGAGTTCCTGGATGGGGCTATTGCAGGAGTTCCTGGAGGGGGCTATTGCAGGAGTTCCTGGATGGGGCTATTGCAGGAGTTCCTGGAGGGGGCTATTGCAGGAGTTCCTGGATGGGGCTATTGCAGGAGTTCCTGGATGGGGCTATTGCAGGACTTCCAAGGCTCAGGGAAAAAAATCAAGTGTCTGGCGTTCTACTGTATAAACATGATGAAAAATTGGTTGAGGAAGTTCCTGTAGATTCTTGGACTGCCTGAAGAATTTGAAGGCCCGTTAGGAGATGCTTTCTGAAATGCAGAGGGTGCATTCTGGCCATGCAAGCAGCCTCTGATACTTAACTGTAAAACTCTCAAACAGGTTCGCTGGGTGGCATAGAGGAGATTGAAAACCTTGAGCAGAAGCTACGAGAAGATCTGAGATGGAATGGGACACATGAAATACTGCATCCAGCACTACAGAAATGTTAGTACATTTTTGCTCGCATGATTCTTTTTATTGAACTTTCATTCCCCTTCAATCCTTTCATTCGACCTCTGCAGCTGGGCAAAAATGCACACAGGCAGAGACCTTTCATTTCCTATCCCAGTTAAAATCCATCCTAGACATCGGATTAAACGGTTTCTGGCTGCTAAGTTAAAGCATTTTACATTCCCACGTGTGGGGAGGCCCACGGGCCAAAATTTCCACTAATTGCCACTCCGAGCTGCAGAGAAAAGTCATACCAGTGGAGTAGGGAGTGCTCTTGACATTGAATTCACCCACTCTAATTCACCCTCCTCCTTGGTCCAGAGTAGAAGGAGCTTTATCTGCACCTAACTGCACTATACTTGACATGGCGCCCTGTTAAGCAACACCTCGATTTAAAAATGCTCACCATTGTTTTCGAATCCCTCCATGGCCTCGCCCCTCCCTATCTCTAACATCCTCCAGCCTTACAACCCTCCGAGATATCTGTGCTCTTCCAATTCTGGTCCCCGATTTTAATCGTTCCACCATTGGTGTCTGTGCCTTCAGCTGCCAAGGCCCTCCAATCTAGGCATTGGTGCACCAGGAACCAATGTAGGTCAGCGAGCACAGTGGTGATATGTGAACGGGACTTGGTGTAAATTAGGATACGGGCAGCGGAGTTCTGGATGAGCTCAAGTTTATGGAGAGTGCAAGGTGGGAGGCCGTCTAGAAGAGCGTTGGAATAGTCGAGTCTAGAGGTAACAAAGGCATGGATGAGGGTTTCAACAGATGAGCTGAGGTCGCGATGGAGATGGGCGATGTTAGAGGTGGAAGTAGGTGGTCCTGATGCTGGCGAGGATATGGGGTTGAAAGCTGAGTTTGGTCAAGTAGGACGCCAGGGTTGCAAATGGTCTGGTTCAGCCTCTGACATTGGCCAGTAAGAGGATGGAGTCAGTGGCTCGGGAACAAAGTTTGTGGCGAGGACCAAAGACAATGGCTTCTGTCTTCCCAATATTTAGTTGGAGAAAATTTCTGCTCATCTAGTACTGGATGTCGGACAAGCAGCGTGACAAACCAGAGGCAGGGGAGGGCTTGAGAGAGGTGGCAAGGTAGAGCCGAGTGTCGTCAATGTACATGTGGAAATTGACTTGTTTGCGGATGATGTCGCCGAGCGGCAGCATATAGATAAAAAATAGGAGGAGGCCAGTGATAGATCCTTGAAGGACTCCAGAGGTAACGGTGTGGTGTGGGAAGAGAAGCCATTGTAAGTGATTCTATGGCTATATCTGGATAGATAAGAATGGAACTAGGCGAAGGCAGTCCATCCAGCTGGACAACAGAGGACCGGCATTGGAGGAGGATGGTGTGGCCAACCGTGTCAAAGGCTGCAGACGGTTCAAGAAGGATGAGGAGGGATAGTTCACCATGGATGCAATCACATAGAATGTCACTTGTGACTTTAAGGGCGTTTCAGTACTGTGGCAGGGGCGGAAACCTGATTGGAGGGTTTCAAACATGGAGTTGCGGAAAAGACGGCATGGATTTGTGAGGTGAGAACCTGTTCAAGGACTGTGAAGAGGAAAGGGAAGTGGGAGATGGGGCGATAGTTTGCAAGTTCAGAGGGGTCAAGGGTGGTTTTTTTTTGAGGAGGGGGAGATGATCATATTGATGCTTTTCTTTTTGCTTTAGTTCGGAATGGGCCAGAATTTTCTGTAGTGGGGCATCTACCGAGTCTGCCATTAGTTAGACTTGTCCCTGCACCCTTTAGCTCAAAACAATGTTGCCGACAAAGTTGCTGAACGTGCGAGCTGATAACGGCGCAGCAAGGGAATCGGCACCAGGGACCTGAGTGAACAGGGCAAGCAACAGGGTATCTCCTTAACCAATGAGATTTAAGGATTGGGATATAAACCGAGGAATGACTTAAGAAGTAGGGTGAATTAGAGTGCGTGAATTCAATGTCCAATCAGGCACAGGAAGAGAGGGAAAGAAAGATTGGATTAAGAGAGCGAGGTAGGAGACAGAAAGGAAGAGTAAGAATTTTTTTTAAAAGGACATTTGTAAAATCTCCCCCAAAAATTCAAAACCTGAAGGAATGAGACTGCACACTTGTAATAGTTAATTTCCAGCGAGGACGGTTGGCAGTCATTAACACTGCGTTAAAAGGGTACTTGTGCTTATAATGACGAGACTTAACTTTCTGTGGTGAGTTTAATGGGCAAATACAGCAAGTTCCTAAAAAAAACAACGGGGAGGCTAAGGGCGCGATGCTGTTTCCACAAAGCTAATGGCGGAGTGGCACCGCTCTAACAGCAAGTTTTGGAAAGTTGCTATACCATTTACCGATAAATAACAACAGCCCTGCTGCTGTTTTGACAGCAAATTCTGGCCTAATATGTTTTTCTTCCACTTTTAGCCACTCTCTCTAAGGTTGTTTCTTTTTTCCCCCCCCTCCTCCCTTTCCCAACTTCCTTGTATTTCCTTAGGCTATCTGTAGTCTCGGCCAAAGTGTTTTTGAAGTGTGCCCTAGAAAGCAGGTAAAAGTGGCCAACGCTGTTTCTCTCCTTGTGCACCTCGAGTGACGCAACTGAAATCGGGAAGTCCGCAGACGCGGATCACTGGCACGAGCCCGTGTCGTATTCTGTAGCACCATGCATTGGTGCTCCGTGATATCTTCATTGAACTGTTCTGAAACTGAGCTAAATGACCCTAATATAACCTGCATAATCTCTCAAATTGTTATGCTTTGTGCTTATATTTATCCTCTTTATTTATTTCTAGCTGGAATAAAGCTAAGTGGCCTTCAACCCACCGAATGGCTAAACTTGAAGCATTTTGAACTGGCCCTGTATCTTGGGCACTCTGTTCCCAGTTCTGTGCAAAATGTTGAATTGAATTATTCTACTTTTCCTGTAAATGAGTCGCATGGAATTCGAGGTAAGGGTTCCATCCTACTTCTGAAGCATTGCAAGTAAAGGGTTCGGCCTGAATCTTAACTATAGGGTCTGCTGGTATTCTAACCGTCTAGTTTGTACGGCCAAGGTGGGGTGTGCTAAAAGGAAGGCGCACTGACTAGTAAGGATTCCATTCTTGCACTGCCCACCTGTGTTGGCCAGGTTAACTAAACCGTTGCATTGATGATTCCTTTGGCAATGTTTGCATGGTGGCGCGCCTGACCACGAATGATCCTGTAGACCAGGACTCCAAACATTTTATCCTGAGAGGCCACTTGGGTGCATTTTAAGGAACCTTTTATCAGTTTTGAATTAATATTCCTATGAATTTGTATATAGCACAAGCTGCTGATAACCAATCACAGTGCTCTGGTTTTGTATTTATCCGCCAAGAAAGAAAGAAAGACGAATTTCTATAGTGTAGTGCCTTTCACGACCACCGGACGTCCCAAAGCACCAAGTACTTTTAAAAGTGTGGTCACTGTTGTAATGTAGGAAACGCAGCAACCAATTTGCGCACAGCAAGCTCCCACAAACAGCAATGTGATGATGACTGGATAATCTGTTTTAGATGTCGATTGAGGGATAAATATTTGCCAGGACACCGGGGAGAACGCCCCTGCTCTTCTTCGAAATAGTGCCATGGGATCTTTTACATCCACCCGAGAGAGCAGACGGGGCCTCAGTTTAATGAAACCTGAAAGACGGCAGCACTGCACTGGGAGTGCCAGCCTAGATTTTTATGCTCAAGTCACTGAAGTGGGACTTGAACCCACAACCTCCTGACTCTGAGGCGAGAGTGCGACGAACTGAGCCACAACTGGCACTGCCTCTACCACACCTTAATCTGAACCTGTGCTCATTTTTATTTTGGTTCCTGTTTACTGTAGTGCTATTGCAAGCTATTACTGATACTGAGAGCTAGCTGTGGAAAATCCCCAAGTGCAGGGTCATCAGAAAAGACTATACACAGCCAAGCAAGTGACTTTCCCTTGTGAATGTTTTAAGTCCCTTGTGAATTCTTTTCTTGCAGAAACTGGGATTCCATTTATCTCGCGGACAGGAAAAACAAATGATCTCACCAAGATTAAGGGCTGGAAGCACAAGTTTAATCTGCAGCCTGGCTCACCCGATGACAAACCGAGCCCACCGCCTTCAAGTAAACAACAATATTCATTGTGCATGTTCATGGTTTTTTTTTGTTCCTTTAGTGATTCTCCGGTGTGTGCCTGTTTGGAAAAGCTCGAGAGCTGGAAGAATATTATTCCAAGTTACTAGTGCAGTATCAGTGCAAAGAAAAATCCGAAGCGACCTCTGGAGAATCATGTAGATTAATGCTTATGAAAATCATGGAAGTTTACGGCACAGAAGGAGGCCATTCGGCCCATCGTGTCTGTGCCGGCCGCAAAAGAGCTCTCCAGCCTAATCCCACTTTCCAGCTCTTGGTCCGTAGCCCTGTAGTTTACGGCACTTCAAGTGTATATCCAAGTACTTTTTAAATGTGATGAGGGTTTCTGCCTCTCCCACCCTTTCAGGCAGTGAGTTCCAGACCCCCACCACCCTCTGGGTGAAAAAAGTTCTCCTCAACTCCCCTCTATTCCTTCTACCAATTACTTTAAATCTATGCCCCCCTGGTTATTGACCTCTCTGCTAAGGGAAATAGGTCCTTCCTATCCACTCTATCTAGGCCCCTCATAATTTTATACACCTCAATCAAATCTCCCCTCAGCCTCCTCTGTTGCAAAGAAAACAACCCCAGCCTATCCAATCTTTCCTCATAGCTAAAACTCCCCAGTCCTGGCAACATCTCGTAAATCTCCTCTGCACCCTCTCTAGTGCAATCACATCTTTCCTGTAATGTGGTGACCAGAACTGCACGCAGTACTCTAGCTGAGGCCTAACTAGTGTTTTATACAGTTCAAGCATCACCTCCCTGCTCTTGTATTCTATGCCTTGGCTAATAAAGGAAAGTGTCCTGTGTGCCATCTTGACCACCTTATCTACTTGTCCTGCTACCTTCAGGGATCTGTGGACATGCACTCCTAGGTCTGTGTTCCTCTACACTGTGTATTAAACTATTTAAGCTATAGTTCTATGCACTTAACCATTTGTGAATGTATTAAGTTTTATACTGTTCCCTGTAGTGTGTCATATTTCCTCCTCCTCTGCCGCCGCCTTTTCCCAAGTTTGTAGAGCTGCTGTCGAATTCACTCTTCTAAGATTACTGCAGGACCAATACCAGTGCTGGACCATTGGCTGCCTCTGTGGGCCAGGACCAGCAGTAGAGCATTGGAGCCTGAAACATTGCATTATGAGTTCAAATCCTAGCCCTGAATTAACCACTTGTTTTAATTCATAGAGTATCTTCTTTGTCCTGTTCGATGGAGTGGGAAAGGGTGGAGGGGAGAGTAAATTAGTGCTGTCTGTTGAAGTCCTGCAGCGTTGTGCCCTGTGCTGGGTAATCAAAGTTGCCTTGGTTGTGGAAATAGCAACAGCTTTGATTGGCCTGCTTTCCCAACGGAAGAAAATTCCATTGGTAACGAGATGTCCTCAAAGAAAGAGTTTGGGGAAAAAAAATTCTGATTCCCTGAGTAAAGAACGTTTGGTAATGTCTATTGCGCAGAGATTTTAAAAAAACACTGTGTAGCAGCCATTTGCATTGAAAGCTGTTAATGCTGCTTTTGAAGTCAATGCCTTAGTTAATCGTTGAACATGAATTTACGTAATATTTGTCTGCCTGAACGATGTTTCTATTTTTCCTTTGCCTGTGTAAGTACTTGTTTTTTTTTTCCCTTGTCACTTTTGACTGCAAAAGTCTTCCTCTTCATGCCTGGCAGGAAGTGTAGTAAACTTTAATATTGCTGTGGGGAGAACATAAGAGATAGGAGCAGGAGTAGGCCCCATGGCCCTTCGAGCCTGCTCCGCCATTCAATAAGATCATGGCTGATCATTGACCTCAACTCCACCTTCCCGTCCGATCCCCATATCCCTTGATTCCCGTAGTGTCCAAAAATATGTCGCTCTCAGACTTGAATAGACTCAACGACTGAGCCTCCACAGCCCTCTGGGGTAGAGAATCCCAAAGATTCACAACCCTCCGAGTGAAGAAACTTCTCCTCATCTCAGTCCCAAATGACCGAGCCCTTATTCTGCGACTGTGACCCTTGGTTCTAGACTCTCCAGCCAGGGGAAACATCCTCCCTGTCAAGCCCTTTAATAATTTTCCATGTTTCAATGAGATCACCTCTCATTCTTCTAAAATTTAGGAAATATAGGCCTAGTCTACCCAGTCTTTCCTCACAGGACAATCCGCTTTTGTTTTTGACATGTTTTCAGTTTCTGCATTGTAACAAGAATCTGGACACTACTCTCTAAACTGAGCTTGAATTTGGAAGATTTTGATGTGTGCAAATTGCTTTTATTATAATATTTCAACAACATTGTCAACGACTCTCGCACAATTTGGTACTGTTATTGAAATGTCCATGCTCCCTTTAATTAGGTGCCAGCACTGCAGTTATTAAGAATAGATCAGCATTTGTTAGCGACTTGCTTGATGAATATCTGGAGAAAGAAGGGAAGATCATTGAGCAGCAATCTCTACTGTACGACTATGAGATGCCCGAGATTGGTCGTCAAACTCCTAACCTGTTGGATTCCTCCTGCACTATTCAACAAAACGCTACCCGCTCGTCAGACTTTGCTACGTCGCCTAAAGATAAATCTTCGCATTTGGAAATGTCCCCCGTGTTGGAGAAACACTTCAGTGTGACAAACAAAGGGATTTTCATCAGAGATGTGCAAGGCGCCAGCATGGATACGAAGGCTCGGGGCAGAAGGCCGAAGAACGGCAACTCTGCAGCTAAAAGGTCCAAAGTCCCCAGTCCTTACAGCAACACATCAGGGTTATCTGGTAACGGCCAGTCTGAAATTTACGCCACATCCCCACAGAAGGTGAGACATTTACTATTCATGTGTGGTGTTTTTTTTTTTGTTACTTTTGAATTTTGTTCTCCAGGTGAGAGATGTCAGGACCGGAACACTCTTGCATCAGTTATCGCAGAGTAAAGTTTCTTGTGCCTCCCCAGCAGTGTTGGGGACAGATCACCTCATGCACCAGTATGAGAATTTTGCATTTTCCAACACCAGCCATCTTTTTTTTTATTCGTATATGGGATGTGGGCGTCACTGGCAAGGCCAGCATTTATTGCCCATCCCTAGTTGCCCTTGAGAAGGTGGTGGTGAGCCGCCGCCTTGAACCGCTGCAGTCCGTGTGATGAAGTTACTCCCACAGTGCTGTTAGGTAGGGAGTTCCAGGATTTTGACCCAGCGACGATGAAGGATCGGCGATATATTTCTAAGTCAGGATGGTGTGTGACTTGGAGGGGAACTTGGAGGTGGTGGTGTTCCCATGCACCTGCTGCCCTTGTCCTTCTAGGCGGAAGAGGTCGCGGGTTTGGGAGGTGCTGCCGAAGAAGCCTTGGCGAGTTGCTGCAGTGCATCTTGTAGATGGTACACACTGCAGCCACGGTGCGCCGGTGGTGGAGGGAGTGAATGTTTAAGGCGGTGGATGGGGTGCCAATCAAGCGGGCTGCTTTGTCCTGGATAGTGTCGAGCTTCTTGAGTGTTGTTGGAGCTGCACTCATCCGGGCAAGTGGAGAGTATTCCATCACACTCCTGACTTGTGCCTTGTAGATGGTGGAAAGGCTTTGGGGAGTCAGGAGGTGAGACACTCGTCGCAGAATACCCAGCCTCTGACCTGCTCTTGCTGCCACAGTATTTATGTGGCTGGTCCAGTTAAGTTTCTGGTCAATGGTGACCCCCAGGATGTTGATGGTGGGGGATTCGGTGATGGTAATACAGTTGAATGTCATGGGGAGGTGGTTAGCCTCTCGCTTGTTGGAGATAGTCATTGCCTGGCACTTCTGTGGTGTGAATGTTACCTGCCACTTATCAGCCCAGCCCTCTGAATGGGGTTGTGTCATTTTCATCCTATTAGCCTGGGTAACTTTTTTTTTTAATTGGGTAGTGGAGTTTATAGTTATCAGCAACAATATGTATGAGTTGGGTAATTTAAAAAAAAAAAAAAAAAAAAATGAGGACCAGAAGGTTTGCTTCATAGGATTCAGCTCCCCTACAACAGAACCTTTGTAGACATCATGTTTTGTAAATTAATTTGGTTTAGAATCGGAGCAACATAAACTGACTGGAAGAACGAATTGTCATCAGTACAGCAAGCTGTCTCTGCCTTCATAATGTGGCTTCAATAATGAAGCTGTCAGCGCTGCATGTCGAGATTGTGATGTATCGGAAAGTGTGTGCCACACCGCTTAGTACCCGCTCTTTTAATTTTGGTCAAAAAGATTGAAAGTATCTGCCTGTAAAATGGCATTTGTTTTAGAAGGGAGAAGGGGAATGATTGGAATGTAGCTTGCCATATAAAGCCATGTTGTAGGCTTGTTCTGGTTGTAATCCAATGCCCCCCCCCCCCCTTCCCCATGTCCATTGGATGTCTTCAGGGCCTGTCCCCACTCCCAATTGACAGAATTGAGTTTTACTCATTGCTGCTATTAGATTGATGTCGATTGGAATCTTTTGGCCACAGTTGTAATGTTACGTTGTATGTATAGAATGGGTGTTGGAACAACGGGACAGTTGCAATCTTAACTCGGTAGGACGATGCTGGGGATGAGAGGATACGGTTTATAATGAACATCAAAAACCATAGCTGTGTTTATTGAAGAAGGTAAAGGGAGGATCGGGTAGAAGTGTTCGAATTTAAGGTTAAATAGTGAAAGATTATTTCCAGTGGTGGTGTACAAGGGGTTATAAACTTAGGATTACTACTGGAAGTATAATGGGGAAGGTTAGAAGAATTTTTTCACGTTTAAAGGATTGTTAGAGGATGGAATTCATTGCCAAGTTGAGCATTAAAGAAAGAATTAGATAAGAAAAATGTAAAAGGATATGGGGAATAACAGGGCAGTGGGGTAAGAGTAGATGGTTCCAATATGGTGCTAACGCTGGCACAGGTACAGTGAGCCAAATGGCCGCCTCCTGTCCTTTAAATATGACTCTTTCAACTCCTCCGAACGGTGGTGTGTGTGCATTTTGTGTAATGGAACTTCTTTTCATGTTTTTCCAAGAAACAGCTGAAACCAGGTTCTACAAGCCTTAAGATCGTACATGTGGTATCGAGTCCCAAAGGTGGAAAGAAATCCGACATTTCAGGAAATCAAACTGAAGCAATATGCGTTTCAGGTGAGGACAATGACAAATGAAATTTCACTCGATACAAGAAATCCAGATGGCCGTGTCTTAAATTACTCGTGTTGTCTTTAAAAATATAATTAAGAGTGGAAACCTGGAACAATCACAAAACTTGCCAGTTTCTCCGCTCCTGTGCTGAATCATCTTAACCCAGAAGACTTGGGCTGTAGGAGTTGTTGAGTATGTCTTGAGTCTGAATCGGAGCCTGGCCTGACTCTAGTAAAGGGGAGGAAGACTCTCTCCTCTAGATCCTGGCTGCACTCTACACTGACTATTGTAGTGCAAATGCAGCATCAGTATTCCTCGGAACAATTTAGGGATGGGCAATAAATGCTGGTCTTGCCAGCGACGCCCAGATCCCATAAGCGAATTAAAAGAGAAAATTGATATTTGGATATTAATTAGGGTTGAAGTGTGATTCCCAAGAGCCAGAAATCTTACCTGTATGGTTGAGCATGTGAACGAACAGTGATAATCGGAGAGCTGGGTTCGTTCTTTTTGATTCTTGTAATTTAGTTACAAGGGAGAACGAAGAAATATCCGGAGGATCTGTCTCTTCCTCCTTGGGGTATTTGGTGACTTGCCTCACTATGTGTGGATATCTAACCTTGCTCTTGCTCTTGCTCCAGTCTGCCTTCTCTTATTGGTCTATTTTCTGGATATGTTTTCCACATCATAGTTCATTCTGCTAAATACATCAACGTACACATTTTTGTTGAAGAACCTTTATATATCATATGTATGCGAGTGCATTTTTTCCAAATTAAATCGGAGCCTGATTCACACATTGATGCTTTCCTAAAATTGGAGGTGGGGCGAAATTCCCATTTGGCTGCTGTTTTGGGAGAAAATATCAAAATGTTTTGGCTGTGTTGCCAACTGGAGGCAACTGTATCTTGGACTGTTCTCTTCATCTGCACCCAAAGGTGTTGCCCTCTTCATACAAAGTTTCCACCCAATCTCCCCCACCCCTTGCATCCAGTTCTCGCTATTTCTGACATCAATGTTTTGCGTTTTGATTTTAATAACCTACGTTTCCTTCTGGCCCCTCTAGGGTGGGAGAGGAATGATCTAAAGTGGCTATACAGTGAGGTTTTGCTGTATAAATCGAGAGGTGGTGGCACAGTACTAAAGGAATATTTCTCTCTAATCACCCACTGTCACCCACCCTTCGACAGTCTTGAGGACTGTAGTATATGGAGGGCAGCCCTGTTTGCCGAATAACACTCCAAGGGTGGATGATCATTTCACATTTGTACCTTCTCTGTACTTGCACTGTCTGAGAAACGTTCCCTTCATTTTGTAATAGATGTGGGCCAAGGCAAAAAGTTCAGAACTTCATTTATTTAGTGTTTTTTTTTGGTCTCTCTCTCTTTCTCCACCTTATATTTTCCTTTTTTACATATAATGTTTTTCTCCTCCTCAGACAATAAGAATACCGAGGAGCCAGAACCAAGATACGTCCGAGTTGATTCTGGTCCCCAAGCCACGCTTGAGCCATCTTCAGGATTGGAGCATCCACCATCAACGGCAAATCGATCAGCTGCTTCAAAAACTGTCGAGATAATCTCCTACTGTGCTTGGAACGACAGTCGGGTTAAGATGATTAAGCTAATTGCCGAGTGTGCTATGGCCAATAAACTTCCCTCAACACAGCGTTTAGACAAATACGAGGTTCATTTGGAAAGAAGAGAGGGGGCTTTGTTGTTTCCCCCGAAGAAGCACGCTAACGTGCGAGCAACCATCCAGAATTTCTCCGACTCTGAAGGTGCATTTGACAAGCCACTGGTCCAGACTATGGTGATTGAGGCTGTGGTGGGCAGCTCTGCTTTCAAAACAAAGCTGAATCATTTAATATCCAAGGTGAGAGCTTCACTTTTTACACACCCTCCAATGCGTGCGGCCGCGCAGTAATCTGCAAGGTCCCACGCAGGCCGCTCGTCGGCTTTTACGTTGCAAATACCGCGCACACGCAGAAATTTAAAGGGACCACGCATTGAAAAGAGACTGACCGCGCAGAACAAAAGCGCAGCTTACAGGAAACATTGATGTTCTCCCTGCGGCAATCGGTGGATCTGTGATTTCTGTAAGGCTGGGTGGGCAAAGAGAAGAGAATTGGTGCTAGTAGGTTTCTTCCTTCCCTGTCCCCCAAAAATACGCTCAGCTGTCCTGCAATGTTCCACTCGGTGACCGGGTCAAAAATTGCTAAGACTCACCTAGCTGTAGGAGACTTTGAGCGCGGGCTTTCTTTCCACAACTCAATGGTAACTTAGTGATCTGTCTGGGTTAGAATTGCTGAGCCCCCAAGTTGGCTGATTATCGACCTTTTGTGTATTTTGATAGACTTGAATTCATCAATGGAGGTGGTTCTAAGCAGTTTGGTTTTTTGCTATACAGGAAACTTTGGTTTATCCGGAGGCTAAATGCCCGGCAAGCTCGAGCCACCGGCAAAAATCAGGAGCCGTTTCGTTAGGTTTTTTTTCTTTTTGTTGCTTTTTTCTCAACAGTCAAGCTCTGCAAGGTCTCGCTGAATCTGTTGCTAAGCTACAGAGAGTACGGCCGACTGTTTAGAAGCTGTTGCTAAGCAACAGGGTTTGTTGCCAGATACAGAGCTCAAAATCTCCGTATGTTTCAACATTAGCGCTGGAGTGTCCGGCAGTTTTGAGGGAACGGCAACAGCTCGGTCTCGTCGGTGCCGGATAGCACAAAGTTTCCTGTAATTGGAAATTCAGGAACTACAACATTTTAAAGAAGACATTTCCTCAGTGCAAAACCAAACATTTAAATACCGCAGTGTAGCGCACTTAGTTTAAGAACGCCAACAATGTTCCCTCTCTTATGTCGTGCGCGGTCCCTTTAACTGCCTGCGCGGTCCCATTCAAATTTTCGCACATGCGCAGTTTCTTATGTGAAAGCCAGTGAGCGGCCTGCGCGAGACCTGCAGCCCGCTGCGCGGCCGTGCAGCTCAGCGGGAACGTTGGTTAGAAGTTGAGTAATAAAATTTGGAAAAGTTCATGGTGCGTTTTTCCAGTAGGGACAGTTCAGTAGGAACCTGTCTGAATCTTGTCCTCCTGCTGTGGAGAATTCTTTGCTCCTCTTTCCGGATGGAATAAAATCAGTGTGCCACTGGCAGAGATTTTCTCCGCTTTAACCTTTGATAGTGTTTTAACTCGATTTTTCTAATTTCATGTTTGTATATTGTGCCTTAGGTTTCCAAGACCAGCTCCAACCAAACAAACGTCGAACAGCTTAATTCACCAGTTCACGTTGTAATGGATTTAGAGAAAAGTGTCTCCTCACCAGAGAAGTGCCCGAGTGAAACCAGTTGTGCCACTAATCTGTCCAAAAGACTGACTGGTACGTAAATGCACATTGGTCACAATACCTGAATTTGAATACACACAGCCCTATTTAATTTCCCCTGTTTTTGATTTGCTTACAACAACGGTAACTTCATTTAGAATTCATGCACAGGCATCTTCCACCCTTTTAAAATGAAGTTCGTGACCTGGAACGTCAGGACACTCATGGCAACCACCGTCTGCCCCACCTGTGACAGAGACTGTCGGTCCTGCCTTGGACTCATCAGTCACCTGCGAACTCATTTTTAGTGTGGAAACAAGTCATCCTCGGTTCCGAGGGACTGCCTAAGAAGAAGAACTTCAATTTATGTGGCACCCTTTTTTAAAGTAGACATACACCCCAAGGTGCATGATGAGCAATCCATTCGGCTTAATTAATACCACGCACACCTCATTAAAGCCTCGCCATAGTCTTGAGCTGACATTTCCGCCTTTCAGTGCGGTACCGAGGGTGCTGTATTGTTGGAGATGCCACTTTCAGGCTGAGACTTTCAACTGCAGCTCTGCCTGCTCAGGTCAACGTAACCAATCCTGTGGCACTATTTGAAGAAGAGCTGGGTGTTCTCCTCGGATCCCGCCCAATGTTTATTCCTCAACCAACACCACAAAATAGGATTTTTTTTTGGTTATTCATCTCCTTTTGCTATAATATTGAACTTGCAAGCATTTGCCTACAAAACGACCGTAGGCATTTCAAAAGTAATCCATTGGCTGTAAAGTGCTTTGCGATGTCCCGAAGGTGAAGTATAAATGTCGGTTTGTTATCGAAGTAACTAGTTTGGGTATGCATGTTATAAGTGCAATAAATCTTTATCCTAAAAACAGGTATTGGCAAAGTGAGCCACTGAAATTAAAAATGAAAGGCACTAATACGTTTGGTGGTACAGTAAGTAGTGTAGCTGGGAGCAGGAAGTTGTGAAGGAACAATTACAGATTGAGTGAGTGGGCAAAACTCTGGCAGATGGAGTTCAATGGGGAGAAGTGCGAGGTCATTCACCTTGGACCTAAGAAAGATAGACCAGGGGTATTTTTCTAAGTGGCGAGAAGCTCGGAACAGTGGAGGAGCAGAGATTTAGGGGTCCGAGTACAGAAATCACTAACGGCTAGTGGACAGGTACAAAAAATAATTGAAAAGGCTAATGGAATGTTGGCCTTTATCTGAAGGGGGGCTGGAATACAAAGGGCTGGAAGTGATGTTCCAGCTGTACAGAGCTCTGGTTAGACCCCATCTGGAGCACTGTGTTCAGTTCTGGGCCCCGCACCTCAGCAAGGATAGATTGACCTTGGAGGGGGTGCCGTGCAGATTCACTAGAATGGTACCAGGGCTTAGAGGGTTAAATTATGAGGCTGGGTTCAGATTAGGCTTGTATTCCCTTGAGTATAGAAGATTACGGGGTGATCCAATGGAGGTGTTTAAGATAATTTAAAGGATTTGATAGGGTAGCTAGCGAGAAACTATTTCCTCTGATGGGAGAGCCCAGAATAAAGGGGCACAATCTTCCAATTAGAGCTAAACAAGGGTGATGTCAGAAGCACTTCACACAAAGGATAGTGGAAATCTGGAACATACTCCCCAAGAAGCTGTTGAGGCCGGGGGTCAATTGAAAATTTCAAAACTGAGATTGATAAGTGTTTGTTGGGTAAGGGTATTGAGGGATATGGAACCAAGGCGGGTAGATGGAGTTAAGATACAGATCAGCCTTGATCTAATTGAATAGCGGAACAGGCTCGAGGGGCTAAATGGCCTCCTCCTGTTCCTATGAACTCAAAATCCTAGACAGACTCAGAATATTTGCTCACAGCAAGTATTTGATCCTTTAATCTACTACCTGATTTTTTCCCGCTGGTATGACAGTACAGATTGACGAAGCTCGTCCTTTTCCAGTGTAGTCTGCCTTTTTTTTTTAGTTCAAATCCTTTCGGTTTTATACATAACATAATAAATAGGAGCAGGAATAGGCCCCTTGGTCCCTCGAGCCTGCTCCGCCATTCAATAAGATCATGGCTGATCTCAGGCTCAAAGCCACTTCCCCACCCGCTCCCCATAACCCTTCACTCCCTTATCTTGCAAAAATCTGCCTATCTCCACCTTAAATGCGGCAGAGAATTCCACAGATTTACGACCCTCTGAGAGAAGAAATTCCTCCTCATCTCAGTTCTAAAAGGGCGACCCTTTATTCTGAGACTGTGCCCCCGAGTTCTAGATTTCCCCACTAGGGGAAACACCCTCTCTGCATCTACCCTGTCGAGCCCCCCTCCGTATCTTATATGTTTCAATAAGATCACCTCTCATTCTTCTAAATTCCAATGAGTATAGGCCCAGCCTGCTCAACCTTTCCTCATAAGTCAACCCCCCTCATCTCAGGAATTAACCTAGTGAATCGTCTCTGAACTGCCTCCAATGCAAATATATCCTTCCTTAAATAAGGAGACCAAAACTGTACACAGTACTCAAGGTGTGGTCTCACCAATACCCTGTACAGTTGTAGCAGGACTTCCCTGCTTTTATACTCCAACCCCCTTGCAATAAAGGCCAAGATTCCACTTGCCTTTTTGATTACTTGCTGTACCTGCATGCTAACTTTTTGTGTTTCATGCACAAGGACCCCCAGGTCCCTCTGAACTGTAGCATTTTGTAATCTCTCTCCATTTAAATAATAATTTGCTTTTTTATTTTTCCTGCCAAAGTGTACAACCTCGCACTTTCCCACATTATACTCCATCTGCCAAATGTTTGCCCACTCACTTAACCTGTTTATATCCCTTTGCAGATTCTTTGAGTCCTCTGCACAACTTGCTTTCCCACCTATCTTTGTATCATCCGCAAACTTGGCTACAGTACACTCGGTCCCTTCGTCCAAGTCATTAATGTAGATTGTAAATAGTTGAGGCCCCAGCACCAATCCCTGTGGCACCCCACTAGTTACCGTTTGCCAACCTGAAAATGACCCATTTATCCCGACTCTGCTTTCTGTTAGTTAGCCAGTTCTCTATCCATGGTAATATATTACCCCAATTCCGTGAGCTCTTATGCAGTAACCTTTTATGTGGCACCTGTTTACCTGTCTGTCTCTCTCGTTCGGTGTTGGCCTGTTTATGGAAGCAAATTATGTTAAGTTTAAGAGGGTGCTACTGGTTGAGAGGCACGACCAGACAGTGCAAGATGTTTTCTGGGCCTTGGGACTAGCATGATGGACTGCAATGGATTCTTTCTAGTCTTGTATATCAGAGGTTCTCAACCGAGGCTCCGCGGACCCCTAGGCGTCTGCGAGAAGGTTTTAAGTGGTCCGCCAAAAATAACCAGCGCATGTATAGTGGGAAAAGAAAGTCAATTTTCGTGCGTGTTTATTCCATACTAAAACGTTCTCAGGTTACGTAACACGTTCTCGCTTTACGTAAGGTATAATAGAGCTATTTTAGCGGGAGCAAGCTAAATGACAAAGAACAGGAAAAATCGTTGTAAGCGCAGACAATAAATACCAGATAAATTTTTAATTCGACCATCAGCTTCAAACCAACAAAGCCCACAGAGCGATGATGCAGAACTTCCCTCATCAAGTGCAACCGTAAGGGCTGAAGAACACCGAGGAGCTGGAGGTGTGAGTAAAAAGCATAGCGCCGCCAGTAACCGTGCAAGATTAAGGAAATACAAAGACAGCTACTTGAATTTTGGTTTTATTTGTACTGGAAGTGCAGATATGCCCCAGCCGCAGTGTGTAATTTGTACACAAGTACTGTCCAATGCATCTTTGAAGCTCTGCAGCTTGCAGAGACATTTAATTTCCAAGCATGAAATATATAAGGACGAGCAAAGTTCGTTTTTTGAGCGAAAGGCTAAGGAGCTGCTCATTACTGACGCAGTAATGAAATCCACAACTACCGCGGGTAAAAAGTTTGTCCTCTCGTCCTACTTGGTGGCGCAGAAAATTGCTAAAGCAAACAAATCGCATACGATTGCTGAGGAGTTGATAATGCCGTGTGCCATTGAAATCGTAAGGGAAATGTTTGGAGAGCAGAAGGCCAAGGAACTGGAAAAAATACCGCTATCAAGTGACGCCGTCAAACGACGGATTGATTTAATGTCAGAAGACATCATTTTGCAGTGCATTGATCGGCTGCGTGGCAGTGACTTTGTGATACAACTTGATGAATCCACTGACCTTTCCAATATGTCCTATTTACTCGCCTATGTTCGGTACGTGTGGAATAAGAACATACAAGAAGACGTTTTGTTTTGCAAAGAGCTCAAGACGACAACAAAGTCGGATAATGTTTTCAACTTGTTAGATGGTTTCATGACTTCAGCAGAAATCAGCTGGACAAATTGCATTGGGGTCTGCACCGATGGGACTGCAGCACTGACCGGAAAGCATTCTGGCGTGGTGCAAAAGATCAAAGCCGCGGCACCTCGCGCCATTTGGACACATTGTTTTTTACACCGGGAGGTGCTTGCTGCGAAAGATATTGAGCCAGATCTTCACGGTGTTCTCAACACAGCGGTAACACTCGTTAATTTTATTAAATCCAGAGCAACGAACTCCCGGTGTTTTGCTGCACTTTGTGAGGAAGTGGGCGTAGAGCACAACTCCTTGCTCATGCACACAGAGTTGAGATGGCTATCTCGAGGCAGAATGCTTACCCGTATATTTCACCTCCGGGAAGAGGTGCGTACTTTCCTAGCCGATGAGGAACCTGAACTTGCCGAGTTGCTGGAAGATGACGTGTGGCTGGCTAAACTGGCTTACCTCGCAGACATATTCAGTGAAATGAATAAGCTGAATAAAGCTACGCAAGGTGGGAGAACTCATTACGTTGCCCAGCGTGAAAGAATTGGCGCATTGAAAAGGAAACTGCAGGTCTGGAAAGTCCTTGTCTCTGGGGGGACTACAGATATGTTTGAGCTCTTACATTCTTTCATTCAAGAAAGAAAAGTTGACTTTGACGTAATCAAACCACAGCTGGTAATGCATCTTTCTGGTGTACTTAGCAAATTGAATATTTATTTTCCAGAACTCACGGCGGAACAGTCTGCTACGCACCTGTGGACTACAAACCCCTTTAGTGAGAATATTGCAGCTAAATTGCCACCCTCTGTCCCAACAAAGCTATTGGAAGAGCTGATTGACATCTCATCAGACAGCTCCCTCAGAACCAAGTTCAATGAAACGCCGCTGGAGATATTTTGGTGCGAATGCTCCGATGAATACAGCACTGCTGCTGCTTCAGCACTGGGTGTGTTGCTCCCATTCAGCACAGCCTACCTGTGCGAAGCTGGATTTTCAGCAATGATGTCAATGAAAGCAAACTGCCGAGCCAGGATGGACATTGATCATGACATGCGCGTGTGCTTGTCGAAGATACCTCCACGCCTTGACCGAATTGTTGCTCAGCACATGCAACAGGTTTCACTAAGTAAAGCAAAAATGATGGCCAGAATTTTGCCTACATTGGCGGGTCCAGTGCAGGCGGTGGCTGTGGTGGGTCGTAACCCCGCTGCTAGCTCCATCCCGCTGTGGAAAACTAACTGAAGTGAATAGGGCCTATTAACCCCGCCCAGCGTGTTACTCGGCCCAATTAAATGGAGCGGGTCTGGCGACATCATTCATGACACGTTTTCAGCCGGGGTCTTTTAAAGGGACCATGCCCACATTAGATTTGACGTTTAATCTAACATAGTGCTGTCAGTGCACTACAGCATTGGAGTGCTGCAAACACTGACAATGACTGCACAGAGGCAGAGGGCTGCACCCAGGATCTCCGATGACTCCCTCCATATGCTTAAGGAGGGAGTCAGAGCATGCAGAGAGGTCCTCTTCCCTTCCGATGGGCGGAAGAGGCCTCCCCAGGGGACCAAAACAGCCTGGTTGCAGATTGCAGAGGAGGTCACGAGCAGGGATGTGTTCAGGAGGACCTGGGTGCAGTTCCGGAAACGTTTCAATTATCTCATTAGATCAGGAAATGTTAATACAAAGCCACTCAAAGTCATCCTGCTGTGCCTCTCATCACATCCCCATCACTCTGCTTTCCCAACCCTACTCCTGCACATCCTTACTTTCACCAACATACCTTGCACCTCCACCCATCCCTCTCTCTCGCTCTCTCTACATTATCACATCCGCATCTCACTAGCTACCCCTCACACTCTCCCTCATCCCAGTGCAATCATACCAACTAACAACACACAAGGGTAGCCACTTGGGTGTTTTATCCAATGTTTATGTAAAGTTTCTTAATGTGGTGTCAAACATAAAAATCTTTATTTTCAACACTTTCCGGTCTTGGACAGATTTGTGTGCACCTTTGGAAATGGCTTAGTGAGTTGTAGTGAATGGTGATGGTACCCCTGCAATGGTGATGCATGTGAAAGGAATGGCTTGGTCATTGTAGGGATGCTTTATGGTATTGGTGTGGATGCTTTATGGTGTTGGTGTGGGGTGGTGCCAATCTGGTGCATCATGTGTCAGCCATATGGTGTAGAGCGTAAAGTTAACTAAATCTGGCCATGATGAGGCCCGCCCAATGTGCTCGGGTGCTGATGCTCTCTGTCCTGTGCAGCATCAGGCGATTGCGGAGAAGGTTGGTGGTGCTGCTGGTGTTGGGGCTGACTGTGGTCAGATTCTGAGGACCAAGGTGAGACAGTATAAATGGCACCCATGTTGATGGAGTAGATGGCAGGTGAAGTACAGATGACCAAAGCATTCTGTCAATGGTGGGAGAGTTCTTCCAATGAGGCGAGATTGGATGGAGACTTTGCTGGAAAGACTTGCAGCCTGCAGAATCTGTGCTGGAAATGGACTGAGGAACAGCTTCTGCCTGAGGAAAGTGATCATCTGTCATGTGTGAGCTTTTACTGTACATTTGATGCTGTCAAGTAATCAGCTGGAGCAATGGCCACTGAACTCCCGCCTCAGGTTGACAGTCGTGCTTCCCGAGCAGCGTGGTTGTCGTGGCTGTGCAGTTAAGTTTAAAAAAGTAAGTTAAAAAGGCCTGTAAAGGTAGGTTCCCGACCCGCTGTCAAAAATAACAGCTTTCCCACCCGACCCGCCACCGATTGCACCCACTACCGCCCCGGAAAATCTCGGCTAATATGTTTAATTGTAGAACTAATTTTACGCAGAAAAATACTTGTTTTGTGTTACAGGGGGTCCTTGAAATTTTTATAACGGCGGGGGGGGTGGGGGGGGACGCCTCGGAAGCAAAAAGGTTGAGACCCCCTGCTGTATATATCCCTATGTTTCTCATTTTCTGCATGAACATTTCCATCTGTGTAATTGACAGGTTGTCAGGAAATATTAACAGCACCATCGATCACACCCGTGCCACTGACGTCTGTACATCAATGGCGAATCGGTTCCATGTTGCATCCTTTTAACATGAATCGAGCCACTCTATGTAGCATCACTATTTATATATTTCAATCAGTTTGCTACTGCAAAAGATTATAATGTTGTTAACCCGGTATTGAGTGCTTCACCTTCAGATTTCATTTTTTTCTGCAGAAGATAAAGCTCAGACGCTTCCTATGACTACAGGCCAGAAAAGGGAACAAGGTGTCTCCGTTGCAACTACTGACACTACTGTAAAAAATGTGTCCAAAGCCCCCCCTCCTTCTATTCGATCGGCAATCACTACATTCCAGAAAATTGGGGCCTTGAACACATTGGTGACCAATTTAACTCCAGCGCCCACTTCAAGTTGCTTTGTGAGTCCTGTTGCATCTCAAAACAAAACTGAGACTCCAGCTACTCCTCCAACCCGTTACCTACTGTGCAAGACCAATTCTTCTGGGTTGTCTTTAGGTAGGTTCGACATCGAGTGTTTCTGGTCAGAACCATCTGTGACCATGGGGCTTATTTGTGTGTGTGTGTGTGCGCGCACATCATTATATGTATGTGAAATTTTACATTTTTGTTATGCTAAGTTCAAAAGGTTAGATGGCGTAGAACTAACAAGATGTGGCAAATGGTGTGGGGGGGGGGGCGGGTGGGTGGCGGTGAGGGTGTGAGGAGAGGAGATTGAGTTGTTTCATACCCGAATCAACAGCAGCATGAGACCCATCTGAAAAGCTACCAGTTCAAATAGACATGTCAATTCAGCCAAAAGATAACTTGATCTCTGAATCAAAACCAATATACTGAGGGAGAGAGTAGTGAAGAAAACACTGTACCATTTTCATTGTGATATCAACTTTGATTAACAACTTGCATTTCTGTGTAGCTTGCTTTGTGTGAGCCCTGAGTTGAAATGCATTGAGTGGCTGCATCATTGATGTCATTGCTATCACTGTCTTAAGAAAATGGATTGTATGGCAGGAGTAGGCAAAAGTCAGTGAAAAATGTTTATTTCTGTAGAAAGCACCTAATTAGGCGGAACGGTGCGGATCATCGGCTTGCCGTGCAGCTTTTATTTTAATGGCTTGCCTTGTTTGTCAGGACCAACTGACTCTCTGGATCGAGATGGCCGTCGGCACTGTATCGCTGTCCCGAGTACCTTGAAGCTACAGCCAGGAGACAACCTAATGCTTCAGCCTATTAAGGCTGCTGATGGCCGACAGTTATACAGACACTCCAGTGGGAAGATATTCCAGCTAGTTTACACAAAGACTCCAGAACAAACCCCGGTGCAACAGCTCGACATTCCTCGATCACCCATTCTAGGTATGGTATCTAGAAACAAGCTGAATATTCAGCACTGGTGACCCTACTTCTGTGTATGCTTGGTAATCAAAGTCTCCGTCTTCCTGCTTTGTCTTCTCCCCTGCTTGTCTTTGCCACCCAACTTAATCTTATTGCGATAATGCAGGGCCGTGGAGCTTGTGCAAACTGTGATCGGAGGAATGAAGGGCACCGTAATCACAGTTTTGATTTTTAATCTCCCAACCAGCAACCAACAGTGAGATTGCAGACACACATCCACGTCTGGGAAAGGTTCCCTAAACTCATTTCACATAGTATCTTTACAGGCGACGGATGGCCCGCTAACCTTCGGCATAGCAGTCTGGGTGCAGTGAAGCCTGGGCCCGAGGGCACTGATGTTAATTAATTGATACGCTCTGGAAGGGGTGGGGGGAAAGAAGGATATGTAACATTGATAATCTTGGTCTTATTGTTGTGCTTGGGCTTATTGAGCTACTTTAGGCAAAATGTAATGTCCTTGTTGCTGGATGAGTCATTGTTGGGTCTTTTTTTTTAAGAAACTTATTCATGCTTGCTTGGTGCCTTCAATCTGGTGAACTTCGAGTTGAAACTTGTATCTGATCATTCTGGTAATACTGCACTCTGATTTGTTGACATGCTTATGAGATTTTTAAAAAGTAGGTTGTAATATACTGGTGTCCCGCTCACAACTAGACGATCCAAAGAAATAAAAACAAAGTGCTGGAAATACGTATGAGGAAAGGTTGGGCCAAAACTCATTGGAGTTTAGAAGAATGAGAGGGGATCTTATTGAAACATATTAAGATTCTGAGGGGGATTGACAGGGTGGATGCTGAGAGGATGTTTCCCCTAGTGGGGGAGTCTAGAACTAGGGGGCATAGTTTCAGAATAAGGAGTCGCCCATTTAAGACGGAGATGAGGAGGAATTTCTTCTCAGAGGGTCGTGAATCTTTGGAATTCTCTACCCCAGAGAGCTGAGGAGGCGGAGTCACTGAATATATTCAAGGCGGAGATTGACAGACATTTGAACTACAGGGGAGTCCAGGGGTGTGGGGAGAGAGCGGGAAAGTGGAGTTGAGGCCAAGATTGGATCAGCCGTGATCTTATTGAATGGCGGAGCAGGCTCGAGGGGCCGATTGGCCGACTCCTGCTCCTGTTTCTTATACTCAGCGGGGCAGGCAGCATCTGTGGAGAGAGAAACCGAGTTAACGTTTCAGCTCGATGACCTTTTCATCAGACCTTTCTGACGAAGGGTCACCGAGCTGAAACGTTTAACCCTGTTTCTCTCTCCACCGATGCTACCTGCCCCGCTGAGTGTTTCCGGCAGTTTCGGTTATCGTTTCAGATTTCCAGCATTTGCAGTATTTTACTTTTTGTACAAGATCCATAGGTTGGTCCAACTTGGTTACTGAGATTGGGTGAGTTGAGGGTTTTATTTTGAATGATGGGGTTAGTTGGAGCACTTTGCAGTTGCCGAGCAAAAGTGTCTTTCAGAGCGGTTCCATTTTTCTTGAGCGGTTCACACACAGTGCTTTTTGTTATGGTGACTGTTGTTCAATTGTTCTTTATAAAATATATCTTTTACGTCACGCAGGCAGTGTGACAGTCCTGGACACTGGAAAAAGGGATTCCCTTTTAACCTGTATAATATATGAGAAATGGTTTTGAAGATTAATGTAATGTTTTAATTACAGGAACATCTCCATTGGTCGAAACCCTCACACCTGCAGCGACTCCTTTGGTAGGCGATGCTAGCACTCCTCATTGTAACACAGCTGCTACAAGTTCAGAATCGTGCATCAAAACTGGCTCATCAGAAACAATTGTCGGGGCAGGTCTGTGCACCTCCACACCTCTGTGCGACACTGTCACCTGCGGTGCAACAAAGCCACAACTTCAGAGCAGCCCTCCAACTTGGAAATTGGTGGATCAAGTTTCTCCACTCCAGTCACTACGTATCTTTCCAGATACCACCACGCAGGAGGTTAGCCAACACAACAGACCATACAGTATCATTCCTTCAGCTGACTGCCGGTCAAAACCAAATGTTGATGAATTAAACAACGACGTGTTTGACTTAAAAATAGAAATGAAATCTCCTGAGCCAGAAGAATACAATCAAAGCATTGGTACCGTTGGAACCTTTCCGATTAAAAGTAAGAGCATTTCAGTCACTGGAGCTTATGAAACAAAATGGGTGCCAGAGAACAGCAGATTTTCAGAGCATCACAATAGGACAGATTGCACAGAACAATTTAAACATGAGCCTAATGTACACCAGCCCAGTGAAGCCCGTATTAAGGTCGAGAGAGACTTGTCGGAAGGAGATGCCGGCGAGCTGGTTGATCCCGACGGCTCTGAAATCCGCACTGTGACCATAAAAGAGGAGCCTCTGAATGCCGAGGAAGACAGTGGCTTTACTGCATTGAGAGAAGAATCCTTTAGAAGCTCCAAGTTCTGGAACCGTTCATTCAATTTAAATACGGAAGCTGTGACTGAAGCAGAGTTAGGCGTGCAGGTATGTATGGAATAATTCACGCGTCTAAAGAAAGGATAGATTTTTATGGTTTATTGACCTTAAATGGGAATGGGGAGAAGAAATCCAGAAACTAAACTGATGCTCTCCAGATTAGGGCTTATAATCCTATTGTAACGCTCATGACTAAAAGTGGTCCACTGCATTAAGCAGGCCGTGTGATGCGGCGTGTTCCGTGGTCGACAGCAGTTATTTTGCTCCATTGGCAAAAGGCTGAAAGCTTTAACTTTTTTCCAGTTATTTTTGTGGCTGGTTAAACAGCACAAGTCCATCCTGTGGTGACTGTTTCTTTCCTCCTCCCCTCCCTCTGGAGACAATGTTACAGCCGAGAAATGGGCCATTTGGTCAGTCAAGTCTGCGCCGGTGTTTTTGTCTGTGAGCCTCCTAGTCTAATCCCAGTTCTGCTTGATCCCCCATCCCGTTTAGTATTTATCTTTCTCAAGCAACTATCAAACAAGAGTTCCTTAACGGAGCGAATCCTTCAGAGCTTTCCCTAAATATCCGTGGTATGCAGGATACTCAACTTGACGGAGGAAGTAAACCTGGAACAGTATTTTCAGATACACCAGGTCAAGAAGGTAGTGGAGATTCATAGTACAGGAAAAGTTCTGATATCCGGCACCGACGGGACCGGCGTGTTGCCGATATATCAAAACTGCCGGACATGCAAAGTTAACGTTGAAGCATACGGAGATGAAAATCTCCATATTTGACAACAAACACTGTTGCTCAGCAACAGCTTGTAAACACTCAGCCCGTACCTTGGAAGCGTCTCTGAAGCTGTTGCTAAGCTACAAAGACGCTTTCCAGAGCCTGCCTGTTAAAAGAATGCTAGGAGAAGAAAAAAAACCTAACCAAAACGGCTGCTGATTTCTGCCGTTAGAGCGAGGTTTCCGGCCATACAACCTCCGGATAAACCAAAGTTTCCTGTAGTAAAGGACAAGCTTAGGACAGACATCAGAAACTTCCTTTTACACAGAGCATAATCAGTAGCTGGATTAGGTTACCAGGACACTGAATGCATTTAAGAAACAACTAGGTGCTGTAATGGCAAAACAGTAGGGTTGGGTCATCAAGGGGAGGGATCAGGTAGTGATAATAGCCTTTGGTGGGCAAATCAAAAGACTGGTTAAACCAGACTGCATTTCCATTAACTTATGGGTTGCTCCTAGAGTAGCGTTCACACATGCTTGGGACTGGTTCATCTCTGAGAATGGGACATTCTTCATTCAGTCAACTGCCATGTGTTCAAATAGGAAGCGGAATCATTCAGAGAGGAGGGGGGGAGAAAATCACCAGGGACTCTGGTCACTAAGCTTTTGTAACGGTGGGAGGTTCTCTTGCAGAATGAGGAGTTGTCTGCAGTAAGTAACCTGGATGGTGAAGTTGGTGCGCACTGTCCACCTGGGTCAGTACGGCCACCCAGCTTTTCCTCGGAACCGGGATCTGTTTTTTTCTGTGGGCCACGTCGGCCAGGCGTTTAAGCCGCTGCAACGGCCCACCGTGAATGTCTTGGCCGCCTGCACCTGCACGGCAGCATATGACATTGCCCAGCTTTGCTCGGTTTAACAATCTGAGGGCTTCCACCCAATCTCCATGAGGTGCTAATGGAGCTCCCTTTATCAGGCGATTAAAAAGGGAGCAGTTTGGACGATGCTGTTGCACCTGAACGGCAGCAGAGTGTCACTTCTTTCTGCTATAGAGAAATGCTGGCTGGTTTGCCGTAACTGGTTTGAAACTTGCCATGTAGAATGCCGATGCCCCACCTCTCCATGGGATCATTTGTCATTTTTAAGATGGTTTTCCTTCTGATGAGATGCTATTATTTTGCCACTTCTGTAATTATTGTGAAGACTTTTCATTTGTTCTTCCTTGCAGACTCATTCAAATCGAAGTAGAGATGGGTTTGGAAACCTGGTGTCGAAATCAAGAATTCCAAGAAATTCATTAATTGACAATAAACTCTATGAACCACAAAGGTCGGTAACAACTAATGAAACACTGAAAGCTTAAGCTTATCCTAAATACCTGCAGATTGTAGGATACTCGTTAGAAAAAGTAAACCTCAAACAATATTTTCAGATACACCAGGACAGGAAGGTAAAGAATCATAGTTATAAAGGACAAATTTAGGACAGACATCAATGTATTTCTTTACACAGAGCGTAATTAGTCGCTGAAAGAAATTACCAGGACCCTGAACGCATTTAAGAAAGAACTAGGTGCTGTAATGGCAGGACAGTAGGGTTGGTATTCTAGAAGGGTGCAACCAAATGGGATGAAAGGTCTCTTCATCCAAAATGATCTTCACTGAAGTTCAACCTCCACATTCACCTTATCTTGTGTGTGAATAGAATTGCTCATGAATGTCTCAGCTGTGGCTCAGTGGGTAGCACTCTTGCCTCTGAATCAGAAGGTTGTGGGTTCAAGTCCCACTCCAGGGACTTGAGCACATAAAGCTAGGCTGACACTCCAGTGCAGTACTGAGGGAGTGCTGCACTGTCTGAGGTGCCGTCTTTCAGATGAGATATTAAAACCGTCTGCACTCTCGGGTGGACGTAAAAAATCCCATGGCACTACAGGAAACTTTGTGTTATCCGGAGGCTAAATGCTCGAGCCACCGGCAAAAATCAGGAGCTGTTTTCGTTAGTTTTTTTTTCTTCTGGTTGCTTTTTTCCTCAACAGTCAAGCTCTGCAAGGTCTGCTGAAGCTGTTGCTAAGCTACAGAGACGCTTGGACTGTTTAGAAGCTGCTAAGCAACAGGGTTTGTTGACAGATACGGAGCTCAAAAGCTTCCATATCTTTCAACACTAGCGCTGGTGTGTCCGGCAGTTTTGAGGGAACGGCAACAGCTCGGTCCCATCGGTGCCGGATAGCACAAAGTTTCCTGTATTTTGAAGAAGAGTAGGGGAGTTTATCCCTGGTGTTCCGGCCAATATAGATCGCTGAATTAACATCACTAAAAACAGATTATCCGGTCATTATCGCATTGCTGTTTGTGGGAGCTTGCTGTGCACAAATTGGCTGTTGTGTTTCCTACATTACAACGGTGACTACACTTAAAAAAAAAAGTACTTCATTGGCTGTAAAGGAAATGTTGCTTGGCTGACTCACAGGGCTGTGACCTATGCAGACAGTTTCATAAGGTTTCATTGATCAAGGCAGTTTGCCACCTTTTGTAAAGGCCCTGGGCAATTAAATCGAAATGAGCAAATTGTGTGGTGGTGACTCTTCCCGCCTTCCACGATGGAAGGCGAGCAGTTCCTTATTGCATGTGGAGGATCTAGTACATTCAAAGCATGAGGAAGCCCCTACCCACAGTTAATCAGTCATTCGATTTTGATGCTATTTATTTAACACAATCTAACTTTTGCAAGAATTTTGGAAATGCAAACTTGTGAACATGCAGCATTTGCAATTCAGTATTTCCCTTTTAATTTCACTTGTTACACACCCATCTGTAATGTTCGAGGTCTGCTTCACTTCTACCAATAGACTGTTACAGTAGACTGCAGATGACATTACAAACTATTCCTTTTTTCTAGGGGACTTTTCCAGAATTTACAATCATTCAGCCACTCAACTAAAAGAAAGGTGAGTCCAAGTAAATGTTTAGTTGTGTTGCATGGTCATTTAAATACACTTTCTTCAAACCTAGTTTCTAACTACAGGAAACTTTCAATTTACCGGCACCTAAATAACCGGAAATCTCGGTTAACCGGCAAAATTCAGGAGTAGGTTCAGGTAAGTTTTACTTCTGCCTTCCGCGATCTGTTGCTGTGCAAGGGTGTGGCTGCAGCTGTTGCTAAGCTACAGAGACGCTTGGAACTTGTGGCCATTGTTCTGAACCTGTTGCTAAGCAACAGGGTTTGTTGCTTTACACGGAGCTCTCAGCTCTCCGTATCTTTTACTATAGCGTTCGGTTATCCGGAATTTTTGATGAACCGGCACCACGTCGGTCCCGGATTTTAAAAAAGTTTCCTGTAGTCAGATTGCTCATTGTGCCTCTTAACACTGCCCAAAGCTAGGCAGCTCAATGAGGCCCAGCTACATTCTTAATGGTTTCATTATTCTTAGGCATTTGACCCTTCTGTGCTATGTGAAGCCAGAAAGAAGGCAATATTGCACAACTTGAGGGAACGAGAGTCACGCAGGATGATGGAGAATCGTTTTAAAGTACTGAAGAACAAGCTTTTCAATGACAAGCAGATTGCTTCAAAGGGTGCCATCCTCGACGAGGTTTGTGAATAGTTCAGTTTATGTTCACCGTGTAAGAAGTGCTGAGAATCTTCACCATCAGTTGTCCAATCTGTATTTGCACTTTATTTTCTAGTACATATTGTTCCCTTTTAAGGAGCGAACAGATTTTTGTTAGCAGTTAAATATCCCCCCCCTCCATGCTGTTAGGTACAGCCGTAAGACTAATCATTAAATTAAAAGTCTGATCTCATTTTGTTGCTGCAAATCAATTATTTGACTTGCCTGCTGGCCATTTTAACACTAGTGGCCATATAAATCACACAACAAATAATATAGTCTGCTCCTGTTAATTCAAAGTGGATTTTGCTCAAAAATAATTGTAATTATTCAGCAGTACAACATTTTTAACAGCAGGAGGGAAGCATTTCTCTTCACCAATTCAAATGTAGCAACTTCAAATTAAGAATAGGCGGTGGTGTGGTTCGGAAGATGAGCAAGTGATCAGACATTTGTGCGTCTTGTGCTGGTTCATAGGGATGGAGTGAAGATCTGGAGAAGAGCTGTGAATGTGATACTTGGAATACACAGCACCCACATCATGAAGCCGTCCTCGGGGGTAGAAATGTATCAAATCATCCAGCAATATCTCCCAAATGTTACACTGGGCATTGATATTTTTTGTTTTTCATGATTTTGCCCATGTTCCACAGGCCATTGATGTCATCTCTAACTTGAATAGACAGTCCAAAAATCTAACAATGGAGAAAGAACTACTTTTGGGAAAACAGAAGATCCTGTTAGAAAAGATCTCACTCTTGTCTGGTAAGGATTTTTTCTATTAAATATTAAGAAGTATTCCGCTGCCAATGTGATTTGGAATATGTTTATCGTCCTCCCTTGAAATGTACAAGATTCTGAGTGGTATTGACGGGGTAGATGCTGAGAGGCTGTTGCCCCTGGCTGGAGAGTCTAGAACTCAGGGGCACAGTCTCAGAATAAGGGGTTGGCCATTTAGGACTGAGACGAGGAAAAATGTCTTCACTCCGAGGGTTGTGAATCTTTGGAATTCTCTACCCCAGAGGGCTGTGGATGCTGAATCGTTGAGTATATTCAAGGTTGAGATAGATTTTTGGACTCTAAGGGAATCAAGGAATATGGGGATCAAACGGAAAGTCGAGTAGAAGTCAACTGTCGGCCATGACCTTATTGATTGGCGAAGCAGGCTTGATGGGCCGTATGGCCTACTCCTGCTCCTATTTCTTGTGTTCTCCACGTACCTTGGGGCAAGAGCAGCTGTCCAACTGCAGGAATCGAGATTGTTTAGCCCTTAAAACTGCTGACCGGTGCAGAGATGAGAGAAAGCGGGATGGTTCTGCTTAGAGCAGAGAAGGTTATGGGGAGATTTAATTATGAAGGGTTTTGATGAGAGTAAGTAAAGAGAAACTGTTTCCACTGGCAGGAGGACACAGATTTATGGTAATTAGCCAAAGAACCAGCAGGAGATGAGAATTTTTGTGTGATCTGGAACACACTGCCTGAAAGGACGGTGGAAGCAGCTCCAATAGTAACTTTCAAAAGGGAACTGGATAAATACTTGAAAAGGAAAAAGTTGCTGGGCTGTGGGGAAAGGTTAGGGGAGCGGAACTAATGGGAGAGCTCTTTCAAAGAGCTGGCACAGGCACGATGGGCCGAATGGCCTCCTCCTGTGCTGTATGATTCTAGGTTTAGGAAAACTGCCTCGCTGGCCGGTACAAGATCTCGTAATTGTAGGTGGAAAGTTCGATTCTCCACCCAAGATCTTGTCATTTTTGATTTTGCCCCTCTGCTTGTTATTGAACATAAAAGCAACTGAACGCTGGTCAGTGAGCAGGGTAAATCGTTTTCCGGCCAGGTAGTGCCTCCAATGACGCACAGCCTCCACAATAGCCTGGGCCTCCTTCTCGACCGCGGAGTGTCTGGTCTCCAGGCCCTGGAGGGTTCGTGAGAAGAATGCCACAGGTCTCCCCGCCTGATCAAGGGTGGCGGCCAGAGCGAAGTCGGACGCATCGCTTTCCACCTGGAAGGGGATGGATTCGTCCACTGCGTGCATGGTGGCTTTGGCAATGTCCTCCTTGATACGGTGGAAGGCCGAGCGGGCCTCTGCCATCAGGGGAAAAGAGGTGGATTTGATCAGCGGACGGGCTTTGTCTGCATAGTAGGGGACCCACTGGGCGTAGTAGGAAAAAAACCCTAGGCACCTCTTCAGAGCTTTTAGGCAGTGGGGCAGTGGGAGTTCCATAAGGGGACGCGTCCGGGTCGGGACCGATGACCCCGTGTTCCACAACACAGCCAAGGATGGCGAGGCGGTCTGTGCGGAATATGCACTTCTCCTTGTTATATGTCAGGTTCAGGAGTTGGGCGGTGCGGAGGAATTTCTCGAGGTTTGCGTCATGGTCCTGCAAGTCATGGCCGCAGATGGTCACATTGTCTAGGTAAGGGAAAGTGGCCTGCAGCGCGTTTTGATCGACCATCCGGTCCATCTCCCTTTGGAAGACGGAGACCCCGTTGGTAACGCCAAAGGGAACCCTAAGGAAGTGATAGAGGCGGCCGTTTGCCTCAAAAGCAGTATACTGGCAGTCTTCGGGGCGGATGGGGAGCTGGTGGTACGCTGATTTCAGGTCAATGGTCGAAAAGACGCGGTACTGCGCGATCTGGTTGACCATTTCAGCTATGCGGGGGAGTGGGTAGGCGCCCAGCAGGGTGTAGCGGTTTATTGTTTGGCTGTAGTCGATGACCAGGCGTTGTTTCTCGCCGGTCTTAACGACCACAACCTGGGCTCGCCAGGGGCTGGAGCTGCCCTCAATAATCCCCTCCTTCAGGAGCCGCTCCACTTCGGTTTTGATGAAAACCCTGTCCCCGGCACTGTATCGCCTGCTCTTTGTGGCGATGGGCTTACAGTCGGGGGTGAGGTTAGCAAACAGTGGGGGGGGTGGGACTCTTGAGTGTGGAGAGGTTGCATCTGGTGCGCGGCGGGCAATTTGGAGGCTGCTGGCTGTGGACTGTGAGTGGGGGGAGGGGGCCACCGTACGCCATCGTAATGCTTTTGAGGTAACACTGGAAATCCAACCCCAGTAGGACGGCAGCACAGAGGTCGGGCAGGACCAGGAGTTTAAAATTATTGAACACAGTCCCGTCTACTACTAGTGTCACCACGCAGTAGCCGCCAATGCCCGCTGACTGGGACTCGGCGGCCATAGAAATCCGCTGGTGCGCAGGCAGGACTGGGAGAGAGCAACGCCGCACCATGTCGGGGTGGATGAAGCTCTCTGTGCTCCCGGAGTCAAAAAGGCAGTTTATTGCATGGCCGTTTACCTTAACGTCCATTTTGGACCGAGCTAGTTGGTGCGGTCTCGTTTGGTCCAGCGTAACAGAGGCCAGCGTAGGGGTCGGTGTGTCGCTGCGGGTATCGGATGGGGGGGGCGGTTGGCGGCCTGCTGCGTCCCGGCTGGTGTCCAAGATGGCGGCGTCCATGATTCCCATGTGGCTGGAGTCGTCCAAGATGGCTGCTGCTGCGGTGGTTCGCACATGGCTGGGGAGGCCCAAGATGGCGGCCCGCACGGCCCACATGCGGCGCTGTTGGGGGCCCAAGATGGCGGCTCGCACGGCCCACACGCGGCGCTGCTGGCGTTCGGGGTGGCTTTGGCCTTGCAGACACTAGCGTATTGTCCCTTTTTCCCGCAGCCCGAGCAGGTCGCATTCTTCGCCGGGCAGCGCGCTCTGGGGTGTTCGGCCTGGCCACAGAAGTAGCATTTCTGGCCTTGGGATACTGCTGTCTGGCTTTGGGACACTGCTGCGGTGGTTGGGCCGTTGTTGGGCTGTGGCTGGGGTGGCACGGTGCTATGGGGCTGTTCTACCGTGTCCCAGGTTGTCGTTCCCCGCGGCGTCCACGGTGCAGAGGAGTAGGCATCCATGCCCCGGTAGGCTGCGTCCAGCGTTAGTGCGATTTCGGAGGCTTTGTCGAGGGTGAGGTCACTCTGCTCCAGCAGTCGCTGTCGGGTGTAGTTGGACCTGTGGCCCGCTACGAAGGCATCCCGGATCAGTTCCTCCGTGTACTTAGTGGGCGTTACCGCCTTACACCCACAGGCCCGGCCAAGCACGGACAGTGCTTGGAGGTATTCCTCAGTCGATTCCCCAGGTTGTTGCTTGCGACTCCCCAGGAGGTGCCTGGCGTAAACTTCGTTCACAGGGCGCGTGTACTGGGTCTTGAGGAGCTGGAGGGCGGCTGTGTACGAGGTCGCGTCCCGGATGACTGAGTACACTCGGTGGTTCACCTTGGAGATCAGGACAGACAGTTTGTTCGCATCCGTTACGACCGCAGTGGAGGCAGTCAGGAATGCCTCGAAGCACATGAGCCAGTGAGCAAACTTGGTGGAAGCGTCCGCTTCCCGACTGTCCAGGTGTGAGGATCTTCTCCATTATAAAAAATTTAGTTAATAAAATTGATGCGCCATCAATTACTCAAAAGACTGAGGTTAAGCGAGTAACAACCAGGCTTTTATTAACTAAAGAATGAAGGTCTAGTCTCGAGTGGTCGACCCGTCCAGAATACTAAGGGACTGGGAGGTAGTCACTTATATACCTGGAATAGTGGGAGGAGTCAGCCGAGGCATGTCCAGACCTGTACCTAGTGGAATACACATACAGACAGGTATAACAGTGGTTTACCACACTGGGTTGAGCAGATTTGCTTGTTTTTTAGTGATGGAGCGGGGTGGGGGAACACACTAATATTAGACTACTCCTAACATCTTGAACAATTATATCTCTCTAATAACCACGCCACTAAATAAACACACACAAAATGTGCATAAATACATGGAATTTGCATTCTGTCGATTTCACCAGTCCTGGTGATGTACCAAAGGTTTGGAAATGGTTTGCTGTAGTTAATGTTTGCCTCTTACGGCACATTGTAGCAGAAAATGTCATTGTTTTATAGTTGATTTATCAGCATGAATTAACAGAGATAGCAGCTGAGCATCTCTTGTCTTCCCCAGCAGAAATGGGACCTACTTTAACACAAGATGGCATTGAAGCTGGTGAAATCATTGAAACCGGTGAGGCTTTGAGTTACTCCAGTGGGAGAGATTCCTCGTCTCAGAATTCCTTTGGGATGAAATGGTTTCCAGAAGGTGGGCCTTTGGATGCTGTGGCTGATCAGCAGACAGATTGCGGAGTAACTGTAAAATACGAGGTGAATTCGACCAGTTCCGACGATATAGTTGCTGTTAAGGTCGGCGACTACTTCAATGAGAAATATACCAGTCAACTGGACTATCCTGGTGGCACGAACACCCTCGCTGTGAAAAAAGAAGAGAATCTTGAAGAGGAAGACTCCACCTTCAGTTCAGTAAAGGAAGAAGGTTTTGGAAGCCCCATGGTCTGCAGCTTTTCAGACTTCGACACTGATCTGGAAGCTTTGAATCAAATGGACATGGACGTGCAGGTATGTATAAAAGTGAACTTTATGTAACTGAGCATGGTTCGGTTCTGAATAATTTTCTGCAGTGGGTTTCTGTTCCGCAAAAAAATGGCCATTTCTCATTGTTTTGAGACCAGGATTATCACGAGAGTCTTGCATGGCCTCTCGTGTTTCTAGTACCTTTCCTTGCTGAATAAAGTGTTTTTTTGTTTTATTCTTTCCCATATTGTTGCGTATGTGTAGAACCAAACTTGGGGGACTCGCTTATCTGCTGATTTCCATCATCTACCGGGGGACCTTCCCTTATACAGGAAACTTTCTGGTATCCGGCACGGACGGGACCGACCTGGTGCCGGTTCATCAACAATTCCAGATAACCGAACGCTATAGTATAAGATACTCAGCGCTCCGTATAAAGCAACAAACCCTACAGCTTCAAAACAATCGGCACAAGTTGCAAGCGTCTCTGTAGCTTAGCAACAGCTGCAGCCACACCCTTGCACAGCAACAAATGGAGTAAAAAAAGTAATAAAAGTTACCTGAACCGACTCCTGAATTTTGCCGGTGGATAGAGCGTTCCGGTTATTTAGGGGCCGGTTAATCGAAAGTTTCCTGTAATGGCTAATGGGAGTTTCACTACCTATTTTGCACCAAATAAGGGGGGGGGGGGGAGTGTGTGTACACAGGGGTACTGCTGGAGTTTAACCAGCATAAATTGAACAGTCTACCAGCAAGAGCAGTGGTTAATCTTTCTGCTGCTTGTCCTTGCCTGTTGGGGCATTACTTGCTGAGTTAACTGTAGCCAAGTGGGAAGAATCCCTAACCTTGTGAGGCAGGTTTACTCCGTCAGAATCAACTTGTGCGGCAGGCTAGCTGGTCAGTCAGTAGTACTATGGACTAGCCCAGCTTGGGTAGTGCCCGAATCATACAGAATCAACTCGTGAGGCAGGCTAGCTGGTCAGTCAGTAGTACTATGGACTAGCCCAGCTTGGGTAGTGCCCGAATCATACAGAATCAACTCGTGAGGCAGGCTAGCTGGTCAGTCAGTAGTACTGTGGACTAGCCCAGCTTGGGTAGTGCCCGAATCATAGTATCATAGACTTGTACAGCACAGAAGGCGGCCATTCGGCCCATCGCGTCTGCGCTGGCTCTTTCAAAGGACAGTCCCGTTAGTCCCACTCCCCGGCTCTCTCCCCAGATCCCTACAATTGTTTCTCCTTGAAGTATTTATCCAATTCCCTTTTGAAGGCTACTATTGAATCTGTATCCACCGCCCTATCAGGCAGCGCATTCCAAATCCTAACCACTCGTTGCCCATTTCAGTTTTTCCTCATGTAGCCTCTGGTTCTCTTGCCTCTGTTCAGAACTTCTATCACCGGGTATGTCACCTTGGGACAATAAATACCCTGGAGACCCCACTTAGTCGCTTCCTTTCCATTCCCCACCCTTTTGCCCACCGGATTATAGTCACTAATTGCTCATCAGAAAAGTGACCATATTTGGGAGCCTCGCTAGGGAGATGGCAAGTGCCAGGAGCTCCTCACAAACTTCATGGTGAACAGTACAATTCACCATAAAACATGAGTACTTTGATCCTCTGAATACAGCATGGACACACACCATACACCTTCGAGCTTCAGCTTGCTTCTCTGCAGCCCAGTCTTGGTATGCACCTACCCCTGGATGTATGAGCTGGTTTTCTTGCACAAAGCCTTCCTTCCAGCATCCATGTTTTTTCTTTGTCACCTACACAATAAACCTCTTCCTTCAGCATGGTGAAAGGGCAGGTTGCCATGTGCCTGCCGCCTTGATGAAAATTGACTAGATGAAAAGTCAGGTGAGATAGCTCAGTAATAAATGGGTTTTCCAAAGTGCTCGTATATACAATACTGAATACTGTCTCTCCCGAAATAACAACAGAAAATGCTGGAAAAACTCAGCAGGCCAGGCAACATCCGTGGAGAGAAATTAGAGTCAACGTTTCGGGTCAGAACCCTTTATCAAGACTAAAGAGGCACAGGGAATGAAAAAAGAAAAGGGTTAGACCCGAAACGTCGACTCTGATTTCTCTCCACGGATGCTGCCTGGCCTGCTGAGTTTTTCCAGCATTTTCTGTTGTTTCGGATTTCCAGCATCTGCGGTATTTTGCTATCGTGCTGTATCTCCCAAGTATGGTGAGCAGATCTAAGCATTAAAACTAGTTTGACAGTTTAAAGTTAGAACAGAGTCTCCTAGCATATTTCAAATGTTGGTGAACCCAGAGCTTATCGATACTGTGACTAGCTGGTGTTGCATTCAATAATATATACTCACTGGCACATTACAAAATATCGCCGAGGAGGGGAAACCGGTGCGGTCTCTACCATGCTAAGATGTACAATTTGTAAATGCTGTACAGCCCATTTCAGCATTTACAACACAGAGGCTGTGGTCAGAGCCATGTAGTTAAGGAACTGAGATCACTGGTATTTGCTTGTTGGGTAGTCTGACTAAAGGTATGAAGCGATCAACAAGCTGCAAATCGATGGGGGTTGGAAGGCTGGTGTCCTCTACAGTTGGGAACACCAGCTATTCATTCTAATACACCTACAGGGGTAGAGCAAATAAAGGCAAAATATGTCGTGGCATAATCCTCAAATTCCCTTGAGATGCCTGATCTTCAATGATGGGCCAGGGGACTGCTCCCATTTCCCTCCTGGCCGGATATCTCCCAATCCCAGTTCTGCGATGGATGTACTTGTGGTTCTGAACATATGAAACCAGTTGTAGCCCGTCGTGGAACAGTATTTGCAGATAAATGGTTTGGGTCTTTGCTTAAGCGGAATGAAGTTTTATAACCTCATAGGGCAGCACGGTGGCATAGTGGTTAGCGCTGTTGCCTCACAGCGCCAGGGACCCGGGTTCGAATCCGGCCTTGGGTGACTGTGGAGTTTGCACATTCTCCCCGTGTTTGCGTGGGTTTCCTCCGGGTGCTCCGGTTTCCTCCCACAGTCCAAAAGATGTGCGGGTTAGGTTGATTGGCTATGATAAATTGACCCTTAGTGTTAGGGGGATTAAATACGTGGGGTTACAGGGATAGGGTGGGACATGTGTTGGTGTAGGGGTTACGGGGATCGGGTGGGATATGTGTCGGTGCAGGCTCGATGGGCCGAAATGGCCTCTATCTGCACTGTGGGGTTTCTGTGATTCTGTGGAACCTGGGAAAGACAAACTAGATCATTTCAGTAGATATCGAAGGGATTGAGTCTCTCGGCTTTTGTAGACGGCATGGGGAAATGGCGAGAATGTGTTGGAGACATACAGGAAGAATAGACGGTGAGCGAGATGAATAAAGTGAAAGTGACCACGAGAGAGGAGAATAAGTCAGAAAAATAGATATGAGGTGTGAGGCATACAAAGAGAGTGGGAGATGATCAGAGATAGGTAAATGTAATTTTTTTATTCATTGTCACAGGAACTGAGCTAGCATTTCTAAATTTTATCTCCCAACGAATCTCCAAAGGTAAATAAACATGGATTTCTTATAATTGTTATGTTCTAGTGTCCAGAAACTTCAAGCTGAATAGTAACCCCATTGGAGAAATGCGAATACAGTGCTCATCACCAAAAAATATGCAGCAGTGTTTACCTGTCGGCAATTTCCCAGTTTTACTGTATTTGCACTTTGCCATGACTTGGTACTTCTTGATTTTAATTGCACAGGGGCATGATGAGTCACCTCGGAGCTGGAGAGCCAAGAGGAAGGCAACGCCACATACGCTGAGAGAAAGGGAATCTCGCAAGTTGATGGAAAATCGCTTTAAATTATTGGAGAGCACAGTTTTCCATGACAAAAGGGCCCCAAAAGGTGCCATTCTCATTAAGGTTTGTTCAGGAGAATTTTGAGGATTATTTTCTTTAGCACACAGAGGAAATCTTCGCCCATGTTGTCCCTACTCGAAGTATGACGATAGCTTTTATTTTGTCGGTATAGGGTGTGATTTGATGCATCTGTCTGTTCTGCAACTTAATGTTTTATAATTCGACTATCCCTTACACTGCCCGCCCCCCCTCCCCTAATAAGTACTTGCTTCCATTCGAGAAGTGTTAGAAACCATTAACCTCTGAGACCTTGGATGCAGGTGGTTAGAACATGCTGCTTGTAGATTCGTGCATGATGAGGTATGTTTGGTTGTCTTTTCCATTTGATCTCAGTAAAGGACGGTGACAACATTGCTTCAGTTGCTACAGACAACGCTCCAAACATTCCAATGGTCCATCGGAGGAAAGCTGCAGCTATAACATGGTCAAATCTTCTGAATTGCTAGAGAACCACCTGAAATGGCTTCTCATCCCACACCATTGCCTCTGGTGTCCCCCAAGGATCTATCCTTGGCCCCCTCCTATTTCTCAGCGACCATCTAAAGACACGTCCAGTTCCGCAAGTATACTGACGACACCCAGCTCTACCTCAGCGCCGCCTCTCTCGACCCTCTCCACTGCCCTGATTTATCATGCTGCTTGTCCAACATCCAGTGCTGGATTAACAGAAGTTTTTGCCAACTAAGTATTGGAAAGACTGAAGCCATTGTCTTTGGTTCCCTAGCCACCGACTCCACCCCCTTTCCCTGACTATTGTCCGAGGCTGAACCAGACCGTTCGCAGCCTTGCCATTCTATTTGACCCTGAGATGAGCTACAATCCTATATCCGCTTCATCACCAAGACCTTTGTAACATCGCCCGCCTCCGCCCCTGCCTTGGTGCGGTCCACTTGTGCCCGGTGCCTCACCATGTGCAGATCCCGCCTCTATACACTCCTCTAAATTCTGCGCAGTGCCATTTTCTGAGCTGGTGTCATCTGCTGCTTAAACCCTTATCCATGCTTTTGTTTCCACTAGGCGCGACTATTCCAATGATCTCCTGGCTGGCCTCCCATCTTGCAGCCTCCTTAAACTTGGGCAGTAGAGTTTTGGATGAGCTTGTGTCCTAATGCACACCAAGTTCCGTTCACCCATCACTCCTGTGCTCGCTGACTTGACGTTGACTTCTGGCCCAGCAATACCTTGATTTTTAAAATTCTCATCCTTGTTTTCAAATCCCTCCATGGCCTCGCCCCCTCCCGATCTCTGTAACCTCCTCCAGCCCTCAATCCTCCGAGATCTCTGTGCTCCTCCAATTCTGGCCTCTTGCACATTCACCAATTTAATCATCCCACCAGCTGCCTAGGCACTAAACTCTGGAATTCTCTCCCTAAACCTCTTCGCCTCTCTATTTCTCCTTTAAGACGTTCCTTAAAATCCACCTCTTTTATACCAAGCTTTTGGTCACCTGTCCAAATATCATCTTGTGTGGCTCGCTGTCATTCTGTCTGAAAACGCTATTGTGAAGCACCTTGGGATGTTTTACTACGGTAACGGCACTATATAAATAGCGGTAGTAGTAGTCTCATTAATGTATAAACAAAGAACTTGTCTTTGGCATCATGAAAGCGCTTTACACCCAATAATGTAGGGAAACACAGCAGCCAGTATGTGCCCAGCAAGCTCCCACGAACAGCAATGTGATAAATGACCAGATCATTTGTTTTAAGTCCAGCATTTATTGCCCATTCCCAATTCCCCTTGAGAAGGTGGTGGTGAGCCGCCGCCTTGAACCGCTGCAGTCCGTGTGGTGAAGGTGCTCCCACAGTGCCGTTGGGGAGGGAGTTCCAGGATTTTGACCCAGCGACGATGTAGGAACGGCGATATATTTCCAAGTCAGGGTGGTGTGTGACTTGGAGGTGGTCTGGCAGAGTAGGGTAATGGCCTGCCATGGCACAACATTCTGTGACAAATGCTGTGATTTTTGCAATCCTGCTTTCCCCCGCCCCCATCAGCCTCTCTACTTGGTGATACTTTAAAATACACTCTGATTTTAATGATGAGCATAAATTGTGTTGGTGAGTAGAGTAGAGCTGAGTGCATGTTGAGTCTCAAGACTACCTGGCAATTTCTTTCACTTAAGCAGGTAGAGGGAGGCAGAACAGCGACACTTCAAAACATAATGATTAAAGGGAGGAACCTGACGAGGACTAACCAATACACAAACAGTCTGTTGTAGCAATTGTTTTTTTTTAGATTTTTATACTCCTAATTTCAGTAAAGTACAATAGCACACCGCAACGATTATGAAAGAATTTTAATTTAAATATTTCATACATAAATTTAGCTTTGAGCATTTTGAGAACAAGTCCTGTGGTGAAACCGCTCCAGTATAAATGGGGACCAGCTTCACCAGTCGGATTTATTGCTTGCTTCGGTTTATGGTGTGGTTAAACCGTTTTGTTGCAGTGGAAGTACCAATGAAAATATCCCTTGCTACTGTCGGGAGAACGTAAAAACATACGAATTAGCAGCAGGAGTCGGCCATGCAGCCCCTCGAGCCTGCTCCGCCATTCAATACGATCATGGCTGACCTTGGACCTCGACTCCACTTTCCCGCCCGATCCCCATATCCCTTGATTCCCCTAGAGTCCAAAAGTCTATCGAACTCAGCCTTGAATATACTCAACGACTCGGCATCCACGTGCCCTCTGGGGTCGAGAATCCCAAAGATTCGCAACCCACTGAGGGAAGAAATTTCTTCTCATCTCAGTCTTAAATGGCCAACCCCTTATCTGAGACTGTGCCCCCTAGTTCTAGACTCTCCAGGGGAAACAACCTCTCAGCATCTACCCTGTCAATCCCCCTCAGAATCTTATGTTTCAATGAGATCACCTCTCATTCTTCTAAACTCCAGAGAGTATTGGCCCATTCTTCTGTACTTGCTACACTATGGTCTATCGCAGGACTGATGAAATGATTTCTGGCTGCAGCTGTATCTAGTAATATTTGAGTCATGCACTTTTTTGTCTTGGTTTTATCTTCACAGGCCATTAATGTAATCAGTGACTTGGATATACAATCAGAAAAATTGTTCGTGGAAAAGGAACTGTTAATGCAAAAGCAAAATAAATTGCTAGAGGAAATTTCACATTTATCGGGTAAGGCTCGCTTCTGCTTTTGAGTTGAAGAGAGGAATTTCAGCACTTGGTGCGAATCGAGAAATAAATTAGATTCTTGTGTCTTTGGTCTATAGGATACTTCACTTTTTTTTACCTCGAGTGCTACTCTATCTTGAAGGTCATTGAAGATATTTTTATTTTGTATGTTGGCCAAACCAGATATGTTTTGGGATGTGGAAGAAGAGAATTAGAAAAGTGCCTTTCCCTTTGACGGGAACGCATGTTCCAGAATATGAGCATGCGAATTGTGCACTGCTGTTAATGTGACAAATTGACAGATCATTGGTGCCGCCATGGTTAAGGGAATCCAATATGGGTATGGTGGAGTTGTGGCAGTTTGACAATTTGAGTTCAGTTTAAAATAAAATGTGGAACGGTTATCAGTAAAAGTGACCATGAAGCTGTCGGACTGTCATAAAGACCCAACTGATTCACTAATGTCTTTTAGGGAAGGAATCCTTAACTGGATTGATGAAATGATTTCTGGCTGCAGTTGTATCTAGTAATATTTGAGTCATGCACCCAGTCTGGCCTGTGAGTGACTCCAGTCCCACACCATCGCGGTTGACTCTTAACTGCCCGCTGAAGTGGCCCAGCAAGCCGCTCAGTTGTATCAAACCTCTATAAAGAATACCACACAGACTGCAGTGGCTGAAGAAGAAGGGCCACCACCACCACGTCAGGGCAGCTAGAGATGGCAGTAAATGGTGACCTTGCCAGCAGCGCCCACATCCCGGGAATGGAAACAAGTCTGGACAGTTTTTTCTCAATACTGCTCAACCGCCAGCAGAGCCATTTCTCTGATACGGTGCCAGCAAACTAGAATAAAAACCGGAAAATCAACTGCAGGGCACTTGGCATTATTTAAGAAATACAGATCCTGGGCAGTCGGATAATCACCCCATGTTGCTGGGTATATAAAGGCTTATTTAGGGCTGAGCTTTTCTTTCTGCAGTCAATCTCCACTCTCCCCCACATCAGAAGTTACATTGCTAACCATTAGTTTTCTGTAGCTAGTCACAAGTGAGTTACAGTCTCTGGGCTTCCAGTATAGCTTATTTGGCACTTGTAGTGTTTTGATAGACTGTGCGCTGTTTTCCCCCCCAATTCCCTTTTGCCATAAGTATTTGTGTTCAGCATTGCTCATCTTTCCTATTGACAGACTTTCACAGTACCTCTATTTGCTATGCCATATATGACTGGTCAGTTGGTTCTGGTTGTGAGATCTGTTACCAGGCCAACGATTTCTGAGTCGTTTTATTAGTTCCCCATTGTCTGTCCAGTTTGCTTCCATTTCAAAAATTTTCAACACATTTAATTTTGCCATTTTCTATCATTTGTGCCCATTGAAATATTAATTACAAAATTAATATGAGCGTCGCTCAGTGTCTTTTAATCAGATCTTGTATTGTACAACCTGATTTCGTAAAAGTGAAACAACATTGTTCGGGTTTTGTTACATCTTTGCAGGAACATCTTCATTGGTAACCCCATATAAATCACCTACGACCATTTCTTTGCTGGATTGTGCTCCTCATTATTACACAGCTGCTGAAATATCCAGTTCCTCTGAATCTTGTTGGTAGCGCTTCATCAGAAACTCCGAGCGTTGTCGCAGGTCCACACACTTTTGCATCTCTTGTGTTTATAATGTCACTTAAGTACACCAACTAATGCAACAGATCCACAGAAGAGCCTTAAAACTTGGAAATCAATACACCTCAGTTACTTCTACCCAGTCAGTGAGGGTTATGCCAGAAACCACCACACAGAAGGTGGGGCAGCACAATAGACCAGAAAACCACAACATTCTCACAACAGTAAGCAGCCAGATACTTGCTGAGATGAACTGATCAACTGTCTCCTTTGTAGATACGAGGTCTGATGCAACTGAGGACCGAGCGGAAGATGGACTGTTCGTTGATACTAAGAAGGTCTCTGATGCGCGAGCCTTAACTTTTCAGAAAACTTCTGAAACACAATGGCTTGAAAACAGTAACCCTTCCGACGCTGCAGTAATAAAAGGCAGCACGGTTTCTGTTATGTCAGAACATTGCGGTGAAGACTGCACAGAGGGAGTTAAATGGGAACAAGATGAACTAAATGCCAACAATCTAGTGGCCGTCAAGCTGGCAGGAGACTTCAAAGAGAAAAGTTACCAGGAACTTGTGAACTCCGATGGTTACGACCTCTCCGCAGTAAGAAGAAAGACTTACAATGGTAAAGATGAAGATGCTCTCTTCGCTGTCGGAAAAGAGTCGTCCATTGGGAGCTCTGACTTCGGCAGCCATTCAGATTTCGATCTAAACATGGACGAAGTGAACGAAATTGACGTGGAAATACTGGTATGTATTGAGAAGCTATTCAAATGAACTTGCTTATTAGGGGTGCTACAATTAGTTTGAGCCCCTTGTTCAGGAAGAGGAAAATTGGCCTGGGTTCTTCTGTTGGCTGTACCATGACCCTGTTGGAGGTGTTGTGTGTGTGTGTTTGTGTTTTTCCACTGTGCTGGTGTAGGTCTTGAGCCTCCTGACTATAGGTGCAATCCATTCTGCTACTTGTCCCCTGACTCTGCATTCTCTGACCTTATTCATTAGTCTATTATATGGTACCTTATCGAAATGTTACCTCTTCAAAATATTCAGTGAGGTTGGCCAAGCAAGACTTTCCCTTTTGAAATCCATGCTGACTATTCATTATTATATTTTTGGCTTCTAGCTGTTCTTCTATTTTCTCCTTTAGTAGGAATGCCATTATTTTTCCGACCACTGATGTTAAGCTGACTGGTCTATAGTCCCCTGGACATGTTCTATCCCCCTTCTTAAATATAGGTATTATGTTAGCTGTCCGCCAGTCCTCTGTCACTACACCTTTTTCTAATGAGTTATTAAATATGTGTAGTAATGCCTCGGGTATCTCGCCCCTAGATTATTTTAAAATGCGGATCAGGTTTTTTTTCCTCTTTGAGTTTGATTAGTTTATTTAATATTTCTCCTTATTTTAAATCCAGTTATTTCATTACTAATCTCATGATCCAATGTCATGTCCACCTGTTCTATCTCCCTGGTAAATACTGAGGCAAAGTAATGATTTAATATTTCTGCCATCTATCACTGCCTGTGGTATTATCCTGTCCATCCTTTAGTGGCCCTATTCCCATCCCAACCTTCCTTTTTTATTGATGTGTCTGCAAAATATTTTACTATTTTGTTTTATGTTCCTTGATAATTTAATTTCATAGTTCCTCTTTGCCCTCCTAATTTTTTTTTGAATCTTTTTCTAATCTCTTCATATTTTCTCTTATCATGCTCTCCCCTGCTGTCCATGTACTTAAGGCATGCCTCTTTCTTTACCTTCAATTTTTCCCTTATGGCTTTATTCATCCATGGTATCTCATTAGTGTTTAGCTTGTTCTTGTTTTTTAGCAGAATACATTTTTCCTGGACTCTGTTGAACACTGTCTTAAATGTTTCCCATTGCTGTTCTGTGTCATTGTTTGCCAATATTGTTGTCAATTTTATTTTCCCAAATTCTATTCTCAGCCCCTCAAAATCAGCTTTTCTCTAATCTATTACCCTGGTCTTCATCATACTTATGTCCTTCTCAACTATTATTTTAAAACATATTATATTATATTATGGTCACTATTGCCTAGATGTTCCCCTACTTTTACTTCTCTTATCTGCTCTGGTTCATTCCCCATTACTAGATCCAATAGTGAATCCTCCCTTGTTGGGCTTTTTACATATTGGGTTAGAAAGGAGTCCTGTACACATTGTAGGAACTCCATTCCCTTACCTACCTCTTCTGTCCAATTAATATCGGGGTAGTTGAAATCCCCCATGATGATTATTCTATGTTTTTTACTAATTTTCCTAATTTGTTTGCATATTTCTTCCTCCACCTCCCACTTTTAGGTGGCCTGTAGACTACCTCTATTAGTGTGATTGATCCTTTATTATCTTTAATCTCTATCCACATGGATTCTATTTCTGTCTTGCTGATGACCGTCACTTTTTTCTACTGCCATTATGTTATCCCTAATCAGCACAGCTACTCCACCCCTTTTTCCCCTCTCTATCTTTTCTAAATATGTTATACCCTGCAATGTTTAATTCCCAGTCCTGATTTTTCTGTAGCTGTGTCTCAGTAATCCCTACTATGTCTGGTTCCTCGCAACGCACGATTGCCTCCAGCTCCCCTGTTTTATTACGGACACTGTGCATTACCGTACAGACAGTTTAACTCATTTTTAATAACAGTTCCTTTCACTTGCTTTTTAACCATCTTTTTACACTCCTGTTCTATAACTCCATTTAATCCCTGGCCATCAATATCCTCCCTTTACTCTCCTATGCTCTCATTTCCTGTTGTTTATATTTAGGCTGGTTTCAATTGTTGTAGGTCCCCCCCCCCCATCTTACTAGTTTCAAGCCTTTGCCACCTCCCTATTTACCCTTTCCGCTAGGACACCGGTCCCATCCCGGTTCAGGTGGCGCCTGTCCCATCGGTACAGCTCCTTCCTGTCAATATTGTGTAAATATTCTCCTGATTTTATGCACTAACGTGTGGAAAATTTTTGCTGTCCTGATCTAAATAAATCCTAGGCAATATAGTTATTACAGAGGGGCAATTCTCAATACGGCGGGAAACTCCTTGTCAAAGGTGATCCGTTGCATCGAACAGGATTCTATACCATTTCTCCTGGCAACTGTTTTGAACACTTTCCAGCTCGGACAGGACCAGAAGGATGTTTAATTTCTATTTGCGCTCGAATTGTAACAGAGTGTGCTTCTCATGATGTGCCAGCTGCGGAGATGCTGCACTCGGTCCATCGATTGGGACATTCCAGTCCTTAGAAAAGCTTTGACTGGAAACTCTCCAATCTCCCTGCCTTCTCGTTCTCGGGCCGTTAGCCACCTGCTCACTGTAAGCCGTTGTTCAGCGACTTTAGAAAACAGAAAGCAGAGTTTTACTTTTTATTAAAAATTCTTTTAAGTGCGAACGTTATGGAGCTTTCAGACATAATTAGAGAAACTTAAACTCGACATCGCTTGGTAATCCCATCCAATTTGCACTTCTGTTTCTTATTTACTAGTTTTTCCTCTGCACCACCGAGTACTTTTTAAATGCGATATGAAGGTTTCTGCCTCAACCAGTCTTTCATGCAGTGGTGGGGGTCGGGAACTCACTGCCTGAAAGGGTGGGAGAGGCAGAAACCCTCATCACATTTAAAAAGTACTTGGATGTGCACCTGAAGTGTCGTAACCTACAGGGCTCCGGACCAAGAGCTGGAAAGTGGGATTAGGCTGGAGAGCTCTTTTTCGGCCGGCACAGACACGATGGGCCGAATGGCCTCCTGTGTCGTAAACTTCTATGAAAGTTTGTGTTCTTGGAGCTTTGAAAAGGGCTTTTTTTAAGCTTTGTTGCCTAATCTGGTGAATCAATCCTAAATCAGAACACCGATCTATTGGTATCAACAGCTTGAGATATATGCAAACTAACAGGAACGCTGATTGTGCCCACCCAGGTAGCCCATGTAAGCTTGGGCCGCCTGCTATAGGTAAGCTGCATCGGGAATATTAATTCAACGTGTCGGACCAGTGAGACACGAGAACACAAATTTCAATTGGTAAAAAGGAAATTCAAAATGGATCTTGGAAACTAATGTCTTTACTCCTGAGTGTTTAACTGGAACAATCTGGGGAGTTCTGAATGCCGTTAGATGGGTGAATTGGATTATTAGTGCAATGACCCCGATGAGTCAAGTGGCCTTTTCTCACCCTTGACCTTTTCTTGTGTTCATCCTAACCCGTACAGACTCACTCAGAGAGCGAATATGTCGATGTTGAGATGGAAGATGGCGAAGTAGACGATGGAACTTCATCAACTGAGAAATTATGTGCACCTCCCAGGTCAGTAACGGATTACTTCAACAATTGTCGTCATTTTGCATTCTAAAGAATGTTTTGTAATCAAGTTTCTGCATTTCCTGCCCAGAGCCACAGTGACCGTCCCTTCACTATTTCTCGCCTGTGCCAGTGGGCAGGCACCCATTCGCTGCTGATCGCCTCGCCACAGTGGCTGAGGTGGGAAGTTACTAAAGGGAATGAAGGGTGCACAACCATATTTTGCCACACTGTAGTGCAGCATCGCTGTCTTGCCCTCCCTTAAACGTTATTAAAATGCTTATTTGTTGCCTGACTTTGCTAGTTTTGGAAAAAGCTACTTAAAACTTGCAATTAGCAGCCGCTGGCATTTCGTGAAGCTGGCACAGTGCTATTTTACCACTGCTGGTTGTCTCAATTGTGCTTTATAGTTTCTGTAAAGTATTAAATCATACCACCAACGTCGAATATAAACTTCTCCCCTACTGCAACTTTCCTTCTGATCTCTCTGGGCCGCGCAGCTCTTGCGTCTGGGGTAGGTAATCTGCTCCCAGTTTCTGCAGTCGACCATGAGGAGATGTGGACGAGCACCCCATTGACAACTTTTGGTGATTTTTTTTTCCCCTCCGTGTAGAAGATGCATAATCTCTACTTTGCTTCTCCCTACAATGGCATGACCAGGAATGAGAACACAGGCGTCGGTCGGATCACTCGGCTTAATAGGTTCCTCTTTTCTCATCTACTGAAGGTGCTGATTCTTGTTACGCTTTGGTTCCACAGATGGTGGCTTTCCATTATCATGCCCAAATTGCCATTCTGCAGGTACGAGCCCAGATATGGCTTGCAAGTGGTCTGTTCATCCACAGCAAGTACCACTGGCCGAATCCTGTCCTCGTATGCCATTCACATGGGTGTAAGTTACAGCAGGGGTCAAGGGATAGCAATCCGGGGCAGTATTTTTTTTTTTCTTGCCCCCAACCCAGGTGTGCTGAGGCAAACTGTTGAGTTGAACTAGCTAACTGCACATACCGAGAACTGGACTTCGAACCTTCTGGGATCTCTGGCCTTTATGGCTTACTGCTGCAACAAGCGTATTAACTTTTGTAAAACCTGATTTCCACCTGTTGTCTCCTGCCTCTTGTAATAATTGACTCCTTATTTTTTTTAGGTGGCATTTTCACAATTATTCTCAATCTCGCAAGTTTTCACTTAAGAGAAAGGTAAGCCCTGATGTGCAGCATTAATTTAATCCTGTCTTGCATTCATTCATGTGCGACCTGTGTATTCTGATAGGATAAGCCTTCTGTTAATAATTTTATAAAATGCGGCTTTAGAAGCAGAACTATAGAATCATAGAATGTTAGAGCATTAAAACAGGCCACATGGCCCATCAAGTCTCTGCTGTTGTTTATCTCCAGATCGTCTAATCCCACTGTCCTGCCTGCTCCCCGTACCCTTGAATGTTATTTTTTGCAATGGTTTATTGCAGAAAATTCCTCATTCTAACCACGCTCTGTGTAAAAGAGTTTTTTCCAACCAGCCATTTCATTCTTTTTGTAAGTTTGGACCCTCATTATTGTCTCGCTGCTGGGTGCAAATTATCTGTTGCTATTTTCTTCTTAACCATAACATCAAATGCATCTATCGGGGCACCCGTTAACCTATGTAAACATCTTTACGATCTTGGAGTCCAACCACACCATATTGGGTCTGATAGCTAATTCTTCTATATTTAAAAAAAAAATCCTCCTTTTTTGGGTTGGTCTTGTCTGATAAATTATAGCCCCCTGACTTTGCCCTGTACCTGATAAGTTTGTGCTCTTGTTGCCAATTAGTCTAGTCTCATCAGCCTGGCTTATAGCTCTTTAAATAGTGCTATAATCCCATAGCCCACTGCACCAAAAAGCTTGCCCAATTGTACCATAATCCCTTCATTTGGAAAGCAGCGCAGATCCTAGATGATTTATAGGACCTATTGGGCCCAGGGCTTAAACCAGTACTTCACTCTATATTCTTGTCAGTGCTCTTGTTTCACGTTCTCCCAGTTATTGATAGTAAATTTCTGTGGTCTTCCATACCAGAAAATGTTTACTCTTTCCATTTACCACTTTTCGAAGCAATGGCAGCCAACTCCTACAGCCATAGGCTTGCATGTCTATGCAACAAATAATCTTTTTTTTATTTTAAAGAACTACAGTGCATCCGAGCTGAGGAGGACTAGAAAGAATCCAGTGTTGCATACCATAAGAGAACGAGAGTGGCGCAAACTGATGCAGAAACGTTTCAACGAGTTGAGGGAACTGCTGTTTGAAGATGAGCGGGTTTCTAAGCGTGCCATCCTTGATGAGGTTTGTTAAAAAAAAATTCCCCAGTGTTTTGTTTCTTTTATTTGCTAAAAATCTTCAGAACACTTACCTTCAAGGATACGTTCTACTCTCCTAAATTAACATAAGAAATTCTGGAATTAGAAAAGCCATTCGGCCCATCAAGCTCACTCCTTGCACAGCTCATATGCAATGTGCCGTATCACAGACTCTGCCCCACCTATTTAATCTCCTGAAGGAAGGTTCTGCAGAAATAGTCCCTGATCCCCAAAGGTAATGGAGCAAAACACCAGAATCTGTATCCATCAGTTTCCACTGTTCAACTGTGACCTACTACTGATCACAAGCAGTCCCCACCCTAGTCTTTCCCCTTCTTCCCTAAGCCCAACAACCATCATGTCTCCTGGAGTATTTATTGTTGTACAATATGTACCATGGTTGTACAACTTGTACATTTTCTGCCGTTACTGCTTCTGAAGATGATGGTTGATACTAGTGTGCTTTCACAGGGGCTGTCTACCCTCCAGCACAGCAATTTTTCATGTGCAAGCATGGATATCAACAGGCTACTTGACTTGGAGGTGGGGTGAGAGAGGGAGAGATCTTCGTTAAAGCTGCTCCAAATCTGGTCGTCCTCAGATATCTACCCTGGTACTTCCAGCAGGAGTTGCTAGATCACTCTGAGGAGTATGAACCCTGGATTATACTGTATGTAGTTTTGTTTTTTTTGCTCTTCCATAGTCCAGAAATACTGAAGCTGATTGTCATTCCTCCACCACCGCCCTTGATGTATACAGTACTTAAAAGCCAATATTTCTTATTTTCTGACCATCTGTCCTTTTTTTCCTCCTCTCCAATCTTTGCTGGGATTGCTGAGTCATAGGGTTCGATTTTGCCAGGCCCGAGGAGGCGGGATTGGAGGTGTGTGAGTTGTTAAAATCGCCAAAATGGCAGGCGGGCCCGATCCCGCCTCTGAGCAATTTTCCCAAATGCGTGTTTTCTGACCCCCTTTCCATCCCGCCTCCAAGAGGCGGTATAGGCCCTTAACAACCATTTAATTGCCTCTATTATCCCATTTTGAGAGGCCTTTCCGATTTTCAGACATTCCCCCCCATCCTACACGCCTCCTCTGGAACACGCCAGGTAATCCTGGCGGCCTCACAAGTGGATTGCTTACTCACAGCTGCAGCTCCACCATTACAAAGGAGTTTTCACCAATGATCATTTGCAGGTGGCAGAACTTTGTTGTTTCAGGTCTGGGGGAACTGTTAGCAGACATACTCAGTGTTGTGGAAGTTTGGAGCCTGACTCCCACCTCCAGTGTGACCTCCTGGGAAACCCCTCTCCCCACCTTGACTGAGCGCTTCCTCAACTGAGGCATATACCAGAAGCATGGCGACCATTTAATTCCTTTCCTCCTGGACATCAGATTCAGACGCAGACCAGCCGCGGCAGCAGCAGAACCATGAGCAACAGGAGCGCCAAGCTGCTGCTCATCCACCTGAAGATGCACAGGCCAGAAGGCGCCAGCACGCTACAACGTTGCTGCCCGGGATGCAAGGGACGCACTCATCCTGGCCAGATTTGCTTAGCCTGCACAATCAAACACTTTAGTCTCGCTCCTTCTTACCAGAGCATCGACAATGGACAAGAACCTGCGGAATCCTATCACTCTGACCACCATTCTGACAATCCTCAATGTGAAAGTCCCATTTGCGAAATGACAGGCCACAACTTCAACAGTTTGCCATCAAAACACTTTATAATACAATCACAATGATGGCTGTTCCAAAAACAAAACAACACAGCACCCAAGTGACTAGCCTTGTGACTACTTGTGCTTTATCTTCCTCTTACGCGTGCTACGTGGTGCTTCCCCTGTGGCTTCAGTAGATGTGGAGGTCTCTTGCTGCTCCTGTCTCGGCGCCTTTGGCAGGCGTCCTCTGGGGTGGCGAACCTGTGCGGGCAGTCTGCTGCTCCTGTGGCTGTGCAGGGGCTGAGACGCCCATCTCAGTTGGGTGAGGACTCTGGTGGGGCATGGTCGTGTGAATGCTTGGAGGAGCCCCCACTTGTTGTCTGCTGCCAACATCCCACTCATGGGTCAGCCCCACTTCAGAGCTAGCAAGTGGCTTGACAACACCTTGCTGCACTGCAGGGGGGCCACGAGGACCCATTTCTGCACTGGAAGTCCTACTCCAGAGGACTTGCATGAAGGTCTAGTTTGTTTGCTCAATAGCTGACCATCGCTCTTCAAGAGATGTCATTCTATTCTGAACAATGACCATGTTTTCAATACCCTAGCGACTAAGCTCCTCCATGGACGTAGCCATCCTCTCCTCTACCGTAGCCATCCTCTCTATCACGGTAGCCAGCCTTACCATGGAGGTAGCCATCCTTTCCACGTAGGTTACCATCCTTTCCGCGGTGATGCCTCCACAAAGGCTCTGCTCATGTTCGCGATGGACTCCTCCATTCACTCCACACTCGCAGCGACCCTGGAGACAAAACCTGCCAGAGACTCCTGCACCTGTTCCTGGAGTTCCAGCACCGCTCTCCTTCTGGATGGACCCGGAGGCACAGGGTCGACATGCAGCAGAGCCGAGCTGGCAGAGTCCTGCGCCCTCCGACGAGGACTCTCCACTGCTGTCCCTGCCTCCACCACCTGCTGATGCTCATTTGTGAACTGTGATACACCAGGTGCCAACACTACTCTATCTCGCGAAGGTCCCACCGAGGTGTGAGTGTCTGTGCTGGTGCTGGGTGCGCTGAATTCTGCTGACGCTGCGCCCTCAGAGGTTGCAGCTTCCTCTGAGGAGTCTGGAAGCTCAGGCTGTTCCTCCTGGATAGTGGGGACGGGGGCTTTTGATGGTCCTGTGGGGAAGTAAAAGAAAGAGTTAGAGATGTGAGGCCAAGGTTACATGCACCTTGAATAGTGCAGATGATCATAAGTCAATCTGTTAGAGCATCAGAATCATTATCAGTGACTCATGCAATGTCAATGAGAGAGATTCCAAACTATTCTGTCACCAGCTTGCTGTGATGCGCCTGTGTGCCCGTCCCCCACTTTGGTACCCTCCTCGATCCCGGCGATTTTCAGGGCCGTCTCCTCCCAGGGGGTGAGCTGGGCTACTGAGGGTGGCCCTCCTCCTGTCATGGCTCTTTACCTCTTATTGTGGGCTCTCTTTTCCTGCAATGAGGGACACAAGTGGAGTTTGAGTGAGAATGAAGGAGTGAGTGTAGAAAATCCATAGCATAGATGCTTAGAAGGAGACAAAGGGCCCTCCTTGTGTGTTGTAAGTTGTTGTCATGGCATCACAGTGATAGGGAGTGTGAGGGCTGCATGGTCGAATAGATAAGTGAATGTGACCATAGAGAGGGAGGGAATGGGTAAGGGTGCAGGGATGTAAGTGGCATGTGGAGGAAGAGGTTGGCAAAGCAGAGTGCTGGTGAGGAGAGGCGCTGGGGATCAGATTGAGGGTGATGGGAAAGTCATACTCACTTTTCCTGTGCGGAGAAGGTCATGAAACCTCTTCCTGCATTGCAGCCAGCTTCTGCAGCTCAGCGAAATGGAGTTGACCTCCTGGGCCACTTGCAGCCTCGCAGCTTTTGTCTGCTGGGGTGGTTTTTTTCTCCCTGAGGAAGGGAACGGCACCTCCTTATTACAGCTGGCTCTGTACACCAGAGCTTGGAGGGAGGGCTCATCAAATCGAGGAGCACACTTTTGCTTGATCGTTGACATTTTCCACAATTCAACTCCTTCATATAAATTGCAGAGCCTTTGCAGTCTCCAGAAGAAGCAAGGCTGCTTGCAGGCCTTAAATCTAACAGCACTGATGACGTCATCAGAGGCGACTTTCTGTATGAAAAGACTCATTGGGCCGGGGATTCCCACACGCAGGAAATCAGTTGCCTAATTAGGGGAAAATCCCACTTTTTCAACACTTCACTTAGGAGTCGTGGTCCTGACATGATTTCCACCTGACATGCCCCAGCCCGCCCACACTGACACGCCCCAGCCCGCCCACACTGACACGCCCCAGCCCGCCCACACTGACACGCCCCAGCCCGCCCACACTGACACGCCCCAGCCCGCCCCCACTGACACGCCCCAGCCCGCCCACACTGACACGCCCCAGCCCGCCCACACTGACACGCCCCAGCCCGCCCCCACTGACACGCCCCAGCCCGCCCACACTGACACGCCCCAGCCCGCCCACACTGACACGCCCCAGCCCGCCCACACTGACACGCCCCAGCCCGCCCCCACTGACACGCCCCAGCCCGCCCACACTGACACGCCCCAGCCCGCCCACACTGACAAAATCCAGCCCATAGTCAACAGCATAGAAGGCGGCCATTCGGCCCATCGAGTCCACGCCGGCTCTATGTAGAGCAATCCAGTCAGTCCAGAGTGGTAGAGTACAATGCCATGAGGGGCGAGCAACCGTTCAGTACCTCGCCTAAGAGATTGTTCTTCCTGTACAAACCTCACCAGTGCAGATTGCTTGATCCTGTGCAGCATATAGTTTATCCATTCCTCCCCAGCCGCCGCCTCCTCCCTCCTTCTGGAAATACTTAGTCTGGTTAATTGTTGCCTCATGGAATCTGTGCACTACTCAATCCATTAAAAAAAAATTTAGGCTCTGCAATATTGTAAATGTAAACTGACTCCTAAATAACAATTTTTACACTGCTGGCTTTACATCTGCTGGTTTCCATTTTGTTTACGTGGTAAATGAGTGTGTTTTATGGAGTGGAACTAACTGTCTCCAGTGACATTTGCTGAATTTTGTTTTCAGCATTGTCTGTTAGGTTTTTTTTTGAAACAAGAGTATGACCAACATTGTACAGGAAACTTTGGTTTATCCGGAGGTTAACTGTCCGGAATGCTCGAGCCGTTTCGTTAGGTTTTTTTTCTTTTTGTTTTTTTTTTCACCAGTCAGGCTCTGCCAGGTCTCGCTGAAGCTGTTGCTAAGCTACAGAGACGCTTGCCAGGTACGGCCGACTGTTTAGAAGCTGTTGCAACAGGGTTTGTTGCCAGATACGGAGCTCAAAATCTCCGTATGTTTCAACATTAGCGCTGGTTTGTCCGGCAGTTTTGATGGGACGGCAACAGCTCGGTCCCGTCGGTGCCGGATAGCACAAAGTTTCCTGTAATGGTATCTACTGGCCAAGCAAGAGAGGGAGAGAATGACACTGCTGTACACACAGAAAAGATACTTAGCCAATGACGTATGGCAGTAATGGGTCGTAGGGTACAAATCTGAAGTTCAAGTGGAAATGTCCAGTGGTTGACTCTATCCCCAGCTGAAACCTGAGACCCCTGGCTTGAAATACAGCCCTCCCAAGTTTTATTTGTAACATATAAGGATTCTTTCTGCTGGAGTAAATTTAGAAGTGTTTCTGAAGAAATTGTAACCGAGTGCCAACAGAACAGAATTGTACAGTATGATGTGTGTGTATGTCCATAAGAAAATGATAAAAGTACATATTGCAAATCTGCTTTGAATTAGGATTGCTTTCTTGTTTAGTTTTTAGTTTTAAAATTTAATTCTCTCCACTGTTTCAAATTACTTTTTCCCCCAATTATGAAACATTAGCGGGGGGGAATTCAGTATCGCTCCGTTTGGGGCGCCATTATCGGCCGTGCGCAAAGTTTAGTGCCTGCCGCTAATTATCGCCTCTGACTGCAAACTTGGCTTTTATCGCCCCTGGAGATGATTAGAGCGCTAAATCAGGCGCTTCACAACCGTCTTAAGGCGCAAAGGTTGAGGAGCGAGGCGCTACCTCAGCACGCTGGCGAAGCTCATGTGATGTCAGTCAGCAATGGAACACAGACACACTGGCGCCGGCCAGTTCTTAAAGGGGAGGGTCGATCTTGCTCTCCATCCACATCCTGCTCATTGCAGCCTTGAATCTCAGCCTGGAGAGATCTGTACATCAAATCTGCTGGAAAGAACAATGGAGAGACCCAGGGAAAGACCCAGAGTGCAGCCCCCACAGTCTCTTCTAAATCAGTACAAGGAAGGGCAAATCAAAATGAACCTGCAAAGTGCTGCTCAGTACCCAAAACTCCTTCACACAGCGTTGAATCTCTCCAGAAGTCTTTCTCTCTCTCTCAGAATGCGTGGTGCAAAAATGTCACCAGCAAAAAAAGGCAGGAAGCGCTCGCCTTTAAATAGCGCTCCCCCAGTCCCTTCCCGACTGCAAAACGCTCCCCTCAACCGGTAAGGCAGGGGGCGCCACTCAATATCCAGTCCGGGGCGTTGCGCACTCAACTGACGTCATGATCTACCGGCGCAGGAGATCGTGGCGGTAGTGTTTAGCGCCGCCGCAAAATGTCTAGTTAATTTCGTGAGCGGCGCAAACATCGCCGCGCCCGGGCGCTAGTTGCTTTGCGCCCCATTAGCGCCAACGGGAGGCGCAAACCAACTGAATATTTCCCCCCAGAAGCCTGTTGATTGAAGCAAGTCAAATGTCTGTGTGCAATGACACCAGCTTAAAGCTATTCCAGAACAAATTGAAATGGGAGTCCTACCAAGACAAAGCAATTTAGAAATCAAAGGAATTGTGATTTGATTCAAATGAATTTAAGGGGGGTGGGGTGTGGGAAGAGGAAGAAAACATCAATTGTTTAACATTTTTGTATGACAGATAATTGCTGATAACTTTATCAGGGATACCAGCCAATTTTCCCTTTAACTCTTTTTTGGGTGCGCAGCCCATTCAAAATACCGCGCATGCGTGGTTTTTCCTATTTAAAAGCCAGTGAGCGCAGAGCGCCGCGCAGCTTAAAGGGAACATTGGTACCAGCTCGGTGATTAGCTTGAAGGTGCAAACAACCTGAATTTGTGCAGATGGTCATCAAGCTGGAGTGCTTCAGAATCTACAATGCGCTAATTCAGCACACGCTGTCTGTGTTGAGTTTGGCAACCTGCACAAGCCATTTTCTGTATATCAGTATTTATTATTTGAACAGAAATAATAAAATGATGCCAAATCCCAGCAAAAGGGTGTTGATCACAATGTTTTGTAACTTTTTTAATTCTTTAAGTGGTCACGTAACCTCTGGCCAGTTGCTGCTCTCGGTGATGTGTAACATTGCTCCATGCAGAGAGCGTTTCATTATTTCATTGTTTCTGTCCCCACAGGCCATTAGTGAAATCCAGAATTTGTGTCAACAAGGCCAAAACCTCTGCGTGGAGAAAAAGCTGCTGGTGAAAAAACACAAGGCATTGTTAAAAATAATCTCCGTCCTCTCTGGTGAGGCTCCTCTTTTCTGCCTTTGCACTACTGTAAATGCTAATTTTAGTGATTTCTTTGAGGTGGTTGAAAGTCAGATGAGTTTGACTAGCCTTTTCTTTTTGTTTGTATGTTAATCATTAGTTCAGTCAAGCTGTGCATGTGGCACTGTGATGCGCCATTTTTCATTACCTCGCTACAGTATTTGTAGTTGCCTGAAGCAGCCCTTGCGGTTCATGCAAGAAAGATTTGCCTTAGAAAATAAAATAAAACCTTTCAATCTAAATCAGAAAATGCTGGAAATATCCAGCAAGCCTGTCAGCATCTGTACGAGAAAGGAGCATCCTCTCTAAGGCTTTGACATAAGAAATAGGAGCTGGAGTCAGCCATTCGGCCCCTTGAGCCTGTTCCGCCATTCAATAAGATCATGGCCGATCTTCTACCTCAACTCCACCTTCCTGCACTATCCCCATATCCCTTAATTCCCTTCGTTCCCAAAAATCTGTCGATCTCTGTCTTGAATATACTCAACGACTGAGCCTCCACAGCCCTCTGGGGTAGAGAATTCCAAAGATTCACCACCCTCTGAGTGAAGAAATTTCTCCTCATCTCAGTCCTAAATGGCCTGAGACTGTGACCCCGTGTTCTAGATTCCCCAGCTAGGGGCAACATTTTCCCAGCATTAACCCTGTCAAGCCCCTTAAGAATTTTATGTTGCAATTAGATCACCTCTCATTCTTCTAAACTCTAGGGAATATAGGCCTGGTCTACTCAATCTCTCCTCATAGGGCAATCCCCTCATCCCAGGAACCAGTCTAGTGAACCCTCGCTGCACTCCCTCTAAGGCAAGTATGCCTTTCCTTAGGTAAGGAGACCAGAACTGTACACAGTACTCCAAGGTGTGACCTCACCAATGCCCTGTATAATTGTAGCAAGACTTCTTTACTCTTATACTCTAATCACTTTGTAACAAAAGCTAACATACCACTTGCTTTCCTAATAACCCAGATTTCCATTTTGTAGCACCTTACCACGTGTCTCAAACAGCCCAAAGCACTTCATGTATTACTTTTGTAATGCACATCGTTAACTAATTCTTCAGCATTGTGGTTGGTGCTTTGGGAAGGAAAGTGTTAAACTTTCTGGTTTATCAATGTCCCTTTGCAACTTTCTGCTCCCAGCTACACTACTTACTGTGCCACCTGCCTTGGTGTCGTCAGCAAACAAAATGCAAATGATCTGTCCAGGAAGTCAAAATGCCAAAGCTAAGATCTCATCAGTCTCTTGCATCTATATAAATTTACCCAGTGTTTAATTAACAGCAATTAAGCTTTGTAATGTTAAGGCATATACTTTACATGGTATAATGTTCCTGATCCTGTAAAACCACTGACTTACGATATAGACAAGTGTGAGGTGGTGCATTTTGGTAGGAGGAATAAGGAGGCCATTTACTGATGGCGGTCTTTTAAAATTATGTAGGAGTTCAGTAGGGTAGATGAGAAGATGTTTCCACACGGGAAGTGCCAAACTAGGAGCCATAAAGATAAGATGGTCTCTAATAAATCAGAAGAAACTTATTTTACTCAGAGTGGTGAGAATGTGGAACTCGCTACCACAGGGAGTGGTTGAGGCGAATAGTGTCGATGCATTTAAGGGGAAGCTCGATAAACACATGAGGGAGAAAGGAATAGAAGGATATGTTGATGGGGTTGGATGACGTAAGGTGGGAGGAGGCTCGTGTGGAGCATAAATACCGGCACGGACCAGTTAGGCTGAAGGCCTGTTTCTGTGTAATCAACCACAGCAATGACTAGTAATCTCAAATTCCACTGTGGCGTTTACTGGTAGCACAAAGGCTGGAAAATTTGGTGTACTGGTTGGCAGGAAATCTTTAACACTTCCTGCAACTAATGCAAGACTCAGCAAACCTGGTTCAACAAATTACGCTTCAATCTGTTTTTGAACAAGGACAGAGTTCTAAAACCTGGGTACGAAACTTTGCCTCTGGTATTCCATATCCTGTATGGATTGTTGCAGGGTGTTGGATACAGCTGACAGCTCTTGTAATTGAGTACCTCTGTTTCCACCCATTTCCCCCTCCTTTTAATCACTTTGCTGGGGTACTGTTGCACAGACATCATAGGCTCCAGCACCTTGCCTCGAGTTATTCTTCCAGACACGGTGTCAACAGACATCTCAAAACTGTGAAGAGTATCACAGCTGAGCTCAATCCTATTTATGTCTCTCTCTCTCTTCCCCGTCCCGCCCCCACTCTCAATGTGTCTGTCTTCATTCCAGAAGAAGTCACTGGTTAGTAATTTAAAAGTAGAGACCCTGGTTGACTGTATTTCAACTTCCCAGCAACACCGAGGTGGAGATCAGCCAAGTTTGTATGGATCAAGAGGCGTGCCTAGGACCTTTCAATACTTAGTATTACAATGCCTCTTGCCTCCATGTTTGCAGATTAAATGTGAATTTTATGTACATTATACAGCAGAGAAGAAACTTAAAAATCAGAAAAGTGCTGCTGCTGTTTGTGAGAAGAATAGTGAGGACTATGATCAAAATGGACCACCTGTTTCTACAGAGCAGGGCGTAAGTATGAAGTGTTTTACTTGCTTTTCAATCGATCTACAGACTCATTTAATGGGGTCCAGCAAAATATTTCCCCCTCAGTATGGACCGAGTCTGTGCTGCCCTCTAACCGAGCAGAGTGGTGTGGATATGGAGTCAGTGCTGCCCCCATAGAGCAGAGTGGTGTGGATATGGGGTCAGTGCTGCCCCCATAGAGCAGAGTGGTGTGGATATGGGGTCAGTGCTGCCCTCTGACCGTGAGCAGAGTGGTGTGGATATGGGGTCAGTGCTGCCCCCATAGAGCAGAGTGGTGTGGATATGGGGTCAGTGCTGCCCTCTGACCGTGAGCAGAGTGGTGTGGATATGGAGTCAGTGCTGCCCCCATAGAGCAGAGTGGTGTGGATATGGAATGGTTGGGGGAGGGGGAAGAGAGGGGAAGATTAACTGTAAAAATGAACAAAGAATTGTCAAATTTGATGTATTCAATTTAAAATACGTTAACTTATACTTTGTGTTTTCAGCTATCGCCTGCTGTAAAGGGGAACAATGAAGACTCCGCACTGGTGCCAATTGCTGGTAAGATTTCGCTCACACTTTAGTGACGTGTAACAGAACTGTGCAGCTATTTGTGATCTCGCCAATACTGATGTTCGGGAACCAACTGTTATCAGAGAGAGAGATAATTAATGGTCTGAAATGAGAAAGATGTGATTTTATTCCATCTGTTGTGAGATGCATCACTTCTCTTACCCTGCCCCCCCCCCCCCCCCGGACCATCACAACTAAATCTCAAAAAGATGCAGGTATCCCCACCTCCAGAAACCTCTGCCTGGAAACTCTCGAGGTGCTTGCAGACTCTTTTTTAAATTATTCTCGGCCTCGCCTACATTGTAGGAGTAGGATGAGCCAGTTCTGTTCACGATGTAAGGTAACGAGGACGTTGAATCATCTTTAAAAGGAGGTTGTGCAGCCAGCTGGTAACCCACTTCAGAATGGAACTGGCCAGTCTGCAGTCTTCACTGGATTGCTCTTCGGCAGAGCCAGCGCAGACACGATGGACCCAATGGTCTCCTTCTGTGCTGTACTATTCCATGATTCTAACTGAATAACTGGTCTGAGGTTGCAGGGTCATTAGTCTGTCATCTACAGGAAACTTTCCATTAACCGGCACCTAAATAACCGGAAATGTCGGTTAACTGGCAAAATTCAGGAGTAGGTTCAGGTAACTTTTATTACTTTTATTACTCCATTTGTTGCTGTGCAAGGGTGTGGCTGCAGCTGTTGCTAAGCTACAGAGACACTTGCAACTTGTGGCCATTGTTCTGAAGCTGTTGCTAAGCAACAGGGTTTGTTGCTTTATACGGAGCTCTCAGCTCTCCCTATCTTTTACTATAGCGTTCGGTTATCCGGAATTTTTGATGAACCGGCACCACGTCGGTCCCGTCCGTGCCGGATTAAAAAAAGTTTCCTGTACTTGGCACACTGGACGATGGATAATATCCACTTTATTGCTTGAGTGGAGAGGAGGTCATTAAATGATGTTAGGAGTTGTGAACTGCCTCCGAGTTCACCAGCAGTGGCACCTGGAGGTCATTATTGCTCTGGATCAGCAGGGTAATAGCAACTACCTCCACTCGTATTGTAACATCGTAATGACAACCTGCATCTATATAGCGCCTTTAACGTAGTAAAACGTCCCAAGGGGCTTCACAGGCATGTTATCGGACAGAGTTTTGACACCAAGCCATATCGAGACATGATCAAACTCTTGGACAAAGTTAAGTTTTAAGGAGTGTCTTAAAGGAGAGAAGCGGAGAGGCTTAGGGAGGGAATTCCAGAGCTTGGGGCCTAGGCAGCTGAAGGCCCGGCCACCAATGGTGAGGCGATGGAAATCGGGGATGTGCAGGAAGCCAGAATTGGAGGAACGCAGAGTTCAAGGGTTGTAGGGCTGGAGGACATTAGAGAATGGGAAGGATTTGAACACAAGGATGAGTATTTTAAATTTGAGGTGATGGCAGATTGAGCCATTATGCACAAAAACATCTTATATTGTTATAGCGCTGTTAATGCAGCAAAATGTCCCAAAGTAGAGGATGGGCACTGAGTGGTGGGAGATCCGCTCCTAGTTCTTTTCTCACCATTGCTCGATGTCCATTTTTAGCTTTGGGACATTTTATTACATTACTATCACTAAAAAGGAATAAAGACTTGCATTTCTATAGTGCCTTTCACAACTTCAGAACATCCCAAAGCACTTTACAGCCAATTAAGTACTTTTTTTGAAGTGTAGTCACTGTTGTAATGTAGGAAACGCGGTAGCCAATTTACGCACAGCAAGCTCCCACAAACAGCAATGTGATGATGACCAGATCATCTGTTTTTAGTGATGTTGATTGGATAAATATTGGACACCGGGGATAACTCTCCTGCTCTTCTTTGAAATAGTGCCAAGGGTTCTTTTACGTCCACCTGAGAGAGCAGACGGGGCTTAGGTTTAACGTCTCATCCGAAAGACGGCACCTCCGACAGTGCAGCGCTCCCTCCGTACTGCACTGGAGTGTCAGCCTAGATTTTTTTTTGCTCAAATCTCTTGGGTGGGACTTGAACCAACAACCTACTGACAGAGGCGAGGGTGCTACCAACTGAGCATGGCTGACGCTATAAAAATGGAAAGTAGTTTGTGTGTTATGATGGTGAAGTATGGGTGTGGTTAGTTACTAGGTGCTTCTACATTTACAAATCCCTCCATTGCTTTACCCCTCCCTATCTCTCTCTCTCTCACCTCCTCCACCCCTACAACCCTCAGATCTCTGCATTCCTCCAACTCTAGCTTTGTGCATCCCCCACTCCCTTCGCACGTAAATGAGGGTGGGGGTAGGAGATTGAGGGAGTGCACACTGAGTACTATGAACAGTTCTGGTCTCTATTATAATATAGAGGCACTGGAGAAGGTGCAAAAACAATTTACTAGGATGATGCCAGTACAGAGTTACAGCCATCAGAAAAGAATGAATGGCTGGGCTCTTCTCTTTAGATAGGGTAGAGGAGTGGCCTGAGGTCTAATATTATGGAATGGTTTGATAGGGTAGAGGGTAGATGTAGAAAAGATGTCTCCACTTGAAGGGGAGACCAGAACTAGGGGCCATAAGTACAATATAGTCACTAATAAATCCAATAAGGAATTCAGGAGAAACTTCTTTACCCAGAGAGTGGTGAGAATGTGGATCTCGCTACCACAGGGAGTGGTTTGAGGCGAATAGCATCGATGCATTTAAGGGGAAGCTAGATAAACACATGATAGAGAAAGGAATAGAAGGATATGCTGATGGGGTGAGATGAAAAGGGTGGGAGGAGGCTGGTGTGGAGCAGAAACACCAGCGTTGGACCAGTTGGGCCAAATGGCCTGTTTCTGTGCTGTAAATACTGTGTAATATTACCTGAGTTTTTATCGTTGTCAACTTGGTTACAGTGAATCTGGTGGTAGTTCACTAAACCTGTGGGGAAAAAAATGCAGACGACGGCAGGAAAATGGCACGCTTGCTGTCTGGTGCGCTGGTGAAATAAAAGTGCCACTTCTTTACCATATTCTTGCTACCCATGCAACTTAAATGGGACTGGACTTAGTCTGCTGTAAAGAATGAACTGTGTACAGCACCTTATCAATGAGCTGTTGTACAGGAAACTCTTTCTTTATCCGGGACCGGCGTGGTGCCGGTTGATCAAAAGGTCCGGATTACAGAGAGGTATACTTACCAAGGTACAAGAGCCCCATACACGGCCACAGGTGCAGGAGTCCCGGTTACACGGCCACAGATCCAGGAGTCCCTGTTGCACGGCCACCGGTGCAGGAGTCCCGGTTACACGGCCACAGGTGCAGGAGTCCCGGTTACACGGCCACAGATCCAGGAGTCCCTGTTGCACGGCCACAGGTGCAGGAGTCCCGGTTACACGGCCACAGGTGCAGGAGCCCCGTACACGGCCACAGGTGCAGGAGTCCCTGTTGCACGGCCACAGGTGCAGGAGCCCTGGTTACACGGCCACAGGTGCAAGAGCCCCGGTTACACGGCCACAGGTGCAGGAGCCCCGGTTACACGGCCACAGGTGCAAGAGCCCCGGTTACACGGCCACAGGTGCAGGAACTCCGGTTACACGCCCACAGATCCAGGAGTCCCTGTTGCGCGGCCACAGGTGCAGGAACTCCGGTTACACGGCCACAGATCCAGGAACCCCGGTTACACGGCCACTAATATATAGTAAAACTTACCTGAACCTACTCCTGAATGTTGCCGGTTAAGAGAGATTTCCGGATATTTAGGTGCCGGTTAAGAGAGAGTTTCCTGTACTTGGCGTTGTTGGTTGAGGGAGGAACGTTAGTCATGACACCAGGTGGACTCCCTGCTCTTCAAGTAATGTCGTGCCTCATTCAAAAGACAATCCAGCACTGCACTCGAGTGTTGGAATTGAACCTTCTGACTCGGAGGTGGGTGCTCAGAGCCAAACTAATACTCTATAAAAAGTACTTGTGTGTTGCCAAGTAAAATGAGACGAACAGTACATTACATCCAGCCCCAAAATCGCTCTCTTTTTGATGCATGACTTATTTTTTAAATGCCAGTGTTTAAAATTTGACATTTTGGAAACTCTTTTACTTCTAATCTTTTTTAAATGTATTTGCCACAGGAACTCCTTTTCACCTGCTCCTCGAGAAAATTGCAGTTTCCCCCCATGGTGAGGAGTTTGGAAGATACAGTCCTGTTCTCCAGGCGGAGGCAGGCGGCACAAAGGGAGTAATGCCAGGGAGTGCTGCCATAGCCCAGCGAGAAGAGGCACATTCAGCTTTTTCAGGTACAGTAGCTCCGAAAGAGTGCGTTGATAGTTTTAGAAGGATACATAGAAACATAGAAGATAGGAGCAGGAATAGGCCATTCGGCCCTTCGAGCCTGCTCCGCCATTCAATGAGATCATGGCTGATCATCCAAATTCAGTACCCTGTCCCTGCCTTTTCCCCATATCCCTTGATCCCTTTAACCTCAAGAAATATATCCAACTCTTTCTTGAATATATTTAATGAACTAGCCTCCACCGCCCTCTGTGGCAGAGAATTCCACAGGTTCACCACTCTCTGGGTGAAGAAATTCCTCCTCATTTCAGTCCTAAATGGCTTACCCCTTATCCTTAGACTATGACCCCTGGTTCTGGACTCCCCGGCCATCAGAAACATCCTTCCTGCATCTAGTCTGTCCAGACCTGACAGAATTTTATAGGTTTCGATGAGATCCCCTCTCAATCTTCTAAACTCCAGTGAGTATAAGCCCAATCGACACAATCTATCCTCATACGTCATTCCTGCCATCCCAGGTATCAGTCTGGTGAATCTTCGCTGCACTCCCTCCATGGCAAGAACATCCTTCCTCAGGTAAGGCGACCAAAACTGCACACAATACTCAAGATGTGGTCTCACCAAGGCCCTGTACAACTGCAGCAAGACATCCTTGCTCCTGTACTCGAACCCTCTCGCTACGAAGGCCAACATACCATTTGCCTTCTTAACCGCCTGCTGCACCTGCATGCTCACCTTCAGCGACTGGTGCACAAGGACACCCAGGTCTCTTTGCACTTCCCCTTCTCCCAATCTATTGCCATTCAAATAATAATCTGCCTTCCTATTTTTGCCACCAAAGTGGATAATGTTGGGAATGGGCAGTGCTACCTAGCCCTAAGATACAGCGAGGCTGCTACCCACCCTCCCCTCGTCCAGGAGAGAACGTTGCTCCCGAGCACCTTCCAGTGGCCAGTTACTGACTGGAGGTTGATAACCTGCTCACCTTTTTTGGAAATTATGGTATGGCACCGAGGCAGAAGAGAAAAATTGAGCACAGCTAAGATTTCATGGTGCTCTGCCATTTTATCTGTCAAAAGTAGTTTCTGTCCATTCTACTGAAGGTTTTATTTTAAGTCCTGTTTGTCCTTATTTAATTGCTAAATTGAATGACTCATTGCAAACAAAATGTGGAGGCAGGGGCCCATTCACTTGTGCCAACTAACTGATTTGTGTCTGGCCTTGAGTGTCTGCCAACTACACGTCGTCTCTCCTTTTTGGTCCAACTTCATCATTTGTCGGGATTAAATTTGACTTGGTAACAAATGGAGATGGAAGTGTCTTGTCTGTGCACCAGTGATCATCCTGCCCCATATTGTGGGGGGGGGGGGAGGGGGTGGAGAAACAGCTTTCACTGCTGTCGCACAGGGAAGACCACAAAAAAGAATCTGCTACTCCTGAAAGTAAAGCCGAACGGAAGGAAAGAACTTGCATTTGTATAGCGCCTCGCACAAACGGCAATGAGAGAATCCCTCATCAAAATATCACAAAAACAGATTATCTGGTCAAGACTACCATGCTCCCCTTTGAGTTCTTACAAAAAAGTACAGTACTGCTTTAGTCGGGGGAGGGGGGAAGGGAAAGTTACTATAATTGGCTTTTACATAGGGTGTGTCAAAAGAGGTGAATCTTTTGACATCTTTACAGCATTATTCTGTTTTTAAATTCTTGTCCTTTTTTATATATATTTAAAAAAAGCTAGATTGATTTTTTGTCAGTCACCAGTGTAGGCTTTTATAAAATCCTCCAACTTTGAGGACACCGGTATTACTGCAGCTTTAGCTTGTGGCTGTGAGGAAACCTGACGTTCTGGTCAGATGGAGGCTATGGTTCCCACTAAATCAAGAGCTGACTCTTGCAAGTAGCTGCACTGGGAACGAGACTGGACATCCTCGGGGCTCCTGGGTGTCGACGTTCCCCGTGGTAGTGGTAGCGGAGCGCTTCCGTGGAATCGACCACCACCGAGTTTGCGAATCGGTGTCCTGTCTTAAATGAAATACTGTGATACATTTGGAACTGGCCACCGGGCCTCGGCTGTGAATGAGCATGGTGTGGATTTTCTGTGTGTTTGCTATTTATTTCGTTGGCATGTTCATAAAATGTGTTTTTTGTGGCCACTTCTAAATGTGCTGAACAAATGGTAACTTGTGTTTTCAGAGTGTAGTAACATTTCTCTTGATTCTTTTTTTTACATAGCGGGCACTTCACACACATCGTCATCAGCACAGCTGAGAGGGGAAATGGTCATGCGGAAGCTTCCAGAAACATTAGGAAAAGTCCCTGGTACATTATCAACAGCCATTGATGTAGCATCGTGGCGCCTTAGGACTGTGCAGGATGGGGAACAGCATGTGAATGCAATGGGCCTGAATTTCAAATCTCTAAACTATCTACTGCCATCAAATGGAGGCCAACCTGTTGGTCTTGAAAAGCCATCACAGGAGACTTTGTGTTGGTCAAAGTCAACAAGCAAGGACTCCACTGCAGAGTCTTTGGGAAAGGGTCAAACCGATTCAAGATCAGCAGTAAAAGGGAAACTGCAGGCTATCAGATCAACAAAAGGGCAGGACATTCTTCAAAAACTGGCTAAGAAGGTGCAAGAGGCTGGAATCAAACCATGGACATGGAAATCAAAACGAGAAGATTCAGAAAATGTCCCGCACAACTTGTTTGACAGTGCGAGCAAGTCGATGCAGTGCTTCCAAAAGGCTTCCACCTCTGTTAGTGAGGCCCCCATCACCCAGTGTGGGTATACAGAGACAACTGAGCTCCTTGTGAAGGGCAAAAGCTTGCATAGTCTTCTGCCAGACCAAACACTGAAGCAGATCCCATCATTGAACAGAGGGGGAATGGGGCAAATGGAGGCTGAGTTAGACATGGATTCAGCCTCCTCGGACGGCTCTACAACAGCAACCTGTGCAGCCAGAGAGCCCAAAATATTTATATCTTCCGTAGACATTCATTCTGCCAATGAAGCAAATGCAAACGGAGGCTACTTGCTGCTGGATTCCACACAGTAGCCTGTTAAAGGCTCCTAAGCGGAGGAGCTCTGCCTGTAACGCACGTTACTGTCTTCTCGCTTTCTCTTCCACTCCTGTGCTGATGATCTCGCCACGCCTTAATGGAAAGACTGGCTGAGCAACAGAGGCCAGGAAAGTTGGACCGGTCTTTTGAATAACTGGGATTAGGCTCAGCCTGAGGCAAGTTTCTAAAACTAATAGCAGGGGACCGTACCCCATGCTAATGTCGGACTTGGATCGACTCAATGTTTACACGCAACCTTTTTAAGCTGTTTAAGAAAGTCTTGCTATGCTGCTTCCTCGGCTGAACAAAGGCCGAGTTCTCTCCTCCACCGCGGTTACTTTCCTTCCAGCAGGAAGAGTGTGAGCAGAGAGGGGTAGCTCTATGAGCGAATAGAACTGCAGGTTGTACAACTCTGGACTTTGCTGCAATATTAGCACTTGCGAAAAGGTGGGCAGGGGGCAGGGGGAAATCGAACCAGAATGAAATGATTTATGTGACGAACACATCCCAGAAAGTTAGAATATCTGTTGGAATGTTTTGTATTTATGGAGCTATCAACAGTAATAAACTCACTACTCCGTCCTATCCCACGTAGGTCAGTACTTGAGGCAATCTACTTCATCTGCAAAAATAAACCATGTTTTTTTTTTAATGTGAGCAAGAGGACCCATATTCTGCCTTATTAGGGCAACAGAAAGTTATTGCAGGTTTGTAGGGAATGAGTTCACTTCACACGTTGGAATCGGAGTTTCTGAAGACTGGGTCCTCACCGCAGTAAACACCGAGACGTTTGCTGTGCACAACCTAGTGAGGCAGTGGATGAATCTTTAATGTTAAAGTGCATAGCTTTTTATAAAGTGGATTTTATACTTCACAGTACAGGTTGGAATTTCAGCCCAGTTTTTAACCTGGTCTTGCGTGGAATGAATACATTTTGCACAAAAACCATGTGCAAATGTGGTATTCTTTCCTTGTGTAGCTGTTATTTTTCAAATGTGCAGCACTTGGGTACTTGTCTTTGACTCGTTTTTAACTCCAGATTTTCAACCTGTATTTAAAAAGTTTTGAAATCTTAACAATAATGTTAAAATGGTTGAGAGGAAGGAGAGAGTCTTCAGATAATGTTGGCCTCTTCTAAAGCAGCCACTTGTGGGTTGTAATTGAGAACTAAAAGGATTAGGGGCTTCAGAGATGCAATTCCTCAGGCACAATGCAGTGCACCATTACAGTAACATCACTAGCACTATATCATGAAATGCTCACATCACTCTCTGAACAGCCCTCCGTAGGGCAATTTCTGAACACTTTGTTCGAATGTACTTGCACTTGATTGTGGGAGGAGTCATTTTACTGAAATACTGAGCGCAATGATTTGAAAATAATTTCCTCTTGGTCCCAGTGCTGGGTGTGCACCATTCCCTGGCTGAGAGCTGGTGCAGGTCCTGCTTCCGCACTACTGGTGGTGTGAAAGTGACTGATCGTGGAATGGACAGATAGTGTAGTGAAGGCGAAAACCCGGAGATCATTTCACAACCAATTGGGTTTCAGCAATGGGTGGACTTTCAGGTCATTCTGGATAAATGAACTAAGTTGAGCCCTATAGTCTGCCTCATCCATAATCATCTTGTGACTGATCAGATGTGCCTGATGACTTTAGATGAAGTGCTCTGATTCTTTTACCCATCCCTTCTCCTGAAGTAACCAGCAGCTTTCTTATGGCAACTCCACTGATGGGATCGCTACTGTGCTCTAGATGTGAATTGCAGGTATAAAAACCTGCTTCTTGGTGTATTGGTGCGTGGCCCACACAGCTGGGGTATTTGGGGAAGTATGCTGATATCCTTACACGGTTTGTTTAGTGTAGACACTTGGACCTTGTGCCCAGTTAATGTACAAACCTGTTCAAACTGCTAACTTGGGCTGTGGCTGTGCTGTCCCTCCTGGTAATCCAGCACTTGTAGCTCATACAGTTCAGTCCAATTTGAACTTTGTTGTCGAAGTTTGTGGGTCTGGAGCTGGCTGTTCTTAAAAATACTTACCTCTGTGATGAGAGAATCCTAAATTGGAACACCAAGACCGGCTATAAACAGCTTAATATATGCAAATTATTAGGAACTCGGAACTAATCTTTATCTGTGTCCCTGTTGGTATTTATACAGCCCAGAAAGACCTGGGACAATTTATTTCTGTAATTTGCAATGAGCTCTGCTCATTTATATTTATTATTATACAAGTGATTTGTGGGTGCTGGGCAGGAAACTTGCTTCAGGTGTTAAATGAGGATATCCCCTTGGTTTTTTCCAATTTCCCTCTGACTCTTCTCGCTGTGCGGTGTACTTCACTATATATTGTGTGCACATTTCTCGTACTGTATCTTTCACTGTATATTCTAGATTGCTGCATGTGATGCACATTTTGTCATATGATGGATTTGAAGGGCCACTAATCTGTTCTACCTCCTCGTAATTGGCCTTGCACTGCCATGAGGAAAGTTCCTCAGACACTTTTATTCTGTTGTGCTCCAGATCTGCTCGTTATTAAGTTCTGTGTGCACGCCCTTTTCTGGTTAGTGGTATTTGTTGTATTTCACGTTCTGTCCTTTTGAAATTGCCAGCCTGACTTAACAATGGTGGCCCACCGGCTTTTAAATGGAAAAACCGCGCAAGCGCTGAATTTTGAATGGGCCGCGCAGCCCGTTAAAGGAGCCACATGATCCCCCCCCCAAAAAAAAGTTAAAGGGAACATTGGCTCCATTTATCATTTCTAAAGTTGTGTTGTACATAATCTAATCTTCAGATAGGAAGATTGCTGCGGAAAAAGCCAGTCTGGCAGAATTCAGCAATTCTGATGGGACCACTACAGTCGAGATGCTGCGTGAAATAGATTTATCGAACCATCCACAACACTACTTCCTTTAAATCCTAGTCTCCATGCTCTCTCTGGTCAAATGTGCATTACACTAAGGATTCGTGGTTTGTGTTTAGCAGTTGCTTCGTGTGTTTAAGCAAGAACTGAACCAGTGGCATTGTGTAAGGACAAGTAACGAGGGTTTTTTTTTGAGTTGGAAACTTTCTAAATTGTATTGGTTTTCTTAATGTCAGCTAACCATTCACTGACCATCCTCTGCCAAGTGATCTGAGCCATAATCAGTTAATGTTGTAGAAGCCAGCTTGTTTGGTGAAGGGGAGGAGAGACTCGCATTGTTTCGTGCACCGTATTGTGGGAAGGATGGTGACCGCTAGCTGCTCTGTTGAGGTGCTATAGGACTGCAGGGATTTCTGCTACACAAACATTTCTGCAGGACAATTTTTTACATAAATCTTTTCCTTCCTCCCCAAAGTGAAAATACACAGTAAGCTGGCTACAGTTCCCATCCTTACCAGAGTACATTGCATGAAACGAGGAATGGTCCTTTCCTGATTTGGATGGGGGGATGCATTTGTTCTAATAAAAAATAAGAATGCCCCCACCACCATGTTGGAAAACTGAATTTAAAAAAACTGTTGGAAATGCACATCAGGATCTGAAAAGGGAAAAGACAGGTTAATGGGTTAGATGTGACTGTAAACTAAACTCTGATTGTCACTGGTTGGTTTCTGTCCCGTGAAGAAATCAATGTTAACCAGCACAACACTGAAATTCAGACTTTCTATCCTCAAAATCTAGATCCAATAACTATCTCTTTTTTAAAAGCCAGGGGGAGCAGAATTATTGGCTGAAAATAATCCTTTCTGGTAACTACTGTACCATCACTACAAATTAAAACCTCTCCTGTTTTACTGTGATGTTGTTTTGGAAAGATACTGTAAATGTGCACCGCAAAAGCTGTCCCCACTGCCCCATCCCTCCTGCATTATACCATGCCTCAATTTCCCCATTGAATGTATATATCTGCTGTTGGAAGAGCAGGTTGTGTAGGATGAGGAGCAGCTACGTGGACAACCCATGATTGGGCATTGTCTTTTACACCCTGCTTGAATTTGGGCTGCTTCTGGTGGTTTAATGTTGCTGTACCTTTCTCGCATCAGAACTATGACCCAAGTTGTCCTTGTTTCTCCAAATAATGTTCTGCTGTGCAGTGGCATACTGTGTTGCTCTGGAGCTGTAGGATTGGGACAGTTCCTGATCTTGTGGGCAAACGGGGTCTCTAGCAGGGAGAGAGAGTCAGTCCACGTCACATCAGCACACCTACTCAACAGCTCCAATAACCATTCCCAACATTGGCAAGCTTTCATAAACTGATTATTTTTCACTCCCCTTGTGCTTCCTTTGGGTCTGCAGTATTCCCAGGTTTCCAACCCTTTACAGTTGCTTATGCGCCTCCAGGCAGCCTGGATTTTTCTTCCTCCCGTTTCCCTTTGTTAAGCCTCATTGCGACTCGTGGAATACACAGAGATTGGAACCTGGCAGCTTGAGAAAACGGGTGCCAAGCTTGAGCAGCAAAGCAAAATGTCACTTTCTATGCACTGCGGCAGTCTTCGGTACTTATTTAAAAAACGTTTTTAGTTAATTTTAAAGCCTGTCTTCACCATGTTGGACTTCACAGATTGCTTACTCTGTGTGTGCTGCCTGAGAAAATTAACACATCTATAATGGAAGATCTCGGTCACCCGCACCAGTGATTTAGCCAGTGGGGGAATTTGGGTTGGATTACATTTTCAGACTGCTTTCTCTTGTGATCTGATGACTGTGGTTGGGATTCAGCCTCCTTGCCTGGTCCCTAGAACAGCGCACTCTCCTAACGCTGTGTTGGCATGTTACGAGAATTTCAAATACTTGTTTAATCCTGAGCATATGACTTTCAGAATTGTCATCGAAGGAAAGTAAAGAAGTGATTGTGCCGGCTTGGCTCAGTTGCTAACACTCTCGTCTGAGTCAGAAGGTCGTGGACTTGACCCCCACTTAAGACTTGAGCCTATAATTTAGTCTAACCCTCCACTGCGTTAATGGAGTTAGCATTCTTTGGATACAGTGTTAAGCGAGGTACCATCTGCCTATTGAGGCAGGTATCAGAAACCTGTTCGACAGCAGAGAGATCCCGCAAATGGAAACGGTTTAACTGGCTATTCATCTCATTGTTTGCCCAAAATGGCTGCTTTTGTTTGCCTACATAACAATCACTGCATTTCAACATAATGGAAAGTGTGAAGCGCTTTGAGACATTCAAGAGATGTAATAAGGCGCTATATGAATGCAAGTTTTTTTTATAAATGTAACATGCAAGGTATTTATCAGTGTGACTAATTTGTGTGTTGCAAGAATTCTGTGACAAGAAGTGGATTTAAGCTGGGCTGTGTGAAGGCTCCAGAGCATGACTGAATCATTTAATGAGGAAAAGCAGAAGTTGCTCCTTATTGTTCATAAAAGCTGTAGAAGACACGACTTTCATTATTTTTCAAACTCACGATGTGTTAAAGTGCTCGTCTGCATAATGGAAGTTTTTCTTTCACATTGTCGTAGTTCATTGTGTCTAAGGAATGAATATCTCGCTTTTTTTTTTAATAGCAAATACTGATTTGCTAATGAATTTTTGAACCTGTTTGTAAAGTAAAACCAGTGTTATTTGTATTTTTAATATTTTTCAATGAAAGGTGCATCACCTAACAATTGGTGAGAATTATTTTTAGTACGAATACTCTGTAAATACAGCAAACTGTTGTCATTAAAAAGCATGTTTGCTGCAAGCTACAAAGTAAGTGTTTTTTTTGGCTAGATGTTGATCTTCACATCCAGGTGAAGGTGGTTATAGAAACATAGAAGATAGGAGCAGGAGTCGGCCATTTGGCCCCTCGAGCCTGCTCCGCCATTCAATGAGATCATGGCTGATCATCCAAACTCAGTACAGGAAACTTTTTTTTAATCCGGGACCGATGTGGTGCCGGTTCATCAAAAATTCCGGATAACCGAAAGCTATAGTAAAAGATACGGAGCTGAGAGCTCCGTATAAAGCAACAAACCCTGTTGCTTAGCAATAGGTTCAAAACAATGGCCACAAGTTGCAAACGTCTCTGTAGCTTAGCAACAGCTGCAGCCACACCCTTGCACAGCAACACATGGAGGAAGGCAAGTAATAAAAGTTACCTGAACCTACTCCTGAATTTTGCCGGTTAACCGACATTTCCGGTTATTTCGGTGCCGGTTAATCTAGTTTCCTGTACCCTGTCCCTGCCTTGTCTCCATATCCCTTGATCCCTTTAGCCTTAAGAAATATATCTAACTCTTTTTCTTGAATATATTTATGATCAAGGCAAAGATAAAGCTTGGCATCTGATGGGAAATCTCCCTCACCTCAAGCCTCGCAACTCCTCCTCTTCTCCCCACCCCCACCCCCCCAAATTGCAGCCTTTCTATGTCTCCCTCTTGCCAATATTACTAAATGTTCCTGTTCGTCCTAAACCTCTAATATACTTTCCAATATGCTCTTTCCACTTGCTACATCTCCACTGTGTTGCTTTTGTCCTGTGTGTGCTGAAGATGATGACTCGTCATGTGGTCCAATCCCACGGTGTGTGACAGCCCTCTGGCGCCTTGCCTAAGTGGCCATTCTTCATGGAAGTGCCAACCGTGGGGTCTATTAGGCTGCATAGAGTAGGCTTGTATATAGAAAATTAAGGGATGATCTATTTGAGGTGTTTTAAGATGATTAAAGGATTTGACAGAAACTATTTCCTCTAGTGGGGGAGTCCAGAACAAGGGAGCATAGTTTAAAAATAGAGCTCGGCCATTCAGGGGTGATGTCAGAAATAACTTACTCACACAAAGGGTAGTGGAAATCAGGAACACTCCTGTTGAGGCTGCGGGTCAGTTGAAAATTTCAGAACTGAGATTGATGTTTTTTTGTTGGATATTAAGAGTTATATAAACTCCTTCCCACACTGCTGTACCTTCCAAGGACTCAGCACATATGCCTGAGCAAGCCATAATATGCAGCTGAAGATCACCTGTGTGAGTACAAGGAGGAAGAATACAAATGATGTGTGTTGGATAAAGTGGCATTCTATCTACCCTCAAATGGACATAAAAGATCCCTGTCATGATTTGATAAGGGCGATGGGAACTATTTCCTCTGGTGGGTGAACAAGGTGGGGGCATAATCTTCAAATTAGAGCTAGGCTGTTCAGGAGTGAAATGAGGAAGTACTTCACACACACAGTAATAGAAATCTCTTTCTTTCCCCCCCCCCCCCCCCCCACCAAAAGGCTTTGGTGCTGAATCAATTGAAGCTTTGAAGACTGAGATTGATAGATTTTTGTTAGGTAAGGGTATCAAGGGATATGGAGCAATGACTGGTAAATGGGGTTGAGGTACAGATCAGCCATGATCTAATTGAATGGTGGAATGGGCTCGAGGCACTGAATGACTTACTCCTGTTCCTATGTTTAAAAAGTCCTTAGGGATAATCGAATTAAAAGCAAGGAACTGGAGTGAGTTTGTACAAGACATAGATTAGGCCAGGGCTAGAGTACCATAGGAAAGATATTGCAGTCATGAAAAGAGTACTGAAGATTCACGAGAATACCAGAAAATGAGAGGTTATAGTTACGAAGAAAGGCTCGATAAACAGGTTTTCACTGCAACAGATATTATGTTGGAGAGATTAGAGATTTTAAAGATTCTGAAACTTTTTTTTAAAAAGGTAAATTGTGAAGCATTATTTCCAATGGTTGGCAAATTGGTAACGAGGGGCATGGACACAAGATTAGCACTGGAAGAACAAAGGGGCAAGTTAGATGAAAGGTTTTCCACATAAAATGGTTACTAGAACATGGAATGCTTTACCACAAGTGGCTACTGAGGCAGGGGCCAACATAATTGAAAAGGGGCCTGGATAGGTATTAAAAAAGGAAGATGGGGGGAAAGGGCAGGGAAATGGAATTAGAGTAGCCAGTTTCAGTTGAAGAGATTCTTTTCCCTTGATTTGTTTGGGGGAAGAAATGTCAGGCTATCCTATCTTGGAGGCTCTGACTGTAATTCTTTTAACTTCCTCAGAAAATGAAGCAGGTTAGGGGATGGGGGAATGAGTGAGGTCATATTGGTGTAAATGATGCACAGAACATCAGAAAGAGTGGACTTGGGTCATATGGTCTTTTCACTCCGCACTATGTCATGTGATTGTGAGATGCACTTCAATGCCTTGTCATTAGACAGAGCACCAGTACAGACCACAAAACAAGATCATGTTACTTATGGATGAGGAAGGTCATTCGGCCCATCTTAATTTAACTATCCAGGAAGCCCCTACAGGGTTCCTCGTGTGGGATCAAAACCATAGATTTGTTTTCAAAGGTAGTGGAAGGGAACAGCCCTGAAATAGTGGACAGGTGAACTACAATCAGACCTTGGGTTGTTTGCCTTTTCTGTTGACCGGGATTTATTTCCTATTTTGAGTTGGTCACTCAGTAACCCCTCCCCAGAGTAATCTGAGCCCACTCACAAACTGCTAGTTATAAACTGGCCTTGGGTGGGTGGGGAAAGCCTTCGAGCAAGTCACTAGCCCAGGTTGTTGGCAGGAAATAATGGTGCAGAACGGCAGGCAGAAGGAGAAAACAAAATGCAAACATGGTCACTTTAAGGGAAAGGTTAGGTTTCTTTCATATCTGCAGAGGGTTGCCCTACCAAACACAGCGGAATCGGTAATAACTTTTAAAAGGGAAGTGGATTGAGGATTTGAAGGATAAATATTTGAAAAATAAACATTTAAAACGGTGTGGAGAAAGGGCGGGGAAATGGGACTAAGTGGATAGCTCTCAGAGCCAGCACGGACTCGGTAGGTAAAATGGTCTCCTTCAGTGCTGCAAAATTCTCTGTTGCTCTTATCATTTTTAGCCAATGTGAGCTGATCAGTTTGTGTTCTGGCTAAAGATTGTTAATTATTTTAGAAAATGTCTTGGGTTGGACACGATAATTTTAGGATCTGCAGTTCTATTTCAAGTGTTACTTATTCGCTGGTTTCTCCTGTTTGATGTTTGTGGGCCTGGAGGTGTGCAAAGGGATTTAAACTAGTGACCTCCAAAACTCCATAGTCCACACTGCTGCTGCCTAGATAAGCAAAAGATTGGACAACCCTGTATTAACCCATCGCACCCTCCGGTCCCCTCAGGCATACAGCTGTAAAGGAAAATCTTGTGACCTCAATGAATACAGCAACTGATGCACTGGTTTAAAAATAAAATGTCTGAGCTTTTTTTAAAAAAATGTTGTTGTGAATTTTGCACTCACTCAATGAGGTGACAATGTTAGGGCTGATTGTTCCTCTCAGTTCTCTCGTTTAAAGCAGATGGTCCTAACATTAGACAATGTGTCATAGCAAGCGGTGACTCGTGGGCCTCCTGAACTGGAAGAACCAGCTCTCCATCCAGTTACACAGAAAAACCACAGGCTCTTCCCCACCACCAACCTGAATTGCACCGTTTCCTGAGCAATGGAACACTTTCCCATTTCAGGCATCCGATGGCCGCATCACACAATCCCTGGTCACAGTTTACAGGGCTACGTTTCCCCTCCCATCTTTCAGATGAGACGTTAAACCGAGATCCTTGTCTGTCCTCTCAGGTGGCTGTGAAAGAGCCCATGGCACAATTTTGAAGGAGAGCAGGGGAGTTCCCTCCAGTGTCCTGGCCAATATTTCTCTCTCTCAACACCTAAAAACAGATTAGCCATTATCACATTGCTGTGCGGAAATTGGCTGCTGCGTTTCCTACATTACGACAGTGACTACACTTCAAAAAGTACTTCATTGGCTGTAAAGTGCTTTGGGATATTGTGAAAGGTGTTCTATAAATGCAAGTCCTTTCTTTCTCCAACATTAGCAAAGCTTCCCCTCTTGCACCAGTGTGACATTCCTTTCCCATTTCTTACAGCACCCTGAGATTAATAATGAGCGCCAAATTAAGAGGTATTTTTGTACTGCGGCCCTTGCCCAATGGGGACAGGGTTGGGACTTATTCCACGTAGGACTCTTGCAGTGAAAGGAGACCATCATTTGTCAGTCTGGGTCGGAATTGAACCCAGGTCCCATGGGCACAGGGTAAAAGCGTTAACCCAGGACTTTCAACGTGTACTAAATCCCTACTTTGCTGCGTAATTTACTTTGCTTAATTCAAACGATTGGATAATTTGAATTTTTAATGCAAATTAAATGACTGAATTAGCAGTAGACTATATGCAAATGATTGGCAATATTGATTAAAGTTCATACACAACCCACTGAGACGACGACAACAGCAACTTGTATTTATATAGCGCCTTTAACGTAGTAAAACGTCTCAAGACACTTCTCAGGAGCGATTATCAAACTAAATTTGACACCAAGCCACATAAGGAGACATTAGGGTAGATGACTAAAAGCTCAGTCAAAGAAGTAGGTTTTAAGGAACGTCTTAAAGGAGGAGAGGGAGGCGGAGAGGTTTAGGGAGGGAATTCCAGAGCTCAGGGCCTTGGCAGCTGAAGGCACGGCCACCAATGGTTGAGCATTTATAATCAGGGAAACTCAAGAGGCCAAAATTAGAGGAGCGCAGATATCTCGGGGGGTTGTGGGGCTGGAGGAGATTATAGAGACGAGACATTTGGACACCGCGCATTATCCCACTACGCCATATAGTCCTCGCTAACTCGAACAGAAAAAAAACAGAGTTCAATGAATGCAGCCATCGACACTAACTTGTTCTTTATGTAATTTCTCTCTTCCCCCCCCAACACAGCATGATGAATGAATGCAATACTGTATGGCGTCGTGTGTTATTGTACAGTGGAGCCTGCATGCTGTCTGGGTTTATATCAATTTCTTGCTGAAGCAAAGTAACCCTCATGCAGCGAGAGGACTTCCAACCCTTTTTCTCTTTCAGGCCAGATATCCTCATCTTACAAAACTTCAGCCAAAGGAGTGAGCAAATAACCACATGGGGTTTGTTTTTAAAAATGAAGTCATGTGTTTTAAATAGGATATTTCAACTCAGACATGATTAATCAGCACAAAGACTCCTTGCACCGTTCTTGTAAACAGTATTAGTTCAGGAATTCACACTGGAATGATTGCCACAGTCTAACACAGCCTCGGTCACTTAAAATACTTCCTTACCTCGCGACCAATTCTTTACTCATCGGTTCAACTTAGGAATTACACAAATTGTGTGATCACATGGCTTTGAAATGTGATTTCATCAGCAGGTTGTCTGTTATAGACAAAAACAGACAGTCTTACATTTTACATTCAGAGGAATTTGACCTTCTGAGGGGCTGGGCACTAGTGTACTGAACGGCTGGGCACTGATATTAGTGCACTGACGGGCTGGGTATTAGAGCACTTAGGAGCCGGGCACTGATATTAGTTTCCTGGCTAAAGGTAGGGCAGCTGGCATAGGCGGTATTTATGCCAAATTCCTAAGAGCTGCTCCAGGCAAGAGCCTTTGAGAACCAGGAACGGTCAGTCCCTCCCTAAATGTACTGCACAATCAGGCTTCGTTCCTTTTTCTCCATTTCCTACATTACTACAGTGACCACACTTCAAAAGTGCTCCGAGACACCCTAGTCCACTCCTCTATCACCCCAAACAGCCCTTCCCCTTCGCCCGGCACCTTCCCGTGCAAGCGGAGGAGATGTAACACCTGCCCCTATACCGCCCCCCTTCCCACTGTCCAGGGCCCCAAACACCCCTTCCAGGTGAAACAGCGATTTACTTGTACTTCTCGCAATCTAGTATACTGTATTCGCTGCTCACGATGCGGTCTTCTCTACATTGGGGAGACCAAACGCAGATTGGGTGACCGCTTTGCGGAACACCTCCGTTCAGTCCGTAAGGGTGACCCCCAGCTTCCGGTCGCCTGTCATTTTAATTCACCGCTCCATTCCCACTCAGACCTCACCGTACTCGGGCTCTTGTATTGTTCCACAGAAGCTCAACGTAAACTCGAGGAACAGCACCTCATCTTCCGATTAGGCACTCTGCAGCCTTCCGGACTCAATATCGAGTTCAACAATTTCAAATCATAACCTCGGCCCCTATTTCATTTTTTCTTGTAATTTTTCCACTCCTTTTCCCCCCCTCCCCCCCTTTCCTTTTGTTTCTCTCTCACACCTGGCAGCTATCTCTTGCCCTGCCAGTACACTTTACACCCAATCTCAGCCTATTACCATCTCATCTAGCTTCTAATACCTTTTATTGTCTCTTTTTTACTTCTTTTGTTTCTTTTATTCTTTTGTCCGATCGCAGCCCTGCCTCCAATCTATCTTTTCTTTCCAGTTTTGAAGAAGGGTTCGACCCGAAACGTCAACTCAAATTTCTGTCCACGGATGTTGCCTGACCTGCTGAGTTTTTCCAGCATTTTCTGTTGTTATTTCAAAAGTGCTTCATTGGCTGCAAAGCGCTTTGGGATGTCCTGAGGTCGTGACAGGCGCTATAGAAATGCAAGTCTTTTCTTTATTTCACCGCACCCACTTCCCGCCCCTTTAGGTAACCACCAACTGCACATAAAATTGCCGTGCTCAATATACTAGTCAATTCTATTAAATGTTAGGTGGAAAATTAGGAGTAAAGGTAGTCCTCCCTTGCTCCTACAATCCATAGACTTTACAAAGCACGCTTGGCATCATCAAATCACTACTTCCTGATTCACCGCATTGTTACTCTTCCCAACCTCCATTTGTTCTGCACTATGGAGTTTCATTTAGGTTCTCAATTGAAAAAGTAAGTGTTCTCTCACTGATTGGTCATCACTGGGCACGTGGCTGGATGCAGTTCTGGTAAACTGCATGGTTTTTAGCCGTTACACTTCAGTACCCCTGCACACAGTTGCGGGTCCCTAAACATTGGCCCTAACAACCTCCAACCAAGCTCTCCATTGGGTACGTTGAATGTGTCCTTACAGGGATTGTGTGTGCACCCCATAATTGGACAAAGAACATCAGAATTCAGAACAGGAGTCGGCCATACGGCCCCTCGAGCCTGCTCCACCATTCAATAAGATCATGGCTGATCTTTGACCTCAACTCCACTTTCCCGCCCGATCCCCATATCCCTTGATTCCCATGGAGTCCGAATACGGGTTTCCCTGTAGCCTGATTTAAACAAAGTGGCAGGTTTTGACACACATATCACATGCCTGGCCTACAGGATGGCCGAATCTCCAGGATTGGCCCTGGAGTCTCCAGGAATTGAAGATTAATATCCAGAACACTGCTGCAAGCCAAGATCAGCCATGATCTTATTGAATGGCAGAGCAGGCTCGAGGGACCGATTGGCCTTCTCCTGCTCCTGTTTCTTATGTTCTTATGTAACACCCGGAGAAAAATCACAGGCTCATTAGAAAAGATTTTTTTTTTTTTACCATTTTCTTTGAACACTTCTGTTTACAAGTCATAAAAATATTGGAGATGGGGGAAAAAGACTGTTTGACTGACAGTCAAGAACCATCCAGTCAGGTAATGAAGAGTCTGTTTGTTTCCCATTTGGCTGTGGGAAGGCGGGGCACTGCGAGGATGGACGTGTCGGGCGACCAATGGCGTGAGTGTGGGGGCGGGGAAGTTGGAAGCAGGAGGTCATGTGATGAAGCCCCCAGGAATACATTCAAGAAGAGTTGGCAAGCCTACCGGCCTACCATCAAAAATAATCAAAGCGTAACAGAATTTAAACTAAATATATGCTATTGCAGTGCAGAAAATGAAGCACTCCCGTTTTGTGGCTCAGTACTGTTTGCTAATCTGTACCAAATCTGTAGACTCTCCCTTCATAGAGAATCACAACTGGCCCTGCAAATACTGGGATCTTCCTGGACCCCCTGTACTCCATTTATACAATCCTACTGCTCAGGAGGAGGCCATTCGGCCCATCGTGCCTGTGCCGGCTCTTTGAAAGGGCTATCCAATTAGTGCCACGCCCCTGCTCTTTCCTCATAGCCCAGCAATTTTTCTTTTCCCTTTTCAATTCCCTTTTGAAAGTTGTTATTGAATCTGCTTCCACCGCCCTTTCAGGCAGTGTTGTAACATATGGGAAATGTGGCAGCCAATTTGCGCACAGCAAGCTCCCATAAACAGGGATGAGGTAATGACCAGATAACCTATTTTAGTGATGCTGATTGAGGGAGAAATGCTGGCACAAAATTGTGCCGTGGGATCTTTTACGTCCACCTGAGAGGGCATACGGGACCTCGATTTAACGTCTCATCGGAAAGACGGCACCTGCGACAGTGCAGCGCTCCCTCAGCACTGCACTGGGGGTGTCAGCCTGGATTATGTGCTCAAGTTCCTGGAGTGGTCGGAGAGGACAAATGACAGTGAGAGGGGAGTGTTTTTCCTTTGACTATCCAAGTACAAACAGCCAAAAAAGCAGGCAGTGGCGCCACACACCTAACACTTAATAGCCTCGCTCTGTCGTTGGCTGTTCAAAATTTGGATACAAGTTTCATCTCCCTGTTTATATAATAAAATGCAACGTGGGAGAGAAATCACCTGTTGACCTTTGCGCCACTGACTCGCCTGAATGATGTTCGGAAAATTGTGTTGGAATCTAATTGAAACAAATTCTGATGCACTGTTGCACTGTTGCCTCACAGCGCCAGGGACCCGGGTTCGAATCTGGCCTCGGGTGACTGTCTGTGTGGAGTTTGCACATTCTCCCCGTGTTTGCGTGGGTTTCCTCCGGGTGCTCCGGTTTCCTCCCACAGTCCAAAGATGTGCGGGTTAGGTTGATTGGCTATGATAAAATTGACCCTTAGTGTTAGGGGGATTAAATACGTGGGGTTACGGGGATAGGGTGGGATATGTGTTGGTGTAGGGGTTACGGGGATCGGGTGGGATATGTGTCGGTGCAGGCTCGATGGGCCGAAATGGCCTCTATCTGCACTGTGGGGTTTCTGTGATTTCTGTGATTTCTGTGAAGAACATTTTTTTAACGTGATTCTGTGACTCGAAGCTGTAGGTGTTGCTGCTAATATGTGGCTCAGTTACATCGTTTGTCTGTCTGGACTCGTAAAGAAACTCTCATCCTGGGAGTGCCAGGCAACATTCTGCCCTGCCCAATTGTAGAACATAAGAACATAAGAGGTAGGAGCAGGAGTAGGTCATTCGGCCCCTCGAGCCTGCTCCGCCATTCAATAAGATCATGGCTGATCTGATCTTGGCCTCAACTCCACTTCCCTGCCCGCTCCCCATAACCCTTGACTCCCTTATCGTTCAAAAATCTGTCTATCTCCACCTTAAATATATTCAATGACCCAGCCTCCACAGCTCTCTGAGGAAGAGAATTCCACAGATTCACGACCCTCTGAGAGAAGAAATTCCTCCTCATCTCCATTTTAAATGGGCGACTCCATAATCTGAAACTATGCCCCCGAGTTCTAGATTTCCCCACGAGGGGAAACATCCTCTCTGCATCTACCTTGTCGAGCCCCCTCAGTATCTTATGTTTCAATAAGATTCCCTCTCATTCTTCTAAACTCCAATGAGTATAGGCCCAACCTGCTCAACCTTTCTTCATAAGACAACCCCTTCATCTCTGGAATCAACCTCGTGAACCTTCTCTGAACTGCCTCCAATGCAAGTACTGTATATCCCTCCTTAAATAAGGAGGCCAAAACTATACACAGTACTCCAAGTGTGGTCTCACCAATACCCTGTACAGTTGTAGCAGGACTTCCCTACTTTTATACTCCATCCCCCTTGCAATAAAGGCCAACATTCCATTTGCCTTCCTGATTACTTGCCGTACCTGCATGCTTTTTGTGTTTCATGTACAAGGACCCCCAGATCCCTCTGTACTGCAGCATTTTGTAATCTCTCTCCATTTAAATAATAATTTGCTTTTTTATTTTTCTTACCGAAGTGGATAACCTGACACTTTCTCACATTATACTCCATCTGCCAAATGTTTGCCCACTCACCTAACCTATCTATATCCCTTTGCAGATTCTTTGTGTCCTCTTCACAACTTGCTTTCCCACCTATCTTTGTATCATCAGCAAATTTGGTTACATTTCACTCGGTCCCTTCATCCAAGTCATTAATATAGATTGTAAATAGTTGAGGCCCCAGCACTGATCCCTGTGGCACCCCACTAGTTACAGTTTGCCAACCGGAAAATGACCCATTTATCCTGACTCTCTGTTTTCTGTTAGTTAGCCAATCCTCTATCCATGTTAATATATTACCCCCAACCCTGTGAGCTCTTATCTTGTGCAGTAACTTTTTATGTGGCACCTTATCGAATGCCTTCTGGAAATCCAAATACACCACATCTACTGGTTCCCCTTTATCCACCCTGCTTGTTACATCCTCAAAGAACTCCAGCAAATTTATCAAACATGATTTCCCTTTCATAAAACCATGCTGACTCTGCTTGACTGTATTATGATTTTCTAAATGCCCTGCTACTATTTCCTTAATAATAGACTCCAGCATTTTCCCAATGACAGATGTTAGGCTAACTGGTCTATAGTTTCCTGCTTTCTGTCTCCCTCCTTTCTTAAATAGGGGCGTTACATTTGCGGTTTTCCAATCCGCTGGGACCTCTCCAGAATCCAGGAAATTTTGGTAGATTGCAACCAATGCATCCACTATCTCTGCAGCCACTTCTTTTAAGACCCTAGGATGCAGGCCATCAGGTCCAGGTGACTTGTACACATTTAGTCCCATTATTTTACCGAGTACTTTTTCTCTAGTGATAGTGATTGTTTTAAGTTCCCCTATCCCTATAGCCCCCTGATTATCTATTATTGGGATGCTTTTAGTGTCTTATACCGTGAAGATCGATACAAAATATTTGTTCAAAGTCTCTGCCATTTCCCTGTTTCCCCATTATTAATTCCCCAGTCTCATCCTCTAAGGGACCAACGTTTACTTTAGCTACTCTCTTCCTTTTTATATACCTGTAGAAGCTCTTACTGTCTGTTTTTATATTTCTTGCTAGTTTACTCTCATAATCTATCTTCTCCCTCTTTATTATTTTTTTAGTCATCCTTTGCTGGTTTCTAAAAATTCCCCAATCATCTGGCCTACCAATAATCTTCGCAACATTATATGCCTTTGTTTTCAATTTGATATCATCCTTTACTTCCTTAGTTAGCCATGGATGGTTCATCCTTCTCTTAGAGCCTTTCCTTCTCACTGGAATATATCTTTGCTGAGAGTTATGAAATATCTCCTTAAATGTCTCCTATTAGAGATCATGAGGGTAACCTGTGTGTGGAGGCGGGAGACATCGGTAGGGTTCTTAATGAATACTTTGCGTCTGTTTTCACAAAGGAGAGGGGCGAAGCAGACATTGCTTTCGGGGGGAGGAGTGTGAAATATTAGATGAAATAAACATAGTGAGAGAAGAAGTATTAAGGGGTTTAGCAGCTTTAAAAGTGGATAAACCCCCAGGCCTGGATGAAATGTATCCCAGGCTGTTAAGCGAAGCAAAAGATAAAATAGCAGAGGCCCTGACCATCATTTTTCAATCCTCTCTGGCTTCAGGTGTGGTGCCAGAGGACTGGAGGTCTGCTAATGTGGTACCCTTGTTTAAAAAGGGAGAAAAGGATAGACTGAGTAATTACAGGCCAGTCAGCCTAACCTCGGTGGTGGGAAAATTATTGGAAAGAATTCTGAAGGACAGGATAAATCTTCATTTAGAAAGACACGGATTAATCAAGTATAGTCAGCATGGACTTGTTAAGGGAAGGTTGTGTCTGAGAAACTTGATTGAATTTTTTGAGGAGGTAACAAGGAGGGTAGATGAGGGTAGTGCGTTTGATGTAGTGTATATGGACTTTAGCAAGGCTTTTGATAAGGTTCTACATGGCAGACTGGTCACGATGTTAAAAGCCCATGGGATCCAGGGCAAAGTGTCACGTTGGATTCAAAACTGGCTCGGAGACAGGAAGCAGAGGGTGATGGTTGATGGGTGTTTTTGTGACTGGAAGGCTGTTTCCAGTGGGGTTCCGCAGGGCTCAGTACTGGGTCCCTTGCTTTTTGTGGTATATATCAACAATCTTGACTTGAATATAGGGGGTATGATTAAGAGGTTTGCAGATGATACTAAAATCGGCTGTGTGGTTGATACTGAAGAAGGAAGCTGTAGACTGCAGGAAGATATCAATAAATTGGTCAGGTGGGCAGAACAGTGGCAAATGGAATTCAATCTGGAGAAGTGTGAGGTAATGCATCTGGGGAGAGCTAACAAGGAAAGGGAATACACATTAAATGGTAGGACACTGAGTAGTGTAGAGGAACAAAGGGACCTTGGAGTGCATGTCCACAGATCCCTGAGGATAGCAGGCCAGGTAGATAAGGTGGTTAAGAAGGCATACGGAATGCTTGCATTTATTAGCCGTGGCATAGAATACAAGGGCAGGGGGTTCAGCTAGAGTACTGTGTGCCGTTCTGGTCACCACATTACAGGAAAGATGTGATTGCACTAGAGAGGGTACAGAGGAGATTTACAAGGATGTTGCTGGGAGTAGAGAATCTTAGCTATGAGGAAAGACTGGATAGGCTGGGTCTGTTTTCCTTGGAACAGAGGAGGCTGAGGGGAGACCTTATTGAGGTGTATAAAATTATGAGGGCCTAGATAAAGTGGATAGAAAGGACCTATTTCCCTTAGCAGAGGGGTCAAAAACCAGGGGGCACAGATTTAAAGTAATTGGGGGAAGGTTTAGAAGGGATTTGAGGGGAAATTTCTTCACCCAGAGGGTTGTGGGGGTCTGGAACTCACTGCCTGAAAGGGTGGTAGAGGCAGGAACACTAACCACATTTAAAAAGTACTTGGATGTGCACTTGGGATGCTGTAACCTGCAGGGCTACAGACCAAGAGCTGGGAAATGGGATTAGGCTGGATAGCTCTTTGTTGGCCGGCACGGACACGATGGGCCGAAATGGCCTCCTTCCGTGCTGTAACTTTCTATGATTCTATGTCTGCCACTGCTTATCTACCGTTTTACCCTTTAATCTATTTTCCCAGTCAACTTTAGCCAACTCTGCCTTCATACCTTTGTAATTGCCTTTATTTAAGTTCAGGACACTGGTTTGAGACCCAACTTTCTCACCCTCAAACTGAATTTGAAATTCTATCATGCTATGATCACTCTTTCCTAGAGGATCCTTTACTATGAGATCATTTATTAATCCTGTCTCATTACACAGTACCAGATCTAAGGTAGCCTGCTCCCTGGTTGATTCCACAACGTATTGTTCTAAGAAACCATCCCGATTACACTCTATGAACTCTTCCTCAAGGCTACCTTGGCCAATTTGATTTGTCCAATCAATGTGAAGATTAAAATCGCCCATGATTATTGCAGTACCTTTCAACAAGCCTCCATTATTTCTTGATTTATGCTCTGTCTGACAGGGTAGCCACTGTTAGGGGGCCTATAGACTACTCCTACCACTGACTTCTTTCCCTTATTATTTCATGTATGCATAAATGTAACTGCTGGAGTGAGGGGAAAATTGTGGTGGATGTGCTCCCCACAAATTGTTTTATTGGCAACAGTTATGCCCCTTCTCCTCTCTGCTGCAATTCCCAGAACTCTGTAATAGAATAGTACAGCACAGAAGGAGGCCATTCAACCCATCGAGTCTGCGCCGGCTCCTTCGAAGAGCAATCCCGTTATTCCCCCTCCCCCGCTCTTTCCCCATATCCCTGCAATTGTTTCTCCTTCAAGTATTTATCCAATTCCCTTTTGAAGGCTACTATTGAATCTGTATCCACCGCCCTATCAGGCAGCGCATTCCAAATCCTAACCACGCATTGCTTAAAAAGTTTTTTCCGCATTTCACCTCTGGTTCTTTTGCCAATCACCTTAAATCTGTACCCTTTGGTTATCAACCCTTCAGCCATTGGAAACAGTTTCTCTTTATTTACTCTATCTAAACCCTTCATGATTTAAACACCCCCCAACTGTATACACGTGGTCACACGACTGGGAGATAGGTCTGCATGTGTCGGTTCCCAGTCTCAGCCGTACTGTGAGCGCAGAGGTGGAATGAAAGCATGGGGAGAGAGGGGGGGAAATTCAGAGGGAAAATGCAACTTCTAGTGGTGGGGAAATGAGGTTTGTTACCTGCCTCCCAGCTGGGCAGTGGTGCATACTGTGGGAGAACCTAGAACTAGGAGTAATCAACTTTAAAATGAAGACAAAAAGACTTGAATTCATGATGAACAGAGTCGAGGTCACAATTCCTGTCAGCTGGGGAACCTCCTGCAGGCTTTTAGTTACAGGAAACTTTTTTTTATCCAGCACGGACGGGACCGATGTGGTGCCGGTTCATCAAAAATTCTGGATAACCAAAAGCTATAGTAAAAGATAGGGAGCTGAGAGCTCCGTATAAAGCAACAAACCCTGTTGCTTAGCAACAGCTTCAGAACAATGGCCACAAGTTGCAAGCGTCTCTGTAGCTTAGCAACAGCTGCAGCCACACCCTTGCACAGCAACAAATGGAGGAAGACAAGTAATAAAAGTTACCTGAACCTACTCCTGCATTTTGCCGGTAAATCGAAAATTTCCTGTAGATCCACCTTGCTAAGACAAAAATGATTTCTGGTCTTCAATAAAAATTGCTGCAGCTGTTGCTAATTTCTACTGAATAAAAACAACAACTTGCATTTATACAGCGCCTTTTAACATAGTAAAACATCCCACGATACATATAAGCACACAGATAGATCTAAATAAACCAGTTTCTTCTATGTATTCCAAGCTATGCTGAACTTTAAAGAACACTCTTTTCTCCATATTTAAATTCCGTATATTAAGTGAGAGCATTAAAAAAAAACACTACAAATTACTAGTGTTTTTGATGCTGCATCCTGTTATTGCTTCTCTTTCATTCCCCATAAATTCCAAACAAGCCTCCACATGCTGTTCCTCCTCCCGACATCCTCAGTCTCAGACTAAGGAGTCGGCCATTTAGGACTGAGATGAGGAGGAATTTCTTCACTCAGAGGGTTGTGAATCTTTGGAATTCTCTACCCCAGAGGGCTGTGAATGCTCAGTCGATGAGTATATTCAAGGCTGAGAGCGATAGATTTTTGGACTCTAAGGGAATCAAGGGTTATGGAGATAGTGAGACAATGCCCCCTAGTTCTAGACTCTACAACCAGGGGAAACAGCCTCTCAGTATCTACCCTGTCAGTCCCCCTCAGAATCTTATATGTTTCAATAAGCTCACCTCTCATTCTTCTAAACTCCAGAGAGTATCGGCCCAATCTACTCAATCTCTCCTCATAGAACAACTCTCTCATCCCTGGAATCAATCTAGTGAACCTTCGTTGCACCGCCTCTAAGGCATGTATATCCTTCCTTAGACAACAACAGCAACTTGTATTTATATAGCGCCTTTAACGCTGAAAAACGTCCCAAGGCGCTTCACAGGAGTATTATGAGACAAAAAATTTGACACCGAGCCACATAAGGAGAAATTAGGGGAGATGACCAAAAGCTTGGTCAAAGAGGCAGGTTTTAAGGAGCGTCTTAAAGGAGGAAAGAGAGGTAGAGAGGCGGAGAGGTGTAGGGAGGGAATTCCAGAGCTTAGGGCCCAGGCAACAGAAGGCACGGCCACCAATGGTTGAGCGATTATAATCAGGGATGCTCAAGAGGACAGAATTAGTGGAGCGCAGGTATCTCAGGGGTTTGTGGGGTTGGAGGAGGTTGTTGTTGTTCTTCTTCTTCTTAGGCTTCCACACTAAAAATGAGTTCTCAGGTGACTGATGAGTCCAATGCGGGACCTACAGTCTCTGTCACAGGTGGGGCAGACGTTGGTGGAAGGGGCACGTGGGTGGGGTGCTTGGGTTGACGTGCGCTCCTTGCGCTGTTTGCACTTGGCTTCCGGCGAAGAGACTCGAGGTGTTCAGTGCCTTCCCGGATGCTTCTCCTCCACTTTGTGCGGTCTTGGGCCAGGGATTCCCAGGTGTCAGTGGGGATATTGCATTTTTTCAAGGAGGCTTTGAGGGTGTCTTTGAAGCGTTTCCTCTGCCGACCTGGGACTCTCTTGCCGTGTCGGAGCTCCGAGTAGAGCGCTTGTTTTGGGAGTCCCGTATCAGCCATGCGGACGATTTGGCCCGTCCATCGGAGCTGATCAAGCGTGGGCAAAGCTTCGATGCTCAGCACCATCTCAGCACAACCTCAGCCTGGCATGAGGTTGAAAAGGCCATCCGACAACTGAAGAACAAGGAGGCCTCAGGAGCAGATGGAATCCCCACCGAGGCACTAAAGCATGGCAGAGAAGCACTATTGGCGCGAATACATGAACTCATTTCTCTTATTTGGAAGGAGGAGAGCATACCAGGAGATCTCAGAGACGCCGTAATCGTGACCATCTTCAAGAAAGGTGATAAGTTCGATAGCGGTAATTACAGAGGAGTTTCCCTGCTGTCTGCCACAGGGATCCTCCTCAATCGCCTTCTCCCAGTGGCTGAAGAGCTCCTCCCAGAGTCGCAATGTGGATTCCACCCACTAAGGGGCACAATGGACATGATCTTCACCGCGCGTCAACTACAAGAGAAATGCAGGGAACAGCACCAACCGCTGTACATGGCCTGGAGGAGGTTACAGAGATAGGGAGGGGTGAGGCCATGGAGAGATTTGAAAACAAGGAAGATGAAGTTTAAAATCGAGGCGTTGCTTAACCAGGAGCCAATTTAAGTCAGCGGGCACAGGGATGATGGGTGAACGGGACTTGGTGCGAGTTAGGACATGGGCAGCCGCGTTTTGGACGACCTCGAGTTTACGTAGGGTAGAACGTGGGAGGAGAGCATTGGAATAGTCAAGTCTAGAGGAAAAAAGGCATGGATGAGGGTTTCAGCAGCGGATGAGCAGAGGCGGGGCGGAGATGGGCGATGTTAGACGCTGGAAGAAGTCTTGGAATAATGCAATGGCCGGGATCCTTTACATCCAGACTCATTGCACCAAACCCCAACTCATGCCCCAGGACCTCAAATTTTAGGAACTGTAATGGCCAACACCTTGTGTCAAGGCTCCCACATAAGGAATGGCTACCTGAATACAACTCTGCTCCAGTAAGGAGTTAACCTGTTCAGGGGAAGAGGTAACACGGGGTAAAAAGAAACTTTAAACTTAAAGAAGCAAAGTTACTCTCTCACTTTTGGATTGTCAATAGCGCCCATTGGCTCATTCCCCTGTCAGTCATTCTGCCTTCGCCCAATCAGTATTGCGGTGCTACTCCAGAACGCGGCGCCCAGGACGGGTACCTAAGAATCCGTGCCGGGACACGCGATTGGTTGATTCGCCTGCCAATCACCTCCTCCATCCAATCAACAGTCCTGAATTCCACGGGCGCAGGACAAGAGGGCGGGATTGTCGATGCCGAGCCGGGAGGATTGGTCAATGCGACTGTCAATCACTCCCGCTTCTCCAATCGGCGGCCGCCGATGAAGTTTGAACGGAGTGCGCGCGCTGGGCGGGCAGTTGGAGCGGCCGTTAGAGGCTGGAATTTAAATCTCTGTCAGCGAGTGCGCGAGGCGACGGCGGGCGGCGGCTGAAGTAAATAAATAAACAACAAAAGTTTTTAAAACTCTTTTGAGTGCTGACAGACGGTCGCGCACGCGTCCTCCCGGGGTTTAGTGGTGGTTGTTTTTAAAGTCCTTTTATTAAAAATAAAAGTTTTTCGGCAGTTGGGCCCCCGGGAAGGCACCGGGCTGGGCTAATGGCGACGGCCGGAGAAAGTAGCAGCATCACCAGCCGCATCAGGAACCTGCTGCGCTCGCCGCCGGCACTCAACCTGAGGAGATCCCGAGCGGCGACCAAGGCTGTCACTGACCGGGTAAGCGGGGACTGGGGGGTCAGGGGGTCACAGGTGGGCTAGGGTCAGGGGTCACAGCTGGGCTGGGGTTAGGGGGCCAGTTGGCTGGGGTCAGAGCTGGACTCGGGTCAGGGGTCACAGCTGGACTCAGGTCAGGGGTCACAGAGCTAGGCTAGGGGCAAGTGGGCTGGGTCAGGGGTCACAGCCGGGCTGCAGTCAAGGGCAAGTGGGCTGGGGTCACAGCTGGGCTCAGGTCAGGGGTCACAGAGCTAGGCTCAGAGCAAGTGGGCTGGGTCAGGGGTCACTGAGCTGGTCAGGGGTCGCGGCTGGGCTTGGGTCAGGGCGCAAGTGGGCTGGGTCAGGGGTCACAGCTGGGGTCGGGGATAAGTGGTCCGGGTTCACAGAGCGGAGCAAGCGGGCTGGGTCAGGGGGTCACAGCTGGGGCCAGGGGTCATAGATGGGCTGGCACTTTTTCACATGGTGCCAGGATTGTAACCATTATTATGACTCCACATTAGGAAGGATTAGAGGGGAGTTGAGGAGAACTTTTTTCACCCAGAGGGTGGTGGGGGTTTGGAACTCACTGCCTGAAAGGGTGGTAGAGGCAGAAACCCTCATCACATTTAAAAAGTACTTGGATAGGCACCTGAAGTGCCGTAACCTACAGGGCTCCGGACCAAGAGCGAGAAAGTGGGATTTGGCTGGGTAGTTCTTTTTTGGCCAGCACAGACACAATGGGTCGAATGGCCTCCTTTTATGTTGTAAACTTCTTTGATCACAAGTGATAGAGGGAAATGGAGCTTTAATTTTTAAAATAGTTTGCTTTCATGATACCAGTCATTAGACTTCTAAGTAATTCATGATATGTGAAGCACTTTTGATCTGCTTCTGTGATTAAAAGTTTTATCCCAATGTAGATCTTCTGGATCCCTCTAGGCAGTCTATTCAAATGTTTGACAGGATGTAGTTGAAAGGATCCAGGTGGTTGTACAGACTGGCCATTGGGTATCTTGTTTGCCCGGCTAATAAAGTTGGCCACCTTTCAATTCCCCCCCCCACCCTCCCCTCCCCTCCCCTCCCAGTGAGGGACCATATTTTCAGCAATAAAGAAACAAAAAATACTGAGGAAAAGTTCAGTAGGCCTGGCCTTTTCTGTTTAACAGGTTTAAGATTTTGGTTATTATTTGTCAGAACTGGCAAAGAGTCCATACCCAAAATGTTAACCTGTCTTTTCTGTCCACTGCTGTGGCTGGACCTGCTGTGTAATTTCCAGTTTTTAAAAAACTTATTGCAGTGTTTTTGTAGGCTCCTCATTCCCAAACTGGGCATCACTGGCAAGTTTAATGTAAACAGGATGTTCTTGCACATTAGGTAGTAGGATAAAGCTTGCTCTCTGTAAAGTCAGTCCAAATCTGTGGTAACCCCTCATTAAATACTGTCTCATCTAATTTGCTCATATGAGGACTTGAACTTTCACTGTAGCTGCTGGCAGAAGTTTTTATTCCGCAAGCTTTATTCTTCATAACTTTTTTTTGAGAAATGACGTGACTTTTGAAGCTACTATCACCACACAAGGCTGCAGAATTGAAAGAGCAACATTTACAGTGTTCAAAATGTTGCTCTTTCAATTCTGCAGCCTTGTGCGATGCTATTGGTTTGCAGTGAAATGGTCACATAACTGACCTGATATAAAAATGCTAGGCAGTACACTTGCTTCCTATTTAGACACTTTCTGGAGTAGCTGTCTGTTGTGTGAACATTTCTTTGTATTTTAGTGGTGATACACTGGTGGGAGGGTCGGTAACCAGAGGACACAGATTTAAGATAATTGGCAAAAGAATCGGAGGGGAGATGAGAATTTTTTTATGCCGTTTTATGATCTGGAATGCTCTGCCTGAAAGGTGGAATCAGATTCCATTGTAACTTTCAAATGCAAATTGGACATATACTTGAAAGGCTATGGGGAAAGAGCAAGGGAGTGGGACTAGTTGATGCCTTTCAAAGAGCCGGCATAGGCTTAATGGCCTCCGGTGCTGTATGATTCATGCAGGACAGGAAGACTACATATAAAGTAGGTCTTGAAGTGCTTACCCAAGTTTTGCAGGCACACCAACAAAAATAAGATATCTAATAAGCAATCTTGAGTTCCAAGTATTTGGCAGAGATGTTTTGACACTTGTGTAGGAACTGCTGAAACTCCATCGCAATCCAGATATTATTATTTATTTTATGAACATATAGGGAATGTGGAAGGCAGCAAATATCGAAATGCACTACACAAATTCAAACCGATGATATGCTGTGACTTGTGTTGAAAAACATCATTATATTCCTTTTGTTTAACAAATGATACGCTGACTTACCTGCTGCCCACCTCCCTCACGGTAAATCCTTTTCATGAAGGCAGTGCCTTTTTTCGCCAACTGTTTACTTGATGCGACGCAGGCGATTGGTGGCCATCAGTGTGTACAAAGCATATCTGATCAATGGGGAATTGAAACAGGTACAAGAAGAGCTAGGAATGCCGAGGACGTGAGAGGAGAGGGAATAAACCGTGCCATGGAAAGGAGCTGTGGATCTGGAAAGTTGCACACCAGCCTAGTTTAGTTCAGAAAATAGTTGCAAATACTTTCACTTGTACAAGTTGCTGGTGTTACTCCCCCAACTCACTGATGTCATGACTGAAAGGCTACTTACTGGATTTATCGTTTAAAGGACAAGAGTGTGTTAGAACATAACCGGAATTAACTTTGGACACAAAGTCAGAAGGGAAGGTCACAAATCCAATTTGTGAATAGAATGGGTGTTGCTGATTCCATTTGGATATAGTAAAACATGATCTTAATGTAGGATAAGTGTCTTTTGATTTAAAAAAAGATGAAGCTCCATGATCATATGATCATCTGAAAACATATGAAACATGCACAAAGTGTTAACTGTGGTTCAGCGGCAGCACTCTCATCTTGGAGTCAGAAGGTTGTGGGTTCAAGTAGGTCATTTAATGCCTTTCTGGAGTGAAAGAAGGGATAGAGAGATAGGGTGAGCAGGTGAAATGCACTGGTGAGTATATGAACTTTCATTGCTCATCAGTGGGAATTTAGACAACTATCATCTGAGGGCTTTTGAAATTGCTTCCAATTTTCTTGAGCAGTGTCGGAGCACCTAACTGGCTTAAAGGCTAAAATCCTTACTGTAAGCAGAGAGTTAAATGAACTTAATCATCTCCTCCATGATATCCACCTCCCTGCTCCCTCAATTTCCCCCATCCTGATCACTCAACGATCGGCCTCCCAATTCCATTTGCTAGCTGAGATAGTCAATGATTCTCCTTGGGCACCAGCCCTCACCCCTTCAAAACCATTGTTATCACCCACTTATTTAAAAAAAATACACCCAATCTTTGCCTTTATTCCTTCATCTCCATCCTCCCTTTCCTCTCTTAAGGTTCTTGAATGTCTGGTCACCGGTCACCTCAGCTCTGTGCTCACCTCCCTTAACTCCTTTTTAAAATGCTCTTCCCCAAGCCTGGCTGCTGCCCTTCTTGCAGTGCCAGAATGGCCCTAATCAGTTGTTCGAGTCAACCTCCTTTCTTCTCTGTTTCACAACCACACGTTTCGAGTAAGTACGAGACACTTCGTAGTGGAGTACACAGAACAGACTTTATTGATGCACCATAAAGGTGATCAGCCTAACCTGTGTGCAGAGTGGCTTTTCGGTTTCAAGTTCTATCTTTCGAATCCCTCTGAATTACTATTGAAAACCATGTTCCTTTATACACCATATTTTGACTACATCAAAGGAAAATTTCATCGATAAGACTGCCTGATGTATCTATTCCCAGACCCTTTGCAAACCGTCTATTGATGCAAACACTTGTAGCTGTTTACTCCAACAACTACTTCCCTTAAACAAGACTTCCGGACATAAGAGTCCCCAAACCCTTTGAAGAAATAAACCTTACTAACTGTTATCTTTTCATACTGTGGTTAATGGATTCTCTACCCTGTTTTATTACCCTAGAGTTACGCTTTATTACTAACACTTATTTCTTTACATAAGCACTTTACATATCAGAAGACAAGCCATGCTTTCTCCTCCCAACACTTCAATGTCATCCTGTTTATACTGGAAAGCCTGTTGCTTCAAGATGCAAAGAAGTTTGACTGTTAACCCTTCACTCCCTAAGATGTCCAACATGCATCTCTTCAGGTGGTCCAACACCAGTCTGTCTGTGGCTCTGTATCCTCCTTTGTCTTCCTGCGCATCACTGGTGTTAGTGGGATTACTCTTGCCTTATTCTACACACTCCTATCTGAATGCAAGCAGAGCATCTTTGGCAGTGGTTCTCTTGTTGCCTCCGAGTCCCCCAAGAACGTATCTTTGACCCCCTCTTCATCTACATGTTGCTCTTTGGTGACACCTTCTGCAGACAAGGGATCAGCTTCAGCATGCGCACCAACATCCAGCTCTACTTCTCTACCACCTCTGTGCTGTTTCTCCAACATCCAGTATCTGATGAATCTTAATTTCTCCAGCTCAACACTGGGAAGGACAAGGCCTTCATGTTTGGCTTGCTACAAACTTTGCTCCCTTGCCACTGATTTCATCCTTGTCCTGGCCACTCTCCCGAACCAAGTTGAACCAGACTGTTTGGAAATTGGAGTTCTGCTCCACTCCGCGCTGAGCTTCAGATGCTATAGACCGCATATTTCCACCTCTAGCCCAGCCCCTCAGCTGAAACCCTTGTACTTACTTTTGTCACCTCTAGGCACAATTACTCAACACTCTACTGGCCTCCCAGTCTCCACCCTCCATAAACTCCAGTGTGTTCAAAACTTACCACACATAATCTGCACTGCCATCGCCCCTTTCTTTCTGACCTCCCAACATCTCTCATCCCTCATAGCCATGTGTCACCTATTTCCACAATCTACTCCAGACCTATATTCCTTCCACTGCCCTAAGCACTCCATTCCTCTGACTGCAACCTCTTGTGTATCCCCTCCATCCCCATTGCTGCAGTGTTGGTGGCAGAGTCTTCAGCTGTCTAGGAACCTCCTCCCTAGAAGAGTTTAGAAGATTGAGAGGGGATCTCATTGAAACCTATAAAATTCTGTCAGGCCTGGACAAACTAGATGCAGGAAGGATGTTTATGATGGCCGGGGAGTCCAGAACCAGGGGTCATAGTCTAAGGATAAGGGGTAAGCCATTTAGGACTGAAATGAGGAGGAATTTCTTCGCCCAGAGAGCGGTGAACCTGTGGAATTCTCTGCCACAGAGGGCGGTGGAGGCCAATTCATTAAATATATTCAAAAAAGAGTTGGATATATTTCTTAAGGCTAAAGGGATCAAGTGATATGGAGAGAAAGCAGGGACCGGGTACTGAGTTTGGATGATCAGCCATGATCTCATTGAATGGCGGAGCAGGCTCGAAGGACCGAATGGCCTACTCCTGCTCCTATCTTCTATGTTTAAACCCCCTCTGCTGCGTTCTCCTCATTTTAGTCTTCCTTCAAATCCATCTCTTCAACCAAGCGTTTGGTCACACCTGCAAATCTCTCCTGGCATAACATCTGTTTTCCATAAACCTATGCCACAGGCATTTTTTTGCATTAAAGGTCCCATTAAAAATGCAAGTTCATTTTGTTCATGTGTTCTATTTTCTCAAACCCCCTTGTGATCACTACTGTGGTCTAGCAGCTGCTTACTCTCTGCTTTTGCTCACAGTTTTAGTTGTAGAAGTCCTCCAGAATGTGAACTGGGAAATTACATTTTTTGCAGCAAATGTTTGAAAGCATCAATTTATCAGGAACTGCGAATACTTGCGGTGGTTTTGTTGCACCTTTGATTATTCCTAGCCTTGTGACCCAGTCCTAAGTATCAAGCATCCTTTTTGTATAAAACAGTATAAACCTGCCATTTGACTGACAACACAAACCCTGGAAAACCTTCCAGTCTCGTATTTGTTTATCTTTTGGATTTTTGTAGTACATAATCCCAGTCATCGTTGCTATAGATTGGAGGCAGTTCCCTGTAAGTCACTTCAACAAATATCCAAAGTATATTTATTACAGGGCTGGTTGTCTTTTATCTCTTAATTTTCTTTTTGCCACTTCTTTAGGCCATAATGCAGCATTCCTTGCACAGTAAGATGGGCCTATGACCTGTATTTCAGTGCTCATTGGCAGGAATTTACATAAAGGTCAGTAGATGGCAAATCCCGCAGCTTTTGATTTTCTCTCCACCCATGGTGGAGGAGCAGCCGTCAACTGTTGTTTGATGCTGTATACCCTCCAGAGGAATGGAGTGCTTGGGGATGGGATGGAAGAAGAAGCGGCTGAAATGGGCTGTGCTACTTCCCATAGATGATGGAAGTGCTCTGAATCATTCTGCTGCAGACCATTTTCTGACTAGATTCAGGTGTTGAGCTGTGCATCAGCATGAACTTTCAGTGAAAAGAACAGATGGTCTTCATTTATAATGTTTGAACCGTGCTGGAATAGGAAGGGAAGAGGTGATCATTTATGCAGCAGAAGAACTTGAGTGGGAGAAGTTTTTCAGCCAAACCCTGTGTTTGTTTTTACTTTTTTTTTTTAAAAAGGGCATGATATTGTAAAGTAGCTTTGTGTTGCGTGACTTGGAGCTATATGGTCAAACTTGGCAGTGGTAATGGAAGATAGGAGCTCTGGTGGGGAAAGGTCGGAAAAAGTAACCAATACTAAACTTTAAATGTTTTGGGTAGGATTGTATTCAGATCTTGTGTTACTGCTACAGCATTCACCCCCAGTTTTATTCTCTGTATAATCCATGTAAAAGGGAGTTGACTCTTTTTGGAGTGGTGATGTTGCAGTTTCGAGCAAGTTATGGATCTGAGACTGGTGCCTTATTTTTCAAGAACCTTTAGCCTGCTCTGTTAATGTTCTGAAGGGCAACACAGCAGTTTTTCCCCCCTCTCTCTGACCTGAAATTGGTGCCATTTGGTGAGGCACAGTCCCTTGAACATTGTCTGTTCTCCGGTACTTTATCCAAGTGTCCGTTCCTCGTGTGAAACTAACTCCTGTGTGAATGGGCTGCTCGACTGAAGAAGGCATCGCACACCAGTCCAGTCCTGTTCTCCACTGCTGTCCGCACATGCACACTTTCCAGCAGGGAATCATGGAACAGCACAAGGCCTTCTGGTTTGTGGAGTTCAGTAACACACCGAATAAGTAGATTTACCGATATGCCATTAGGGCCCAGGGGTAATCAGGTGCTCATTCCTGAGCTGTAAATCTAGATAATATAGTTTAGCAACAATTATGGTTGATGCCCAACAAATGGGTGATGCTGTGGCTTGGTATTGTCTTTTGTTCATGGAGTAGGAATCTATGGGTTGTCTTCTGTGACTGGTCATATATATAACATACATATAAGAACATAACAAGAAATAGGAGCAGGAGTCGGCCATTCGGCCCCCGTGAGCCTGCTCCGCCATTCAATAAGACCTCATCTCCACTTTCCTGCCCGATCCCCATATCCCTTGATTCCCTTAATATCCAAAAATCTATCGATCTCTGTCTTGAATATACTCAACGACTGAGCCTCCACAGCCCTCTGAGGTAGAGAATTCCAAAGAGTCACCACCCTCTGAGTGAAGAAATTTCTCCTCATCTCAGTCCTAAATGGCCGACCCCTTATTCTGAGACTGTGACCCCTGGTTCTAGACTCCCCAGCCAGGGGAAACATCCTCCCAGCATCTACCCTGTCAAGCCCTGTAAGAATTTTGTATATTTCAATGAGATCACCTCATTCTTCTAAACTCTAGAGAATATAGGCCTAGTCTACTCAATCTCTCCTCAAATGACAATCCCCCCATCCCAGGAATCAGTCTGGTGAATCTTCACTGCACTCCCTCTATGGCAAGTATATCCTTCCTTAGGTAAGGAGACCAAAACTGTACACAATACTCCAGGTGTGGTCTCACCAGGGCCCTGTATAATTGCTGTAAGACGTCTCAAATCCTCTTGTAATAAAGGCCAACATACCATTTGCTTTCCTAATTGCTTGCTGTACCTGCATGTTAACTTTCAGTGATTCCTGTACAAGGACACCCAGGTCCCTCTGAACACCAACATTTCCCAATCTCTCACCATGTAAAAAATACTCTGCTTTTTCTATTTTTCCTACCAAAGTGGGTAACTTCACATTTCTCCACTCTATAGTCCATTTACCATGTCCTTAGCCTGTCTCTATCATAGTGTCGTTCTTGTGTCTTAGTTGAGCTGCGGGACTGGAATGATAAGTGGAGACCAGCCACTTTTCTCTTGCAGAGATGGAATGGTTAACTGACGTGAGCCAACTCTGGTTACAGAGTGTAATGGCAAGGGAATGGGAGCAGATTTCCTTTCTCCAGGGCATTGTAGTGAAGCCATGAATTTTTGAAGGCAGGAGCTGACCAGGATAAGATGAGCTTGTTATTTAATAGACTAATGCAGGGAGCTACAATTAATCTGAACAGAATTAATGTGCATTTATGTAGTGCCCTCGGGACCCCCCAAAATCCTTCAGAATGAATAAAGTAGCCCATACCAGCAGGACCCTGATGTCACCTCTGGATGTTAAGTGGGAAGTAACATTCACATCACATTAGTGTCTGGTAATAACCACCTTGAACAAGAGAAAACCCAGACATATCCCTTTGGCGCCAACATTGCTGATTATCCCACCATCAACATCTTTGGGGGTGGGGAGTCACCATTGACTAGAAGCTTAACTAAACCAGCCATATTAACACTTTGGCTAGCAGGGCAGAGGCTTGGGTCATCTGCAATGACTGGCTCACCTCCTGGCTGTCTACAGGGTGATGGAATATTCCCCACTGGCCTAGATGGGAGCAACCATAACAGTGCAAGAAGCCCAACATCCAGGATAGATCAGTTCGCTTGGCTGATGCCCCTGCCACTAGATTTTATTTACACCCCTTCCACCACTGGCATATTGTGGCTGCAGTATGTACAATCTACAGGATGCATTGGAGCAACCCGCCAAGGTTACTTCAACAGCACCTTCCTCCCCTGTGACCTTTATCACCGAGAAGGGTGAGAATAGCAATGTTGTGAGAACTTCATGACCATGAAGTTTCCTTCCAAGGCATGCATAATTCTAGCGTGGACACATATTGCCAATCCTTTATTGTTGCTGGATCAATATCCTGGAATTTCCTACCTAACACCATTGTGTGAGCACTGTCGCCACATGAACTGTAGTAGTTCAAGGAAAAAGGTACACCACTGGCTTTTAAGGGCAACTAGGGATGGGCAATAAATGTAGCCTTGCCAGCGCAGCCCATGTCCTGAGAACAAATGTGTATTAAAATAATTGCTTTTCAAGTGCAGTCACTGTTATACAGGTAAACAGGGTACCTTGTTTTGTGCACGATAAGGTCACAAATAGAAAATGAGTGGCCAGTTAATCTGTTTCTGGTGGTTCTGCGATTATTACCATGGGACTTTTCATGCATAGGAATAGAAGTAGGACATTCAGTCCCTCGAACCTGTTCCACCATTCAATGAGATCATAGGTGATTTGTATCTGAACCTCATCCACCATCGAAGCAGGCTTCCAGCGCCAGCTCAAGACCGTTGTAACACTCGTGGACTTGTCAGCGGCGTATGACACAGTATGGAAGCATGGACTGCTTTTCAAGCTCTCCACCATTTTACCCTGCAGAACAACAATCCATCTTCTCAACTCCATGCTTAGCAACCGACGCTTCTGTGTGTACACTGGCACCCAGAAGAGCAGATATAGGACACTGAACAACGGACTCCCACAGGATTCTGTCCTGGCACCTATGTTATTCAACGTTTACCCCAGTAATCTGCCCGAAGCACAGTCCCGCAAGTTCGTATACGCTGATGACATTGCCTTGGTCACACAAAACATGAATCTGTCCGTCACCGAGGAGCCCCTGACCAGTGATTTACAGAGGATGGAGGCCTACTTCCACGGATGTTGACTTCGGCCAAACCCGCAAAAGACCGTAACCTCGACATTGCACCTCAACACCCATCAAGCAAACCAAGCTTTGAAAGTCTCCTTTTGCGGTGCAAAGGTAAACCATATCAAAAAACCCTCCTATTTAGGAGTCATGCTCAATCGCACCCTGTCGTATAGACAGCATCTCCAGAACCATGGGAAGAAACTAAAGGGTACGGTCAACCTGATCCAGAAACTCATCGGATCCACATGGGGAGCAGACGCTCAAACCCTCCGTACGACAGCACTCGCCCTGGTATACTCTACAGTGGAGTACTGCTTTCCGGCATGGCGATCGAGTCCGCATGTCAAATCTGTTGATGTCCAGCTGAATTCTGCTATGAGAATTATCACCGGTACGCTTTTATTGATGCCAACACCTAGGCTTGCCTGTGCTTGCAAACATCGTACCACCACACCTAGGCCGCGAATATACAGTCCAGAGAATACAACCGCGACACCAGCAATGACATGCCGATCCAGGCCGACTTGAACAACCTACCCACCAACCCATCTCAAATCTAGAAGGCATTTTGGACCGTCTCCTCAGCCTTGATGACAAAATACTTGGAAGAACTGTGACACACCAAACGGATTCCTTTTATAGAGGACCCCACAGTACAACCTGAAGGATCGAACCATCAATCGCCTCAGAACTAGTCATAGTAGATGCTGCCCACCTTCTCCATAGATGGAAGATTAAAGCATCCCCATCATGCGACTGCGGAGCTCCTAATCAGACCCTGGAGCTCATCATCGAACACTACCCTCAGAGGAAATTCACAGGCAGCCTACAAGATGTCCACGCTGTTACACCGGAAGCTTTGGCCTGGATATCTGACTTGGATAGTGACGTTTGATTTGCTTTGCTACTACCATATGAAAGAAGACTTCATCCACCCGCCTTGGCTCCATATCTTTTTATACCCTTGTCTAGGGTAGACGAAGCCTCGGTTTAATGTCTCATCCAAGAGACAGCTCCTCTTGCAATGCAGCACCTCCTCAGTACTGCACTGAAGAGGTGTCAGCTTAGATTATATGTTGAATTTCTAGCTTGGAGCTTGATACCACAAACTTCTGATTCCAAAGCAATAGAGTCCTCAACTGAGCCAAGCTGATACCTGTACTTTAGTTTCATCTTCACTCGAGGAGCAGCATTTGACTACAAATCTCTTTTAATGCCATAATTAATTGGTTGCAGTTTATAACCCCACAACAGACGAAGATTGAACTCTAGCACATTTAAGTAAATTTATGACTGGGTCTAATGTTGGCCAGTGACCCTGGTATAAATAACACACTAATATCATATTCATAACACATTTTTATGTAATTTAAAAATAACACAACATGCTGTCGGGTTCTATGTTGCGCTCTGCTATTTCACGAAGGCATCAGTGATGACAAACTGTCTTGTCAATGTCTGTTAAAATCATTTATGCTGTAAAAATGATCTTGAAAGCCTACCAATGAATTACAACACTGGAAAGAGCATTTATGATTTGCATCAATCTGAGCCTCTTGACTAGATCACTGCTCTAGTTAAGGAAAGTCACTGGTCTCCTGTACCTATAATTGCATACAGTAAAATGGAAGCTTTATTGCTCCCCACTCATTGTTTCTTGTGTAGAATGAGCATTTGATGGTTAAGCTGTGTTTAGCAGTGGTGTGCATAGATTGTTAGAAGATCAGTACAGCTTTAAAGTGAATATTTTGTTGTCCAGCTATTCTTCAAACCGCTAAATAGCCCTATTACTGTGATTTTAGTATGTGAGGGCATTGTCTGTTCATACATGCAACAAAAAGTTAAACTTTGCTAGACTGTGTATATGCAGTTGCTTTACAGTTCTACCTTGGTTGGCAGTACAGGAAACTCTCCTTTTAACTGGCACCTAAATATCCGGAAATCTCTCTTAACCGGCAAAATTCAGGAGTAGGTTCAGGTAAGTTTTACTATATATTAGTGGCCGTGTAACCGGGGTTCCTGCACCTGTGGCCGTGTAACCGGGGTTCCTGCCCCTGTGGCCGTGTAACCGGGGTTCCTGCCCCTGTGGCCGTGTAACCGGGGTTCCTGCCCCTGTGGCCGTGTAACCGGGGTTCCTGCCCCTGTGGCCGTGTAACCGGGGTTCCTGCCCCTGTGGCCGTGTAACCGGGGTTCCTGCCCCTGTGGCCGTGTAACCGGGGTTCCTGCCCCTGTGGCCGTGTAACCGGGGTTCCTGCCACTGTGGCCGTGTAACCGGGGTTCCTGCACCTGTGGCCGTGTAACCGGGGTTCCTGCACCTGTGGCCGTGTAACCGGGGTTCCTGCACCTGTGGCCGTGTAACCGGGGTTCCTGCACCTGTGGCTGTGTAACCGGGGTTCCTGCACCTGTGGCCGTGTAACCGGGGTTCCTGCACCTGTGGCCGTGTAACCGGGGTTCCTGCACCTGTGGCCGTGTAACCGGGGTTCCTGCACCTGTGGCCGTGTAACCGGGGTTCCTGCACCTGTGGCCGTGTAACCGGGGTTCCTGCACCTGTGGCCGTGTAACCGGGGCTCCTGCACCTGCACCTGTGGCCGTGTAACCGGGGCTCCTGCACCTGTGGCCGTGTAACCGGGGCTCCTGCACCTGTGGCCGTGTAACCGGGGCTCCTGCACACCTGTGGCCGTGTAACCGGGGCTCCTGCACCTGTGGCCGTGTAACCGGGGCTCCTGCACCTGTGGCCGTGTAACCGGGGCTCTCATACATTGGTAAGTATACCTCTCTGTAATCCGGACTTTTTGATCAACCGGCACCACGCCGGTCCCGTCGGTGCCGGATAAAAAAGAGTTTCCTGTATATCATTTTTGCATACTTTTGTGTTGTGTGATACAAGGTCAATGGCTAAATCAGCCCTGTATCACTTTTTTTAAACTTTACTATCTATTTCAAATTTGTTCTTTTTGTCTCCTAGATTATTGTGCTCAAGGAAGGCTCCCAAGTCCCTCAATTGCTTTTTTGTAACTGGCTGGTAGGGAGTTTAGGCAGAATATCGCAGCTGACCTCCATGTAGCTTTTTCTCCCTTTCCCTTCTTTCAGTGGTGCAGCTCCTAAATTCCACTTGGCTGCTACCATGTGGGGATTGTGGTCATGAGCTTGCATCCTATCATTCTAATGCAATACGCTGGTCATTTAATTTTTTTTAATGTGATTTGAGTTCTCTGATGCCAAACAATATATCTTGTCTGTATGAATGGTTTAATAAGGGTAATATTGTAAATATCATTGCTTTTAACTTCAATCTGTGCCAAGCTTTTTGTAATTTTTTTTCCAATAGTTGAGACAGACTGCCTACATAACAAAGTATTTTAATTCATATCAGATTTTGCAGCTGACTCTAATGTTCCATTTGCACTGAAATAACTCTCATTCAATGTATTAACCAAACTCTTCTGGCTTCCTCTGTACTGCAACCTATTCTTAAACCAAATGTCTCTTTTTTTCTCACTTCCCCCTCCCACCAATAATAATGCTTGTTCATATTTTCACTAAGATTAGTCCAGAGCACGCTCTGCTATGCAAGCAATTGTTTTTATAAAGAACAGTGTTTCAAATGTTACTTAACGGCTAAATTACCAAAGGGGCCCACAGACCAAGGTGGCCTGAGATCACTGAGGTGCACTGCAGCCAAACCAACCTTTTGGTTACCAAAACCCGGTGGGTAAATGCATTCTGCAATACTGCACTATACATGCAATAAGGATCCCTGCTGATTTTGTTAGCTGATCTCAGCTAGGGTAGCATTGAGATAATTGACGGGTCTTGGGGATTCTTGCTACTATTTAGCAATTCTTGCTGGTATGTGTGTGAGAACATCAGGTAAGTACCGGAATCAGACTCTACTGCGATGCACTATCCCATCTCTGTTTTCTCTCTTCCCTGACCTCCCACATCACAGTTGCAAACTCTCAACATACATTCTTCAGGTTACCACAGAAGGCTAGCCACTTGTCAGGTATTGGAAAGCTGCTGGTACTCATGAAATGATAAGGAGAGGAGGGGAAATGCACAGGGTGGGGGGGGGATGGGGAAATGCACGGGGGGGGATGGGGAAATGCACGGGGGGGAATGGGGAAATGCACGGGGGGGGAATGGGGAAATGCACGGGGGGGATGGGGAAATGCACGGGGGGGGAATGGGGAAATGCACGGGGGGGGGAATGGGGAAATGCACGGGGGGGGAATGGGGAAATGCACGGGGGGGGGATGGAGAAATGCACGGGGGGGGGATGGAGAAATGCACGGGGGGGGGATGGAGAAATGCACGGGGGGGGAATGGGGAAATGCACGGGGGGGGGGGATGGAGAAATGCACGGGGGGGGGGATGGAGAAATGCACGGGGGGGGGGATGGAGAAATGCACGGGGGGGGAATGGGGAAATGCACAGGGCGGGGGGGATGGGGAAATGCACAGGGCGGGGGGGGATGGGGAAATGCACAGGGCGGGGGGGGATGGGGAAATGCACAGGGCGGGGGGGGATGGGGAAATGCACAGGGCGGGGGGGGATGGGGAAATGCACAGGGCGGGGGGGGGGGATGGGGAAATGCACAGGGCGGGAGGGGATGGGGAAATGCACAGGGCGGGGGGGGGATGGGGAAATGCACAGGGTGGGGGGGATGGGGAAATGCATGGGGGGGATGGGGAAATACACAGGGCGGGGGGATGGGGAAATTCACAGGGCGGGGGGGGGATGGGGAAATTCACAGGGCAGGGGGGAATGGAGATATTCACAGGGCGGGGGGGTGGATGGGGAAATGCACAGGGCGGGGGGGATGGGGAAATGCACGGGGGGGATGGGGAAATACACAGGGTGGGGGGGATGGGGAAATGCACAAGGCGGGGGGGATGGGGAAATGCACAGGGCGGGGGGGATGGGGAAATTCACAGGGCGGGGGGGAATGGAGATATTCACGGCGGGGGGGGGGGAAATGCACAGGGCGGGGGGGGTGGGGAAATGCACAGGGCGGGGGGGATGGGGGAATGCAAGGGCGGGGGGGGGAATGCAAGGGGGGGGATGGGGCAATGCACAGGGCGGGGGGGGATGAGGAAATGCACAGGGCGGGGGGGATGAGGAAATGCACAGGGCGGGGGGGATGAGGAAATGCACAGGGTGGGGGGGATGGGGAAATGCACAGGGCGGGGTGGGGCAGAAACACCCTTTCAGTAGACACTAGATAGTACATTACAGTTTCTGAACTGAAGGCTGGTACATATGGCAAGTTTGAATATAATCTGATCATTCCACACAATGATTGGTCAACCATGATATCGTTTTCTTAAGATGTTGTGACCTTAGTAGATCCTGAAGAGGATTGCAAAAATAAAAAGCCCTGATGAAGATCTCGTGATTGTGTAGTGTATAAAATCAGAGACTTGGGTACTGAGTCATGGAGTTTCTTTTGCATAGAATTACAAAGAATCTACTGCACACAAATTTGGCCCATCTGGTCAATGCTGGTGTTTATACTCCACACGAGCCTCCTCCCACTCTAATAACCTCTTTTTCCACTTTGTCCCCCGCATCCCTCTATTCTATTCTCCCTCATGTCTGCAGAGGGCCATCCCTAAGCACTGTGGGAGTACCTTCACCACATGGACTGCAGTGGTCCAAGGCGGCGGCTCACCACCACCTTCTCGAGGGCAATTAGGGATGGGCAATAAATGCTGGCCTTCCCAGCGACTCCCACATCCCATGAACGAATTTTTAAAAAAGTGCTGCTTGATAGCACTGTCGATGACACCTTCCATCACTTTGCTGATGATTGAGAGTAGACTGATGGGGCGGTAATTGGCCAAGTTGGATTTGTCCTGCTTTTTGTGGACAGGACATACCTGGGCAGTTTTCCACATTGTCGGAGAGATGCCAGTGTTGTAGCTGTACTGGAACAGCTTGGCTTGAGGCGTGGCCAGTTCTGGAGCACAAGTCTTCAGTACGATAGCTGGGATGTTGTCGGGGCTCATAGCCTTTGCTGTATCCAGTGCGCTCAGCCGTTTCTTGATATCATGTGGAGTGAATCGAATTGGCTGAAGACTGGCTTCTGTGATGTTGGGGACCTCGGGAGTAGGCCGCTATGGATCATCCACTCAGCACTTCTGGCTGAAGATGGTTGCAACGCTTCAGCGTTGTCTTTTGCACTCACGTGCTGGACTCCACCATCATTGAGGATGGGGATATTCTTGGAGCCTCCTCCCCCTGTCAGTTGTTTAATGGTCCACCACCATTCATGACTGGCTGTGACAGGACTGCAGAGCTTTGATCTGATCTGATCCATTGATTGTGGGATCGCTTAACTCTGTCTATAGTATGCTGCTTCCTCATTTTAGCATGCATGTAGTCCTGTGTTGCAGCTTCCCCAGGTTGACACCTCATTTTTAGGTGCTCCTGGCATGTTCTTCTACACTCGTTGTTGAACCAGGGTTGGTCCCGTGGCTTGGTGGTAATGGTCGAGTGAGGGATATGCCGGGCCATGAAGGTTACAGATTGTGGTGGAGTATAATTCTGCTGCTGCTGATGGCCCAAAGTGCCTCATGGATGGCCCAGTTTTGAGCTTCTAGATCTGTTCTGAATCTATCCCATTTAGCATGGTGGTAGTGCTACACAACACAATGGAGGGTGTTCTCCGTGTGAAGATGGGACTTCGTCTCCACAATGACTGGCTGCAGTGACCACCGCACAATGCTGTCATGGACAGATGCATCTGCGACAGGTAGATTGGTGAGGACGAGGTCAAGTAGGTTTTTCCCCTCGTGTTGGTTCACTCACCGCCTGTCGCAGGCCCAGACTGGCAGTTGTGTCCTTTAGGGCTTGGCCAGTAGTGGTGCTACCGAGCCACTCTTGGTGATGGACATTGAAGTCCCCCAGCCAGAGTACATTCTGTGCCCTTGCTACTCTCAGTGCTTCATTCCAAGTGGTGTTCAACATGGAGGAGTACTGATTCATCAGCTGAAGGAGGGTGGTAATTAGGAGGTTTCCTTGCCTATGCTTGACCTGAAGCCATGAGAATTCATGGGGTCTGGAGTCAATGTTGAGGACTCCCAGGGCCACGCCTTCCAGACTGTATACCACTGTGCCGCCACCCCTGGTGGGTCTGTCCTGCCGGTGGGAGGAGTTTGGGACATTGGCTAAAAGGTATGATTCTATGAGTATGACTATGTCAGGCTGTTGCTTGACTAGTCTGTGGGACAGCTCTCCCAATTTTGGCACAAGTCCCCAGATGGTGGTGAGGAGGACTTTGCAGGGTTGACTGGGCTGGGTGTGCCGTTGCCGTGGTCGATGTCGGGTGATCCGTCATTCTTATTATTTTGTTTCGTAGCGGTTAGTTACAACTGAGTGGCTTGCTAGGCCATTTCAGAGGAGCAGTTAAGAGGCAACCACCTTGCTGTGGGTCTGGAGTCACATACAGGCCAGACTGGGTAAGGACGGCAGATTTCCTTCCCTAAAGGACATTAGTGAACCAGATGGGTTTTTACGACGATCCGATAGTTTCATGGTCACCATGGTAGCTTTTTAATTCCAGATTTAATTAATTAATTAATTAAATTAATTAACTGAATATAAATTCCCCAGCTGCCGTGGTGGGATTTGAACTCGCGTCTCTGGATTACTAGCCCAGTGACATTACCACTACACTACCGGAATCCCCGTGGGACACCACTTCCCACCCACTGCCAGTCTGAGAAACTTCTCTTAACTCCTACCTTCTTTGTTTTGTAGCCATTTTTCAATCCATGCTGCAACCTCGAAATGTTACTAATTATTTTTCTTGACCGTTTATTGCATTTTTAAGGGTGAGTTGAATTCTGTTTGAGAAATGCCTGCAGTTTACTCCTAAACTTTAATGGCTCTGTGGTATTTGCATTATCTGTTGTGATACTGATCCATGCAAACTGTGAAGGTCCCAGGTTTAGTGATTGGTCTGCGCTGAGCTAGCTGATTTCAATCTGGGTAGCAATAGGGGCTCGCCAATTGACCTCTGTGTCTGAGTTTGTGACAAAGGTAAATCGGACACTTGCTGAGAAGTACAGTGTGTGAACACCTGGTTAAGGCCGGATTGGGCTTTTTCATTCCCTTACTCCCAGATACAAATAGCCTACCAACACTCCAGGCCCGTATGAAGAATGGTCACTTGGGTGAGGATTTAGAAGATGCCTGTATAACTGTACCTCAGCTTGGGGTGGTGCTTTCAGGAAGCTGGGGCGAGGCAGGAGAATTCTACTATAGTTTCTGAAATGCATCATGTTTCATATATAGTTGCTTTGATATGTAGGTAGTTATGTAGAAAAATATGCCAGCCATTTTCAGCAAAGCAAGATCTTGCAAAGAGCTTTGAGCTTCAAGTAGCACCATAGTATTTTTAATGAAGATCGGAATAGGCAAACCGGCCTTGATTTGTTATCCTGTACATAAAATAGCACACTCTTGTGTGGCGAGGATGGCTTAGGACCTTGTCGGTAACCTTGGTTCCTTTGTTGATGGTGGGTTTCACACACAATGTCTTGATGCAAATAATAATGGATGCCCTAGATATGAGTGGAGTTTGAACCTACAGCTTTTAACTCGAGACACAAGTGGGCTACCAGCTAAGCCAAGACGTTTACGGAGAAAATAAGCTTGGGATATTGCACCTTGAGCTGGGGGTGGGGAGAAACTACTGGTCCTTTATTGTATTGTGAATAATAACCCACAGTAATGTTTGGAGTGTATATAATGTGTATTAGAACGTTCTCTAATTTTGTGCTGGAATGCATCTTTTTAATATGAAAATTTTTGATATCTTAATTGTGGATGCACACTGAATTTCTGCATGAGCTACTTTCTGTGACCCATGGGAATTTAGTTGGACCATAAGCAACTCAATGTGTAGGTGAGTGGTTAATCTGCAATATTTTATTTTTGAGAGATGTTCTCAAATGTCTGGGAATAAATGTTGGCTGAGACTGTAACCCACTTTTGAGGAAATCCAGTGACATCCTAATTCAAGGAAATTTGAGGCTTGGCGTCCAAACTAATGTAGACAGTTACTTTTATAAATTAGACAAGGTGTTTTCTATTGGGTGCTTTACTGTTGATTTTAAATATTTTTAATTACCAGTGACCATATTTGTGTCATGTGATAAATGGGAAGGTTTCATTGAGCAATTCATCAAATGATTGAAACACAAAGCAGGGGGGTGTTCTGAGTAAGGGTCTACACCCACAATACTGAGACCTGCTGACTAACTTTCATTATGTGCCAATAGAAAGGTTACAGGGAAGGAAATGATCTGCTTGGTAGTAAACATCTATTGTTCATCAAGAAGTGTTTAGCAATGAATTACTTTGGAAAAATGCTCACCGGAAACTTCTTGCTCATCCTGGAATGCTAAAGCAGTTGAGGCTTGTAGCTGAAGAGCATTTGGATGCAGAAATGTTAGCTTTGTTCTTTGGGTCGGGTCATTCAAAATTGTAAAAAGCAAAAAACAGAAAATGATAGAAACGCACAACAGATCAGTCAACATCTGTCTGGAGAGCCGACCAGTTAAAGCTTTGGGCATGGCACTTTCTTCAGAACTGTCCAGAAGACTGGGCTGCACCCGAAACGTTAACTTGTCTGTTCCCTGCACAGGTACTAACTGACTTCCTGTATGTTTGCAGCATTTTCAGTTTTTGTTTCATCCATAAGTGTGTTCTCTGAAAGTCTCGTCTTGATGAAGTTAATCTCTGACGCATGGACTAGGGAAATTAAAGCATATGGTTCTTTTATATCAGTAAAAGTGGGCTGGAATTGGAATACACTAGAAATAAATACTGCATTGTTTATCTTTGACAGTAAATAGAACTTAAAATTTGAGAATTTTTGAAAATGTAAACTTTACTTTTACTTATCATACTAGTGAGATCCTGAAAAATTCTCTATGTAAAAGCCTACGGTAGGCTGCTTGTAGAGAGTTCACAGTGCCTGTGTTGAGACCCTGTGTGCACATTGTAATGGATTCCATGTTGTGTGTCGTGTAGTTGCAACCACCCAGAAGTCCAGTCAGGTTCATGGGGTGTGGAATGTCACTCTGGGATTAACACATATAGATAATCTGCTGTCAGATTAATCGAGCAGGATTGTCTCCAGTAGACCTGCCCGCTCCTTTCTGTGGTAAGAATGGCCTCTGACTCAATCAGTAACCTTTCTTTATTTTTGGTGGACGATCTTGCGCAGAATGATGTCTTGATAGGATGCCCTAGACGTGCCCACGGTTCACTGAACATGGGCAATCTTGTTGCCTTTTTCTTCCCACTTTGAATTGCGTACCAGTTTTGTCAGTACGAATTATTGTATCGGGTTGCTATTTTGTTTGTGCTAACCAATACTCTTAGCAGCTATACCAATACCAAGAAATAGTACAACATTTTAAAAGAGCATGCAGTGGTTTACTGTCCTTGTGCCGAGTAGCAACTTTTTTTTTTCTGTGTACACCTTGGTGCCAAGGACATCCTGTTCCGTGAACATTTTGTTTTTGTTCAAGTGCCTCAAGCGACACTTGTAAGGTGTCAGCCGTGCCTCAATTGGTAGCACTCTTGCCTCTGAGTGAGAACGTTACGGATTCAAGTCCCACTGCAGAGACTTGAGCACAAAAATCTAGGCTGACACTCCAGTGCAGTGCTGAAGGAGCGCTGCACTGACAGAGGTGCCGTCTTTCGCGCGAGATATTAAACCGAGGTCCCATCTGCTCTCTCAGGTGGATGTAAGAGATCTCATGGCACTATTTGGAAGAAGAGCAGGGGAGTTCTCCCCGGTGTCCTGGCCAATATTTACCCCTCAATCAACATCACTAAAACAGATTATCTGGTCATTATCATGTTGCTGTTTGTGGGAGCTTGCTGTGCGCAAATTGGCTGTCTCGTTTCCTACATTACAACAGTGACTACACTTCAAAAGTACTTCATTGGCTGTAAAGCGCTTTGGGACGTTGTGAAAGGCGCTGTATAACTGCGTTTTTTTTCTTCTGTATGCAAGAATACAGGAATACAAGCTGCATCTACAGAGTGGTTAACACTTTCAATAATCCACCACTGGACCTGATGCAAGCTTTCTATATTTATTTAAAAATTCAAGAAATGTGACTAAACAGAATGCCTGTTAGAAAGTGGGCTATGAATTACTTTTAATGTTTAACCTAACTCACTTATGCTTACAACATTAGTTCTTGATGTTTATAGTACTTGTGACTGCTATTTTGGATTAGAAAGACTCTTGACTCCTTCTGGAAATAAGACAAATGGCTACTAAAATTGTACATCAAGTCAAGGCAGCAAGAGGCTAACTTCAAATAGTGACTTTGTGCAGTAACATTGAGCTGTGTACGTTGCCAATTCCTGCATGATCTGTTTAGAAAATTGATGACAGGAGCACATTCAGGCTTGTGTAATGAATTGGAACCGGACCAAACTTCTTGCTTCTGACCCAGTGCACTTTATGCTGGTGTGCTTCAGCAGCAGCCACAATCATTGCCAGAAAGGCAAGTCCTTTTATTCAGAAATTCTTGGCCCATGCAGGAGAGCAAACAAAAATGGCACAAGCATAGGTTTCTGTAGCTAGAAAAATACAATGGCTTGGAGTTTATCAAAGTTAAAGGTCCACTGTAAAAAGAAATGTTTCAGGAATCGATGCTTGAAATCGCGCATGCGTTTTGGTGAAAGATCAGTATAAATCTATATCTAAGGCTGCTTCATTTTGCAAAGTTTAATGGTTTATTGGGAGCAAAAGTGGCCAATCGCTGGAATGGCCTTCTGGGTAGTCAGTGGAAACAAAATCTCAAGGCAATTCGATAATGAGATGGGAAGAACATAGACATTTCAGCACAGAAGAAAGCCTGATGCATGTGACCATTCCAATTCTCCAAGTGCCTATCTCTATACCTCTTAAATGCCATGATTGGCTCAGCTTCAATAACTACCTGTTGTAATGTATGCTAATGACCCTGTTGAGTGGAAAAATATATCATCTTAAACTCTCCATTTATACTATTGATCCGAATCCTAACTATACACCCCCCAGTCACCAATTCATTGACCAGAAAAATACTCTTGTTCAATGCTCATCCAGACCTAAAATCAATTCTTTACTGAATATGTTTTGCAGGAAGTAGGTGGAACTGCAATGTTTAGGAATGCCACAAGATAATAGACCTCTGTGCCTCTGAATTTCCACTGACTTTGAATCCTGCAGCACAGGAGGAGGCCATTCGGCCCACCGTGCCTGTGCCAGTTTATTGAAAGCTCTCCCATTAGTCCCACTCCCCTGCTCTTTCCCCACAGTCCTGCAAACTTTACCCTTTGAAAGTCGAGATCCAATTCCCTTTTGAAAGTTACTTTTGAATCTGCTTCCAGTGCATTCCAGATCATCATAACAGAGTTTAAAAAAAAAATTCTCCTCATCTCCCCATGGCTTTTTTTGCCAGTTGTTTTTAATCTCTTATTTTAAATCTGTTGTTTAAAATCTTATCTAATTAATTTGGCAACTAACATTAGCCTGGATGAAGTTACAGAACTCCTAAATATCAGGATGTTAGTCATAATAGGAGTACAGTAAATTGTACTTAACTTCTAAGTTGCATATTGCTACTATTTGCTTGTTCTATTACCATTTTTAATAAGTTTGATTAAAGTCTAGTGTGATATTCTGCTGCCTTCCAAAGACTAGAAAATGGTGGTTAAAACCAGTACTGTAGTTGAAATGATCTGAAGGTTCTCTGTTCTGGGTAAGTGAAAATGCTTTCTCTGGGACATAGGTAGCTAGGGATCACCTATGAGAGTTGTCTGAAACACAAACAAAAATATCTAGTTTTTACAAAAATGTAACCATGGGGTAGTTTATAAAAATCATCTTTAAGCTATGTAACTTGGAGGCCTTGTGAAGCAGGTCCCCTACTTGTTTCTAGCTGGAATGATGGGGGAGGAGTTAGGAATAAACGACTTCTCCCCTGCCACCCCCTCTAAATAAGGTATGTTGCGGGTCTTGTGCATTGTAGTGGCAATGCAATCACATTTTTAATAAATTAAGCAGTTTTCTTTTCTTTGTCTCTGATCTTTAATTAATGTATAAAGCAATTCACATATCTGATGATTACCCCCTCCACCTTTGCATTCCCAAACAGTAATCACAATTTCTAATCCTGCAAACAAGTATTTTTAATTTTAATGTGCAATTTTTGGGTGGGGGGAGGGGGGGAGGGAGGGTAGAAGAAGTATCTTTTCAGATCATGAATATGATGCAGTGCAATTCTGCTGTGCTTAATGTGGCTTTCTGGCTTTTCTTTAGTGCTTGAATTAAACCAGCTTTTAGCTGACCCCTTGAGTGCCATTTAATCATTGTTTTTTTATTGTTTTTCTTCTCTTCAGATTACTCTAGACAAAGTCTTTGGAATTACAGCTTCCAGCAGCAGTAGTTTAGCCTGTGACTTAACCACAGGACTAGTGGCATATCCAGCAGGGTAAGTGACATATGACAGCCCCGCTTTAGTTGGTAAATGCAGTGTCATACTGAGGTATACAGACCCAGGAAGCTACCAGGTTTCATCTTGGTGCATGCTGATTCAGTTGATCTTACCTGGGGTAATGGAACAATGTGTCTTTAACCTCCCCGGACCTGTGGAGGAGGGGTATAGAAGGGGTTCCTGCTTTTCGTAGCAATTCAGGGAGGCTAGATTGGACTTGGCTGTGGCCCACACTTGATTAGCTAGTTAACAATTGCAGCCTAAACTTGCATGTACAAGAATGGTCACTGGTATACACTGCGAGGCTGCTATTTCCCAAGGGCGAGCATCCAAAACTGCTTTGCATCTGTGTGTAGCTGTATCCTTGGAGCCACTGCTTTGCAAAAAGAACATTTCATGTGATAAACAGCAATGCCGATGTGGTAAAATTCTCTAATCCAGTTGGGAACATACAAGGTTTCCCAGGGGCTGTTGAAGTATGATAATGCTCATTAGAAAAATAAAATCTGCAGGCCTTTTTCTGCATCTTAATGTATAGTACAATTCTGAATTTTTGGATACATTAATCAGATTGCAGTGTAACCCGTGCAGATAGCTGCATTCTGTATTGTTTGCTTTTCCTGGCCTACCTGTTCCTGAAACAGCCTCCGTTTCTTTCATGCCATGATTTAGAATTCTAAAATTAGACTTTGTCTCCTTACAGAACTTGTGTTAGTTCAAGTAAATATTATTGAAGTTGCCATAGTAGTGCAGAATTCAATTTCAGTTAACAATGTGAGGTTTGTGTTCTTTACTGGAAGATTAGAAAATGTTGTGGCTATACTACAGCAGTGTACTGCATTGTGGAAGATTAAAAACCGATCTTGTATGTGATTAGTTCACTTGGCAATATATATCCCCACTAGTGCCTCCAGATAGACCTTCAGCAAAGTACTCCTTGACTTGTTTTTTCTTCCCTCTTCAGACTGTAAAGGTACGTGGGAACACACGAGCACAGTACTGTACCTGAGTGTGAATGTAAATTATGTTGATCTTAGAATGGTACCTGGAACAAGTCAATCCACTGGAGCCCAGATTCCAAAATAAATACTTTCAAAATATCTCACTGATATACACACAAACCACACTTGAACCCACTCTCCAGAGAATGTTGCTTTTATACGCTGCGCCTGAACTGAAACTTTGCTTCAAATGTGGACTGTAGGAAGTCAACACAATAGTAGATGCAGTTGGAGTGGGTTAATGCTGAGCTTAATTACCAAACCGTCTTAAATTTCATTTAATCACTGTTGCAATACTCTTCTATCAAAATACATGATTATCCTGATCATAATGCTATAACATTCTGATGAATGTTAAAACTAGAATAATACAATGGAGTAGGTCAAATGCCCAGTTGACGGTATACTGAGAATGAAGTGGCGGGGGGCGGTGGAGTGCAGTTAAACGACACACTACCCCCAGAGAGAACCAACAAACCCAAGTTATATTGTCTGCTCCCATGTTGCCTTTTGTACAAGGACAATGAAGCTCTGCTCACTGACATTTTAATTGGTATTCATGAGACCTGAAGGATTATTGAAGACTCCTTAGTCAGGGCTGTTGACTCTGTTAATATTTTATACTTGGCTTTACAATGTACTGCAGACTCTCTCCTCTCTCTTACATTCTCATTTATTTTTTAAAGTGGGTGTTGATGCAAAAGGAGTTTCAGATTTGCATCAATGCAAGCTGTGCCGTATAACTGGCCTACAACAAAGAGTAATCCTGTTTCTGAATTTTGTTGCTGAAATATTTCTCCAGCGCTAATTGCATCTAAATAAATGTGCACTAATGAAGTGCTCCTGTCAAGGCCAGAGAGGTCGCCGGGGGGGGGGGGGGGGGTTGATTAGAAAGGGATTAATGTAGAAAATTGTAGTCTAATGCCAGGAAAGGCAAAAATGTAGTTTTAATGGGCTGGAAAATAAATAAGTTAAAGGTTTACATGACTTGTTCTTGTCTCATCTGGCCAGTGCAATGGTTTGGCATTGGCTTTAAATATCCATGTGTTGAAACATGTCGACAGAATGTTTCCATTTTACCTCAATTGGGAAGATGCTGCCAACAATTAGAAATGACTGAATGGATGGTCCCATGTTTCAGCAACGTGTTGTACTTTGCCAAAGGCATTTGTAACTAAGTTAAAGATTTGTGTAAGGATTTTAGTTTGCAGCTTTTTAAGTTTTGCCTCAGATTAAGCAAAATAGGGTTGTCTTGCAAAAGTCAGAAAACTGCAAATATCATTTAGATTTTAAAGGGTGACTCAGTCAGATTTGTTCAAAGTCTGTGATGTTTAATCTTGACATTCTGGTGATCTATGTCACCAACTATTTGATTGATCAGTGCCTTGAAATCTCCTACCTATCATTGTTTTCCACTTGTTCAAGTGTAAAAAATTGTATTAACGGTTCAGAAATGAATTTGAGTACAGGTTTTATTAAATAGCATACTGCATTGACGTGGTTTGAATTTGATAGAAGCATTCTAATATAGGTGAGGTCTGTCGAGCTGGAGCTGAATGCCATAACAACTGGATAAACACAGGTGTGATTATTTTGATCATCCCTTGTAACAATGAGCAAGCTCACTTTGATTCAGGTATGTACGGTATATGGAGCTCACTGGATCCAGACATTGGGTGTGACCAAGGGTTACTCAATCCCCAAACTGCAGTAATGCTGTGAAAAGTCTCTGCTTGATGCGTGTAACTAAGCAACACCCATATAATAATTACTGATGTGAATTGTATTGTGACTCTCCTTTTTGACTTTTTTGAGTATTTTTATATAATTATTGTACATTTTGACTACTGTTTGCTTTTATTCTTTCCACTCTCCTCCTCCTTCTGAATATCTTAACTTCTTGGGGGTCTGTTCCATGAGTGTGTCTGTCTCCTACTTCCCAATCCCTGTCACAAGGTTATGTCCAATTCCGTGCGCTTTTGTTTTTGCAAATAATCTCTTGTGCGGAACCTTATCAAATGCCTTCTTAAAGTCTGTAGTGACGACATCCACGGATATTTCCTGTCTACTATGCTAGTAACCTCAAACAAAATTCAACCAGTTTCAACAGTCGTGGTTCATGTTGGGACCAATGACATGGGTAGGAAAAGGGTTGAGGGCAAAGTTCCCTGTAACACTTTTTTTGGTGCACGGTCACTTTAGCTGGCGCGCGCGACCCATTCAATTTTTCGCGCATGCGCGGTTATTTCCGTTTAAAAAGCCGGTGAGGGGCCTGCGCAGGACTTGCAGACCGCTGTGCGGCTGCGCAGCTTGGCGAGAACGTTGGTCGAGGGCCCACGTTCACCTTTACCACTTTCTCAATATATTTATCAAAACTTTTACTGTTAGCTTTGATAACCCTTGCAAGTTTTAAAATTATTTTTTCACTTTTTTTAACTTTCTTTGTCTCCCTTGGTTGCTTTTTATAGCTCTGTGTTGGATTTCTGCTTTTCCTTGCATTTGTATAAGCCTTTCCTTTTAGCTAGTTACCTTGTCTTACCTTGTTTGTTGACCATGATTGCTTAACTGCACAAGTGGAGCTGTTGTCTTTTATGGGATATGTACTGGTTTTGTATTCGTAAAACTTCTCGAATAGTTTTCATTGTTTTTAGGCAATGCTCCCCATAATTTTAACGGGCTGCGTGGCCCATTCAGAAGTCCACGAATGTGTGTTTTTTTTCAGTTTAATATCTCGAGCCTCTATTGGGTCTTGAATTGTCAGTAAAAAGAAATAAAGACAGCTGACCTCTTAATCCAAGCTTTTGCCAAGAACACACCGGCACCTTCTAACCTTAAAGCTCCATTTTCTCTGACTTACTGTGAGCAGTGCCATGGGCAATCCTCTAGTTTAATGATCAAGATGTTAAGATTCTATTTAATTTTCTCCATTAATAATTGTGAGGGTGCACTCACCTCCATTGAGTCGTCTACCAGTGATTTTTTTACCAGGTGAAAAGTCAATTCCCAGGTGTTTTTAAAAAAAAAAAAAAAAACTAGAGTCCATTATAAAAGATGTAATAGCAGAGCACTTGGAAAACAGTGACAGGATCAGACAAAGTCAACATGGATTTACAAAAGGTAAATCGTGCTTGACTAATCTACTGGAATTTTTTGAGGATGTAACTGGTAAAATAGATAAGGGAGAACCAGTGGATGTGGTGTATTTGGACTTTCAGAAGGCTTTCGATAAGGTCCCGCATAAGAGATTAGCGTGTAAAGTTAAGGCACATGGGATTGGGGGCAAGGTACTGACTTGGATAGAGAACTGGTTGGCAGACAGGAAGCAAAGAGTTGGAATAAACGGGTCTTTTTCCGAGTGGCAGGCAGTGACTAGTGGGGTACCACAGGGATCGGTCCTAGGACCCCAGCTATTCACAATATAAATAATCTAGACGAGGGAACTAGATGTAATATCTCCAAGTTTGCAGACGACACAAAGCTGGGTGGGCGTGTGTGCTGTGGGGAGGATGCCGAGAAACTCCAGGATGATTTGGACAGGTTGGGTGATTGGGCAGATGCAATATAATGTGGATAAATGCGAGGTTATCCACTTTGGTGGCAAAAACAGGAAGGCAGATTATTATCTGAACGGCAATAGATTGGGAGAAGGGGAAGTGCAACGAGACCTGGGTGTCCTTGTGCACCAGTTGCTGAAGGTAAGCATGCAGGTGCAGCAGGCAGTTAAGAAGGCAAATGGTATGTTGGCCTTCGTAGCGAGAGGGTTCGAGTACAGGAACAAGGATGTCTTGCTGCAGTTGTACAGGGCCTTGGTGAGATCACACCTTGAGTATTGTGTGCAGTTTTGGTCGCCTTATCTGAGGAAGGATGTTCTTGCCATGGAGGGAGTGCAGCGAAGATTCACCAGACTGATACCTGGGATGGTAGGAATGACGTATGAGGAGAGATTGGGTCGATTGGGCTTATACTTGCTGGAGTTTAGAAGAATGAGAGGGGATCTCATTGAAACGTATAAAATTCTAACAGGACTAGACAGATTAAATGCAGGAAGGATGTTCCCGATGGTCGGGGGAATCCAGAAGCAGGGGTCATTGTCTAAGGATAAGGGGTAAGCTATTTAGGACAGAGATGAGGAGGAATTTCTTCACCCAGAGAGTGGTGAACCTGTGGAATTCTCTACCACACAAGGCAGTTGAGGCCAATTCATTAAATTAAAAAGCTAAAGGGATATGGGGAGAAGGCAGGGGCAGGGTACTGAATTTGGATGATCAGCCATGATCTCATTGAATGGCGGAGCAGGCTCGAGGGGCCGAATGGCCTACTCCTCCTATCTATCTTCTATGTTTCTATATACACTGGGTGAATGAGCAAGAAATATCAAAGGATTAGTACGTGACAAAGAATGGCTTCACTGCCTGTGTTCCCCTGTAAAAATAACATCATACAGAATAATATTGCGTGTTTCTGCTTTTCAAATTAGCTTTGCTGAAACTATGAATATTTAAACATTGAAGTTGGTATTCTGTAAACGACTAGCCATTATGCACAGCATAAACATTTGTAGTCGGTTTTTGATGGTGCAGTAGTTGCAGTACTGTAATTTGATTCATTTGAGTTTTTTTCTGCAACAAAAGAAATGGAGTTGTAATATATTGTTCTGTTTTGAAAGGTGTGTGGTGGTGCTGTGCAACCCAAAGAAGAATAAGCAGACTCACATCCTCAATGCTTCCAGGTAAGGATCAACTAAGTACAACAGCTAAGACATTATGGCCTAGAAATTTGGGTGCGCCTAGTTTTGGGTGCCTTACAAGGATTCAGTGGTTGGTCGGGGTGGAAGATAGCAGGCCTCTGGAGTACTGTTTGGCGGGTTCGGTTGGAAGATCGCAGACCTCTAGTACTGTTGGCGGGTCGGCTAGGAAGGTCGCAGACCTTTTTTGTGGGGGGGTGTTGGGTAGGACAGTCACAGGCCTTGGGAGTACTATTGCGGGATTTGGGTGGTGGGTGGAGTTGTCGGATGGTGTCTGGGAGTGTGGGGGGGGCTAGGAGGTCAAGGCAGGGAGTGAGGTCGGAGATCTCGGGACTGGGAGCGGCGGTGATTATGGTAAGTACTTACCTTTTATTACTTGCGTGGTGTTTGGCATTGGTCTTCCCGGAGGCAATCGGCACTAGCGCTGGTTGCCTCATGACAAACCAAAGCTGCAGCAGGGACCAGAAGCAGATGCTGGTTGGCCTCTTAGATTAACGCCTGCGTCAGACATGGGTAAAGGACGCCTCTTGTTTGTCTAATGCGGTCTGGAGCCAATAACCTGCTCACTGATGCCCACTTTGGGTTTTGCCTGTTTGAGTGCAGCTTCAACAACACTCAAGAAGCTCGACACCATTACAGAACAAAGCAGCCCGCTTGATTGGCACCCCATCCACCTTTAAACATTCACTCCCTCCACCACTGGAGTAGCGTGGCTGCAGTCTGTACCATCTACAAGATGCACTGCAGCAACTCGCCAAGGCTTCTTCGGCAGCACCTCCTAAACCTGCGACCTCTACCACCTAGAAGGACAAGGGCAGCAGGTACATGGGAACACCACGATCTCCAAGTTCCCCTCCAAGTCGCACACCATTCTGACTTGGAAGTATATCGTCATTCCTTCATCGTCGCTGGGTCAAAATCCTGGAACTCCCTCCCTAACGGCACCGTGGGAGTATCTTCACCACATGGAGTGCAGTGGTTCAAGGTGGCGGCTCACCACCACCTTCTCGAGGGCAATTAGGGATGGACAATAAATGCTGGCCTTTACTGCGACGCCCACATCCCATGAACGAATTTTTAAAAAAGTGCTGCTTGATAGCACTGTCGATGACACCTTCCATCACTTTGCTGATGATTGAAAGTAGACTGATGGGGTGGTAATTGGCCGGATTGAATTTGTCCTGCTTTTTGTGGACAGGACATACCTGGGCAGTTTTCCACATTGTCGGAGAGATGCCAGTGTTGTAGCTGTACGAGGCGTGGCCAGTTCTGGAGCACAAGTCTTCAACACAACAGCCGGGGTGTTGTCGGGGCCCACAGCCTTGTAGTCAATATTCTAATGGGAGGTAGTTAAGTATGTCTAGTGATGTATCCTGGGTAACCATGGTCTCTTGGAGCTTGCTTAATTGCCTTAGGGAGCCCACAAAGAAGTTCCCCAGATTTGTTTCCCTGTTGCATCCCCGTGAGTTAGCATTACTAGCAGTTGGGGATGGTAGTGCCTGAGGTTACATTGTCCAATGGATAGGGTAAGCGTGGATGGACCTGAGATTTTTTTACTCACTTTTTAAAATAGTTTTGTCCTAACACTTGAAAGGCTTGTTTTTTTTTCTCTCTATGTTCTCTTTGGCAGTTCATTTTCAAATGTAAGCTATTTTTCTGTGACTCTCAATTTGTTTCACCTTTAAACTGCAATACAAAATGTGTGTTTTTATTAATGGAAGAGTCTGCTATTCAATGCTGTATTAGGGATTTCCCCCAACAAAAACTCCAAGCTATAGTCATTAATGTAAGACATTACATTTTTCATTACAAGCTTAATGCGATCTCGCAAACTACACATTGTACAGTTTCTGTTCCATCATGCGTCAGTCATGTTTCTTAAGCGTCTGAAACTTGAGTATCCTCAACTCTCAGCTTCTTTGCATTGCCATGTTCCCCTAGATTTATTTGTTTAAAAATTGTTTTTAGCCCACATAAACCTAAATATCAAATCCTAGCAGTATTGTAAGAGAATTCCGGTGTCCTGATGCACACAGGGTACGCTGCCACACATTTAAATTTGAGTGGTATTTGTGCTTTTGCATATAGTGTTTCCCACTATACAATCTGTTTCCGTTGGCTGCCAAGGAGGGGGCAGTTATAATACGTTACTCTGTGCCCTAGCTGTAAAAATTAAAATTATCTTTGGCCTCCAACTTTTTGTACTCCAATTGTCTCTCCATTTGAAGTTGCTGACTCTTTTGGTAGGGTGTTGTCCCAAGAGTGCTCACAACGCTTTGGCACCTTGCCCAAGTGTTCATTCTATGTGCGAATATTGGCAAACTATTTAAATATAGAGACCTGGTCATGTCATCGCCTGCTGTCCATGTATATACTTTCCACTGGTCACTGAATTGTAATCGGGTACCAGAACACTGACCACCGACCCAAACCTTGGAGTGCTACTGCCAATTCTGACACTCCAACTGGGATTCGTTAATTCAGCACAAGTCAAAGATTTCAACCTGTGTGGCTGAACACCACACCCATTGTGTACTTACCAACTCGGGGAAACTAATGGCCTTTAGTTGTTCATCTTTGAAGTTGTGTTGGTTACAGAATTGAAAAAGTAATATTTTAGTTGTTTTGCAGTGTTTGTTTGGGTAAGTATATCAAACAGTATTCTCAAACCTTGGGATCCAATTTTAAAGCCATAGAAAGTTGGAAAAATTTGGATTTGAGCCTTTTTGGTCTGATCCCATTTAACTACACGGGTTAAAGGTACCCACCCATGATTGCTTAGTTGTCATCTGTTTCATTATTCGCTATTTAAAAAAAAAAAAAAAAGTGGTACATTTTTTTCAGGTTATGTGTAACCATACTTCTTGCTATCCCTGGTACATCGCACTGTGACAGATTTTCTCCCAATTCTAGAGGTTGCCCAGCAACAAAATAGACCCGTTGTAACAACAATACAACTTAATAGCTGTAGTAAATTCACTTTTTTTTAAATTATTGTTGTGTAGGTTGTCTTTTGAGGCCACACAGAGATTAAATGTTGTTACACTGTGGCGGAAATGATTAATTAGAAATAAGCTATATCGTCTAAATTACCCATGGATTCTTGATCCTTGATTTTAACTCCAGGTGGGTGGGGGCCAAGGTGACGGGCAAACTCCTCTAACCTCGGCAACGTGAGGCCTGGGTGATTCTAATACCCAGGCCTCATTTGCATGACCCCGGTTGGTTGCCACTTGAAGCTGGCGATAAGCAGCATCTGGAAGGGGAGAGGAGAGGAATGTCGGGTGGCTGCTGGTGGTGGCGGTGACGGAAGGAATGTTCTCTGGCACTCGGATAAGACAGTGGGTTTTGGGAGGACCTCTTAATTGGGAACAGGATGTTTTGTTGGCATTCTAGTACCAACTGAAAGACTAAACTTTGTCTGAGAACACGTCTGACTACCACTGGCCATGTGAAACCTCCTGCTTTTGCAAGTTGGCAAGATGTTCTGGCCAAGTAGACGAGAGGGCTACTTACATTTAACATTTCTTGGAATTGGTGAAATTCTGTTTTGAAACACGGGCTTCCTAATAATGGTGCTTCAAGTCAATTATTGACCTAATCTTGTTTTTTGATTTAGAAAAGCAGTCAGTGCTTTGGCATTCTCACCCGATGGAAAATACTTAGTTACTGGGGAGGTGAGTGCGTTTCTAAAATGCATAATTTACAGTCTGGAATTTGGATTGTCTCTCTTGTTATGGGATACTTGGACACTTATGTGCGAAAATAGTTCATATGCAAGAAACTTACTACAGTTCATCTTGGTACAGTAACCCTCACTTAACTGCATGGGCTTAAAGTACCAATATGTCAGTTTATATAAATGCAGCCCACTTATTTGCATAAGATTTTGTCAGATCCTGTTCATTTACATAAGATCCGGTTTGTGTACCATGTCCCACTGATCATTCCAAGCTCAGTGCACTGTACATTGAAGCAAACCTAGCTGCTCCTGTAAACTATTTGAGAAATGTGAGAACTTCCATTGTTCAGTACAATTTTAATATATGATGATCTTCTATTCAGCATCTCAAACCAAATGGAAATGAAGCCACCTTTTTTTTTTCCCCTAAGATCCAAATTTGTGAGAAGCGTCAGCCTCCATATATTATTGGGAATTGCTGCAATCCTTTGGGAAAAGTCATCCAAGATGCTGTTCTTTGAGAAACTTTTGACCTGTGCTGCCAGAGCTTTGTTGCATTGTAGTCTTTTATATGGTGCTAGTGTCACCTGCTCCCCAATAGGTGGATTTTGCAAGATGCCGGCCCTAATGAATCTGGCAGATTTATCTTTTCTGTTGTGACTGGAAGTGTGAAAGGAACATGTCACGATCCAGCAGTTTTATTGATATTAAAATGGTCGCTCTCGCTCGCTCTTATTTTTAATTGGCGTCTGAAACTGATGGAGTCTGATCGCCACTCCTAAACATTACAAAATCTTAGTAAAGTGATGGCTGTGGTGCGCTCTAACATTGGTTAAAGAGCACTACCTTTAATTGAAATTCAACCAAAGAAGCAGACCTTCACAGACCATTGTGGATTTTTTAGTTGTCAGAATTGTCAGGAAAAGGTTAGTACATGCTTAAAGGCAAAAAAAAAATTGTTTCAAACTATTGTTGAAATGCAGACAGTTGGTGACATCCAAACTATATACATTCAGTCTCCAGACTGAAAGGGCATCACGTTTGACAAGTTTGCCGTACTCTGACATTTCTGTATTTGCTAAGTTCTTCACTTTGTGAACTGTACTAATGAAGCAAGTTCAGTAGAAGATGTCAGAATGGATCTATGATTGATTAATCTCTCCTTCTTCTTGGGCAGTCCCTCGGAACCGAGGATGACTTGCTTCCACACTAAAAATGAGTTCTCGGGTGTCTGATGAGTCCAATGCGGGACCTACAGTCTCTGTCACAGGTGGGGCAGATGGTGGTTGAAGGGGCGGGTGGGTGGGATGCTTGGGTTGACGTGCGCTGCTTGCGCTTGGCTTCCGCTTGCTCCTGGCGAAGAGACTCGAGGTCGCCCCCCGACACTTTCTTTTCCTTCTATGTGTAAATCGTCAAAGGTATTTCCTCTTTTATGGCCACTCCCATATCTATTGGGAGAGAAAATGAAATTTAAAAATGTGTTGCCTGTCACTGGATGTTTGGTGCGGGGACAGATACTGTACTCGCCGGGAAAGCAAATCAAAATGTGGCCACTTTTTGTAAGTGGGAGCACGAAGACAGCAAGCAAAGTTCTGGGGCAAGTGATGAGTTGGAGCTGTACATGAACAGAATTGACTCTGCATGCATTACATTTTTACTTGCTCAAGTTTCGATATCAGTTGGGGTTAAACTTTGGGGGAACTCGAGGTAATGGGGGAGGGTGGAAGAGTAACAGATATTCACATACAAACCATAAACGGAAGGAGATCTTGCTAGCCCACCACCTAAATGAAATTGTACAAATTTGGGTCAGGCAACGTCTAATTCCAGTGACTGGAGTGTTGAAATAAATTCGGTTTAGTTGTAGCTGTATGTTTTACAAATGTGCTCATGTCATTTTTTTTAAACGTAGAGCGGACACGTGCCTGCTGTGCGGGTTTGGGATGTGGCCGAGAAGGTTCAAGTGGTTGAATTACAGTGCCACAAATATGGAGTGTCGTGTGTATCTTTTTCTCCCAATATGAAGTATATTGTGTCGGTGGGCTACCAGCATGACAAACTTGTCAACGTCTGGGATTGGAAGGTAAGAATGTGTGGGATATGTTTTTGACAATAGGCAGTGGAGCATTTTTGGCTCTTGTGTTCTATGCCAAGATGTAATCAAACCTGGAATCAGAGTATGTCCGAAGTGCCCATGCTATGGTTTCAACTCCAGAGAAAAGGCACATGTGTCTATTGTGAAGACCCACAGGCCCTCAAGTTCCAGGTGAATTCCAAATATAGTTATGTAGAAAAGTGTATTTAATAATGAGTAACAATGATGCAAGTCAGCAACTGCCAAAGTACTTTTTCGTTTCTCGTTCATGTTTTCCCTCTCGTGATTTGCCTTACATACATAACTTCCCTCTACCCAAGGATGAGGGGAGCCACAATCCACCCATCCTCGGCCCAGTCCCTCTGCATCATTACACTACTGGGCCACCGATTAAGTGGCAGAGCCTTATGAGTCCGGTTTTGAATTTATCAATTCTTTGGATATTATGGGTCTTATTCCCTCTTGTGATTTTCATCCATTATAATGAACGTAATCATAAGCTGGATGGGAGAAGTTTATCTTTACAGTAGTACTTACAGAAATGCATTTCTTTTGACAGAAAAACTCCATTGTAGCATCTAACAAAGTTTCAAGTAAAGTAACAGCGGTCTCGTTCTCTGAAGACAGCAGTTACTTTGTCACGGCTGGCAACAGGCATGTCAAGTTCTGGTACTTGAATGAATCCAAAGCCTGCAAGGTAGGTGGATTGTTGAGAGTTTTAACCTGTTTTAAAATGCAGTTTTGTAATAATGGAAACTTTTAATCTAGTGCGAACTGTATTGATACAAGAAAACAAGTAGTTTTGTATCAAGATGAATATGCTCTTCACTGTTGTAAGCATTGCACAGCTAGCGTATGGATAGAGACTTCACGTGTTGGTTGCCTTGTTCTGCACCTTTTTGTTTCTCAACTTTGTTCAAGAAATTACATAAGGAGCAGACTAATTAATCCCTGGGTGCATCATTTTTGTAGGAGAATCCACTTTTTGGTTTTCTGCTTGATTGCTAAGTCAAACAGAAAATTGGTAGAAACAATGTGAAGAGGCTGATTATCCTTAGCAGTCATACCAATACTCTACTTTTCCTCACTCAAGGTCAATTGTTAGAAACTGGTGAGATGGCATGGTTTGGAATGATGAGCTTTATAGTTGTTTCCCTTGTCTTTAAGCCCCACGTAGTTAAGTCATAAACTTTAAAAAAAAAAATGATGCTTTAAACTTGGTCACAATGTGCACCTAGATCACGTGAATTTAAGCAAACCTACATCAGAAGCCAGTATGTTTTGGAAAATAGAAATTGGTATTTGCAGCTTCTGGTTTCTTAGTTCTTCTGCCATTTATTTATTAATGAGGTTATAAGCCTTGAGTCAAATATAACTGAAGAGGAGAGCAAAGAAGTTTCTTTGCAGTTGCAGGAAGTAAAGACTAAATTTCTTACTGGAGTACAGGAAACTTTGTTATATCCGGCCCCGACGGGACCGAGCTGTTGCCGATCTATCAAAACTGCCGGACATACAAAGTTAATGTTGAAGCATACGGAGGTTTTCATCTCCGTATCTGACAACAAACACTGTTGCTTAGCAACAGCTTCTAAAGAGTCGGCTGCAGCTGCAAGCGTCTGTAGCTGAGGCTGTTGCTATAGCTACAGACCTTGCAGTGGCTGACTGGGGGGGAAAAAAAAGAACGAGATCTAAAAAAAACTTACAGAAAACGGCTCCTGATTTTTGCCGTTAGATCGAGTATTCCGGACATACAACCTCCAGATAAACCAAAGTTTCCTGTAACTTGTTGCTTTGTCAAAATTTCATCTGAATAGCCTAACTTGGTAGTTTCCTTGTGTAACTTTTCACCCTTCCACTCCTCTCTTAACCTGTGTGTTTTCCAATCCAGGCAAATATTACTGTTCCCTTAATAGGACGGTCTGCATTGCTGGGTGAGCTACACAACAACTTTTTCTGCGGAGTGGCATGTGGTAAAGGGAAGATGGCAGGAAAAACATTTTGCATCACCAGCTCTGGTCTTCTCTGCCAGTTCAATGGGAAAAGGCTGCTTGATAAGTGGTTGGATTTGAAGGTATGGTTGTTTTCTGTTGGCTATAAAAACACTGATCTCTGCTGCTTTTAGTGCAGACTGAGCTTAAAAAAAGCATGAAATGGATACTTTTAGAATATTGAAAAGCGTCTTTTTTCTGCACTTTATTTTGCTTTCAGACTTCTGCAGCGAACTGCATCTCTGCATCCGAGGACATCATCTTTTGTGGCTGTTCCAATGGGACGTTAAAATTATTTAACCCTGTGAACCTCCATTTCATCACCAATTTGCCCAAACCTCACTATCTGGGAGTGGATGTGGCAGCTGGAATTGAACCAAGGTAAAAAGAAAAAAAGAAACTTCTGCAGTCAGCTTTTACTTTTTACTGTCAAGGTCTTAGAACTTGACTACAAGAAGCAGAAGTGAATGGTTTCTAAATATAATCCCGTCTCCTCAGCTGTTTATTCACCAAGAAGACAGATGCCATGTATCCTGACACTATTGCTGTGACCTTTGATCCTTCCAATCGGTGGTTGTCCTGTGTGTACAGTGATCATAGTCTCTACGTGTGGGACACAAAAGACATCAAGAAAGTTGGGAAGGTTTACTCTGCACTGTATCATAGTTCCAGCGTGTGGAGTGTAGAGGTATGTTGACACTTTATTTAAAACAAAAATTATATACAAAATGACTTGTATGTTCCTCTAAATTTGGAATGCTGATTGGAATTTTTGTTCTTTGAATGCAACTCAGCTGCTCAGCTTGAGAGTCTTACATGTCACTGTCTGAACAGTGCTATTCAGTGTCGGGATGCCCCAATGAAAATGTACATACAGGTAGACTACCCTTTATCCGGACTTCCGAAAACCGAAACCCACTAAAAACCGAAGGTTTTTTCGTTCAGCGTAAGTCGTGCGTACGACTTACGCTGAACGAAAAAACCTTCGGTTTTTAGAGGGTTCCGGTTGCGGAAGTTCGGATAAAGGGTAAGTCGTGCGCACGACCCCCCCCCCCGCCAGCCCCGACAACCGCCAGCCCCGACAACCGCCGACCCCCCCCGCGGACCCCGCCGGCCCCGACAACCGCCGACCCCGACAACCGCCGACCCCCCCCGCGGACCCCGACAACCGCCGACCCCCCCCGCGGGCCCCGACAACCGCCGACCCCCCCGCGGACCCCGCCAGCCCCGACAACCGCCGACCCCCCCCGCGGGCCCCGACAACCGCCGACCCCCCCGCGGACCCCGCCAGCCGCCGACCCCCCCGCGGACCCCGCCAGCCCCGACAACCGCCGACCCCCCCCCCCCCCCCCGCGTACCCCGCCGGCCCCGACCCCGACTGACTTACGCTGAGCGTCAGCGTAAGTCGTGCGCACGACCCCCCGCGGACCCCCGCCGACCCACCTTCCGAAATCCGAAATTCTCCTTTATCCGAAACTCGGCTGGTCCCGAGGTTTTCGGATAAAGGATAGTCTACCTGTATATAGAAATACAATTGCTCTATGCTTAAAATTTTGTCATTCATGAACAGAAGAGACCATGAAGATCATTTTTGGAGCTCCTGTCAAAATTGATTAGTGATTTTTCTCTGGACAATTTGAGGGTATGCAGAAAAGGGACCTCCTGTGCACCAAAGTGGAGAAACTATTGCTTGATTCCATGGCATTAAAAGTCACGGGTGGAGGACTCTAATCCTAAAAGCACTCTGAACCAACTCAGCCTGCAGTTAAATATGGGCACCGTATTGTAGAGCATCTGGCTTAAAGCTGGGAGATTGGCTGCGTGTAGTCAATCGGAAGAGCATGTACTTCTAACTGGGATCCAAGAAACCCGCAGGAAGGACTTCAAATTCAGTTACAGTTGGGTGCAATCAGTAGGTGTAGCCTCTCTGAAGCAGTGAGAGCAACTGATCCATTTTCTATCCGGCTTTTGGTTGGGGGTTTCTGTTTCTGCCAATGGGCAAATAACACCCCAGAATGTAGCCTTGCATATACAGGAAACTCTCGATTTACCGGCACCCAAACAACCGGAAATCTCGGTTAACCGGCAAAATTCAGGAGTAGGTTCAGTTAAGTTTTTCTTCATATTAGTGGCCGTTTCTTGATTCTTGGCTGTGTAATCGGGGGTTTCTGCACTTGTTGCTAAGCAACAGGGATGCTTGGTCTGTGGCCGGGGTTCTTGCAGCTGTTGCTAAGCAACAGGGAAGCCTGGATTTGTTGCTGTGTACGGAGCTCTCGTACCTTTAACTATACCTCTCTGTAATCCGGACTTTTTGATAAACCGGCACCACGCCGGTCCCGTCGGTGCCGGATAAAAGAGAGTTTCCTGTAGTAGAGTTGGGGAGAAGATCACCTGACTGTTTAGAGTGTAAATTTCTGAAAATGACAGTACCCCAAGTGTTGTTTCTCTCTCCTCCACCACCCCAACCAGTTTGAGATGTCAGCAATATCATTTGTACACGGAAGTTGAACCTTTGCTCAAGGAATGAAGACTATATTTGCTAATTATATGCAACTTATTGCGGATGTCAATTTTCTCCAGGCTATATGCAAAAGCCTGACTTTATAAATTCTTGACCTGCATCAAGTCAACCTCCCAGAATTGCTTCTGAATTTTCTCGGCTATATATAAGCAATATGAATGACAGTATTTTTAGTGTTAGCTGAAGTGCTGTAAACATTGCATCAGTCTGTTTTTATTCATTTTCCAGGTTTATCCAGAATTGGAAGACAGTAGCCAAGCTTGCCTGCCGCCTGCATCTTTTCTAACTTGCTCATCGGACAATACTGTCCGATTGTGGAATGCCGATGGTGCCTCCGGATTTCAATTCGCTTCGTTCCGCAGGAATATTTACAGCACGGTAAGAACTGTCCCTCTTCCCTTCTCTTTTCCACCCTAGCCCCTATGCAGTCAGCCTTGCCCAATGTGTAAAGATTTTTTTTACAGTTAAGTTAAAATATTTGTTTACACTTTAATTCATGTTCAGACCATTAGCTGGGCCATTGGGTAATGGATCCCGAGCAGGGACACAATACCAAGTCCGGAGTAAAATACTTGGATTCTATTAGAGAGGATTCAGAAGCGCAACAAAGATGATTCCAGGACTTGGGATCCTTGTGCTTTTTTTTTGCTGTGCTGCTACCAGCAGTCTTGGCACCAGCAGTGTGGTTAAATAGGGGGAACATATCTGGTTGAGAGTGGGGATTAAGGTTAGAGAATAGTTGCTGCACTCTGGGCTGGGTAGAACATTGAGCTGGCTGTGGAGGCTTGCGGGCCAGAATTGAAAAGAGGAGATTTTGGAGTTTTATTTAATTAACTGTAAATCATGGAGTATTCAAACAGAATATTTTTACTCTAAACTTTAATACATGGGGTAAAATCCAGGTTAGGGGAGATCATACACTCTATGGAAAAAACAATGCCTATTTAGTTTTTTTTATCATTTTTTGCTTTAACGTTGCCTGCCCAGTTTGCTGTAACCCTTGCTCATCCTACAATGTACAGTCAAGTGATGCTACGGTGTTGATCTGTGGAAAAGCGATGTATGTAAATATACTCTTCGGAAAGTGCAACCTCAAAGAAAAAATCATTTTTGGCAATTAATAAAACGTGCACCTTCCAAAAGACATTCAATCCTCCAAAAGGGTTAATCTGCGCCATTCCATTTTGGTAGTGTTGCCGGTTGCAGAGTGGTATTGGTTAGAAGTGCATCCTTGGCCAGAGAGCATGACTGACTCCTGTTTGTCTTTCTAGGACTTGATTAAAGTTGTGTACGTTGATGACAATATTCAGTATCTCCAAGATACAGCCAGCAATCCCGACCGAGCTGAAAACGGAGGTGCTTCCGAGATGATAAAGTCAGGAATTCGGGTCATAACCATCAGCCCTGATGGGCAGCACCTGGCTTCTGGAGACAGGATGGGGACCCTGAGGTATGAATGATGTTAGAATGAAGGTCGATTTTTGATGCATTATATTCTCATTGTTCAGTGTAATGGCACTATTCACTTTGAGGACAGCCAGTGTTTTACTAAATGTGAAGGTTTCATTGACTTTAGCACCAGCTGACCATGAAAAGGCTCCTTAAACTGCTTACGGTGCTGAGCTGGTAAGAAATTGGTGCAATTGTTCCACAGCATAAACTGGAAAGACTGATTGCATTTTTGCAATGATCAATCTGCGTCAGGTGGCAAGAGCCTAGTTGTAGTACGGTAATGAACATTTTAACAGATAAGGGAACAGAGTTTGAAAGAAAGAAAGAAAGACTTGCATTTATATAGCGCCTTTCATGACCACCGGATGTCTCAAAGCACTTTACAGCCAATGAAGTACTTTTGAAATGGAGTCACTGTTGTAATGTGGGAAACGGGGCAGCCAATTTGCGCACAGCAAGGTCCCACAAACAGCAATGTGATAATGACCAGATACAGGAAACTTTGGTTTATCCGGAGGTTGTATGTCCGGAATACTCGATCTAACGGCAAAAATCAGGAGCCGTTTGCTATAAGTTTTTTTTAGTTCTCGTTCTTTTTTTTTTCCCAGTCAGGCACTGCAAGGTCTGTAGCTATAGCAACAGCTTCAGCTAGAGACACTTGCAGCTGCAGCCGACTCTTTAGAAGCTCCTGCTAAGCAACAGTGTTGTCAGATACGGAGATGAAAACCTCCGTATGCTTCAACATTAACTTTGTATGTCCGGCAGTTTTGATAGATCGGCAACACGCCGGTCCCGTCGGTGCCGGATATAACAAAGTTTCCTGTAATCTGTTTTTGTTATGTTGGTTGAGGAATAAATATCGTCCAGGACACCGGGGAGAACTCCCCTGCTCTTCTTCGAAATACTGCCATGGGATCTTTTACGCCCACCAGAGAGGCAAAATTTAAGTTAATGTAATAAATAAATATATTAATGTTTGTCTATATATTGGTTATTGAAGGGGAAGAAGGAAAATGGCAGTATTTTGCCCTGTACTGTGAATGTTGTGTATGAAAAGGAGTTGCAACTGTAGTATGTTTGGGATGTTGAACTTGGATCTTGTGGTTTTGTCTTTGGATCCCCACTCTTTCTTTATTATCCATTCTTGGGATGTGGGCGTCGCTGGCAGGCTGGCAATTATTGCCCATCCCTAATTGCCCTTGAGAAGGTGATGGTGAGCCGCCTTTTTGAACCGCTGCAGTCTGTGTGGTGAAGGGACTCCCACAATGCCATTGGGCAGGGAGTTACGTAACCAAATATTTTTGCCGTAAACCTAGTGTCTTAAAACTTACCTCATTAGATATTTATCTTTTTTTTGTTTTTAGAATCTTTGAATTGCAGTTCTTGGATGAACTGATGAAAGTTGAAGCCCATGATTCTGAGGTTCTATGCCTGGAGTATTCTCAACCTGAAACTGGTGAGTCATTGTGCGAACCACTTTTCTGACTACTGCCTCTGATACTTGATTGAATTCCCTTCTGATTAAGAACGTAAGAAATAGGAGCAGGAGTTAGGCCATACGGCCCCTCGAGCCTGCTCCGCCATTCAGTAAGATCATGTAAGAAGTCACACAACACCAGGTTATAGTCCAACAGCTTTATTTGAAATCACAAGCTTTCGGAGCGCTGCTCCTTCGTCAGGTGAAGTGGAGAAATGCATAAAGACACAGCTTATATAGTCAGAGAATAATGTCAGATGTTTACAGGTAATCTTTCCAACTGCCATTAATCACACCTCGGCAGAGAGATAATCACAGCAATCAAAGGTGTGAATGGTGTCCAAACAGGTCAGTCAGGAAAACATTACATCAAAGAACAATGAGGTGGGGTCACAAGGGGTCAAATATTGCAGATGCTGGGGTCTGTATGAAAAACAAATAAACAGACAAAACATTTTTTTGCTGGAAATCACAGCAGGTCCAGCCGCATCTGTGTAGAGAGAACAAGCCAATGTCGACTCGAGTCTGGATGACCCTGCGTCAGGTGGGGTTACATGTAGCGTGACATGAACCCAAGATCTCGGTTGAGGCCGTCCTCATGGGTGCAGAACTTGGCTATCAGTTTCTGCTCGATGATTTTGCGTTGTCGTGTGTCTCGAAGGCCGCCTTGGAGAATGCTTACCCGAAGATCGGAGGGTGAATGTCCTTGACTGCTGAAGTGTTCCCCGACTGGGAGGGAACACTCCTGCCTGGTGATTGTTGCACAGTATCCGTTGTCGCAGTGTCTGCATGGTCTCGCCGATGTACCATGCTCCGGGGCATCCTTTCCGGCTGATCTTCGACCTCAACTCCACTTTCCCTCCATATCCCTTGATTCCCCATGAGTCCAAAAATCTATTGATCTCAGCCTTGAATATACTCAACGACTCAGCATCCACAGCCCTCTGGGGTAGAGAATTCCAAAGATTCACAACCCTCTGAGTGAAGAAATTCCTCTTCATCTCAGTCTCAGATTATTGCCCAGTTGCTGATCTTGCAACTGCTTCTCTGCGTAACTGTTTTGTTTAAGGTCTGAATGCAGCTGCTGTTTGTGGTTCTCCCCGCCCCCCCCCCCCCCCCCCCCCCCAGCCCCACACTCTTGTGTTCAGACTTTAGACGCATCAATAACTTCATTGTAAATAAACCTAATTTAAGCTATGATGTTGCCCAAGAGAAGCCTCGTCATTCCAGCTGCTATTTTGAAAACTGTAGCCGGCTATTAAGGGAAATGGGACTGGGTGCTGAAGCTGAACAGTCGTCACTTCCATCCCTGTACGATTAGCAAAAGCCTCCAGACCTAGCTGGAACGCTTCAGAAAGATACTGTGATCCATCTTGACATAAAACTTGAAGGATAAGCTTTTTAAAAAAAAAAAAAAAAAAAATCATTCTCTACATCATCAGTGTTGCAGTATTAAAAGTCAGATTTAATAGATGGGAGCTACAATTAAGAATGAAGTTTATAATCAAAATGGGTGTGCTGTGATAGATTTTTAATTTCTTCGCTGGTTGGGGTTCATTTCCCCTTTACATATAAATTAAGGTGATAACACTTTTTAAAATCGCGGCCTCAGTTTTTTTTTATCAGCACTGAGAGGGCAGGTTTGGAGGTGGGTCAAAGGTCAAAATCGTTTTGCTTGACGGTGGGTAGTTAACAGGCTCTTTTTCAAATTTTCCGCTTCTGCCTCGGGGTTCCAGACACCACGCCAGGTAAGTGTGGCGTGTTGTGAGTCTGCTGTAGTGTTTCTGCACTGATGACAGCTGCAGAAATGGGGTGAAGGATCCAATGGTGCACTGGTGAGTTTCAGAGGTAAGGAAATGTTGGGAAAATCCTTTTTAATGCTTTTACACTTACCTGTAGGCTAAAAAGTTTTGAAATCGATGTCTAGTCCCATCTCATTGGGATAACCCCTCTCACTAGTGACAGATCGCTCCTGCCACCTCACCTGCAGCTACCATCTGTTCCAGCCTATGGAGGGAGTCACTGGAGAGCCTGGGTGCAAGCACTCACCTTTGTACCTCAATACTGTCAAACACTGAGAAATGAGCTGCCAAAGAAAAATTGTGCGCGGTCCCTTTAAGAAAACAAGCAGGTAACGCGTCATCAAATGACATCATCTGATCGGCTTCTTAATTGGCCGGCAAGCCCGCAGGGCGGGCTTAACAAGGTCAAACAGCGTAAAATCGCGTTCGTGGGCCGGATGTAGTTGGGGGGCGGGGCTGGAAGCCGGAACCCACCTGACCCGCTCCCAACCCACATCTGTGTACAAAATTGCAGCCAGCGAGTCTATACCAACGTTCCCTTTAAACTGCACGGGCGCGCAGCAGTCTGGAGGTCCCGCGCAGGCCGCTTGCCGGCTTTATAATGGAAAAACCGCGCATGTGTGGATATTTGAAGGGGCCGCGCAACCCCCCCCCCCCCCCCCCCCCAAATTAGAGGGAACATTGGTCTATACTCCCTTTTTTTCCCCCAGCTGTGAAGGGGGAAGTGATGGTGACCTGAGCCATCTGCTGCTAGGTGTGGAAGGGTGGCCCTAAGGCAACTCTCCCTCTGATTTTCCTTACCTGTGGGAAGTTTTTGGCCATGGCTAATTGCCTCAACACAGTAACATTGTTGAAATTGGGTCAGTTCCACACCTAACTTTTTTTTGGTGATTGAACAATCTGCCAAATGCAATTTAACACTCCTGACTGGGGTTGAGGTTTCGGTTTAAGTTGACTACAGCTGCATATTGCCATTTCCCAAGCAGCATGGAAGTCTGTGAGGCTAATCGAATTGGGTGATTTTGATTCTGTAATTGTAAAATTTACCAATGTTTTAACTAAGGATACAACCTATTTGGCTACATTTCATACAGATTACCGAATAACTTAAATTCACACAATTTACTCCATTTCTTTGTTATTGCTGGGTAAATTATTCCAAGTACTTTATTTAACCTTCTGAAGCTGTTGGCTGCATGGAACTGTGTGTTCTTTTCATCTACAACATTTCTCCTTTTGTTTAGGAATGAATCTGTTGGCAACAGCAAGTCGGGACCGTCTGATCCATATACTAAATGTGGACAAACAGTACAGCCTGGCGCAGACACTGGATGACCATTCCTCATCTATTACTGCTGTGAAATTTGCAGGTACGTACATTGTTTGGAGCTACAATAGTTACCCCAAAGCTGCCTGACTACTAAAAATGCATTGAATTAAAATTCCTTGTACAGCTTTGCCGTGTATATTTATTTTTATAAATGCTATGTTGTCCAAATAAGGGCACTGTAGTGAAATTAGCTCTTGGCTTTCAGTTGTGACCAACTTGAAGTCACTAAATTGAGGGTTACCCTGAAGTAAGCTGTATTAACCATCTGCCAGTATCTGACTAGAGGGAGATTTGTTTTCTGTTGTGGTCCTCCTGTGTGTGTGTATCTCTTTTTGCAAGTTCTCCACTCCTGTCCTGAAGGTGCTGACCCATTGCTAGGGTATGCCTCCATGCATACAAGCAGCCCTCTGGTACCTGACCTAGGAGTGCTAACATTGAGTGGTAGAAAAATGTTGAAGCATAGATGGCATCACTGCTGAGCCTGCTGCTGCTCTTATCCAAGGTAAACGTGTACACACGCACACTCTCTCTAGCAGGAATCACTTGAAGGCAATGTTCCCTCAATTTTTTTTTGGGTGCGCAGCCCCTTTAACTTGCTGCACGGCCCATTCAAATTTTCGCCCATATAAAAGCCAGTGAGCGGCCTGTGCAGGACCTCCAGACTGCTGCGCGGCCATGCAGCTTAACGGGAACATTGCCAGCAACTACTAAGCTGATCAGTTTATATTTTAATAAGTAGGATGCAGCACGTGTTGGTCTACTTCATTGTTTGGGTAGGTTTACAAAAAACTGAATGGGAGAATGCTCTATCTGTTTATAGTTATAAGGATTTTTTCAATAAACTTTCTGAAAGTATTAAGGCTCTTAATTATGTGAAGGGGTGTCTATTTTGCAAGGTGACTTTTTTTTCTCCAAATGTGCTTTCGATAGCTGTTTAAAACAGCTGCTTAGATTTTTATGTAGCACTTGGGACGTCTGTATATAAAGAAGCACTCGGTGGGGTTGGGGCGATGGTTTGGGTGTTACCATGTACTCCTAATCTCCACTGATGACTTGAGTACTGTTCCCAGTCACTGTGTATGCATAATAATGGAAATTCTTGACCACTTTATTCTGAATTATTCCCTTTATTCTCCTTCCCTGTAGCCAGTGATGATGTTGTCAAAATGGTTAGCTGTGGTGCTGATAAAAGTATCTATTTCCGGACGGCACACAAGGTAAATTTTTTCTTTGGCTCCTGTATATATTTTTTCCCTTTGTTGCTTCACTTAAACTTTCTGCCTCATTTCCTTTTCAGTCTCTGCATTTTTGTGGCGGCTTGCCCTATCTCAAAGGTGTCCCAAAGCGCTTCACATCCAGTGTAGTGACTTGCATTACCTAATCAATTGCCAGGCTGATAATACCACAAAGTGACCATTTGCGGAGGTACATGAGCAGTGTGGATTGGTCAGCTGTAGTTGATTTTTTTTCTTTCTGCTTTGGTGCCTTGTTCGGATCCTGGGCTAAGATAGGGATCTCACTATGCTAAGAATTACTGGGGGAAATCTGCAACGCCACTGCAAGATAATGCACAAATGTGTTACTCAACTATTGTGAATACCTCTGTGCCTTTTGTTATTTTCAACCTGTACTCGAACCTCGGTTTCCATACACAATGGACATTTCCAGCCCTCTGCCAAAGCAGCTCTGAAAACCACTGCTGAGTGTCCAAATGACATTACCACTTCAAATTATCTCAGACTGTGGCAGTGACTAGCTAAAATTGACAGTTAAGCAGTAAGATTGTGATTATAATCCTAGTTCTTGCGACTTGGTGTTGCTCCAAGTTGTCGCCCTTCATGACTCACTTTAAATATTTCCCCCAAAAATTCTTAAAACTCACTCCTCTCTTCTACCAAATATTCAGATAAGAGTGGGATAATTAGTCAGTGGGAAAAGTAGGAAATTGAGGACATTTAAGGAAATGTGTTGTGGTTTTAGCAAAAGCAGATGACTCATTCTTGGAATGAAGTTTAATCTCCACATATGAAGCTGATTTCCGGTCTTGCTCTTGTGGCCAGACAGGGCTGTAAGATGCTTTTTTAACAAAAAATAAAACACACTTGTTTCATTGCTCTCACTGTTACTTATATGTCTGTTGCCTCCTCCTGTCAGAAAACTAAAGGCACACACATAGAGTTGGGGTAAAAAAAAGTCCCTTGATTGTTCAGCATGTGAATTTCTTACAGAAATAGTACCCCAGAAATGTCTACTAGGATGGTGGCTATTCCTATCTGTATGTAGTGATTGATGTTATTTTGAAGAATGGTCTGTAATCCAAATTTTCACTGAGAATTGGTAAGGCGATCTCCTAGTATTTGTCTTTCAGTCAGTATAAATTTTCTTTTGGCAGTCTGTCGATGGAGTTCAGTTTACACGAACTCACCATGTAGTCGGGAAGACGACCCTGTATGACATGGATGTCGATATCACACAGAAATTCGCAGCTATTGGCTGCCAGGACAGAAATATTAGGTACGGTTTCTCTCCTGGGGGAGGGGGTGGTCTTTGCTCAAGGTAAGGCATGTTAATGTTGAGAATGAAGCATTTCTTGTCTTTGGTACCCACTGTTGCATCAAACACCAGATCGTATGACTGAGTTGGGCTGGACTGTGATGTCACCTAGTCAAATAGAGTGTTTGTTATAAATCTCATCATCATGAAGAAACGACTCATGAAATAACACTGGACGGCCAGCTGGTGGCGCCGTCCAAGGAGTATAAATACTCGGGCGTGGGCCCAGCTTGCCTAGGGACATTTTGTAAGACAGGAACTAGTGAAGTACAACTAGACCTCCATGTTCTGAAACAAGTTGATTAAAGCCTTGCTTTCTACTCAAACCAAGTGCGTAGTGAGTTTTATTACGTCAATGTTGACTCTCTATTGAGACTCAGACATGAATGATGCCTCCAACACATAGGTGAGGTATAGAAGGTGGCCAGTGCCCATGGAACTATCTATAGCAGGAGCAAGTGTCCTAAGGGGAGAAGAAAACTGGGGAGGAGCAAAGGGAACAAAAAAGAGAATTCATCTGCTTTACAAACCTCTTGATTTTTAAAAATAAAATTATACTTTTTTATATTAATGTTGCAGAATATTTAACATCGGCAGCGGGAAACAAAAAAAATGTTTCAAAGGTTCGCAGAGTGAAGATGGGATCCTCCTCAAAGTAAGGAATACAAGTCTCAGCAGCATCTGAAATAGCACAAAATTTCTTTAATGCTGTCTTTTCAGTAGTTTTACAGGGGATATAATGCTTTACTATAGACAGTACTACATGGGGATCTACAGTTTTAAATGAAGCACTAGAGTCCAATGAAGAATCATGTCTATGGAGACTGACCTTTTTAAAAATGTGTTCTAATGAATGTCAAGAGATAGCTGAAGTTCAGAATGGCAAGCCAACTTCTCCACAACTCTGCCAATGTACAGCTGGATCCATCCTGGTGGTAGAGAGAACATTTCTGAGGAATGTAGAACATAAGTTTCTAACTTTGTTAAAGTTGTTGAGCACTTGGAGATTTGATTATTTTTCTATGCTGTTCTGGAATTCATAAATGTCAGTGTGAAACCGTGTCAACAACAACAACTTGTATTTATATAGCGCCTTTAACACAGTAAAATGTCCCAAGGTGTTGCACTGGAGTATTTTAAGATAAAAAATTTGACACCGAGCCACATAAGGATAAAGTAGGGCAGGTGACCAAAAGCTTGGTCAAAGAAGGAGGCTTGAAGGAGCGTCTTAAAGGAGGAAAGGGAGGTAGCGAGGCAGAGAGGTTTAGGCAGGGAATTCCAGAGCTTGGGGCCTAGGCAACAGAAGGCACGGTCACCAAAGGTTGAGTGATTATAATCGGGGATGCTCAAGAGGGCAGAATTAGAGGAGCGCAGATATCTCTGGGGGAGTTGTGGGGCTGAAGGAGATTACAGAGATAGGAAGGGGAAAGGCCATGGAGGGATTTGAAAACAAGGATGAGAAGTTAAAAATCGAGGCGCTGCTTAACCGGGAGCCAGTGTAGGTCAGCGAGCACAGGAGAGATGGACGAAAGGGACTTGGTGCGAGTTTTGGATGACCTTCTGTTTATGTAGGGTAGAATGTGGGAGGCCAGTTAAGAGTGCGCATGGATGAGGGTTTCCGCAGCGGATAAGGTGAGGCAAGGGCGGAGACAAATGTAAAAAGTTTTACTGACCAGAGCCTCTATCTTGTAGCTTATCAGGAGGCTGTAGTTTGATATCTGTGGTCACACATGGCAGGGAAGTTGTAGGTCAGTGTTATAGAAAAGCACATCACCAGCATAGAGATTTTGTTCGATACCAATAACTGAGAATTCCCAAATGTGCAGATAACATCACGGCTGAGTCTCCCCAGAAAAACCAAATCTAGCGCAGTATTACCTACCAGATTCACCTGAGCCCTGTGGCCGCTGTACAGGAAGAAACATTTGTCAATTCCCGCTCTCTACAGATACTTTGAAGACCCCACTGCACTTTGCCAAACACCTTGCGTTTACTTTGCCTTTCTGCTTATATTTGTCATGCAAGCTTTGTCCACAGATCTTATTAATGCTACCCAAATTGTATCTCTATAACAATGTTTTTGAGCTTGTTGGAGTCACATCTGCTATCCTGCAGAAAGCTAGCAATTATAGAACATGAAGAACCTCCTATTCCCATAGTTTGCAGGAACTGGCCCAAGAAGGCCTGGAAAGGGAGGTTGTAAACTAATGCCTTGCCCTGCAGCAAGGAAAGTGTATATTCTCTCTTTCTCCCCTATCCCTCCCAAAATGGGTAGACTCCAAGCAATATGAGCATACTCTCCATTCAAATGACTGCAGCATTTTGCTGCCACAGTATAGCCATCCTCAACATCATTGCCCACAAAGAGAGGGCAAGCAACAAGATGTACTGATGCACTTTCAGTGGGATTCTTGTAGCCCTTATCTAAAGTAGATTAAAAGCAACTCATTTCTACACAACCGTTAGAATCTCTGAGGCTTTGCTTGCTGTTTTCTGCACAGTTAGAATGTCATTGTGGTGAAGACTGATACTTCAAACAAGAAAAATGCACTGATGGAAAAGAAAGAGGGGTGATAGAAAAAAAGAATTGGGTGGGTGAGTTAACATGATGGTTTCAAAACCAGGATTTGGGTCTGCAAGAGATTTCTGGGGCTTCGTGAATGATCACATTCCTGGGTTTTTCTGTATTTGTTGACTTACTAGCACATTATTCCTGTTTTCTACACATTCAATAGTAGCCTTCAAAAGGGAATTGGATAAATACTTGAAGGAGAAAAAAATTGCAGGGATATGGAGAGAGAACGGGGGAGTGGGACTAACTGGATTGCTCTTCGAAAAAGCCACCACAAACTCGATGGGCCAACTGGCCTCCTTGTGCTCTACTATTCTATGATAACACTGTGTTCATTTGGGTTGCTTACTGATCTTTAAGTTAGAACGGGGTTCTATGGGAGTGTGCTAATACTTGCAGCAGTGTGGGGGGTCTCCCACACAAAGTTTGAAAGAGCACAGATGGCATATTTCAAAGGCCATTAAGGTTGTTCCACTGCAGTTCACTATGTACAGGAAACTTTGTGATATCCGGCACCGACGGGACCGAGCTGTTGCCGTCCCATCAAAACTGCCGGACAAACCAGTGCTAATGTTAAAACATACGGAAGCTTTTGAGCTCCGTATCTAGCAACAAACCCTGTTGCAGCTTCTAAACAGTCGGCCGTAGCTTGCAAGCGTCTCTGTAGCTAAGCAACAGCTTTAGCTCGACCTTGCAGAGCCTGACTAGTGGGGAAAAAAGCAACGAAAAGAAAAAAAACTTACTGAACCGACTCCTGAATTTTGCCGGTGGATCGAGCATTCCGGACAGTTAACCTCCGGATAAACCAAAGTTTCCTGTACTGTTCTATGTTATTTCAGTACGCTGCACCTTAGTTTATACACCCATGGTATCTCAATTCATTTGTCATCTTCACAGCTCTACTTGGACTGTCGATCTCTTCAGCAGCTCAGCTGGCTGCAGGTAGTTCAGTCTGCTTGGTCCATGAACTAACTTTGTGCTTAACTTATTTCCCTGCATCGTCTGACAGCACCCACCCCTATTTGACGAAGTCAACTCTTGACAGTTAGAGGCAGATGGCCTGCCCTTCAAACCAAAGGTTGAGCTGGGGCGCCCTCTGCTGCTGAAGTAATGGGAGCATTTGATTGCAAGTAAATTACATGAAATTAAGTGCCTTTTTATAAAGGAAGTGTTTTATAGGTGCTTGAAAGGTTTAAAGAGAATATTGATGCTGAAAACAAGCACATTTTCTGCTGGATCTTCAATGGATAGAATAGTATTTTGGATACTGTCTGCTTTTGCATATCAATGGCTTATGAGTTGCTTTATTTGGTAATTTTTTTTTAAATATAGGAGATTTCTCTTGTGACTATTTCAAATTTCAGTTGAGCTTCCCAACATTGTTTTCCCTGCTTTGGTTTCTAGGTTCAGATGGATCCGTCTGGAACATTTGTAGCCACTAGTTGTTCTGACAAGAATATTTCCCTCTTTGACTTCTACACTGGAGAATGTGTAGCCAGCATGTTTGGGCATTCAGGTACTCGCTTTACATTAACATGCAAAGCCGCTTCATTTCGCTTTCACCTTTGTCCCTTCTGTGTTGTATTTTTAAAAAATTATTCATTGTCATTCCTTAAACCCAGCCTTTTTTTTCCCCTTGGTGAATATCCAGTAGTCTCTTGCATTCTTGTTTAAACTGTGTAGAGTAATTAAAATGGGACTGCCCAGGGAGCAAGTCAGTGTGGGGTGGGTGGCTACTCGCACTAATGCTGCATAAAAGAAGAAATTGCAGTGAACAGGAAAGAAGCTTCTGAATTATTCACAAAAATGAATTCACAGGGTTATGTTATCAGTAAATGTGAACATTTTGAATAGTGTGATACTTCAAGTGATTGGTACAGAATAGGCTCTCAAGATCAGGTTGCATGCTTTTAAACATTTCTTTTCTATAAGAAGAACCTGCACATAACTAAGTATTTAACAGGCTTGTGGTCTGGTGTTTAATAAAAAAAAGTAAAAGCCACATAACCAGTAACACGTGTGATATGTTATAGAAACTTACTTTTCAGAAGCTTAAGATTGGTGACAAGGTACAAAAACAATTAGGCAGTCTTTTTGACCGCACAAGATAATAGAATTTTCCCTGTGTGAAGCAAGGTATTTTGGCCTAGAAATTGGTCTGCAGTCAATGGAACTGAATATCGGGGGCTGCGTATAACGGACGGCCGATCCGATACCGCTCGTTTTGCGCTAACACCCGAGACCAATTTCTAGGCCTTTGTATTGGTTCATACAAATAACAACAGTGACTGCAGGAACACAAGTATATCATTTTATTTTAGAGCCGCAGTGGACTCTGGTACCTCCTTTTTACATGCTCAGTCCCGGCAACTCTGCATGATTGCATTCAGCTTGGCTCCGGATAATCTGAACTGACTGCAGTCCTTGGGAGACTGCACGGAGGGAGTGTCTGGAGTTGGCAGGCAACCTGCCCACCACCCAGAGTTTTTGTGTGTTGGGTGTGATTGGAGATTCAACTTGAGCAGTTCATAAACCTCATCAGGAAGTAAAATCCCTCCTGCCACACCATTTGACAGTTATCCTAATTTAAGTCTGATCTGAGATTATTTCTTTTCGATTTACTTGTATTATACTGGTGGGAATCCAGCGTTACCCATAGCGCTGAAAGTCCAAATCCATTATTTGTAAGCGGTGCCTCCGTGCAGGTCTATAGTTAGAAAGATAGTGCTTCATTTTGGAGTCTGATAGAATCAGACTGGAAATGAATAAAATTCAAGGAGCAGTAACTTGTGAATTTCTACAATGAATTTGATGTCTCTGAATCTTCAGAAACAACTAAGAAGTGTTGCAGAAAATGTTGGAAATACTCAGCAGGTCAAGCAGCATCTGTAGAGAGAGAAACAGTGTTACCATTTCAAGTCGATGACCCTTTGTCATCTCCAACTTTTTCCGTTCTGACGAAGGGTCATCGACTTGAAACGTTAACTCTGTTTCTGTCTCTATAGATGCTGCCTGACCACCTGAGTATTTCCAGCATTTTCTGTTTTTATTTCAGATTTCCAGCATCCGCAGTATTTTGCGCTTGTAAAAAGTGTTGCATGTAGTTTAGAACGACTTTAAATCAATGTAGAGGGATTGTACAAATGGTTTTCAAATTAATTTTTATCTTTCCATCCTAGAAATTGTAACTGGCATGAAATTTAGTAATGACTGCAAGTATCTGATCACAGTATCAGGAGACAGGTGAGTACTTTCTGCTGGTCTACACTAATAAACTCTTTGGAGTCAATCCATGTAAAGTATGTTTGGTTATGAAAGAATTATTGCAAGGCACCAATTTGTAGGCCAACATGACGGAGAGTATAAAATGTGTACTTTCTCCCACATGTCACTCAACAATAACCTGGCCCTAGGAGGCTGGCATGCTGTGTCTTCAGTCATGTAATGCTTCCACTGTGCAATATGTGGCTAAAATAACAACAAATCCTCCCTCTGCTTTATTTCCCCAGCCTCCATAAAGCCCCATCTGTCATTCAGATACAGCCTTGGTCACATTTTAATTGGGGAAATGGCACTCTGTCACATTCCACATTTCTTCAACCATTGAATGACCACTTCAACACTGAGGATTCTGAAGTGTCATGAGCAGATGGGCTTTTCTCAACCTTCACTACTATTATGACAATTCCTCTGGAGTCTGCTCTTATTTCTGCCCTCTCGACTACTAAATGAACTGTTTATTCAGACAGTTTAATCATAAATTCAGTCTTGCATGAAGGAATTATGTTCCTTAAGGGTGCTATGAAGTTAACTAACTTATTGTGTATGACTGTCTAGCAAGTCAGCATTGGGGTGCTTTCTAGTCTGAGTGCCATATTAAAGCAGTAATTGCCCTACTTTCACAATGAATATTCCAGAGTTTTTCTAACTTTATTTTTTATAACCCACAGTTGCATTTTCAAATGGCGCTTGGACTCTCAGTTGACAACATGCATGAGACATCGTCTGTCTGAAATTAAACAGATTGCTAAAAAGGACAAGGCACCACCAACCAAGGCACCTGCACCGATCAGGTATATTACTTCAAACTGCTGGCTGACTTGCAAAGTACTTCAGAAAATCACACCGTCTTCAGCTCTTATTATTTGAAAGTCCTTTATCATTCAGAGGTCACAAAGTTTGACAATCCAAAACTCTCCTGTGTAGGTGGCAGGCAGCACACCATGTTCCCAAATACCTGCAAATATCACCTTGATCTAACTGCTTAAGAAGCAGGAGAGTGGGCCCATGTGACTTAGCAACTTTCAGCTTCCGCCGCCGCTTCTCCATTCCCCCCACCTTGTGATGTGCCTCACTCTGATTACGCAATTGCCATTAAACTTGGTATGAAGAATGAAAGTGTGGGGCCAGGAGACCTAAACGATGATGTTTTGTGGTGTGCCACAATGTCATTGCTATTTTGCCACCCATTGGTTTGTTTTACTAGGAATTTTGCACTGCCCTCACCCCTGTAGCAGCTTAGATTGGGTGGAAAACTTAAAGCGACTGAGTCCTCTTCTAAATCTGTGTCCTATATTTCAAGATCTGCTCAAGATAATATACAAGATCGTTTTCTAGATCAGTATGTTGAGGAGCCAACTAGGGAACAGGCTATTTTAGATAGTCATAACGACACAGAAGGAGGCCATTCGGCCCATCGAGTCCGTGCCGACTCTCTAGAGCAATCCAGTCAGTCCCATTCCCCCGCTCTATCCCCGTAGCCCTGCAAGTTTATTTCCCTCAAGTGCATATCCAGTCTCCCCTTGAAAACATTGAGTGTCTCCGCTTCCACCACTTCCGTCGGCAGCGAGTTCCAGGTCCTCACCACTCGCTGCGTAAAAAAGTTTTTCTTCACAATCCCCCCTGTAACTCTTGCCCAAAACCTTAAATCTGTGTCCCCTAGTCCTTGTACCATCAACTAGTGGGAACAGCCTTTCCCCGTCTAGCCTATCCAAACCCATCATAATCTTGTACACCTCTATCAAATCACCCCTCAACCTCCTTTGCTCTAATGAAAACAAATCCAGCTTCTCCAACCTGTCCTTGTAGCTAAGATCCCCCATCCCCAGAACCATTCTGGTAAATCTCCTTTGCACCCTCTCGAGGGCCTTCACATCCTTCCTAAAGTGTGGTGACCCGAACTGGACGCAATACTCCAGTTGTGGCCTAACCAGCACTTTATAAAGGTTCAGCATAACTTCTCTACTTTTGTGCTCAATACCTCTATTTATGAAGCCCAAGATCCCATATGCTTTGCTAACCACTCTCTCAATATGTCCTGCCACCTTCAGGGACCTATGCACATTAACTCCCAGGTCCCTCTGTCCCTGCACACTCTTTAAAACTGCCATTAAGTGTATATTGTCTCTGCCTGTTCCTTCTGCCAAAATGCATCACCTCGCACTTCTCTGTATTAAATTCCATCTGCCATTTGTCTAGCCTTTCTATGTCCTGTTGCAGTCGATTGGTATCATCATTGTTTGCCACACCATATATATATCAAAAAAAGCAGATCTAGTATTGTGCAATGTGAACGGGTTAATTAATAACCTTGTAGTAAAGAGGCCTTTAGGGAAGAGTGACCATAATATGATAGAATTTTATATTGAGTTTGAAAGTGATTTAGTTAAATCCGAAACTAGGGTCTTGCATCTAAACAAAGCAAACTACATAGGTATGAGGGGCGAGTTGGCCAAGGTAGATTGGGAAACTACATTAAAAGGTATGACTGTAGACAAGCAATGGCAAGCATTTAAAGAATGAATATATAATTTACAACAAATATACATTCCTTTTTAAGGCACAAAAACCCCACAGGAAAAATGGTCCAACTGTGGCTAACAAGAGACGTTAAAGATAGTATTAGATCAAAGGAAGAGGCCTATAATGTTGCCAATAATAATAGTAAGCCTGAGGATTGGGAGGATTTTAGAATTCAGCAAAGGAGGACCAAGTAATTGATAAGGAAATGAAAAAAGAATGAGAGAGTAAATTAGCAAGAGACATAAAAACAGATTGTCATAGGTATGTAAATAGGAAGAGATTACTGAAAGTAAACATAGGTTCATTAGAGGCAGAGACAGGAGAAATTATAATGGGTAATAAGGAAATGGCAGAGATATTAAACAAGTACTTTGTATCTGTCTTCACGGTAGAAAATACAAAAAGCATGCCGGAAATAATGGGAAACCTAGGGTCTAGAGTGAATGAGGAACTTAAAAAAATCAGTATAAGTAAAGACATAGTACTAGAGAAATTAATGGGACTAAGTGGCGACAAATCTCCTGGACCTGATGACCTGCATCCTAGGGTTTTAAAAGAGGTAGCTGCAGAGATAGTGGATGCACTGGTATTAATCTTCCAGGATTCCCTAGATTCTAGAACAGTCCCCAAGGATTGGAAGGTAGCAAACATAACCCCGCTATTTAAGAAAGGAGGAAGAGAAAAAATGAGAAACTATAGGCCAGTTAGCCTGACATCAGTAGTAGGCAAAATGCTAGAATCTATTATTAGGGACGTGGTAACAGGGCACTTAAAAAAATCATAATATGATTAGGCAGAGTCAACATGGTTTTATGAAAGGGAAATCGTGTTTGACAAATCTGTTCAAGTTTTTGAAGATGTAACTAGTAGGATGGATAAGGGGGAACCAGGGGATGTGGTGTATTTGGATTTTCAAAAAGCATTCGATAAGGTGCCACACAAGAGGTTATTACACAAAATTAGGACTCATGGGATTGGGGGTAATATATTAGCATGGATTGAGGATTGGTTAATGGACAGAAAACAGAGTAGGAATCAACGGGACTTTTTCGGGTTGGCAGGCTGTAACTAGCGGGGTACCGCAAGGATCAGTGCTTGGGCCTCAGCTATTTACAATCCACATCAATGATTTGGATGAAGGGACTGAGTGTAACGTATCCAAGTTTGCTGATGATACAAAGTTAGGTGGGAAAGTAAGCAGTGAGGAGGACGCAAAGAGGCTGCAGAGAGATATAGACAGGTTGACTGAGTGGGCAAGAACATGGCAAATGGAATACAATGTGGGGAAGTGTGAAGTTATTCACTTTTTGGTAGGAAAAACCAAAAAGCAGAATATTTTTTGAATGGTGAGAGACTGGGAAATGTTTGCATTCAGAGGGACTTGTACATGAATCACAGAAAGTTAACATGCAGGTATAGCAAGCAATTCGGAAAGCAAATGGTATGTTAGCTTTCGTTACAAAATGATTAGAGTATAAGAGTAAAGAAGTCTTGCTACAATTATACAGGGCATTGGTGAGGCCACACCTGGAGTACTGTGTACAGTTCTGGTCTCCTTACCTAAGGAAAGACATACTTGCCTTCAAGGGAGTGCAACGAAGGTTCACTAGACTGTTTCCTGGGATGAGGGGATTGCCCTATGAGGGGAGATTGAGTAGACTAGGCCTATATTCCCTAGAGTTTAGAAGAATGAGAGGTGATCTAATTGAAACGTATATAATTCTTAAGGGGCTTGACAGGCCTAATGCTGAGAAAATGTTTCCCCTGGCTGGGGAATCTAGAACACGGGGTCACAGTCTCAGAATAAGGGGTCGGCCATTTAAGACTGAGGTGAGAAATTTCTTCACTCTAAGGGTTGTGAATCTTTGGAATTCTCTACCCCAGCGAGCTGTGGATGCTCAGTCGTTGAGTATATTCAAGACAGAGGTCGATAAATTTTTGGGAATTAAGGGATATAGGGATAGTGTGGGAAGGTGGAGTTGATGTAGAAGATCGGCCATGATCTTGTTGAATGGCGGAGCAGGCTCGAAGGGCCAAATGGCCGACTCCAGCTCCTATTTCTTATTCTTATTAAATGAGTTGGTGCTAGAAGAGCAATTTTGCCTACAGTATAAACACAGTGAATTGAGATATTATCCCAGAATCCAGTATGTACCCATATACTCACTGGTGCAAGTACAATCCCATTTGAGTGATGAAAGTAAGAAAGACTTGCATTCAAATAATGCGTTTCATGACCTCGGGACATCCCAAAGCACTTTACCACCAATGAAGTACTTTTGAAGTTTAGTCACTGTTGTAATATAAGAAACGTTGCAGTCAATTTGCACATAGCAAGCTCCCACAAACAACAATGTGATAATGACCAGATAATCTGCTTTAGCAATGTTGGTTGAGGGATAAATATTGGCCAAGACACATGGGAGAACTCTCCTGCTCCTCTTCGAATAGTGCTGTAAGGTCTCTTACTTCCACCTGAGAGAACACGGGGCCTCCAGTTTAACTTCTCACCCTAATGACGGCACTTCCAGCAGCGCAGCACTCCCTCAGTACTTCACCGGAGCGTCAGCCTAGGCTTTGTGCTCCAGTCTCTGGAGTGGGACTTGAACCCACAACCTTCTGACTCGGACAAGAGTGCTACCCACTGAGCCATGGCTGACCGAGTTCAACTTGGAAGCACCTATTGCTGCTGTAACTGGCTGTGCACACAGTGCTTTGGTTTTCTACAAACTCTAGTGTGCCACTGTACATGCATGTGCATAGCTGTCTGCCCAGTGGAGCATTGTGGCCTTTGTGGCATGCCCATTTTGTAGTCCCAAAATTGGTGACTGAGAATTAGAGAATACTAAATATTGAAGCTTTCTGACATGGAAAGAAGGGCTTCACTTTCAATATTTAATAACTGTTCTGCAATGATTTAGGAGAGAGACCTTTATGGTGCGAAAGTTAGCTTCAGATGATCAGGAAGATGATCTGAGTGAGGAAGATGCAGAGGACGGATCATTCCAAACCCCTTTAAAAGAGCACATGGACAGAGGTATGACCGCTTTCTTTATACTGTACAGTACATGGGATTGATGAAATAGACCCAAGAAATCATTTTAAACCTCAACAACTGCACGGCAATAACCAAGATCAAAGCTTGAATAGTTTATAATGGTTACCTGAACCCAGGGTTAAAGGATAGCCTTGAAGCATTCAGCTATCTGTTTTATAACACATAGCTTGTGCCTTTATGCCAACACTACTGTCACTGTTTATTTTTAGTGTGGAGATGCCGGTGTTGGACTGGGGTGGACAGATGTGAGAAGTCGCACAACACCAGGTTATAGTCCCAACAGCTTTATTTGAAATCACAAGCTTTCGGAGCGCTGCTCCTTCGCCACTTCACCTGACTTGTGATTTCAAATAAAGCTGTTGGACTATAACCTGGTGTTGTGTGACATTCACTAAGGTTATCAAGAAATTCTGTAACAGACTACTTTCCATAAAACTTTCCAGTATCTACTAGAAATATTTTTTATCAATATATGGCCCAAAAGCAAATGTGTTGCCAATTAAGTTTAACTACAGGGCATCACTTTTGGATCTTGCACTTAACAATATGTATCTTGTTCTTTTCTCCCTTCTTATTCTGTGCAAAATCCTAAGATCCCATGAAAATAGAATCCTAAAACCACAGAAGTTTACAGCACAGGAAGAGACCATTCATCCCCTTCCTATCATGTGTCTGCTGGCTCTTTGCTGAGCAATCCAAAACTAATCCCACTACCCCATGCTTTCCCCATGACCCTGTATTTTCTCCTCTTTCAAAGATTAATCCAATTTTCCCTTGATGTGCTGGAGAAAGCTCTTTTTCGCCGTTTTTATTGCTGCTATTCAATATTGCAGATAAGACTGAAGGTACTGCATTCCTGCTGACTAATGGGAAACTTCCACTGTGGGCAAAGAAACTGGTAAGTTCTTTGGGAGGGAAAGAATACTTTTGTGTGATAGTGATGGTAACCAGTTGCTATTTACTAACTTATCACAAAAACTTAGCCCAGTTTATAATTTTAACTTCAATGCATGTTCTCTTTCCCTCCTCTACAAAAGATGTTACTCTTTCTGGGATACAGTTCTAAGAGTGCCAGTGTGTCAGGAAACCTGTTCAAGTGGTGGACTTGACCATACATATACAAATCTCCACTCGCATACATTTCCTGTCACATCAGCAGCCCTTTGGTACTCGGTCTAGCTAGTCATCCTTCACATGCAGATCTGGGCAGTGTTACCAGACTATTTGACGGCGGAACATCACTGAGATTGTTGCTGATCTCCACGTGTGCAAGTGTACACACCCGCACTCTGCTGTAAGGGTCACTAGCTATTGATGAACCTGAACTGCCTGACTCTTCCTCTCCCCCGTCTGGGGGCACGGAGGCCACCTGCACTGTCCTGGTTGTGACTAGCTAACCGTCTGAGCAGGCATTGAACTGTGGCTCTTCCAGTCTCCATTCCTCTCGCATTGTATTCACCCGCCGAGCCATCAGGTGCCTGTGAAAATCAATGCTGAATTAACCATTTCTCCAAACTGACTTCTGACCCTTCAGCACCCAAAAAAATTGTAGGGAAAACTGATGTAGGAGTAGCATGCATGTAATCAGACAATGCTTTTTATGTTGCATCTAATTTCATGTTCCTTCCTCCATTTTATTCTCAATATACTGTTTTCTTTTGGCCAAGTTGATTGGCAGGCATCCTTTTCCCAGGCCTCTGTTGATGCTGTGCTTGAATTAGGAAGGGCTTGTGTTGACTTGCTATGAGAATATGTGTTACCCTAGGCAGTCTAGGCGTGTGTAGGTGCAGTTGTGGATGAACATCTCTTTCTGAAGGATGTTGTTGTGCAGCAGCCTTGTACACTGGATAGCCCACAGCTGCCTCTTGATGGTTTTTGTTTACAGTATCTTGCACCACTGCAAGGGAACTGTGCACCACCAGCTGCCTAAACACAATTAAATCCATATAACAATGAATCCTGTTCAATGTGAGGAAAGATTTTGGGTGTGGGAACCTGTTGCAAATACACTTATAATGGTCCACCTACAAAACCTTTTATGGATCTGGCAGTGATCATGTGTTGCTAATTTGGCAGAATTAATTTCTCCCTATTTTGAATGCTCCATTCCAAGGTATATAGGTGTGATTTCTATTCAGTATGATTTGTCTTTTCAAGTGCAATATGCAAAGTTTACCCATTGACCTTTGAGTTAGCAGCACACTGATGTGTTGTCTTGTCCATCATGGTGCACATATTTAGCTAAGTCACTTAGTGATGCGCTATCAATTCTAATAAAAGGCTAGGCAGAGTTCAGAACAACAGGCTTTTATTAACTACTGAATTGCACTTCAGACAGATCAGGACTATGCCTCTAGTGGACGACCGAATGCCAGGAGCTGCCATGCGGCCGCTCTTATACTCGGTAGCCCAGGGGCGGAGTCAGCTGAGGCATAGTCAGGCATAACAGTGAAACAAGAGTGAACGACAACAACAACAACAACAACAGTGAACTACAGTGGTTTACCACATTCACCCCTCGTTTAAAATTAAGTCCGGCGGGGTGAAGTGTATCAAAAGTTCGAGTAGGCGAGTCTGTCGGGCGGCCTCGTTTGCCGTCGAGATCTTCGTTGCGATGGTACAGCTTCCCACGACGCGTCTTGAGCGGGGTCCAGCACCGGCGTATCGTCCCCTTTGGTGTTGGGTGGGCGAGTGGGCTCCGGCTGGTCCTGGGGGCGCGGCATGCCGTCTACTGGGGTGGAATGGACAGGGGTGAGAATTGGGTCTACTGAATTTTGGGCCGTGTCGGAGGGGGTCGTGTTGGGGGGCAATGGTGGCGGGTCAGTGGACCCCGAGGGTGCCAGATCTCTAATGGAGACTGTGTCCTCCCGCCCGTCCGGGTATGCCACGTAGGCGTACTGGGGGTTGGCATGGAGGAGGTGAACCTTCTCTACCAGGGGAGCCGTTTTGTGGGACCTTACATGCTTCCTCAGCAGGACGGGCCCTGGGGACGTCAGCCAGTGTGGTAGTGAGTTACCGGATGTGGACCTCCGGGGAAAAACAAACATTCGCTCATGGGGGGTTGCGTTGGTGGCTGTACACAGCAGTGACCGGATGGAGTGGAGCGCATCGGGTAGGACATCCTGCCAACGGGAGGTCGGAAGGCCCCTAGATTTTAAGGCTAGGAGGGCCGCCTTCCAGACCGTCGCGTTCTCTCTTTCAACCTGTCCGTTCCCCCGGGGGTTGTAGCTGGTGGTCCGGCTTGAGGCAATACCTCTCATGAGCAGGTACTGACGGAGTTCGTCGCTCATGAAGGACGAGCCCCGGTCGCTATGAATATAGCTGGGAAAACCGAACAGAGCAAAGAGGTTGTGCAGGCATTTAATGACCGTAGCGGTGGTCGTGTCCGGGCAGGGGATGGCAAAAGGGAAACGGGAGTACTCATCAACTATGTTGAGGAAGTACACATTACGGTCAGAGGAGGGGAGGGGCCCTTTAAAGTCGATACTCAGGCGCTCAAAAGGGCGGGTGGCCTTGATCAGGTTTGCTCTGTCCGGCGTATAGAAGCGCGGCTTGCACTCTGCACAGACTGGGCAGCTCCTGGTCATGGTCCTGACCTCCTCGATGGAGTAAGGCAGGTTGCGGCCCTTAATGAAATGGAAGAACCTGGTGACCCCCGGGTGGCAGAGGTCGTTGTGGAGGCCCCGTAGTCTATCGATCTGCGCGGTGGCACATGTGCCTCGCGATAGAGCGTCTGAGGGTTCGTTGAGTTTCCCTGGCCGGTACAAGATGTCGTAATTGTAGGTGGAAAGTTCGAATCTCCACCTCAAAATCTTGTCATTTTTGATTTTACCCCTCTGCTTGTTGTTGAACATGAAAGCGACTGAACGCTGGTCAGTAAGCAGGGTAAATCGTTTTCCAGCCAGGTAGTGCCGCCAGTGGCGCACCGCCTCCACAATGGCCTGGGCCTCCTTTTCCACAGAGGAGTGTCTGAGTTCGGAGCCCTGGAGGGTTCGTGAAAAGAAGGCCACGGGTCTTCCCGCCTGGTTAAGGGTAGCGGCCAGGGCGAAGTCGGATGCATCGCTCTCCACCTGGAAGGGGATGGACTCGTCTACCGAGTGCATGGTGGCCTTGGCAATGTCATCTTTTATACGGTGAAAGGCTAAGTGGGCCTCCGCCGTCAGGGGGAAGGAAGTGGACTTGATAAGTGGACGGGCTTTGTCCGCATAATGAGGGACCCACTGGGCGTAATAGGAAAAGAAGCCCAGGCACCTTTTGAGGGCCTTGAGACAGTGGGGCAGGGGAAGTTCCATCAACGGGCGCATCCGGTCAGGGTCAGGACTGATGACTCCGTGTTTCACCACGCAACCAAGGATAGCGAGGCGGGCTGTGCGGAATATGCACTTTTCCTTGTTGTACGTGAGGTTTAGGAGTTGGGCCGTGCGGAGGAACTTATCAAGATTGGCGTCATGGTCCTGCAGGTCATGGCCGCAGATGGTCACGTTGTCTAGGTAGGGAAACGTGGCCTGTAACGCATTCTCGTCGACCATCCGGTCCATCTCCCTCTGGAAGACGGAGACACCGTTGGTGACGCCAAAAGGAACCCTGAGGAAGTGAAAAAGGCGGCCGTTTGCCTCGAAAGCTGTGTACTGGCGGTCCTCAGGGCGGATAGGGATTTGGTGGTATGCTGCCTTGAGGTCAATGGTCGAGAAAACGCGGTATTGCGCTATCTTATTAACCATGTCGGCTATGCGGGGGAGGGGGGTATGCGTCCAACTGGGTGTACTTGTTGATAGTCTGGCTGTAGTCGATGACCAGGCGCTGCTTGTTGCCGGTCTTAACGACTACCACCTGGGCTCGCCAGGGGCTGGTACTATCCTCAATAATCCCCTCTTTCAGGAGCCGCGTCACCTCAGATCTTATGAAGGATCTGTCCCCGGTGCTGTATCGCCTGCTCTTTGTGGCGATAGGCTTGCAGTCGTGGGTGAGGTTGGCGAACGGGGGGGGGGGGGTGATTTTGAGGGTGGAGAGGCTACAGGTGGGGCGCGGTGGGCTATTTAAAAACTGCTGGTTGCAGACAGTGAGTGGGGGAAAAGGTCCACCGTATGTCAAGGTGACACTCTTAAAGTGACAATGAAAGTCCAACCCCAGTAGAACGGCAGCGCAGAGATGTGGCAGGACGAAGAGCTTTACATTTTTATATACGGAGCCCTTCACCGAGAGGGTCACTACGCAGTAGCCGCCGACGTCTGCTGAGTGGGATTTCGAGGCCATGGAGATCCGATGGCACGTTGGCCGGACCGAGAGAGAATAGCGCCGTACTGTATCAGGGTGTATGAAGCTCTCCGTGCTCCCGGAATCAAAAGGCAAGTTGTGGCGCGGCCATTTACCTGGATGTCCATCGTGGACCTGGCTAGCTGATGGGGTCTGGATTGATCCAGCGTGATGGAGGCCGCTGTGGAGTCGGTAGCGTCGCTGTAGAACCCCGGTGAGGCGGCGGTGGGTGAGTCGGGGGCCCGTTGGCAGAATGGCAGACAAGATGGCGGCGTCGGAGAGGAAGGACAAAATGGCGGCGCCCATGACGATCCCGATCCCCACGAGGCTGGAGGGAGGCAAGATGGCCGCTCCCACGAATCGCACGCGGCGCTGCTGGAGGTAGGGGTCTTCTGGCTTCTGCAGACGCCAGCGTAGTGTCCCTTCTTACCGCAGGCAGAGCAGACAGCGTTTTTCGCCGGGCAGCGCGCCCTGGGGTGTTTGGTTTGGCCACAGAAATAACATTTCTGGCTCGGGTGGGACATCGCTGCAGCAGTTGAGGCCAGGGCCCGTGGCGGCGCCGCGTCCCAAGGTGGCGGCGGCTGCGGCATCCATGAGGCGGCCGCGCGGTCCGGGGAGTAGGCCTCCATGTTCCGGTGGGCTACGTCCAACGAGAGGGTGAGTGAAATCGCCTTCTTCAGGTCGAGCTCGCTACTTTCCAGCAGTCGCTGCCGTGTGTGAGTGGACCTGAGGCCCGCCACGAGGGCGTCCCGGATGAGCTCCTCCGTATGTTCCGTGGCTGTTACTTGCTTGCATTCGCAGGCTCGGCCGAGTTCCTTCAGCGCCCGTATGTATGCTTCTGTGGGTTCCCCGGGCTGTTGTTTGCGAGACCCCAGGAGATGTCTTGCGTAAACATAGTTGACCGGGCGTGCGTATTGCTCCTTCAAGATGTCGATAGCCCCCTGGTAGCTCGTAGCGTCCCGGATAAGGGCAAAAGCTCGGTGGTTTACTTTAGAGTTCAGCACCCTGAGCTTGTCGGCATCGGCGGCGACGGTCTCGCCGGATGCAGTCAGAAAGGACTCAAAACAGTGCAGCCAGTGCGAGAACTTAGCAGTCGAGTCCGGTTCTTGCGGGTCGAGTTCCAGGCACTTGATCTTAAGAATCTGCAGCATCGTTTTTTTTTTTCAGTAGTTAATAAAATTGATGCGCTATCAATTCTAATAAAAGGCTAGGCAGAGTTCAGAACAACAGGCTTTTATTAACTACTGAATTGCACTTCAGACAGATCAGGACTATGCCTCTAGTGGACGACCGAATGCCAGGAGCTGCCATGCGGCCGCTCTTATACTCGGTAGCCCAGGGGCGGAGTCAGCTGAGGCATAGTCAGGCATAACAGTGAAACAAGAGTGAACGACAACAACAACAGTGAACACAGTGAACTACAGTGGTTTACCACACTTAGTGTGACTTATGTGTCCAGCATGAAAAGTTTGGTTGAATCATAGAATGGTTACAACACAGAAGGAGGCCATTTGGCCCGTCGAGCCCGTGCCGGCTCTCTGCAAGAGCACTTCAGCTAGTCCCACTCCCCCGCCCTTTCCCCGTAGCCCTGCAAATTTCTTTCCTTCAGGTACTTATCCAACTCACTTTTAAAAGCCACAATTGAGTCTGCCTCCACCACTCTTTCAGGCAGTGCATTCCAGATCCTAACCACTCGCTGAGTAAAAAAGTTTTTCTTCATGTCGCCTTTTGGTTCTTCTGCCAATCACCTTAAATCTGTGCCCTCTGGTTCTCGACCCTTCCGTCAATTGGAACAGTTTCTCTCTATCTACTCTGTCTAGACCTCTCATGATTTTGAACACCTCTAGCAAATCTCCTCTCAATCTTCTCTGCTCTAAGGAGAACAATCCCAGCTTCTCCAGTCTATCCACGTAACTGAAGTCCCTCATCCCTGGAACCATTCATGTAAATCTTTTCTACACCCTCTCTAAGACCTTCACATCCTTCCTAAAGTGCGGTGTCCAGAATTGAACACACTACTCCAGTTAAGGCCGAGCCAGTGTTTTATAAAGGTTCGTTATAATTTCCTTGCTTTTGTACTCTGGGCTCTATTTATGAAGCCCAGGATCCCGTATGCTTTTTTAACCGCTTTCTCAACCTGCCCTGCCACCTTCAACAATTTGTGCACATATACTCCCAGGTTTCTCTGTTTATGCACCCCCTTTAGAATTGTACCATTTTGTTTATATGTCGTCCTCTCATTCTTCCTACCAGAATGCATTACTTCGCACTTTTCTGCGTTAAATTTCATCTGCCACGTGTCCGCCCATTCCACCAGCCTGTCTGTCTTCTTGAAGTCTATCACTATCCTCCTCACTGTTCACTATACTTCCAAGCTTTGTGTCATCTGCAAATTTTGAAATTGTGCCCTGTACACCCAAGTCTAAGTCATTAATATATAAAGAAAAGCACTGGTCCTAGTACTGACCCCTGGGGAACACCACTGTACCTTCCTCCAGTCCGATAAACAACTGTTCACCACTACTCTCTGTTTCCTGTCACTTAGCCAATGTTGTATCCACTGTCCCTTTTATTCCATGGGCTTCAGCTTTGCTAACAAGCCTATTATGTGGCACTTTATCAAACGCCTTTTGGAAGTCCATGTACACCACATCAACTGCATTGCCCTCATCAACTCTCTCTGTTAGCTCATTAAAAAAACTCAAATCGAGTTAGTTAAGCACAATTTGCCTTTAACAAATCCGTGCTAGCCTTAATTAATCCACACTTGTCCAAGTGATTGTTAATTTTGTCCCGGATTATCATTTCTAAAAGCTTCCCCATTACTGAGGTTGAACTGACTGGCCTGTAGTTGCTGGGTTTATCGTTGCACCCTTTTTTTGAACAAGGGTGTAACATTTTCAATTCTCCAGTCCTCTGGCACCACCCCTGTATCCAAGGAGGATTGGAGGATTATGGCCAGTACCTCTGCAATTTCCACCTTTTACTTTCCTCAGCATCCTAGGATGCATCCCATCTGGTACTGGTGACTTATCTATTTTAAGTACAGCCAGCCTTTCTAGTACCTCCTCTTTATCAATTTTTATCCCATCCAGTATCTCAACTGCCTCCCCTTTCACCATGACTTTGGCAGCATCTTCTTCCTTGGTAAAGACAGATGCAAAGTACTCATTTAGTACCTCAGTCGTGCCCACTGCCTCCATGCATAGGTCTCCATTTTGGTCGCTAATCGGCCCCACCCTTCCTCTTACTACCCGTTTACTATTTATATGCCTACAGAAGACTTTTGGATTCCCTTTTATGTTAGCTTCCAATCTCTTCTCATACTCTCTCTTTGCCCCTCTTATTGCCTTTTTCACGTCCCCTCTAAACTTTTTATATTCAGTCTGGTAGAGAATAGATGTTTAAAATATTCTGGGGATGTGGAAAGAGGTTGTATGTGTTGTGGAAGACATTTTAAAAATTGTCAATGATATCAGATCCTTTCAGTTAAAACATTGTAATTCTCCTAAATTCTTTCTCCACCCCCTTCTCTAGAGAGCACTGACTTGTGCGGAGGTGCAGTTACATGCCTGCATTCTGTTACATACCAATGGGATGATTCATATATGAACCAAGACAGTAATTCTTAGCTCACTAGTCATGGGGGACATAACAGTTGAGCGTTATTCTTTTCTCGCCTTGTATCCTACACCTCTGCATTTTTCAGCAAGCGTTGCACTGTTATTGAGAGCAGGAGCCTTGGTTGATCGTGCCATCCCGATCCCAGGGACAGTGAGGCCAATTGTAGGACACCAGCTAAAATTGGACAACCCAGGACTAACCAAAATCAAACATGCGATACATTTCCTTGAAATTAATTGGACAGAAGAGGTAGGTAAAGAGTATAAGGGAATGGAGTTCCTACAGTGTGTACAGGACACCTTTCTAACCCAGTATGCAAGGAGCCCAACAAGGGAGGATTTGCTGCTAGATCTGGTAATGGGGAATGAACCAGAGCAGACAAGAGAAGTGAAAGGGGGAACGTCTAAGCAATAGTGACCATAATATAATATAGTTTAGGACAATAATTGAGCAGAACATAAGCATGACAAAGACCAGGGTAATCGATTTGAGAAAAGCTGATTTGGCTGGCTGAGAATAGAACGTGGGAAAATAAAATGGACAACAATATTGCAAACAATGATGTAGAACAGCAATGGGAAACATTTAAAACGGTGTTCACTAGAGCACAGGAAAAATATATTCTGCTAAAAAACAAGAACAAACTAAACACTGAAGAGACTCCATGGATGAATCAAGACTTAAGGGAAAAATTGAGGTAAGGAAAGTGACATACACCAAGTACAGAAGAGGAGAGCACGACGAGGGAGAATATGAAGAGACTAGGAGAGAAGTCAAAAAAAATTAGGAAGGCAAAGAGGAACTATGAAACTAAATTACCAAGGACCATAACACACACTAGTAAAATATTCTACAGGCACATAAATAAAAAAAAAAGTAATGTCGGGATGGGAATAGGGGCATTAAGGAACGGTCAGGATAAAATCACAGGCAGCGATAGAGAAATGGCAGGAATATAAAATAATTTTGCTTCTGTATTTACCAGGGAGATGGATCAAATGGACATGACATCGGGAGATGAGATTAGAAATGATGTAACCGCATTTAAAATATAATGAGGAGAAATATTAAATAAACGAATCAAACTCGGAGGATAAAACCCCTGATCCGAACAGATTGCACCTGCGCATTCTAAAATAATCTAGGGAAGAGATAGTAGAGGCACTATTACACATATTTAATAATTCATTAGAAAAAGGTGTAGTGCCAGAGGACTGGCAGATAGCTAACGTTATACCTATATTTAAGAAGGGAGATAGAACATGTCCAGGGAACTATAGACCAGTCAGCTTAACATTGGTAGAAGGAAAAATAATGGAATCCCTACTAAATAGAAAATAGAAAAACATCTAGAAACCAAAAATATTATAATGAACAGTCAACATGGATTTCAAAAGGGAAAGATTTGCTTGACCAACCTCGTTGAATTCTTTGAAGAGGTAACAGAGAGTAGACGAGGATAATGTAGTAGATGTAACTTATCTAGATTTCCAAAAGGCCTTCGATAAGGTATCACATAATAGGCTAATGAATAAGGTCAGGGGACAAGTAGCAGAATGGGTAACTGGCTGGCTGAAAGACAAAGTAGAGAGCAAGGGTAAAAGGTAGCTATTCAGAGTGGCAAAAGGTGGGACGTGAGCCCCAGAAGACACTGTACTGGGGCCACTGTTGTTCACAATTTATATTAACGATTTAGACTTTGTAATTAAAAGTACAATTTCTTAATTTGCGAACGATACCAAATTAGGAGGGATAGTCAACACTGAGAAGGACGAATTACAAGAAGACATTAATAAATGTGCAGAATGGGCAAGTAATTGGCAAATGCATTTCAACATAGATAAGTGTGGTATTACATTTTGGTAAGAAAAATAAGGAGGTCACTTATTACTTAAAAAATAAGAATCTAAATGGGGTAGAGGAGCAAAGAGACCTGGGAGTACAAATACACAAATCACTAAAAGTTGTGGTGCAGGTCAATACGGTTATAACAAAAGCAAACCAAGCACTAGGGTTTATTTTTAGAATTGAAAAGTAGAGAAGCTATGCTAAACTTGTATCGAGCCTTGATTAAACCACACTTGGAATACTGTATACAGTTATGATCGCCATATTATAAAAAGGCTATAGAGGCACTAAAGAGGGTGTGAAAAAGATTTACAAGAATGATACCAGAACTGCAAGGTTATACTATCAGGAAAGGATGAACAGGCTGAGTCACTTTCTCTTTTATAAAAGAGAAGGCTGAGGGGTGGCCTAATAGAGCTCTTTAAAATTCTGAAAAGTTTTGATAGAGTGGATAAAGAGAGAGTGTTTCCACTTGTGGGAAGAGCAAAACTAGAGGCCATTAATATAATAGTCACAAAGAAATCAAATAGGGAATTCAAAAGAAACTTCTTTACCCAGTTAGTGGTGAGAATGTAGAACTCACTACCACAGGGAGTAGTTGAGGCAAATTGTGTAGATGCATTTAAGGGGAAGCTAGATAAGCATATGAGGGAGAAGGGAATAGAGGGTTATGCTGATAGACTTAGATGAGGAAGGATGAGAGGAGGCTCGAGTGGAGCATAAACGCCTGTTTCTGTGCTGTATGTTCCATGTAATTCTAGTCACTATCTTTTGTATTAACTGAGCCATTGGGGGTTTCACCTTTCTCCCCACCAGCCTCCACATTCAACCGATCATCCGCCGCCATTTCCGCCACCTCCAAAGTGATCCCACCACCAAACGCATCTTCCCCTCCCCTCCCCTTTCAGCATTCCGTAGGGACTGCTCCATCCGAGACACCCTAGTCCACTCCTCTATCACCCCCAGCACCCCTTCCCCTTCGCCCAGCACCTTCCCGTGCAAGCACCGGAGATGCAACACCTGCCCTTATATCTCTCCCCTTCCCACTGTCCAGAGCCCCAAACACCCCTTCCAGGTGAAACAGCGATTTACTTGTACTTGCAATCTAGTATACTGTATTCGCTGCTCACGATGTGGTCTCCTCTACATTGGGGAGACCAAACGCAGATTGGGTGACCGCTTTGCGGAACACCTCCGTTCAGTCTGTAATGATGACCCCGAGCTTCCGGTCGCCTGTCACTTTAATTCACCGCCCCACTCCCACTCAGACCTCACCGTCCTCGGCCTCTTGCATTGTTCCACGGAAGCTCAGCATAAGCTCGAGGAACAGCACCTCATCTTCCGATTAGGCACTTTACGGCCTTCCGGACTCAATATCGAGTTGACTTGGATAGAGAACTGGTTGACAGACAGAAAGCAAAGAGTTGGAATAAACGGGTCTTTTTCCGAGTGGCAAGCAGTGACTAGTGGGTTACCGCAGGGATCGGTCCTTGGGCCCCAGCTATTCACAATATATATTAATGATCTAGACAAGGGAACTAGATGTAATATCTCCAAATTTGCAGACGACACAAAGCCGGGTGGGCGTGTGTGCTGTGAGGAGGATGCTGAGAAACTCCAGAATGATTTGGACAGGTTGGGTGATTGGGCAAAAGCATGGCAGATGCAATATAACGTGGATAAATGCGAGGTTATCCACTTTGGTGGCAAAAACAGGAAGGCAGATTATTAACTGAATGGCAATAGATTGGGAGAAGGGGAAGTGCAACGAGACCTGGGTGTCCTTGTGCACCAGTCGCTGAAGGTAAGCATGCAGGTGCAGCAGGCGGTTAAGAAGGCAAATGGCATGTTGACCTTCGTAGCGAGAGGGTTTGAGTACAGGAACAAGGATGTCTTGCTGCAGTTATACAGGGCCTTGGTGAGACCACACCTTGAGTATTGTGTGCAGTTTTGGTCGCCTTATCTGAGGAAGGATGTTCTTGCCATGGAAGGAGTTCAGCGAAGATTCACCAGGCTGATACCTGGGATGGCAGGAATGACGTATGAGGAGAGATTGGGTCGATTGGGCTTATACTCACTGGAGTTTAGAAGAATGAGAGGGGATCTCATTGAAACTTATAAAATTCTGACAGGACTGGACAGACTAGATGCAGGAAGGATGTTCCTGATGGTCGGGGAGTCCAGAACCAGAGGTCACAGTCTAAGGATAAGGGGTAGGCCATTTAGGACAGAAATGAGGAGGAATTTCTTCACCCAGAGAGTGGTGAACCTGTGGAATTCTCTACCACACAAGGCAGTAGAGGCCAATTCATTAAATATATTCAAGAAGGAGTTGGATATATTTCTTAAGGCTAAAGGGATCAAGGGGTATGGGGAGAAAGCAGGGACCAGGTACTGAGTTTGGATGATCAGCCATGATCACATTGAATGGCGGAGCAGGCTCGAGGGGCCGAATGGCCTATCTTCTATGTTTCAACAATTTCAGATCATAACCTCGGCCCTCATTACATTTTTACTCTTTTTATCCACACCTTTTCCCCCCCCCCCCCCCCCTCCTTTTTTTCTCGCTCTCCCACATGGCAGCTGTCTCCCATTCTGCCGGCGCATTTCACACCTAATCTATAGCCGTCTTTTGTCTCCACTGGTCCTATCACCATCTCGTCTCGTTTTGAATACCTCTGAATGTCTCTTCACTTCTCTTTTACATAGATACATAGATACATAGAAGATAGGAGCAGGAGTAGGCCATTCGGCCCTTCGTGCCTGCTCCGCCATTCGATGAGATCATGGCTGATCCTTTAATTCAGTATCCCGTCCCCGCCTTCTCTCCGTAACCCTTAACCCCTTTTGTTTTCTCCCAGCCTGGCCTTCCGTCTTGACAAAGGGTTTGACCCGAAACGTTGACTCTATTTTCTCTCTATGGATGTTGCCTGGCCTGCTGAGTGTTTCCAGCATTTTCTGTTGTTATTTCAGATTTCCAGCATCTGCAGTATTTTGCTGTCAAGCCATTGGGAGAGTCCATTCTTCATATGCTAGCAGTTTACCAAGCTAGCTCTGCCCTTCGGTGTGGATAGGCATTTAAGGCATTCTGAATTGAAAAATATTGGAACAAAGGAAAAGCATTTGTGCGAAAAATCTGTGAAGATAGCAAATGTTTAAAAAAAAATTAAAGTGTAAAATTATAAATCCTCAAGATCTGAGGCAAAGATAAACTGACCAATTGAATATTGAGAGAACTGGGCTGCATCTAACCAGCTGTGATCTTCAGACTTCAGGGGTGAGGTCTCTGTCCTGAAAATCACGGAGGCAACCAATACACCTGGGTTAATGGTGCATTGTGATGGGAGTTTTATAGCATTGTTAATTCAGTGGCAAAGATTTTCTAAGGAATTCACTTTTTTCTTCAACATCTGTTGCAGGAGGCGGGCGACGGATGTGTGCAGGATAGAACAGGAAGTAACGTCGTGGAGGCATTCCAGCCACGAGGAAGATGGGCAGAGAGAATGGACAAAGATCTAATTCACTCTATCTTGGGAAGGAGAGAGCTGGAGGAGTACTGTGCAACCCCAACTCCTGGCAGTGTGTCCGTGGCACGGGGGCTGCCAAGCAGCTGTTTAGAGGAACAGGACAACTTTGGACCACGAAACCTGGATAACTTCCTTGAGATGGTCAGTGCACTGTTAACTAGTAATAGCTGAAGGTCGGTAATGACGACTAATGGTCCCCAATAAATGAGTTACACACCTGCATATGTGGAGCTAACATGGATGTGAGTCTAATTAGATGGAAGTGCTTATAATGGTCTATAAATTAAGTTTTTTTTGTTCCCCTGGATGCAGAATCTAGTTGCTATAGAATCCAAGCCTGTGGAGTGTTTGCTACTCTTGATCTTCTATGTGAGGGACAGGATTGGTGATGACCAAGTCTGTTTTCCCTTGCATAGAGAATACTGGGTACAATGGGATGATTAAAAGTAGCAACCTGATTTAGAGGATCCAGGGACCTGCTCACCAGAATGAAGTTCTACTGCTTTCTAACCATTTATACGTCACAATTTAAAGTTGCCCTCTGGTGAGTTATGCTGCTCGTGTGTCGGGTTTTATTTTGCTTTTGTTGGCAGCGGCTCATTATAGACAAATACTGGCATGGTAGCCAACATATTTGTTGCATGATGACATAACCGTTATGTATTGTCATTTTAATTTCTGGTAAATTGCTCATTTTCAAAATGTCATCTAAAGCTTCTTAAGCATACAAGTTAAATGCTCAGTTCATATTTCAGTGAAGCTGTAACACTGAGCACTATTTAAAACCTTTCTCTACATTGTCCATAAAGACTGCCAAAAAAATAGGTATTTACCCCTTTCAGGAACTGACCTACTGGAGTCTTATTTCCCTGTACGTCACACTTCAAGGAACAGTCTATATATAAAGTGATTTAAATTATTCTATCCAGCTTATGAAAAATGGTGGTAAATGTTGGTGTTTCAGACTTGAAATTACTTGCCTGGAAGCATTCTTAAACATCTTAAAACTTTTATTCTTTATTATCAAAACAGCAAGCTGCCCTGTAGGATACATAAATCTCTAACTGAGGATGGAACCATGTGTTTGGGAGAGGGAGGAACTTCTTTACAGTAATGAATGAATTACTTAATTTTGTTACAACCTTGCATTGCAAAGTATATACAGTCCAGAAGCATTCTGCTAATGAAAAATCCAAAAGTCAACTGCGCCATGCATTCCTCTCCGAATTGCCCTTATTTCCAAGATCACTAACTGTAAAATGGAGTCATTAACTGTTAGACTTTAAACATGGAACATTCTTTATCGAACTGAGTTACTCTGTTTATGATTAATCCACAATTTCCAGTCCGTGTATCTAGCTGATAGAATATGAACATTCCTTAACTTTGAATGTGATTTTCAGTCGCACGAGGATGCGAATTGGAGAAAGCGTTGGTGACATACAGAGAAAGGGAGAATTTGAGTGAACGGCGAGCACATTTACAGGAATCCACTTTTCTTTCCATGTGAAACATCACAGGAGGTCAGCTGGTATTAAAATTCCTGCTGATGCAAGATTTGTACGTTCACATTTCTTGGGGTGTTTTAGTAACCTTAAATGTTCTATTTGTTGAATTATGATATTTTAAAGGGGGGTGAAAAAGCTGGTTGGGTCGAATGCAGATTTATACTCGCAATTAAATGTCTCCGCTTTGCAGCCATTGGAAGAATCGAACAGCTAGGTGACCGTGCTGCTCTTGAGAGTTTGTGCTGCTCTGTAATAAAGCAAGTCAATCTTCAGCCTCCAGTGTTGGGGAGGGAAACTCCAAAAAGAAGGGGGAGGGGCTTTAATCAAGCGTGCTACTGTAGTGACAACCTCCCTTGTGGCACATGTTTATCCATATTTTAAAATAAGTGCATCTAAGCAGAAAACCCTAGACAAAATGTTCCGATGGATTTTGGAACTACTGGAGCATTTAAGATTGAGAACCCATAGCAAAGAATAAGAAAGTCACATTTTATTTTTGGAACACTGTGTTTTCAGTTTCCCTCCTGCATTCCCCTCCAAAGCAATGTATGTTACTAGTAGTCTTAACGTCATGGGGAGATATTATCAAGTGAGGATCAAGTACTTGTTTGCATCTTTCTTCCCCCCCCCTCCCCCTCCCCCTCCCCCCCCCCCTCCCCCTCCCCAACTCCTCCAGTGGGGGAGAAGGAAAATCTTGGAGTGAAAGTTCTTGGACAGCCACATCATATATTCCACAGTAGGCTACTTCACAACAGCATTAACCGAGCTAGGTGCAGCTCCCCATTCCAGGTAATCTCTTGGTGCAGTTATAAAATTATATTTTTATATTGCATACCCACGAGAAATTGGTACCTGAGCAAGTGTTACTGTAAAAGCAGCATTCCAGTTAAGTAGTGAGCCCATAAACTAGGGCATATGCTATTAAAGTGTAACTGATATGCCTAATACAATGATGCAAGGAGACTGCTCAAAGGGGTTACTGTAGACTTGCTTCCTCTCGTCTGTTCATATCCCCCTGGGAGGAAAATGTCCTAAAGTGGATTGCCAGAGATCCTGACTGTCCTCCATCAGTGGCTAATTGAGACTGCTGATGTAATGTATGGTTTGGGCCCTCCCAATATGAATTGTTGTATTACAGGATTCACATTGCTGAAATGCCGGGTGGGGTTTGAACAATTTCATCACGCAGTATTCATTTTGTATACACGAGCTGAGAGCAAGGTCTAAAGTGGATTGTAGGACTGTTAAATCTTGCATTAAGTGAGATGGCTTCAGGGATCCTGCAGGGAATGATGAAGAAACAGCACCATGTAATGTATTTTCAGTTCCAATTGTAGAGCTAGATTAATGAAGTGTCTGTGTGTCTCTGTCAACTCATTTGCTTTTCTAAAGTCAGTTCAGAGACCAGTTTTATTCAAGACTTAACATTCAGTAGTCTAACAAATTCCAGTTTCTACTGAAATTTGGGATTCTTCATTTGAAGCTTTAAATTGTTTTGGTAAATGTAATATTTGTCAATATTTCAATGTACAGGAAACTTTGTTATATCCGGAGCGACGGGACCGAGCTGTTGCCGATCTATCAAAACTGCCGGACATACAAAGTTAATGTTGAAGCATACGGAGGTTTTCATCTCCGTATCTGACAACAAACACTGTTGCTTAGCAACAGCTTGTAAACAGTCGGCCCGTACCTTGGAAGCGTCTCTGTAGCTTAGCAACAGCTTCAGAGAGACTTTCCAGAGCCCGACTGTTGAAAACAAAGCCACGAGAAGAAAAAAAACCTAACAAAACGGCTCCTGATTTCTGCCGGTAGATCGAGGTTTCTGGACATACAACCTCCGGATAAACCAAAGTTTCCTGTACAATGTTTATATAAACTCTAGATGAAAGACTAGAAATTTGGGCTTCTAAAATAATGTTCTCTAAATATTTCTATGAATTATGGAATCTTGATATGCTTCACAATACAGAGATGTTAAGCTTCTTGAGATTAATTGCAAAGATTCTGCTGCTTATAAATGTTAAAGAATTTTGGTTGCTTTTTTAATTGCTATGTAATTCTATGAATCACTATTATTCCTATAGTTAAATAGCTTGCCAGATCTAAGTTCACGTGTGGACCCTATTGTAAATTTAAATAGAACAGTCGAAACAACAGAGTTATTAGTGTGAGCATAATTGAGGTAGAAATCTCCTCTGTAAGCAGCTTTTAGATGTGCGTGACTGGCACAGGGTAGTGTCTTCCTATTTCCTCACCAGTTTTGTGAGGAAGCATTTCATCTTCTAAAATGGCCAATATTGGAAAGATCTTGCGGAAATAATGGGATGAATTGGTACCGTTTCATTCTTTGCCACAGCATTTTGATATATGCTCCAAAAGAGTAATGTACCTCAGGATTAAGACCATGTTAGACTTTCTATATAATTTAAGAATTTTATTGCTTTAGATGGAGTTATCCCCCAGCCTTCTGTCAAGAGATTCTGTGGGAAGGCCAAGCTCTATTTGCCTGGAGGATGCAGAGAATACATTTTGCCAGGAGATGGATACGCCAGAGACTGAACCAAGTGTCCCAATGTTTTACCCAGTGCAGAATGATGACCACTCCAGCAGCACAGAGAAGTATGTATTCTGGGCACGATTAAATATTTGAATGCTAAAATTGCTTTCTGGCATCAAAAGCAAACACCCTCTCCATAGAGCTGGTCAAACCTTAAACCAATCTATTCTTGCCTCTAATCTGCTTCATAAAGTCCCGCATTTATCATATGCAATACAAACTCTATTGTAGACTGGAGCTAATGAGGAATGACCCAGCTTCCCCATCTAAAATGTGTTATCACTGGGAGTAGATTTCAAGTTTACCAATAACTTAACAACTCAGATGGACTGTTAGCAAGGGAGCTGCTAAACAGAGGTTAGCACCCCACTTCCTCCAGGGCGGAAGGTAATGGGAATAAGTCACTACAGGCAGCTATCCTTGCATTTGGTCATGGAAGGCACAAGGAGATGTCAAAGTGAGGAGGATAGAAAGTTACACAATACAAAAAAAACTTGTATATTTAATCCCAACATTTAGTAAGTTTTCCACAATGTTCAGTTCAGGCATCCATATTGAACCGCCCCTAGACCCCAGTGGTTTGTAACCATTGTACATTGACTATATCTCTCATTCCACAGCAGTGATTATCAAGTAAAAGAGCCACCAAAGAAACTACAGGAGGGTGATTCTGACTGGAAGATTGTGCATTCAGTGGAGAACAGTCCCGACAGTGCCTACTCAATGGATTCGGGCAGCAGCCACGCCTCCAGCAATGAACAACAACAGGATGGTGAGAGACCCTTGATGGAAACAAACATGTTTGGGGCTTTAACACTAAATACATCTTAAATACTAATACTGCATCTTGTATTACTGGTTTATGTTGCCCAGTTCATTGGCAACACTAAAGGCGGTCATTTCTGCTCCTGCCTGCATTGAGATGGGAGCAGCTCAAAGGAATCTCAAAGGCATGTCATTACAGGATTTACAGATTAAAGCTAATAACTATGCAGTAGATCAAGTGTTGTAGTAACTGTGGTCGTAGCGTAGCTGTACGAAGAACTTGCAGTATCTTTTCCGTGCAGCTGAGCACCCATGCTTGTTAAAGTTAGCAGCTTTGGATTAAATGATTAGTTAATTCTGTCTTTTGCTGTATACCTTGCAGCCTATTGAACCTGGTCCTTCCAGGCACTGTGTTTTGACACACTGAAGAATATTTTAACGGTTCCATTCTTATTTATAGTCATAGCCAGAGAATCACCCGCAATGGCTTCTCTTCCTGCTCCTGCGCAGTTACCTCAGGTGTTCCTCCCCCCTCCCCGCGCACAATCCTTAGCCCTCTCCTATTCCTCATCTACATGCTGCTGTTCGGTGGCAACTTTTTTTTTATTCGCTTGAGATGTGGGCGTCGCTGGCAAGGCTGGCATTATTGCCCTTGAGAAGGTGGTGGTGAGCCGCCGCCTTGAACTGCTGCAGTCCGTGTGATGAAGTTACTCCCACAGTGCTGTTAGGTAGGGAGTTCCAGGATTTTGACCCAGCGACGACAGATCGGCGATATACTTCTAAGTCAGGATGGTGTGTGACTTGGGGAACTTGGAGGTGGTGATGTTCCCATGCACCTGCTTCCCTTGCCCTACTAGGTAGAAGAGGTCGCGAGTTTGGGAGGTGCTGCCAAAGAAGTCTTGGCGAGTTGCTGCAGTGCATCTTGTAGATGGTACACACTGCAGCCACGGTACGCCGGTGGTGGAGGGAGTGAATGTTTAAGGTGGTGGATGGGGTGCCAATTAAGCGGGCTGCTTTGTCCTGGATGGTGTCGAGCTTCTTGAGTGTTGTTGGAGCTGCACTCATCCAGGCAAGTGGAGAGTATTCCATCACACACTCCTTACTTGTGCCTTGTAGATAGTGAAAAGGCTTTGGGGAGTCAGGAGGTGAGATACTCTCCGCAGAATACCCAGCCTCTGACCTGCTCTTGTTGCCGCAGTATTTATGTGGCTGGTCCAGTTAAGTTTCTGGTTAATGGTGACCCCCAGGATGTTGATGGTGAGGGATTCGCCGATGATAATGCCATTGAATGTCAAGGGGCGGTGGTTAGACACTCGCTTGTTGGAGATAGTCATTGCCTGGCACTTCTGTGGCGCAAATGTTACCTGCCACTTATCGGCCCAAGCTTGAATGTCGTCCAGGTCTTGCTGCATGCGGGCATGGACTGCTTCATTATCTGAGGAGTTGCGAATGGCACTGAACACTGTGTAGTCATCAGCGAACATCCCCACTTCTGACCTTATGATGGAGGGAAGGTCATGATGAAGCAGCTGAAGATGGTTGTGCCTTGGACACTGCCCTGAGGAACTCCTGTAGTGATGTCCTTGGGCTGTGATGATTGACCTACAACCACCACAACCATCTTCCTTTGTGCTAGGTATGACTCCAGCCAGTGGAGAGTTTCCCCCGCCCCCCCCGATTCCCATTGACTTCAGTTTTACTAGGGCTCCTTGATGCCACACTCGGTCAAATGCTGCCTTGATGTCAAGGGCAGTCACTCTCCCCTCACCTCTGGAATTCAGCTCTTTTGTCCATGTTTGGACCAAGGCTGTAATGAGGTCTGGAGCCGAGTTGTCTTGGCGGAACCCAAACTGGGCATCACTGAGCAGGTTAGTGAGCAAGTGCTGCTTGATAGCGCTGTCGACAACACCTTCCATCACTTTGCTGATGATTGAGAGTAGACTGATGGGGTGGTAATTGGCCGGATTGGATTTGTCCTGCTTTCTGTGGACAGGACATACCTGGGCAGTTTTCCACATTGTCTGATAGATGCCAGTGTTATAGCTGTACTGGAGCTTTAGGAAGGACAGCAAGGCCTTAGAGAGGGTGCAGAAGAGATTTACTAGAATGGAACCATTTGAGTTAATCTGTTGCATTGTTATTTCAGGTTAAGTTAACCTTCACTGAGAAGGTGCACAACATTTTAAGGGGGGGGGGGCGGGAGAAGGGGAACAGCCAGAAGTTGTGGTCCATGTGAAAACAATGACATAGGAAGGAAAAGGGTTGAAGTCTTACAGTCAGAGTTCGAGGAGCTAGGGAGGACGTTGATAAGCAGGATCTCCAATGGTAGTAATCCCTGGATTACTCCCAGTGTCACGCGCTAGTGAGTATAGGAATAGTAGGATAAAACAAGTTAATGCATGGCTGGAGAAATGGTGCAGGAGGAGGGCTTTGGATTCCTGGGACATTGGGACCAATTCTGGGGTAGGAGGGACCTGTACAAGATGGACAAGTTGCACCTCAACAGGGCTGGGGCCAATGTCCTCATGGGGAGACTAACTAGTGCTGTAGGGGAAGGATTAAACTAATTTGGCAGGTGGATAGGTACCAGGATGAAACATTTGAGAGGAGAATAGAGATGCACAGTGGATTGGGAGGTATGAGTAGCACTAGCATAATGAATAGTTCAGAAATGGGAGGGATTAGACAGTGGGTAAATGCAAGGCAGTCTAAGATGGGTTTGAAGTGCATGTGCTTAAATGCACGTAACATGATAAGTAAGGTTGGTGAGCGGCAGGCACAAGTTGCCACATGGCTCAAAGAAGGGGAGGATTAGGAACTTAATATTCCTGGCTACAAGGTATTCGGGAAAGATAGGGTAGCAGAAAATGGAGGGGAGTGGCAGTATTGATCAAAGAGCCTATTGCAGCACTGAAAAGGGATGATGTAGTTGAGGGGTCAAAGATAGACTCTATTTGGTTAGAATTGAGGAGCAATAGAGGAGCTATTACGCTGTTGGGTGTATACTATAGGCCACCAAATAGTGGGAAGGTGCGCATCTCTCTGCCAGTCCTGCGGGACTGGCTTTTCTAATGTATTTTGCACATATGCAAAATTGTGAATGGGCCATGCAGCCCCTTAAAGGGGCTGTGCATCCAAAAAAAATTACTGGCAACATTGGCTGAACTTTTATAAAACACTAGTTAAGCCTCAGCTGGCGTATTGTTTTCAATTCTGGGCACCACACTTTAGGAAGGACATCAAGGCCTTGGAGAGGGTGCAGAAGCGATTTACTAGAATGGAACCAGTGATGAGGGACTTCAGTTATGTGGGGAGATTGGAGAAACTGGGGTTGTTCTCCTTGGAGTAGAGAAGGTTAGGAGGAGATTTGATAGACGTGTTCAAAATCGTGATCGGTTTAATGTGTAAAATTAAGGCACGTGGGATTGGGGGCAAGGTATTGACTTGGATAGAGAACTGGTTGGCAGACTGAAAGCAAAGAGTTGGAATAAACAGCTCTTTTTCCGAGTGGCGGGCATTGACTAGTGGGGTACCGCAGGGATCGGTCCTTGGACCCCAGCTATTCACAATATATATTAATGATCTGGACGAGGGAACTAGATGTAATATCTCCAAGTTTGCAGACGACACAAAGCTGGGTGGGCGTGTGTACTGTGAGGAAGATGCCGAGAAACTCCAGTATGATTTGGACAGGTTGAGTAATTGGGCAGAAGCATGGCAGATACAATATAACGTGGTGTCAAAAACAGGAAGTCAGATTATTATCTAAATGGCAATAGATTGGGAGAAGGGGAAGTACGAGACCTGGGCGTCCTTGTGCACCAGTCGCTGAAAGTAAGCATGCAGGTGCAGCAGGCGGTTAAGAAGGCAAATGGTATGTTGGCCTTCGTAGCGAGAGGGTTTGAGTACAGGAACAAGGATGTCTTGCTGCAGTTGTACAGGGCCTTGGTGAGACCGCACCTTGAGTATTGTGTGCAGTTCTGGTCGCCTTATCTGAGGAAGGATGTTCTTGCCATGGAGGGAGTGCAGCGAAGATTCACCAGACTGATACCTGGGATGGCAGGAATGACGTATGAGGAGAGATTGGGTCGATTGGGCTTATACTCACTGGAGTTTAGAAGAATGAGAGGGGATCTCATCGAAACTTATAAAATTCTAACAGGACTAGACAGACTAGATGCAGGAAGGATGTTCCCGATGGCCGGGGAGTCCAGAACCAGGGGTCACAGTCTAAGGATAAGGGGTAAGCCATTTAGGACAGAGATGAGGAGGAATTTCTTCACCCAGAGAGTAGTAAACCTGTGGAATTCTCTACCACAGAAGGCAGTAGAGGCCAATTCATTAAATATATTCAAGAAGGAGTTGGATATATTTCTCAAGGCTAAAGGGATCAAGGAATATGGGGTGAAGGCAGGGACAGGGTACTGAGTTTGGATGATCAGCCATGATCGCATTGAATGGCGGAGCAGGCTCGAGGTGCCGAATGGCCTACTCCTGCTCCTATCTTCTATGTTTCTATGATAGAGTAAATAAGGAGAAGCTGTTTCCAGTGGCAGAAGGGTCAATAACCAGAGGTGACATGAGGTAAAAAACATTTTATGCAGTGAGTTGTTGTGATTCTTAATGCTCTGCCTGAAAGGGTGGTGAAAACAGATTCAATAATAACTTTGAAAAGGAAATTGGATAAATACGTGAAGGGAAAAAAGTTAGAGCTGTGGGGAAAGAGCGGGTCAGAGTCATAACGGCACAGAAGGAGGCCATTCGACCCATCGAGTCCGTGCCGGCTCTCTGTAGAGCAATCCAGTCAGTCCCATTCCCCCGCTCTATCCCCGTAGCCCTGCAAGTTTATTTCCCTCAAGTGCCTATCCAGTCCCCCCTTGAAAACACTGAGTGTCTCCGCTTCCACCACTTCCGTCGGCAGCGAGTTCCAGCTCCTCACCACTCGCTGCGTAAAAAATTTTTCCTCACATTTCCCCTGTATTTCTTGCCCAAAACCTTAAATCTGTGTCCCTTAGTCCTTGTACCATCAACTAGTGGGAATAGCCTTTCCCCATCTAGCCTATCCAAACCCGTCATAATCTTGTACACCTCTATCAAATCACCCCTCAACCTCCTTTGCTCTAATGAAAACAAATCCAGCTTCTCCAACCTGTCCTTGTAGCTAAGATCCCCATCCCCGGAACCATTCTGGTAAATCTCCTCTGCACCCTCTCAAGTGCCTTCACATCCTTCCTAAAGTGTGGTAGTGGGACTAATTGGATTGCTCGACCAAAGAGCCGGCACAGGTACAATGGGCCAAGTGGCCTCTTTCTCTGCTGTTTCAATTTTCTGATTCCAACACATGCTACAAAGTTTCATCAAATGGTGTCACGTGATTGTTTTCTGTCAGGCAGATCCAAGTGTAAGGGTTTTAGTATGGCGAGCTAGATATTGAAACAAATCCAGTAAAATTAAGAAACTCCAGGTAAACCTTAACCGTGCTTGCCTTGTCTTCTGTGCACCATCCCTAGATTCTGACTCTGTGGGCCAGCTCAGTTCCGATGGTCATTCTTCAGGATTGGAAGAGGAGGAGGAACAGTGCAGTACAGTGCCACAGGAATCTCATGCAGCAAAAACACCAGACCAAGAAAAATTCCTCAAACACAACTTTGAAGCTCTGGCAAATGAATTTGCTAATGGTAACAAAAACCTGTATAAAATGTGACTTTCCTTTCCCCAGCGAGTTTTTAACTATTAACCATCTGCAGATGCATGTCTCTAAAATTGGTTTGTTAATTTGCAGAGAAATTTGACAGCTCGTTGAAAGATCTTCAGCAAAGTGCAGAGAATGAAAACAACTTTTTCCTGAATCCTCGTTTGAGTATTTCTGCAAGATTTCTGTCCCGCTGCCAGAAAAACAGCAGGTTAGTGTTGAAATGTCCCAAAAAGATTTAACGACTAACAGTATCTAAAACTTTGTGAACCTCTTCAGGCTCTTGGTTACATTTTAGCAATCCTTCAATTTGAAGGCTGATTCAAATTATATCTGAGCTTTGCCTAAGTATCAGAAAGTTCTTTTATAATCATTTATAATGAACTATACTTCCCAAATGTATTTGAATATAATGACTTCTGACAATTGCTCCACTTCTATGTTGTATTAAATCCTTGCCCTAAAGCCTTGTCATTGATGGTTGATGGTATAGAACTTGTCTTACACTGCTGCAAGCGTGTTCCATATTCTGCTCAAAAGCTTGAGATTGGTCACTTTAATTGCTGGCCTCTGCTTTATCCGAGTTGAATCATCTACATAAGACATAAGACGTAGGAGCAGGAGTCGGTCATTTGGCCCCTCGAGCCTGCTCCGCCATTCAATAAGATCATGGCTGATCTGATCTTGGCCTCGACTCCACTTCCCTGCCCGCTCCCCATAACCCTTCAGTCCCTTACCATTCAAAGATCTGTCTATCTCCACCTTAAATATATTCAGTGACCCAGCCTCCACAGCTCTCTGGGGAAGAGAATTCCAAAGATTCACGACCCTCTGAGAGAAGAAATTCCTCCTCATTTCCATTTTAAATGGGTGCCCCCTTATTCTGAAATTATGCCCCCTAGTTCTAGATTCCCCCATGAGGGGAAACATCCTCTCTGCATCTACCCTGTCGAGCCCCTTCAGAATCTTATATGTTTCAATAAGATCACCTCTCGTTCTTCTAAACTCCAATGAGTATAGGCCCAACCTGCTCAACCTTTCTTCATAAGACAACCCCTTCATCTCCAAAATCAACCTCGTGAACCTTCTCTGAACTGCCTCCAATGCCAGTATATCCTTCCTTAAATAAGGAGGACAAAACTGTACGCAGTACTCCAGGTGTGGTCTCACCAACGCCCTGTACAGTTGTAACAGGACTTCCCTACTTTTATACTCCATTCCCTTTGCAATAAAGGCCAACATTCCATTTGCCTTCCTAATTACTTGCTGTACCTGCATGCTAACTTTTTGTGATTCATGTACAAGGACCCCCAGATCCCTCTACCGCAGCATTTTGTTATCTCTCCCCATTTAAATAATTTGCTTTTTTATTTTACCAAAGTGGATAACCTTGCATTTTCCCACATTATACTCCATCTGCCAGATTTTTGCCCACTCACTTAGCCTATCTATATCCCTTTGCAGATTCTTTGTGTCCTCTTCACAACTTGCTTTCCCACCTATCTTTGTATCATCAGCAAATTTGGCTACATTACACCCTGTCCCTTCATCCAAGTCATTAACATAGATTGTAAATAGTTGAGGCCCCAGCACTGATCCCTGCGGCACCCCACTAGTTGCAGTTTGCCAACCTGAAAATGACCCATTTATCCCGACTCTCTGTTTTCTGTTAGTTAGCCAATCCTCTATCCATGTTAATATATTACCCCCAACCCCGTGAGCTCTTATCTTGTGCAGTAACCTTTTACATGGCACCTATCGAATGCCTTCTGGAAATCCAAATACACGACCTCAACTAGTTCCCTTTTATCCACCCTGCTCGTTACATCCTCAAAGAACTCCAGCAAATTTGTAAAACATGATTTTCCTTTCATAAAACCATGCTGATTCTGCTTGACTATATTATGATTTTCTAAATGTTGTGCTACCACTTCCTTAATGATGGACTTCAGCATTTTTCCAATGACAGATGTTAGGCTAACTGGTCTATAGTTGCCTGCTTTCTGTCTCCCTCCTTTCTTAAATAGGGGCGTTACATTTGCAGTTTTCCAGTCCGCTGGGACCTCTCCAGAATCCAGGGAATTTTGGTAGATTACAACCAATGCATCCACCTCTTTTAAGACCCTAGGATGCAAGCCATCGGGTCCAGGGGACTTGTCCACCTTTAGTCCCATTAGTTTGCCTAGTACTTTTTCTCTAATGATAGTGATTGTTTAAAGTTCCCCCCCTCCCACCCCAATAGCCCCTTGATTATCTATTATTGGGAAGCTTTTAGTGTCTTCTACCGTGAAGATTGATACAAAATATTTGTTCAAAGTCTCTGCCATTTCCCTGTTTCCCATTATTAATTCCCCAGACTCATCCTCTAGGGGACAAACGTTTACTTTAGCTACTCTCTTCCTTTTTATATACCTGTAGTAGCTTTGTTTTTATATTTCTTGCTAGCTTACTCTCATAAGCTATCTTCTCTCTCTCTATCATTTTTTAGTCGTCCTTTGCTGGTTTAAAATTTTTTTCCAATCCTCTGGCCTTCCACTATTGTTTGCAACATTGTATGCCTTTGTTTTCAATTTGATACCATCCTTTACTTCCTTAGCCACGGATGGTTCATCCTTCTCTTAGAGTCTTTCTCACTGGAATATATCTTTGCTGAGCATTATGAAATATCTCCTTAATTGTTTGCCACTGCTTTTCTACAGTATTACCCTGTAATATATTTTCCCAGTCCACTTTAACCAAGTCTGCCTTCATACCTTTATAATTACCTTTATTTAAGTTCAGGACACTCGTTTGAGATCTAGTTTTCTCACCCTCAAACTGAATTTGAAATTCTACCATGCTATGATCACTCTTCCCAAGAGGATCCTTCACTTCGAAATCATTAATTAATCCAGCCTCGTTACACATTACCAGATCTAAAATAGTCTTCTCCCTGGTTGGTTCCACAACATATTGTTCCAAGAAACCATCCCGTATACACTAAGAACTCTTCCTCAAGTCTATTTTTGCCAATTTGCTTTGTCCAATCAATATGAAGATTAAAATCTCCCATTATTATAGCCGTACCTTTCTTACAAGCCCCTATTATTTCTTGATTTATTATCTGTCCTACAGTGTGGCTACTGTTTGGGGGCCTGTAGACCACTCCCACCAGTGACTTCTTACCCTTATTATTTCTTATCTCCACCCAAACTGATTCTACGTCTTGATCTTCTGAGCCAATATCATTTCTCACTACTGCACTGATCTCATCCCTTATTAACAGAGCTACACCACCTCCTTTTCCTTTCTGCCTATCCTTACGAAATGGCAAATACCCCAGAATATTCAGTTCCCAGCCTTGGTCACCTTGCAACCACGTCTCTGTAATGGCTATCAGATCATACCCATTTATTTCTATTTGTGCTGTCAACTCATCTATCTTGTTACGAATGCTGCATGCGTTCAGATATAGAGCTTTTAATTTTGTCTTTTTACCATTTTTCCCTACTCTGACCCCTCTTTCTGATGCGCTGTTATGTGTATACGCTCTGTCCCTTACTGTCGCATTCTGGTTATCATTACCCCTATCGCTACCCTGCACTTTTGCCTTCTCATTTTTCTTTGACTTCAAATTTCTGCTCAGCGGATCCCCATCCCACTATTTAGTTTAAAGCCCTATCTACAGCCCTAGTTATTCAATTCGCCAGGACACTGGTCCCAGCCTGATTCGAATGAAGCCCTTCTCGACGGAACAGCTCCCTCTTACCCCAGTACTGGTGCCAGTACCCCAAGAATCGAAACCCATTTCTCCCACACCAATCTTTGAGCCACTCGTTCATTCTCTCTGATCTTATTTACCCTATGCCAATTTACATGTGGCTCAGAGATTGTACTGGCCGCGCTAGACGTGCTCCTATCTAGTTATCCAGCAAGTTAAACACTTATTCAAAAATAATTCTTCGTGAAGCCGTTTGCTGTTTTGAAGCTTTACTTGAACAAATTTGTGAAACTGTAAACAAAGACCAAGTATGTTTTGTACATAACTGAGTACTATACATTCGATATTACATAAAATATAAACATATTTACAACAGTAGAATAGACTAATTGTATAACTAACTAACATTTGGACTCACTTCTATAACTATCAAATATTAACCTTTTATAAACATATTATTGTCAAAATACTACTGACAACGTTGCTATTATGCTAAGAAACAAAGATACTCACAGATATTGCGCTTGGCCTAACATATGAAATCAGATTACATTGGATTGTGAAACCCTTATGGAATCCTCCATTACTGCCAGGTTCTTCCTGGAATTCTACTTCCTGTGTTACACAGGAAGAAAGGTACAAAGGTCAAATGACCTCTCGCAGGAAGAAGGGTAGAAAGATCAGATGACCTTTCCAGCATACAAACTGCTAACACAATAACCACCACCAGAGGGTGCTATCTGCATATAAAATGTTCACCATGTAAAAAGTCCATTGGTCCAGAACAGAGATTATTACCTTTTTGTAGTTCCGCTTTTTAATTTAGCCCATAGCTGCTCATACTCCCTCAGCAGAACCTCCTTTCTTTGTCCTACCTATGTCGTTGGTACCTACATGGACCACGACAGTTTGATCTTTCCCCTCCCACTCTAAGTCCTCTCCAGCCCAGAGGAGGCAGGCAACACAGCCTTCAGGACTCACGCTCTTGGCTGCAGAGAATAGTGTCTATCCCCCTAACTATACTGTCCCCTACCACTACCACATTTCTTTTTGCTCCCCCAACTTGAATGGCTCCCTGTACCACGGTGCTGTGGTCAGTTTGCTCATTCTCATTGCGGTCCCTGCACTCGCCCACACAGGGAGTAAGAGCCTCGTAACTGTTGGACAAGAGCAAGGGCTGAGGCTCCTCCACCACTACCTCCTGGATCCCCATACCTGCCTCGCTCGTAGTCACACCCACCTGTCCCTGACCACAGACCAAATTTGAATTAATTAATCTAAGGGGTGTGACTGCCTCCTGGAACACCGCGTCCAGGTAACTCTCCCCCTCCCTGATGTGTCGCAATGTTTGAAACTCGGAGTCCAGCTCGTCAATATGGAGCCGAAGTTCCTCAAGCAACCAACACTTACTGCAAATGTGGTTGCCGTGGACCTCGCTGGTGTTCACCAGCTCCCACATGTTGCAGCAGCAACACATCGCCTGCCCTGCCATCTATAATGTATTTAATTAATTAAGTGTTTAAGTTTTGAACGTTTAGTTTTTAATCCCGGCTATTAATTTAAACCAATGCCCAAGAAAGAGAAATACTGACCAACCAATGGCTTCCCTGCTTTTCTGTGATGTCACACTTGGATTCTTTCTACTTCTTACCCTCCCAGCTTGGTTGGCGTTGCTCCGGGCTCTCTCTCTCTTGTAGTCCCGCTGGTTGGCTCAATTGCGCCCTTTCATCTCCGACCCGCTCTCGCGCTCTCTTGTTTGCTCGGTGGGTCTCGCGCCCCGTTTGCTCGGCGGGTCTCGCGCCCCGTTTGCTCGGCGGGTCTCGCGCCCCGTTTGCTCGGCGGGTCTCGCGCCCCGTTTGCTCGGCGGGTCTCGCGCTCTCCCTGAATCTAATGTGGCACACCTTATTATCAACTTCCAGATTGGACAGAAAATAGATTTGAGTAGGAGTTATTCACAAGACTGATCCCTTAAAGGCGCATCAATTGAGCTACATTTTGTATCTGCTCCCAACAGCGGCTTAAAACACTGGGAACTTCAGGCATTTCCACAACCTCCGGCACTGGTCTCAAATTGTCACAACCCCAGGTTTGGCCTTCTGCATTCATGAGCCAATTGAAGTGTGTGCGGGGCAATCCTTGTTCCTCACTGGCACCCAGGCAGTCACATTGCCCCCACTGAAGCTGGTTTTACTACCTGAATAGGTCATCTGGGCTCCAGAAAAGGCATTGATGTAGGTCAATTCCATTACTGCAAGTGGCGCTAATCCACTAATTCCTGAAAGGGAGAGAGTAAGAACCAAGAGTCTCCAAGAAGCTCCTTTGATTTTTTGATGAAGTGAAATAGCTTTGAGCTGTGCCTACTATTAAATGCACTGTGCTGTTTAATTTATTAACATTTCATTATACTCGCTGATCCTTTAATTGTTACTGTAGCCATTTCTGGCTTCCATATTAAGGCTGTGATGCACCAAAGTCGGGGAAGATTGCTAGGTGACGTATCTACCATTTTGCAGCTAATCTGTAATACAGAACTGTATTGAACCATCTGAAACAATTTTCTGCTCTCTTGATGGTGTTGACTTTTTGAAGGGATATGGTTCCACATGCACCAGTCACCTTCCAGTACTTTGTCTAAGTGAATATTATTTGACATGGGGGCATCACTTCTGAGCCTTCACCCATGATCTGCCTACGCACTTTCAGCAGGAGTTGCTGAATGGCGATAAGCAGCAGCAATGTTAGCTCTTCTCCACCTTCTCTTGGGTGCTGTGGTCAGTTACAGTATCCCTACCACTGCCCCAGTTGCTAATGCAGCACAGATTACTGATAACGGTCTAGGGCCTACCTGTCCTGTATGCTGAGAGGTGAACTAAATGTTAATATTTTAAATTACTTCATTGTATGCAGTCTTTACAGTTGAAGATCATAAAAGGGCTATATTTAGATTGCTGATTAATATGAGATTTTCCCCCCAGAGGAAATTGCAAGTCTTTTCACTTAGTTTAATACTTTAGAATGGCACACTTCCATTTTGCTATTTCAGGAGTTCTGTATTTCTGAACCTTGTGGCTTCTGTTTTTCCTGCAGGATGGCAGTGGCTTTCCCTCCCAAGGTCCAGCAGCAGTTCAAACACCTGCAAGACGTGAGTAGCTAATTTTGGCTCAGTTAGTTTTCAAATCTTTCAAGATGGGATGATTGTTCAAACCTATACATTCATTCATTTGTGTATATTAGTGTTTGTAGTGTTGATTAAAGAATGCAGTATAGTTGTGCTGAGTTTATACATTCTGTTGAATAGATTTCTGTGATTGACAGCTACCAGTTTGGATAGTATAGTGATAAATTCACCGATCTCATGTTCCTGATGGGAAGCCACACTCGAAGGGTGCAAGTTGGAGAGAGAGCTACAGTACTGTAGTGCCAATTCTCCAACTTGCACTCCCTTCAATCGTGGTTTTCCACTGGGAGCGCAGATCACTGAATTTAACCTTGTATAGCCTGAGTTTCACTTGTGACTATTGGCATTGAGGAAAATGGAAGATTTTCAGCAAATAGTGTCAATCTTGACAGAGTGCATCCCATACTTAAGCCCATCCACTGGGTAGGAGAGAATTAACTTGTGCATAAAGCCTGTATTGCCAATTTAAATAATTGGTTTAATAATTGTTTTTAAAATATATGGATTAATATAGTAAGTAAAGTGAATTGAGCATGCTGAGCAATTGGGCCAAGTATGTCTTGAAAGAGGGTGACTGCTTGTGAACTTTTATCAAATTGGTTTATTTGGTGAATTCATAGTCAGAAATTCATTATCAACTGGATCGATTTTTCTCTCCTGAATGCAGCAGCTCGTGTTAGGTTACAGTTCTAAGGGCACTAGTATCTTAATTTTTATGCTAGACTAGAGAGCAATTAGTGGCAGATAATTCCACTGTGGGAGAATTTGCAGCTCGACTCAATCCTGCCCTCTCCTGGCATCCACACAAGCATGCTTTCCAGCAGGGGTCATTGGATGATGGTCAGGAGCCTTTTTTAGCCCAAAGATGTTGCAGCTAATTGTATCACCACTACTGCTGTCTTTTATGAAATCAGGGCAGCTGGGAATCAAACCTGGGACCCCTGGTCTGTGCTGTGTAACTGCCTGCTGCCTTTACTAAGCCATCAAGGGGAAAGGCTCTGTTTGCATCATAACATCATAGAATACTATAGCACAGAACGAGGCCATTCGGCCCATCGAGTCTGCGCTGGCTCTTTCCGAGCAATCCAGTTAGTCCCACTCCTCTGTTCTCTCGCCATAGCCCTGCAATCTTTTTCTCCTTCAAGTATTTATCAGATTCCCTTTTGAAGGCTATTATTGAATTTGTATCCACCACAAATCTAAGTGGTGTGGAAGAGCAAAGGGATCTCGGAGTACAAATACACATCACTGAAAGTAGCGACACAGGTTAATAAGGCCATTAAAAAAAGCAAACCAAGCACACAGGTTTATTTCCAGAGGGATTGAATTGAAAAGTAGAGAAGTTATGCTAAACTTGTATCGAACCTAGGTTAGACCACACTTGGAGTACTGTGTACAATTCTGGTCGCATACTATAAAAAGGATATTGAGGCACTGGAGAGAGTGCAAAAAAGATTTACAAGGATGATACCAGAAATGTGATGGTATACATATCAGGAAAGGATGAACAGGCTGGGTCTCTTTCCTCTTGAAAAGAGAAGGCTGAGGGGTGACCTAATAGAGGTCTTTTAAAATTATGAAAGGTTTGGATAGAGTGGATACAAAGAGAGAATGTTTCCACTTATAGGGAAGAGCAAAACTAGGGGCCATCAATATAAGATAGTCACCAAGAAATCCAATAGGGAATTCAGAAGGAACTTCTTTACCAGAGAGTGGTGAGAATGTGGAACTCGCTACCACAGGGAGTGGTTGAAGCGAATAGTATCGATGCATTTAAGGGGAGGCTGGACAAGCACACGAGGGAGAAGGGAATTGAGGGTTACGCTGATAGTTAGATGAGGAAAGATGGGCGGAAGCTCGAGTGGAGCATTAACACCGACATGGACTGCTTGGGCTGAATGGCCTGTTTCGGTGCTGTATATCCGATGTAAACCCTATCTATCAGGCAGTGCATTCCAAATCCTAACACCACACTGCAGGAAAAAAAGAAAAGAAAAAAATCCTCATGTCGCCTCTGGTTCATTTGCCAATGTGTCCTCTGGTTAGCGACCCTTCAGCCATTGGAAACAGTTTCTCTTATTATCTAAATCCTTCATGATTTTAAACACCTCTATCAAATAGAGATATATGTTGACTGTTGGCTGATTTTTGCTTGTTCTTTGCAGTATATTTGCTTATGATCCTCTTTCGCTATGGGATTGCCAAAATTGAGTAAAAGCTAAAATTTAATCATAACTTCAGTCTGTATTTATTGTGACCGTACCTTACTTTCTTTTCCCTTTTCCATTTGACAAAGTCATGGACATCATGCTGGAGTCTGAGGTGCATGTGCATTTGAACTTTCAGGAATAATTATGTAAATTATCATTTTTAATTGGAATACGTTTCTGTTGAACCTGATTTGAGAGGTTGATAACTCTCCTATACAGCAGTTGCAAGATTACTGCAGACTGCTTCTGACTTCACATTCTATCCAGTTTCATGGAACCTGTTGTGTAGACCAGCATTGGATCTGAGCTACACTAATCCAGCTCCAGCACTGCCTTATCACTGTTCTGAGGTGTGGAGATGCCGGTGTTGGACTGGGGTGGACAAATGTAAGAAGTCACACAACACCAGGTTATAGTCCAACAGCTTTATTTGAAGTCACAAGCTTTCGGAGCGCTGCTCCTTCGTCAGGTGAAGTCACCTGACGAAGGAGCAGCGCTCCGAAAGCTTGTGACTTCAAATAAAGCTGTTGGACTATAACCTGGTGTTGTGTGACTTCTCACAACTGTTCTGAGGAAAATGGGAGAAATCCTGATGAATGATCGTGTCCAAAGCATTAACCAAACATTCCCACCAGATACTGGTTTGAATTACTGTGTGCAGCCAGCATATTTTAAATTAAAAATTGTCACTCCTACAATTTGAGGGAGATTTATTTCTTAATTGAACTGTATTGTAATTCTGCCAAATACAAGAATATATTTGTGTGAATTCCGCTGTCCTGCGCAGCTGTAATTTTGCTCAGGACATGCAGCTACATGTTCCACTGTCATTTAGTGAGCACCATATAGTTCAACGAAAGACCCAAGATACTGGAAATACACAGGAGGTCCAGATCTGACAAGAGAAAAGACCGTTTCAAGTCGTAGTCATAACGGCAGAGAAGGAGGCCATTCAGCCCATCGAGTCCGTGCCGGCTCTCTGTAGAGCAATCCAGTCAGTCCCTTTCCCCCGTTCTATCGCTGTAGCCCTGCAAGTTTATTTCCCTCAAGTGCCTATCCAGTCTCTCCTTGAAAACACTGAGTATGTCCACTTCCATCGGCAGCGAGTTCCAGGTCCTCACCACTCACTGCGTAAAAAAAGTTTTTCCTCGCATCCCCCCTGTATCTCTTGCCCAATAGCTTAAATCTGTGTCCCCTAGTCCTTGTACCATCAACTAGTGGGAACAGCCTTTCCCCGTCTAGCCTATCCAAACCCGTCATAATCTTGTACACCTCTATCAAATCACCCCTCAACCTCCTTTGCTCTAATGAAAACAAATCCAGCTTCTCCAACCTGTCCTTGTAGCTAAGATCCCCCATCCCCGGAACCATTCTGGTAAATCTCCTCTGCACCCTCTCCAGGGCCTTCACGTCTTTCCTAAAGTGTGGTGACCAGAACTGGACGCAATACTCCAGTTGTGGCCTAACCAGCGCTTTATAAAGGTTCAGCAAAACTTCTCTACTTTTGTACTCAATACCTCTATTTATGAAGCCCAAGATCCCATATGCTTTGTTAACCACACTCTCAATATGTGCTGCCACCTTCAGGGACCTATGCACATTAACTCCCAGGTCCCTCTGTCCCTGCACACTCTTTAAAACTGTGCCATTAAGTGTATATTGCCTCTCCCTGTTCCTTCTGCCAAAATGCATCACCTCTCACTTCTCTGTATTAAATTCCATCTGCCACTTGTCTGCCCATTCTGCTAGCCTTTCTATGTCCTGTTGCAGTCGATTGGTATCATCCTCACTGTTTGCCACCCCCCCAAGTTTGGTGTCATCGGCAAATTTAGAAATTCTACTTTGTATTCCAATATCCAGGTAATTTATTTATATATCAAAAAAGCAGTGGCCCCAGCACTGACCCTTGGGGGATACCACTGTCTACCATCCTCCGGTCTGAAAAACAACTCGCTGTTTTCTGTCCTTAAGCCGATTCCTTATCCAATCTGCCACTGACCCACTTATTCCATGAGCCTCAATTTTGTTAACCAGCCTTCTGTGTGGTACTTTGTCAAACGCCTTCCTAAAATCCATATAGACAACATCCATTGCATTCCCTTCATCGATCCTCCCTGTTACTTCAAGAGAAAATTCAATTAGATTAGTCAAACTTGATCTGCCTTTTACAAATCCGTATTGGCTCTCCTTAATTAGCTTGAACCTCCAAGTGCCTGTTAATTTTGTCAGGTACTCTTCAAAATTTGCTCTCTTTTCAGATGCTGCTGTGTATTTCAACATTTTCTATTCTGTATTTCCAGCATTTGCAGATTTATCTCTCTCTGGCTAATGTGATGTGCCAGGCTCTGAGACAGGGAATGCAAGGCAGCTTTGGGTGACCAGTCTCTACTGTTAAGTTACCATTTAACAAAACATGAGGCTATAAGAAAATAGTATTTTAAAAATAAAAGTATTTTTTTTTTTATTATTCTCTCTCTTTCCCCTCACAGGCAAGTCACAAGTCTGCACAGTTGAGTACTGAAGAGAAATGTTTTCTAGAAGTTAAAGGATCAGAGTCGCAGGCATCTTTCGATGGGACAAAAAACCAGACCAGTGAAGAGATGAGTCAAAAAAGTGTTGAGAAAGTGGACAGTGGAAGTGAATGGGGTATAGAGTCAATGACTGCAAGTGCTGAGATGTCTCTTACGTTGACAGGGGTGCAAGGTATAATACCAAATAATGGGAGAAGCCAGATGTGTAAAAAGTCAGCCTCTCTGATGGACCTGGTGCAAGCAGGTAAGATTAATTCTAGAGGTTTTCTATTGCGAATTGGTAGTTTATACATACACTAGACATCATCCTGCAAGTAAATGTCCAGTGTTAGTAAAATGATTTAATTGCCACTCACATTTTTTCCACCTTTACTACAAGATCCATATTTGATCTCATTTATTTTACTCACTTTCAATCAGGAGAACAGGCGTCATCTGCTTCATTCATAGCAAAGTCTCAGTCGAGCACGCATAATATGCAAGTCAGTGAGGGGACAGCAGAGAGACTCTCACTGTGTAGCAAAATGGACATGCTTGTTGCATCCCTTAGCAAAGAGTTGTCCAAGAACAAACCTGGCAAACCTAAGTCCTACATGCATCCAACTGCCAGCTTCAAAGCTAAAATATCACGCAGTGCATCAATGGGAGAGAACCTGCATCTGAAAACCTTGGGACAGTCGAGCGGTATGAGTTTACCCAACTCCAGAGCTGTGTCTACTATAGACTTAACGACAGAGTCCGTGAAAGGCTCCATTCCAAGTGAAGCTGGTCCAACTGAAGATTTTAAGGAAAAGATGCCACCAAAGCAAACATTACAGAGTGGTACTTTATCTTATGGGAACCATCAGGCCAGAGCAAACTTAACCCTGAACCTTTCCAAAATACACACAGACAGACTGCTGATGCCTCCTCCAATAGCTAATGGTGTTGCTGTTTCGAAGGTCAAACAAAAACTGCGTGCTGGTCAGGATTCCACACGGCTGTCCACCTCAGCAGTCACGCCCACACAACCAGCGTGTTTGGCTAAAAAAGATCAAACCGTTTGTGATGACCTTTTGGAAAATGGAAGCAGCCCAAATATGAACTCATTGACAATCTTAAAGAGAGATGCTGGGAATTCCGAGCAGTGTAACAATTCTGACGATGTAGTGGAGCACACGTCGGAGGAATCTCCGTCATGGGACTTGATCCCTTTACTACCAGGGCATGAAGATGTCAGTCCCAGCAGAGGTGGAGTGAGCAGTAATCCCATAGCTATCCCGGAAGGAAACAGCCTTCCCATGGATGTTCCGAAATCACCTGAAGAAAGTCTGGGAATTGAAGAGCAACCCACCAATGAAGCAGGTACTATAATTTCTAATGTGTATTTAACCTTCATTGCATATCTGGCCACCAATGTTTTCCTTTCTCAAGCCGAGAAGTACTTTTTGTAGCAAAAATACAGAATTCATCTCTGCAGTTCTGTCGAAATAAAGTATTTGTTTATTCTTTGCAAATTTGAATTGGGAGAATATTTTTTTTTTTCGTGCTGCTTTTTAAATCTGGTTTGTTTTCCCGCCACCTTGATTTCACCTCCCACTTAATAGCCTCTCCACTGCTGTGGTGTTCTGCCATTGAAGTGACCTGAACTTCAAATATCTGTTGCTGTTGTCCAGACAGCTCGCAGGTGTGTGTTTTTGCTGGGTAGAGTGGGGCAGGACTTTGACCCACCTTTCTTCCACTGTCTCCCCAGCAGCCAAAAAAAGTTCTTGTGTAAAACCCTAAGACAGCTCACTTGGATCTTGTAGTGCAGGCTTTCCATTAGTTGAGTCTGTTCTGATCCTTATCCATAATTACAAGAAATGTTTTTACATCACCCAAACTTGTGTAAGTAAGTGAATATTCTGGCCAGATGAATAAAAAAAGACTTCAGTATTTTCAGTAATGAATAGTGGAACAGTTTTTCCAAAGTCTTTGTACTTCCTTCTCATAGACTTGGAGGAAAATGTTCACGATAGGAAGGGGTTTATTCCCATCTGTTTCCAAGGTAAATCTCCCAACAGGTCAGTTTAATATCCTGAGATGAACTCGGCTGCAAAATCAAAACTCACTTCATGCATCCAGCACCGGGGTAGTCGCTAACTTTTTTGCTCGGCTCACAATCCCAAGCAGCACTTATTGAGTAGATTGGGCCTATACTCTAGAGTTTAGAAGAATGAGCGGTGATCTCATTGAAACATAAGATTCTGAGGGGGATTGACAGGGTAGATGCTGAGAGGTTGTTTCCCCTGGCTGGAGAGTCTAGAACTAGGGGGCACAATCTCAGGATAAGGGGTCGGCCATTTAAGACTGAGATGAGGAGGAATTTCTTCACTTGGAGGGTTGTGAATCTTTGGAATTCTCTACCCGAAAGGACTGTGGATGCTGAGTCGTTGAGTATATTCAAGGCTGAGATCGATAGATTTTTGGACTCTAGGGGAATCAAGGGATTTGGGGATCGGGCAGGAAAGTGGAGTTGAGTTCAAAGATCAGCCATGATCTTCTTGAATGGCGGAGCAGGCTCGAGGGGCCGCATGGTCTACTCTTGCTCTTAATTCTTATGTTTTTAGCATTTGCTTGAGGGTTGTTCTCCGACGCACCAGGAGGCTGCTGTGCTTACTTTTAACACCATGTACGCCATATACACACATACACAAACTGACACTCTACAGATATTAAATCACGGAGGAGGGGAGGAATGTTGTTTTATGTGGTACCCTGATGCTGTTTTTCCTGATGTGCTTTCACTTGTGTAACTTTTAGATATAGGAAACTTTGTGATATCCGGCACCGACGGGACCGGCGTGTTGCCGATCTATCAAAACTGCCGGACATACAAAGTTAATGTTGAAGCATGCGGAGGTTTTCATCTCCGTATCTGACAACAAACACTGTTGCTTAGCAACAGCTTCTAAAGAGTCGGCTGCAGCTGCAAGCGTCTGTAGCTGAAGCTGTTGCTATAACTACAGACCTTACAGTGGCTGACTGGGGGGGGAAAAAAAAGAACGAGATCTAAAAAAACTTACAGAAAACGGCTCCTGATTTTTGCCTTTAGATCGAGTATTCCGGACATACAACCTCCGGATAAACCAAAGTTTCCTGTAACTAGTTATATATTTGAGTGATTATAGAATCAGAAAAATCTTTTAATGTTTGAACAATATCATTCAGTTTATGGATGGTATTAATCGGGGCGCTAATATATGATGAAATCGCAAAAACACACAATTGTTTTATTTCATCCCTCTCTCGTAATGTATGTAGAAGTTGAGCATAAATCCGAGTAGCAATAAGCCGTATAATATTTCACTCTATCGGAGTTCTGGTTCCGAGTGCTGCCAGTCATCCATTGCCTCACCCAGTTAGCCATTCTTCATGTGTTAGCCGAGACAGTGAATGTCGAACATCACAGTATACACGATCTGTTCCCCACTTGAAATTCCATACACCTATAACCAGCAGTGGTTACTGGATAGTGACCAGAAGCAGGAATTCTGGCGAATTTCACCTCTCTAGCTCGATGATACCACGGTCAATTGTAGCACCCCAACTACTCTAAATTATTTCTAATCTATAAATTGCGTGTTGTGTTGTTGCCCTGAAACTATTGGGCCACTGGTGATTTAAGGACTGATAGGAATTTATACTTCTCAATTTGTTCTCAATTCTTGCAGATCTTGTAGTCAGTGTCCAGAACTGTAAGTATGTCGTAACAGAACTTCAGAACACTTTGCAGAAGGCCTTACAGCTGTACAGCAAGGTAAGTGCATGTTGACTAACTTCATCAACACTTTAGTTCAACTCTTCCCTTATTTGTATCCCCATTGACTGCGGGTGCAGGCAGCTGACCTGCTACTGGAGGACTGGCCTGCTTTGTTACCCCGGCCTGGTAGCATCCAGCCTTCACTGGGTATCTCTCCCAATAGTTTCACATCAAGACATGTGGCACTCGCTATCACAAGGAGTAGTTGCGGCAACTAGCATAGATGCATTTAAGGGGGAGCTAGATAAACACATGAAGAAAGGAATAGAAGTATATCTTGATGGGGAAGGATGAAGAGGGGTGGGAGGAGGCCCGTGTGGTGCATAACCTGTTGAGCTGAAGGGCCTGTTTCTGAACTGTAAATACTATGCAAGACCCTGCTGTGAAAATCAGAGTATGCCTGTATGCAATATTGTAATAGGTTTCCAGGAAATACTGACACGTGGAAGAATGGGGTACATAAACTAATACAGCACAGGAGCACTTTATTTAGCAGAAACAATTATGTTTTCTTCCATACGTATGAAGTGGTTTTATTGCCTAGTAATAAAACAAGTTCATCACAAGTGAATAATTTCTTCAGCGAATTCTAGAAGTCCCATTAAATTTTTTTTTATACAGATGAATTTCTGCCTAAATGAAAGTTGCATCAGATAAGCTTTCAATCCCCTTTTCAGGAGGCGGGAAGGGGGGGGGGGTGGTGGAATTCAGCAAACTGGAATTTATTCCGCTATTGTGTTCATCTGGGTGTTTACTGATTAACTGTTGAAACACTAGAATGTTGTATCTCCCTTTTAAGAAGATGGAGGAAGACAATAGGCCCAATGGCTCAAAATGCTCCTCCCACAACGTGGGATTTTTTTTTTGTTAAATCACTATTGTGGTGCAGTTCCTAGTTCAAGTTGCCGTGTGTGTGTGTGTGTGTGTGCGTGCGTGCGTGCGTGCGTGCGTGCGTGCGTGCGTGCGTGCGTGCGTGCGTCCCCCCCCCCCCCAATTTGGACATAGATCGTTGTTCCGTCATTGCCACTGGGTCAAAATCCTGCAATGCCCTACCTAACAGCACCTTCAACGCATGGACTGTAGCGGTGCAAGAAGGCGGCCCACCACCACCACCTTGAGGGCAGTTAGAGATGGGCAGTAAATGCTGCCATTGTCAGCCCACATCCTGAGGGTGATTATTTTAAAAAGGAAACTATCAATTTTAAGTGGCTATTGAAATCAAAGATTTAAAGTCTTCTGCTGCAAGGCCACATTGGTTCATGTCCTGTCTTGCTTGTATATAATCTTGGAAGTTGTCAGATAATTCTTGGATCAAACTAATCAAGAGGAGAGATGTGAAAGAAACCACATTTCAGGTTTCTTTAGTTGTCTGTTGCCAATTGATTACATTGAGTTTAGATGCACCACATTTGCCTTAAATTGGCGCTTATGTCTGGCACCAACGGGTAGACTGTTGGACTAGCAACTGATTCTTGTCTGGTTCTCTACCTTTGTCACTCATGTTCAATGAGCATTTTCTGCTGGGACTTGATTATACATGAGGTACATCACTCCATGGACACTGAGTGAGGAGGAAAACCAGCAACACGAGTACATCTGTTATAAAGTGCAGTCCTCAGTCACATTGGGACACAGCTCAAATCATTGGGGGTGGGGGTAAAGTGCAATAAGAGACGGCGCTGTGTATAGAGTTAGATTTAGTATCCCAGGAATAGGGAGGGAAAAGATCAGCTGTTTCTTGCTTCTAATTACTGCTGTGGCATGCTCATGCATGGACATTATTTGAAGACCAAATTTAGCCCTATGATGCCCTCCCCACCCAGTTGAACAGCCTGCTGTCTGAAGCATCTGGCTCGCACACGAACAACTTGCTACTGGACGACAGCTCCTGCCTAAGGAACGCCCCCCTCGGGAGGAGAGGGAAATAAATTGGGGAGGAGGGGAATCTTTTCTTTAAAAAATCATTGCTCCAATCCACTCTTTTTCCGCAGGTGACCTCCAGTGACGATACACCGGAGGTGAAGTCCCAGATGACGACCATCCTTTGTGATGCATTTTCCTCTGCGAGGAAACATTTGAACTCTGTCGAGTGTTTGTCAATGTCAGCTGCTCTGGTAAACGAGTCACCATTCCCTTCAGAATCTCTAGAGAATGGCGAGGTGACCGCTCTGCTCGAGCACTATTCAGAACTGTTGATCAAAATTACGGCGCAGAAAATACAATTGCAACATTGAAATGATGCATTTGAGGAACCATGCAAGGATATTAAAGTTGGACTATATCCTAGGGACTTGTACAGCAAGTGTATTTTATGTAGTTTCTCTAGTGAGGGAGCCATAATCAACATGTCTTATCAGAATTATAATCGGTTGTGTTTTTAATCTAGGAAATCTTTCCAAATTTCCTTCTGTTGGTCAGAATTGGTCCGATCCTTTCATTGTCAGAGAGGCTTGTGTATTGGTGTGACGAGCAGAAAATGTGTTTTATATTCACTTTAGTTTATTTAAGAACCCCCCCCCATCCCCCCATACATACACACGCACACAAAACTACTTACATTTACACCGACGCCTCCTATGAGAAATGAGCCCAGAAAATGACTTTAATAATTTTTTTAAATGAGTTGCACAATTTTTAATGAGAAAGCTAGTTTTCCTTTCCAAAAGTGATCGTTTTTACTTTAAAAGATGTGCGGACATCACAGAAAGCCAATATACTTTTGTGAAACAATCCCTGCAAAATGGTTGTACAGGAAACTTTCGATTAACCGGCCCCAAAATAACCGGAACGCTCTATCCACCGGCAAAATTCAGGAGTCAGTTCAGGTAACTTTTATTACTTTTATTACTTTTTTTTAATTCCATTTGTTGCTGTGCAAGGGTGTAGCTGAAGCTGTTGCTAAGCTACAGAGACACTTGCAACTTGTGCCCATTGTTTTGAAGCGGGTTTGTTGCTTCATACGGAGCTCTGAGCTCCGTATCTTTTACTATAGCGTTCGGTTATCCGGAATTGTTGATGAACCGGCACCACGTCGGTCCCGTCCATGCCGGATACCAGAAAGTTTCCTGTACCTGGAAAGGTGCAGCTGGTTGTCATCACTCATTCTGTCTTCAAAACGTTTCAAGATGTGGTCTGCTCCTGTAATTCAAACCATTTTTTATATTTAAATTGAGCAACATAAACAGAAAAGTTGGAACTTGGTGCTTTAAAAAATGCTCAGATGATTTGACTTGAGTAACTTTGAATTAAGAGGAGTAGACTGTAATATTGAGATCCCAAAGGCATCTTCATATCCCAAATGCAGCGCGTGGGTCAGCTGGCTGCATCTGACCAGTCGCAGTAATGCAGTATTTTGGTGTATCCGCAGCAACTTGCATGCTGGTTACCTGAATTTAATTTCAGTAAGACTGTTGTGCATTGTAGTTTTGGTCCCTCGAAGGGAGAATTTTTCGTTTTTGCTCAGTGCCTCTCCCCGACCACCTGGCGCAAGGAATCGTAAGCTCAAGTTGGTTTGCTGCCTCCTTAGCATGATGCCACTGTCCTTGCTGGTTTTTCAAAAAATATGATGTGCAAGTATTTTTCAGAGCTGGTTTGATAAAAAGAAGCTAAATATGTGAGATATTCAGTTGTTAAACGTGTAGAATAAACCTTCAGGGGCTGAACCCCTATCGGAAAAGGGGCTGTTTGTTTTAATCAGGGTTTCTGATGAGCTTTTTTTAAAGAAAAAATGTTGCATGAGTTTTTAAAAGTGCTGACTGATGCACATGGATGTTTTTGTTTCCATGGTGCTGTACATATCTGTATAAAGTTAGACCTTCCAATGCAATAATGTTTTACAATAGCACACTTTGTTTTGAATATTGCAGTATTTTAGGATGTTCCCCATCTTTTTTGTATGTTGTATATTATACTGCCTGTGTGTGTGTTTTTTCCTTAAACTTCTTGCCTTAAATCTTTGAAATAAACATTTTGTTTAAAATGAGCATTGAGTTTATTGGAATACAGAGTATAATTTCTAAATTTGCAGATGACACCAAACTTGGGGGTGTGGCAAACAGTGAGGATGATACCAATCAACTGCAACAGGACATAGAAAGGCAAGCAGAATGGGCAGACAAGTGGCAGATGGAATTTAATAGAGAAGTGTGAGGTGATGCATTTTGGCAGAAGGAACAGGGAGAGGCACTATACAGGAAGCTCTCTTTTATCCGGCACCGGCGTGGTGCCGGTTTATCAAAAAGTCCGGATTACAGAGAGGTATAGTTAAAAGGTACGAGAGCTCCGTACACAGCAACAAATCCAGGCTTCCCTGTTGCTTAGCAACATGTGCAGGAACTCTGGCCACAGACCAAGCGTCCCTGTTGCTTAGCAACAAGTGCACGAACCACGGTTACACAGCCACAGATCCAGGAACGGCCACTAATATGAAGCTAAACTTAACCGGCAAAATTCAGGAATAGGTTCAGGTAAGAGATTTCCGGTTATTTAGATGCCGGTAAATCGAGAGTTTCCTGTACACTTAATGGCACAGTTTTAAAGAGTGTGCAGGGACAGAGGGACCTGGGAGTTAATGTGCATAGGTCCCCGAAGGTGGCAGGACATATTGAGTGGTTAACAAAGCATATGGGATCTTGGGCTTCATAAATTGAGGTATTAAGTACAAAAGTAGAGAAGTTATGCTGAATCTTTACAAAGTGCTGGTTAGGCCACGGAGTATTGCATCCAGTCTGGTCACCACACTTTAGGAAGGATGTGAAGGCCCCTGAGGGGATGCAGAGGAGATTTACCAGAATGGTTCTGGGGATGGGGGATCTTAGCTACAAGGACAGGTTGGAGAAGCTGGATTTGTTTTCATTAGAGCAAAGGAGGTTGAGGGGTGATTTGATAGAGGTGTACAAGATTATGACGGGGAAAGGCTGTTCCCACTAGTTGATGGTACAAGGACTAGGGGACACAGATTTAAGGTTTTGGGCAAGAGATACAGGGGGATGTGAGGAAAAACTTTCTTACGCAGCGAGTGGTGAGGACCTGGAACTCCGCTTCCACCACTTCCGTCGGCAGCGACACACTCAATGTTTTCAAGGGGAGACTGGATAGGCACTTGAGGGAAATAAACTTGCAGGGCTACGGGGATAGAGCGGGGGAATGGGACTGACTGGATTGCTCTACAGAGAGCTGGCATGGACTCAATGGCCTCCTGTGTCAATATGACTCTGACTGAGTTGTGACTGCTTCTAGAGAAGGAAATTCACTGGTCAGCAGCAGGTAGTGGTAATTTGGAAAGAAAGAAAAAGACTTGTATTGATATAGTGCCTTTTGTGACCCAAAGTGCTTTACAGCCAATGAAGTACTTTTTGAAGTGTGGTCACTTGTGATGTAGGAAACGCAGCAGCCAATTTGCACACAGCAAGCTCCCACAAACAGCAGTGTGATGATGACCAGATAATAGTCATACAGCACAGAGAGGCCCTTCGGCCCATCGTGTCTGCGCCAGCCATCAAGCCCTGTCTAATCTAATCTCATTTTCCAGCATTTGGTCTGTAGCCTTGTATGCTATGGTGTCTCAAGTGCTCATCTAAATGCTTCTTGAATATTGTGAGGGTTCCTGCCTCTACCACCCTTTCAGGCAGTGAGTTCCAGATTCCAACCACCCTCTGGGTGAAAAAGTTCTTCCTCAAATTCCCTCTACACCTCCTGCCCCTTACCTTGAAACTATGCCCCCTGGTTATTGACCCCTCTACTAAGGGGAAAAGTTCCTTTCTATCTACCCCCTCAATTTTGTACACCTGTCAGGTTCCCCCCCTCAGCCTTCTCTGCTCTAAGGAAAACAACCCCAGCCTGTCCAGCCTCTCTTCATAGTTGAAGCGCCTCAGCCCAGGTAACATCCTGGTGAATCTCCTCTGCATAATCTGTTTCAGTGATGTTGGTTGAGGGATAAATATTGACCAGGACACTGGGGAGAACTCCCCCTGCTCTTCAAAATAGTGCCATGGAATTTTTACGTCCACCTGAGTGCAGACAGGGCCTCGGTTTAACATGTCATCCGAAAGATAGCACCTCCAACCGTGCAGCGCTCCTCAGTACTGCAGTGGAGTGTTGGCCTGGATTTTTATGCTCCAATCTCGAGTGGGATTTGAATCCACAACCTTCTGGCTCCGAAGTGATGGTGCTACTAACGGAACCACTGGCTGGAGGTGGAAAGCCAGACATTTTAATATAACCAGTAAGAATAAAACAGTTGTAAAAATATATTTATGCAGAGGCAAAATCTGCCATGTTTCACCTCTAAAGCCCTGAAAAATGCCTATTCCGTGATTGCAGGAGTTTCTTTGCAGAGTATGTTTGCTGTGGTATCACTAACCTCTGGACTGTGCGATAGCAAAGTAGCAGACACGACAAATTTCAGCCCATCTCCAGGAGCAGCATGTCCATGCGGACTGAAAGTAGAACTGTGCCCAAAGTTGGAGTGGCAGCTGGTCGCCCGCCACCTGTACATGAGCTCCGAGCCCAGCCGTGCTGGTGACTTCCCAACTGCAACCAGAGGTGTCTAAAGTTTTTTTGCTGAACATTCCCCTTCGGCAAGTCTAAGAAACTTTTTTTTTTTTTTTGCATAGTTAATGTTGATGCAGTTATAACTGGTAACCTAGAATACTGCAACAGTTTTGTAATTTTAGTTCTGCTCCCTTACTCATTTTGGGGTTTTAGGAAATCCAATGATATCACTGGCTGGGAAATGCTTCGGATCTGTTCCCGCTTCGCCGCTGTTACTTAATTCTCAAGTGGCAAAGGTGGAGTCTCCACCACACATCTGGCGAAGTAACCCCAGCAAAGCAAGGGCACATCTGAGGGAGTTCCTGGCCACTGACAATGTAAACAACTTTACGAAGGAAAGCTCCCCTCTAAGTTTGTGGGTGTGAGCCAGCGGCAGTGTGAATAACCTGCCACAGATGGAACTAGAGAGAGACTGTGGTCAGGTTGTTTGGGGAGTGGAGCAGGGAATAATGAATCGTTGGCTTGCTTTGGAGGAGCTAAAATCTTATGGTTTTTGTATAATTATCAATGAACCGTGAGTACGGATATAAGTAATTTATTGACCAATGCCACAGAACAATAAAGTAATTTTTAAGGCCAAGCTTGAAAAGGCTATTCAATTTGAGGGGTTCTTGTTTATAATTTACTCAAATCAATTCTTGATTTGTTCTTGTACATTTAATATTGTGTATCACATTGCGTTAACAGTATGTGTAAAAGAGTACTTAAATTTACACTCAAAAGGTAATACAACTAGACCTAATGATGGTTGGGGATTCAAATGTGTTACAGTTCTGAGCTCAGTATCTTGTCCTTTGCAAATCCAAATACTCAATAATCAGCCACTTTTTATAAGTTTCTTTCTCCTTCCACATGACAATCTATGCAATACTGTATTATATACCCTCAGCACATTTAAAAAGTACTTGGATATGCACTCAGTGCTGTAACCTACAGGGCTCCAGACCAAGAGCTGGACAGACTGATTTTGGCCAGCCTAGACACAATGGGCTGAATGGCCTCCTGTGCTGTAAATTTCTACAATGATGATTCTAACCTAGGCTGCCACTTGTGAGGGAGTGCTGTGTTAGAGGTGCCATCTTTCAAGTGAGGTAGTAAATCTGCTCCAGTGAACACAAGATTCCATGGCACCATTAGAAGAGTAGCCCTAACTCTGCCCTCAACCATCACCAACCAAAATAAGTGATCGTCATTCATTTGGTGGCTGTGGGACCTTGCTATGCCCAGTCACTGCCGTGGTTGCAGCTATAAAAAAGGTGAGGAATTATTTTTGAAGTACATTGGTTGTAAATCTTGAGAATGTGTTGGGTGCAACAAACCCTTTCTTCAGACTCCAGAACGAGACTGGAAGTAGAAATTATATTACACAAACACTGATTCAAATTGATTTAATTGGTAAAACTTTACACCAACTCAGCAGGATTACAGTAAGTTCATATTTATGAAGCAGTGACAAGTGATTAATAATGCTGGTTTTGTAGCAGACATCCATCATTTTTCTATAAATGCCAGCTCTTGCTCACTAACCACAAGCATTTATGAAGTTCAAAGAAGGAGCTGTCATTTTACAGCCTGGTCTTTAGCATGTTATTTCCACTGACCTGGTCTTGAGCGCTATAGCCTGTTGAGTTAAGTGCGTCCTGGCTCAGCCTTCATCCTCTAGCGCTAGGAAAGTTATGATATTTTAACACCTTCCCCTCTCCCCCACTTCTAGACATGAGAAAAGTTTATTGCGAGGCCAAGGTGTAAAACAGCTCCGGGCTTACAAGGCCCCAGTGAGAAGGTGCACACTGCAGCAGGGAGAATGGGAAACCAACAGTAACCTGCAACTAAAGTTACGCAGGGACTAGCACAGAGCTAACAACCAGAGTGCATCACGAAGAGTTACATGAATTAAAGCTGCCCGTGAACAATTAATAGCAGGAGAAAAGGGAACAAACCAAGTGTATAAAGGAGGAAGCGGAATCTAAAAATGGAAGGGTCCCCTGGAAGCCAAGATGTTAAGATACAAGAACAAACAAAGTCAAAGCCACTTCAATTGCTTTGCTGCCATTATTTGCAGTGTCAGTGCTTGTCTTTCTTCTCGCCCTTGTCTTTCTTTTTGTCCTTTTTCTCTCCCTTGACTTTCTTCACCTTTTTCTTCTTTTCACCATCACACTGTTGGGTGAACAAAAAGGAATGTCAATTAAAACTGGGACTTGTATAATGGTCGAGAGCCCTGACAATGCCTGAAAATGAGCAAGGGCCAATCCCTTTGGTCCATGTGAAAATAGCAAGACAAGCCCAACACTCTACAGCAGGTTTGTAAAGGAACTGGCTGATATTTTTGTATTCCCCATCTATAGGCTCAGTTATTTACAGCTGGGTCAGGATTGAGGACACCACAAACACAGACAAGGGTAACCAAGTAATATTGGATATCGGCCAGCCAGCACATCCTGCTCTACATCTTGACATTTTGGGGGGGGGGGGGGGGGGGGGGTGTTTGCTCAAGGCTGGAATGTAGAAAATATTTCTCCTTTCAACCTTTAAGATCCAAAGTAGGCAAGGCACAAGCTTTAAGCCAGTTGTACCCAGTACAGCTTAGAAGCCATTTGTAGCCAGCTCACTTTCTCTTACCTCTGGGTCCCCAGTCACTGCCTGCAGAATCCCAACCATGCCAGAGACAGGGTTCTATCCTTTCTCACTCGCTGGGAGACAGTTGGCCAGCTTCTGTTCAGCAAAAAAACCTTGGCAAAAATAGAACTTTCCCTGGGGGGGGGGGGGGGGGGGGGGTGGGAAAGGAGGAAGGGGGGGGGGAAAAAGGAGGAAGGGGGGGGGTGAAAAGGAGGAAGGGGGGGGTGAAAAGGAGGAAGGGGGGGGGGGCGCGCGCGTGTATAAGTGTTTAGCCTCCCCCTTAGCCGCCAACTATGCAGAATGGCATTTTAGGAGCTCACTATATGGAGAATCAAAAGGCAGAGAGCTGTATCCCCTCACACTGCAACATGTTCCAGCATCCACGAGGGGGCTTGGAGCAAGAGTTGATATGAGATTGTGGCTGACACTCAGTGCTGAGGGAGCACTGCACTGCCTGAGGTACTGTCTTTTGGATGAGATGTTAAACCAATGCCCTCAAACATTAAAAAAATCCCATGGCACTATTTCAAAGATGAGTTGACCTGGGTGTCCTGGCCAATATTTATCCCTCAAAATCAACATCACAAACAGATTATCTGGTTATTTATCACACTGCTGTTTGTGGGAGCTTGCTGTGTGCAATTTGGCTGCAGCATTTACTACATTACAACAGTGACTACACTTCAAAAGTACTTCATTGGCTGTAAAGCCCTTTGGGATGTCCTGAAACACACTGTATAAATGCAAGTCTCGATTGTCTACCTTAGCTTCTGTAATGTAACTAGTTGGAGTTAGCAAGAATCTGCATGGGGATAAGATACGATCTATACAAAGGGTTACACACCCAAGTCCCAGCACCTTCTGGCTTCCAATGAACATTACTGCTCTCAAATACACTTCATTAGGCAACAGTAAATGGACTTTAGGCTCCCAAGTGAACCTCAAACCAGCCCCCTGCTAATTTTATTAATGATGAATCCTTTGGACAGCAGTTACTGGTTTTACAGCCTGTAGCCTAGCAACCAATTGCCCATGGCACAAATAAACTGGATAATGCAGGCAGGTGCAGAAACTGGTGTAGGATTAGATTACATCTCAGTACAAAGTAGAATGACATTCTGCTATTTGCTGAACACACCCAACTACGCCTGGAGCACTTTGTGGAATCAGGCAAGACAGGTGGTCTTAACCCTTTCCCTGCTCAACAAGCCAAGCTCCACATGTTGAGCACAACAAATAGTGGCAACCACTTGCCCTTTTGTTCAGGAAAAGGTTCTTGCCCACTGCAATAAAAAAAGATACATGGCATGTTGCAGATTACATATATAAAACAGCTTGTACATTGGGGTGGTGGTAATCAATGGCAAGACTTGGGTTAAGCAGCCAGAGGAAAGGGGGGGGGGGGGGGGGGGGAAAGCAGGTTTATTAGGCACTGGGTCCCAAATGGAGTTGTGTCAAAGAGGAAAGAGTGTGAAATAAAAGCAGTAAAGTGCTGGGACCATCCCATTCAATCAGGCTTGATGGATTTAAGGGGAGGCGGGGAGAGGCACAGGATGACTGATGCGTCCTTGCTGAAAGATGGATCCCTCACCACCTCCCAACGTTTCAGAACTTCAAACACACTATTCATCATTGACTCTGGCTGGCACCATCAAGAGTTGTGGAAAGTCATGAAGAAGTGTCCCATGGTGCAACCTTGAAATTTGTTTATTAAAAGTAGGAAGCCCACACATGGTTTTGGACCAAAACATTTGAATATTCAAAGTATATTATGGTTTGATATTTGTGATGCTGTTTATCTTACAATGAGACAATTTTCATTTTTCCTCCACCAACATCACTTGTGACTGTGTCCCCAGATAGCCACATGGGCAAAGACACTTGCTCTGCTTTGTTCATCAGGCTGAACTGTGCAAGTGGGCAGTGTGGATGACGTGCATTTCCAATCCCAACTGGGTTTAGTCAAGGAGCACCTAGATCGACACACTGGCACTTAAATAGCACAGATGAGCTACACCAGCATTGAAAAGGGAATTGGACAGTCTCCCTACACAAGAGGAAACATCCTGTTCAACTCAAAATCCAAGACCTAGTGGCACTGACAGGAGGCCTGGCAGCAGACAATCCATTCAAGCCAGGAAACAGGTGGTATGAGGGGGATAAAGGACAATGCCAGTGAAAAACAACAGCCACCTCTTTCTTCCACAACTGTTCCCCCACCCACCCCAGAGTTCAAGTGACCAGCTTTCATCCTTACCTTTCCTTTCCCCTCACTGTCTGAAGAGTTGGAGCTGCTCGAAGAGCTGGAGCTTGAGGAATGGCCTCCCTCCTGTAAAGAAAGTAAACCAGTCAGGATCAAAGCCCTCCCCAGTCATGTGGCATTGTTCCATTAGCATTGCCAGAAATTACATTTTATTAACAGTCTTCACCTCATCAGCCATGACTCAGTGGGTAGCCCTCTGGTCTCAGTCAGAAGGTTGTGGGTTCAAGTCCCACTAGAGACTGGAGCACAAAAATCTAGACTGACACTCCCAATACTGAGGGAGTGCTGCGCTGTCAGAGACCTTAACCAAGTCTGCTCTCTTATAAATGGACGTAAAAGATCCCATAGCACTATGAGAGAGCAGGAGTTCTCCCCAGTGTCTGCTGCAGGTTGGCTGCTATGTTTCCTACATTACAGCCAAAAGTACTTTTGAAATGTAGTCACTGTTGTAATGTAACAGTGCATGCTGCAATGTAAACAGCAGCCAATTTGTCCAGTGACTGCAACTACTGGGACAGGGAGGAATGCAGAGAATCTGCTCCGAACTGCCATGGTAGAAAGTGTCTCACTCAACTTTGGGGCTAGCATGTAGACATTCAGTCTAGATGCACACAAAATGGCTGCTTGGGCAAAGCTGCAGAAGGTAGCTGGAGCCCATGGAACCATAACCCAATGGCACGAAGAGGAAGAGAAAATACAGTCACCAAGAAAGCCATAATATCCATTTGAACAACCCTACACTTAGAACAAGAGTCCATTTTGGTAACATGCGCTATGAGGCAATGTTCTGGGTCAACAAGATTGACATCAATGGGTGTATCATTTTACACAGTGAGTCATATCAATGAGAATTTGGACTAGATTACAGTTGGGCATCACCAACAAATCTGAACATCCGTTCTGCCAGCTAATTTGGGATGAAGACAATTGTGAAAGATTGTTGTTAGTGAGAAATGAAAGGTTATCAGTCACTGCACAAGACAAGTTCTTAAACATCTGACCCCTATTTTTTTTTTTTTTTTTTATAAATCTGGTCATTTATTTATTTAATTGCTGTTTGTTGGATCTTGCTGTGCATGAATTGACTGCCACATTTCCTACAAATGATTATAAAACCCACCATCATTGGCTGTAAAGTACCTTGGGTCTGAAGTCATGAAAGACAGACAGACTTGCATTTATATAGCACCTTTCACGACCACCAGACGTCTCAAAGTGCTTTAGTCAATTAAGTACTTTGAGCATGGTCACTGTTGTAATGTGGGAAACACAGCAGCCAATTTGTGCACAGCAAGAGCCACAAACAACGATGTGATAATGACCAGATAAGCTGTTTTGAGGGATAAATATTGGCCAGAAGAGTGAAATAGCACCCAAAAGATGGCACCTCCGACAGGGCCGCACTCCCTCAGCGCTGCACTGGAGTGTCAGCCTAGATATGTGTGCTCAAGTCCCTGGAGTGGGACTCGAACGCACATCCTTCTGACTCAGGCGAGTGCGCTACCCACTGAGCCAGTGAATGAACTATAAGTGAAACTTCTTTTTTACTTTTGTCCCATAAACTAAGTGACCCTTATAATGGGGTTCATGGTAGAACAAAGGGCCTGATGCGAATAAAGCTTCATTATTCCAGTCCAATTTATTCCAGCACAAAACACGTAGTTATTATAAATACACCTGGAGGTGTAGAATACAAAAGCAAAGCAGGAATGTTGAACCTATGCACAAGCTTAATGGGGTTGCAATCAGAGTAGTGTTCAATTTTGGGAAGCCCATTATGGCAAGGATAGACACAATGGAAAAGGTGCAGTGTGGATTTGCTTGGTGTTACTAGGGAAGAGGGGGTCACAAGATATTATAGGATATGGCACAGAAACGGGCCATTCGGCCCAACTTGTCTATGCCAGCATTTATGCTCCACTCGAGCCTCCTCCAGTCATTCCTCATCTATCAGCAGAACACTCATTCCTTTCCACCTCACGCTTGTCTAGCCTCCCCATAAATGCCTCTATACTAGTCGCTTCAACCACTGTGGTAGCGAGTTCCACATTCTCACCACTCTTTGGGTAAAGAAGTTCCTTCTGAATTCCCTATTGGATTTCTTGGTGACTATCTTATATTGATGGCCTCCAGTTATGCTCTTCCCCACAAGTGGAAACATTCTCTCTGTATCCACTCTATCAAAACCTTTCATGATTTTAAAGACCTCTATTAGGTCACCCCTCAGCAAGAAAAGAAAAGACCCAGCCTGTTCACCTTCACATCTAGTATCACCCTTGTAAATCTTCTCTGCACCCTCTCCAGTGCCGCTATATCTTTTTATAATATGGCAACCTCCAAGTGTGGTCTAACTGAGGTTTGATACAGGTTTAGCATAACTTCACTACTTTTCAATTCTAGCCTCCTAGAAATAAACCCTAGTGCTTGGTTTGCTCTGTCAATGGCCTTGCTAACCTGCATCACAACATTTAGTGATTTCTGTATTTGTTCAGATCCTTTTGTTACTCTACCCCACCTAGACTCGCACTGGCCAAGGTGATAAGTGACCTCCTGATTCTTCCTACCAAAAATGTTTGGGGATTTTTTCCTCATTAGAATGGAGAAGGTTGTGGGGGTCAAAGTGTGGTCTTGAAGAATTAGACGGTAACTGGCAACACACCAGGGTCCATTTTCAACTTACCACCACAGCATAAAGCTGATCAGCCACAACAGAACTAAACATCTAGCAACCGATCCACAACACCAGGTTCACACCTGGGCAGCAAGTTGAAAATCCACCACATTGACAATGTCAACAAAAAAGGGCACAATTCGAATTTTGAATTCTCTGCCACAAATGGCTGGAGGAAGCAGAACCAGAATCTAGTTTTTAAAAACAGAATTAGATAGTTGCTGCAAAAAAACAGAAAAGGTAATGAGTGGGTGTAGGCTTTGGGTGGGGGCTCATTTGAGGAAGTCAGTGCCACATCATTAATTGGCTGAAATGACCCATTTTCACATGGCAATGTTGCATAATCAGACACACCCTGGACTACCTCAAGCAAGTGGTTCGAGATTACAAACAGGTTTGTAGTTCCTGCGAGGTGTGGGACTGCCCTCAAAAACAGGTTCTCCACACAAATGCTTTTCATTTAAATAAACATGGATCTGCTCAAACTGCAACATTGAAAAAGTTTAAACTAAATACAGGGGAATGCAACAGCCTGCATATGTCAGAGTTCAAGGGAGTGGTTGTCTCTGCAGCTGGGAGTGGATGCAGCCCCAAGGATTGGGCTTGAAACTAATTTGTGACACTAAAAATGTTGGGGGGGGGGGGGGTAAACTATTGACAAACTGGGGCCAAATTCAAAGACAACTTAACAGGAACAAAACAGAAGTGAGCAGTTACAGGCAAGTAGAATGCTAGCAATGGGAGTTAGAATTGGTCCCAACACCATGGGCCCTGGAGTGCAAGGGGGGGGGGGGGGGAAGAATCAGCCCAGGGTTCCTGCCCCGGGCCACTGTCCTATAACCCCTGGACCTCACTGGGGGTGTGGATGCCCTGGTTCAGACACCATGCGAACACTGCTAAACTCACAGGTGAAGAATGGGCTTTTGAGCAAGGGCAGAGTGTGACTTCACACACCTAAAGAGAGATGGCAGCAGAAAGCATCGCTTGCCCTTATAGGCTGACTGATGGGGGAGGGGGGGCAGGCAGGAACATTAAAAGAACAGTGCCGATTAAACTGAAACAGTCCATTACCTTTTTATGCTCTTTGCCACACTTGTCTTTCTTGACTTCACACTTGCCTTTCTTGACAGCAGATTTCTCTTTCTCAGCACAGGCACTAAGATCTGATTCCAAAACAAGGAGAACATTTCAGAATTGGATTGATTGAACTATTGTGAAGCAGCACATGGAACACATACATTTAGAAATAAAATGTTTAAACAGAAACTCGAGAATGATTATTCCTTTTATCGAGGGGTTCAAGGACAATGTAAAAACCAAAGTAACAGAAGTGAAGCTCGAGAGGTCGTTACTCGCTCCCTTTCCTGACTCCGATGGGACGAGGTACTGACACCGTATCCCAAGATTACATAGAAGATAGGAGCAGGAGTAGGCCATTCAGCCCCTCCAGCCATGATCATTAAATGGCAGAACAGGCTCATCATCCAAATTCGGCACCCTGTCCCGGCTTTCTCCCCATATCCCTTTAGCCTTAAGAAATATATCCAACTCCTTCTTGAATATATTTAATAAGTTGGCCTCAACGGTAGAGAATTCCACAGGTTCGCCACCCCTTATCCTTAGGCTGTGACCCCTGGTGCTGTTCCCCCACCATTGGGAACATCCTTCCTGCATCTAGGCTGTCTAGTCTTGTTAGAATGTTAAGTTTCAATGAGATCCCCTCATTCTTCTAAACTCTAGCAAATATAAACCTAACTGACTCAATCTCTCTTCATACATCATTCCTGCCATCCTAGGTATCAGTCTGGTGAATCTTACTGCACTCCCTCCATGGCAAGAACATCCTTCCTCAGATAGGGTGACCAAAACTGCACAATACTTGGTGTCACCAAGGCCCTGTACAACTGCAGCAAGACATCCTCACTCCTGTACTCTAATCCTCTTGCTATGAAGACCAACATATCATGTGCCTTCTTAACTGCCTGCTGCACCGGCATGCTTACTTTCAGCGACTGGTGTACAAGGACACCCAGGTCTCATTGCACTTCCCCTTTTTCCCCCCCCAATCTATTGCTGTTCAGATAATAATCTGTCTTCCTGTTTTTTGCCACCAAAGTAGATAACCTTGCATTTATCCACATTATACTGCATCTGCCCAAATCATATTGGAGTTTCTCTGCATCCTCCTCAGCATGCACGCCCACCCAGCTTGGCGTTGTCTGCAATCTTGATATTACATCTAGTTCCCTCATCTAGATCATTAATATGTGAATAGCTGGGGTCCTAGGACAGATTCGTGTGGTACCCCACTAGTCACTGCCTACCACTCAGAAAAAGACCTGTTTATTCCAATTCTTTGCTTCCTGTCTGCCAACCAGTTCTCTATCCAAGTCAGTACCTTACCCCCAATCCCATGTGCTTTAACTTTACATGCCAATCTCTTATGCAGGACCTTATCAAAAGCCTTCTGAAAGTCCAAATACACCACATCCACTGGTTCTCCTTTATCTATTCTACCAGTTACATCCTCAAAATTCCAGTAGATTAGTCAAGCATGATTTACCTTTTGTAAATCCATGTTGACTTTGTCTGATCCCATCACTGTTTTCCAAATGCTCTATTACATCTTTTATAATGGACTGGCATTTTCCCCCACTACCAATGTCAGGCTTACTAGTCTATAATTCAGTTTTCTACCACTTTTTTTTAATTTTTTTAAATATAAATAGTGGGGTTACATTAGCTACCCTCCAATCCATGGGAACTGTGCCAGAGTCTATAGAATTTTGGAAGATGACCAATGCTACTATTTCTAGGGCCACTTCCTTAAGTACCCTAGGATGTAGATTATCAGGCCCTGGGGATTTATCAGCTGTCAATCCCATCAATTTCCCGAACACCATTTCCCTACAAATATTGATTTCTTTCTATTCCTCCTGCTCATTAGTCCTGATGTTCCCCAAAATCTCTGGAAGGTTATTTGTGTCCTCCTTTGTGAAGACAGAACCAAAGTATGTATTTAATTGGTCCACCATTTCTTTGTTCCCCATTACAAATTCCCGATTCTAACTGCAAGGGACCTACGCTTGACTTCACCAATCTTTCTCTTCACATGTATTACACAGGTATGAGCCTCTGTGGGTGGGCTGGTTGATTGCAGAAGGCAGCCCAGCCCCCGCCACCCCCCCCCCCCCCCCCCCCCCCCAAAACAAATTGACCAAACATATTTAACATTTAATAGCAATGTGTTATTGGGCAATACAGAAAATAAAAGGAGTAAAATGGTGCGGTGCTGAAGGACGGGCACGTGCATGTGAGTTTTGTTGAATGGATAGTGTTTGCCTGCTCACTTACAGCACCAGAGATCCACCTCTCCTCATAGGACTGCTCCTGGCCAAAATGGCCATTAACTGGTCCAGGCAGCGGGCAGTCGAGGGCGCTGTTTGACCCGATTGCCTGCCTCTCTTCCGCGGCCATGTTCGCGCCTGGGTGGCCCTGGAGATGGAGCACGTAGTGTCTGCTGGCACACTAGAGGCCTTCAAGGTGGACGCCGCAGGGACTCGAGTGCATAGTCACCCCAGCAAACCAAATTTTAGTTTAATTCTTTAAGTTTTAGTTTTATTAAGTTAGCTAATTTGGTTCAACAAGAGGGCCAGAGATCCACCTGTAAGGATGTACAGATACAGCATGTCACCGAATACTGGGGGACATGTTAATGAAACGAATGAGGCTCGCCAGTAGTTGTAGGAACTACTCCCTGCTCACTCTGTTCTCTGTCCAACTGAGGGAGAGGGAGAACACTAATGCAGCGTAGAGAGAGAGTGTGTGGGAAGAGATTGTCACGGTGTAGGTGAATTCTGTAGCCACACCCTGACAAAAACCCAACAGGGCCAGGCTCACAGTAGGTGGCAATGCAAGTCAAGCAGCACAAAACCAAAATGAAGCCAAGATTAAAAAACATTTAAAAATCTACCCCTTCCCCTCAGGGGCTGAAGGAGAAACCTTTAACTTGCCCATTGACAGTATGAGGAGGAAGCTCAACATTGGAGAGTGGACCTCTCTCGATGCCCAGTGATACTGTTAAGCCTCCTCCCCTCATGCAGGGCAGACCTCCTTTAATCTGGTGTTGTACAGCACACAGAATAAAGGACATTGCCTCATCCCCATTGGGAGTCCTGTGTGACCGCCACATCATGGGAAGGATGATCGGGGCACTGGGAAAGGGGCAGTGAAGATAAAACACCATCAGCTGAAAGGAGAGACTACGGGAGGGGAGTTTATTTTACAACCGAAGGCAAAGACCTTACTGAATTAATCATCGACACATGAGCTCAAGACAGTTTAACTTGGGGTCAAGAATGTCCAGGGGAGGCGGTGCAGGGGACATGGGAAAGGAGCTTAGAAATGGACAAATGAAAATGTAACTAGTTCACACGGAGGGAGAGGAGTATTTGGAATCAAAAAATGATAAACTTTAAAAAGGGAGTTGGATGGTATTTTAGCAAAGAAAATCATTCAAGGGGTGTGGATAATGAATTCGTGCATCTGATGAACTGAGGCTGGCTGGCCAGGTGGACCAAAAATGGTCTTTTCCAGTCCTGTATATCCCCAACTATTCAGGTTTTCTCCCTCTACAGCCCGATAGGAGTTCCCAACGTTCACTTTCTATCCCCGAGGAGCGTGTGGACAGAGACGGTTACCCCAGTGTCAGTACCGAGTTAACTGCAGTGTTGAGTATGGACAGTCTAGTCTTGGAACGCAACCTTGGGCTATCCCGCAGGCAGGGAGCCCAGAGCTACTTTCACTGAACAACCTTCGGAAACCAGCACAAGCTAAGAGATTTATTCTGCTTTTAAAAATTCTATTAAAAAAATTTAAAGATATTTTATGTGGCGAGATGGAGAAGCTGGGATCGTTCTCCTTAGGAGCAGAGAAGGTTAAGAGATTTAATTAGGTGTTCAAAATCAGGAATAGTTTTGATAGAGTAAACAGGGAGAAACTGTTTCCAGTGGCAGGAGGGTCAGTGACCAGAGGACACAGAATTAAGATAATTGGCAAGAACCAGAGGGGAGATGAGAATGTGTGCGTTAAATGCAGCAAGTTATGATGATCTGGAATGCGCTGCCTGAAAGGGCGGTGGAAGCAGATTCAATAATAAACTTTCAAAAAGGGAATTGGATAAATACTTAAAGGGGAAAAAACTGCAGGGCTACAGGAAACGAGGGGCAGTGGGACTAATTGGATAGGCTGTCAAAGAGCCAGTATAGGCATGATGGGCCGAATGGTCTCCTTCTGAGCTGAAGGATTCTATATTACTAAAGGAAAATGCAATGGAGTAATACAAGTTTTAGGGCAGCCCAAGGCTGTTTTCACGTTTTAGTTTTAACACAACCGCCACAGAACTACATACAAGTTACAGGAAGATGAAACTCACGCTTGGGCAGAAATTCTTTGTGAAACAGCTGGGACTGAACGACTTGAGAATTGTCCCATTAATAATCAGCTCTTACCCATAATTAAAAAAGGTTCTTTTGTCCAACTCCCCTCAGTTGCACTCGCAGTCTGGAACCACCTCAATGCTCCTCAATTGGGAAATGCAGTGAAACAGACGTGGAGTTCGGATAATGAAGGGAGGTGACCAAAGGTGGGGTCAAACTGAGGGTTGGTGACGTTCCCAAAGTACAAATCAACACGAGAGAAAATCTGTGCCTCATGAGGACTAATGGCAAAATGTTGCCATTTATATATTGCTAACTGCATCAAGTATATCCAAGTATAATGCAGCAATACAGTACTAAAATATCATTTATTTAATGTATATTAAAGTCAGCGTTTATAAACACAAGCACATTCATGTAGTTGGGGATATTTCTACGCTTCACTGATTTCGGATCAGTCTCCCAAGCTGCCACTCCCTCTTGATGAAACATTTTTCTGAAGGGTGGGGGTGCTGATGGTCTTTGAATTTCTTTCAAAACCAGGCAACCAGGAGATGGGAGTTACCCAAAAAACAAGTAAAAATCTGGTCTCAACTAGTTTGGGAACATTGGTCAGCACAGTTTAATCTTTTATCTTAACTTCCCCCTTATCGTCACCTCCGCATTCTCCGTTTACAACTAGGACGCATCTTAGTGCCGTCTCCTCTAGAAAGTGGGGGGGGGGGGGGGGGGGGGGGGAAGAAAAAAGGAAGAGACCAAACGCAGAATGCCTCCATTCAGTCTGCAAGCCTGACCAAGCTTCCGGTTGCCTGACACTAATTCTCCACTCTGAACTCTCCATCCTCGGCCTCTTACACTGTTCCAATGAAGCTCAACCCAAACTTGAGGAACAGCACCTCATCTTTCCTTTAGACACTTTACAGCCTTCTGGACTCAATCAAGTTCAACAATTTCAAATCATAACCTCTGCCTCCATTGTTTGGGACAGCAGTGCTGGTAATAATTCTGCTGTTGTCATTTACACCTCCTGGAGACCCATCTTTTGTTTCTTCACTTGTCCCATTACCATCTCCTTTTGCCTCACACCATCATCCATTTTGTCTCAATCGCTCCTGCCTTCCACCCAATCACAGACCTTCCCTTTTGTTCTTTCCTCCCTCTACTTGCTTAAAACCTGTTTTTTCTAGTTCTCATGAAAGGTCAGTGACCTGAAACATTAACTCTTTCTCCACAGATGTTGCCTGACCCGCTGAGTATTACCAGCATTTTCGGTTTTTATTTCACATCTTTCCCAATGTCTGCCTTGACCTGCAGTCCCTTGGTGTCCATTCACGTGCAGATTTTTTTAGCTCCAGCCCATTTCACAGAAATTTACAGCACCATTCGGCCCATCTTGTCCGTGCCGGCCAAGAGCTAGCCAGCCTAATCCCACTTTCCAACTCTTGGTCCGGAGCCCTGCAGGTTACGGCACTTAAAGCGCATATTCAAGTACTTTTTAAAATGTGATGAGGGTTTCTGCCTCTACCACCCTTTCAGGCAGTGAGTTCCAGACCCCCACCACCCTCTGGGTGAAAACAAATTCTCCTCAAATCCCCTCTAAACCTCCAACCAATTACTTTAATCTCTGCCCCCTGGTTATTGACCCTTAAGGGAAATAGAGTGGATAGGAAGGACCTATCTAGGCCCCTTTTATACACCTCAATTAGGTCTCCCTCAGCCTCCCCTGCTCTAAAGAAAACAACCTCAGCCTATCCAATCTTTCCTCATAGCTAAAACTCTCCAGTCCTGGCAACATCCTCGTAAATCTCCTCTGCACCCTCTCTAGTGCAATCACATCCTTCCTGTAACGTGGTGACCAGAACTGCACGCAGTACTCTAGCTGCAGCCTAACTAGTGTTTTATACACTACCTTTTCTACCTCCCATTTATTTTTCTCTTGGGTCCTTCGTGCCAGTCTCTTCCCCCTTCTCGTCAAACCAGTCCTGCCACCTTTAACTGCTCCCGCCTCAGATACTTTGCCTCCTCTAACTCCAACCCATCACTCCTCTTCTGCCTTCCCAAACTGGAAGAGACCAGCTAAGATTTTTGAACCTTGGGTAACTCCCATCTCCTGATGGACTGGAATCCAAAGACCGACGATCAAAAGCACACCCACCCTTCAAAAAAAAAATTATTAAAAAGGGAGTGGCAGGTTGGGAGACTGGTCTGAAAATCAGTCAAGCAAATCCTTCATATTAAAATACTCCAACTAAATGAACTTGATTGAGTTTATAAACGCTGACTTTAATATACATTAAACAAATTGTTTCAGTTGATTGTGAATGCAATTAGCAATGTATAAATAGCAACATTGTCATATGTCCTCAGATGAATTCTCACATGACTTTGTACTTTGGATAGTCGTTATCATTAATCAGTTTGACCACACCTTGTCACCTCCCTTCATTATCCAAACTCCACATCTGTTTCACTGCATTTCAATTCACTTTATTGGCATGACAAGTTACATCTTATGTTGCCAAAGCATCAGAAAACATTCATGTTTGTTTGAGGATTCTTTAAGTGTTCCAGAAGTTGCAAGCGCAATTTGTTTTAAAACAGTATTCCCCCACCCCCCCCCGACCCCATAGTTTTAAAAAGTGACTATTTCTTTACATTAGCAGGATCGCTGACTGGTAGTTGAGCAAAAGAACCTTAATTATGGGCAAGTGCAGATGTTAATGGGATAGGACTGGCTATGCCCCTTGGATAAGCCTACAGCTTCTCACTGTGCCTCTTGGCATTTGCTGTAGGGCCCAATCAAGGCACCCTCCCTCCTTGCGAGTAACAACATAAAGTGCTCCACCTTTCTCTTTCCGACCTTCCCGTCCAGTGCACCCGCCGCTGGGGGCCAATCTCGCCAACCTCCTTCCCATCCACCACTGCCACCCGAGAATCCAGCAGTGGATCAATAAATACTGCCCCTTTGCATTTCCCTCCAGATGGTTCATTAACTCATGGACAAGGCCCTTACATTCTGTGGCCTTATTGTGGGAAGTCACTCACCCTCTAACTGGTCATTATTTTATGTTAAGCATCACAGCTGATCCCAGTCTTGTCCTCACCAAATTTACAAGGTCCACTCACCTTTGGCCAATTGCCCCTACTTAACCCTTTGGGTCAAGAGGAGCAAACTCTGCACAAACTGGGAATTGAATGCGAGACTTTCCTAATCTGTATAGGGCAGCCATCGGATTAAATTGCTGAACAAGGGGCCTCCAATAGAGTAGCCCCTAATTATGTAGGAAACATAAGAGGCTTTAAAAGTTTGAGCTTTTGCAATGAATTATTTATAATATTTATCAGCACTTAGAGCAATGTTGTGATCCAACGTCACAAGTGAGCAACAGGCTAATTTTTGCTTAAATCGTGTTCTGATGGAGGAGATCTTTAATTTTGGAAATTCAGAGGTTGGTACCACAAAGGCAAAAAGAGCCATTGGTCAGAAAAATCATGGGGATTCCCTCAAACCCACTAGGCTGCGACCACCACCACCTAGAAGGCCAAGTGTAGTAGGTACATGGGAACACCAGCACCATCTCCAAGTCACACACACCAGCCTGACTTGGGAGTATCAGCCATTCCTTCATCGTCGCTGGGTCAAAATCCTGGAACTCCCTCCCTAACAGCACTGTGGGAGCACCTTCACCACACAGACTGCAGCGGTTCAAGAAGGCAGCTCACCACCCTCGAGGGCAATTAGGGATGGGCAATAAATGCCAGCGACACCCATTAACTCAAGCATGAATTTTTAATTAAATACTTTTAGCAACACAGCACCTGACCCATCCAGAAGGGTTTCACATACAGTAGTTACATTTCAAAATTATATCTCTATTTAATTAAACTATTAAAGGAACAATTTTTAATAAGCTGTATTCTCAATGTTTGATTCTAGGGGCCTTCACTCAGTGGGAAGGATTGAGATTCTAAAATCAAAGGCCATTTCCTTCAGCATCTGACTAAGTGGAGACTTGAACTTGACCTCTGCTGGTTAATTGCTTTCGAGCAATTATTAAGGGTGTAAATATCAGAACTGAAGCAGTGATTTCACTCTCCTGCCTCCTTCAATGGGTTTGGCAAAAGCTGGTGACGACAGGTTAGTGTCAAGGGAGCCTGCCCATACTGCAGAACAGAAGCCGCTCATTTCTGCCCAAGGCTGTTGTTCAAAGATTAACTCCACAGTAACCACAGCTTAATTATTTGAAATTTGAGCGTTTATTAAAATGAAAGGATCAATTAGGAGTTGAATTAATTACAGGGTTGTATTCCCTGGAATTTAGAAAGTTAAGAGGTATTTGATCAAAGATTAAGTTATTAAAAGTGCAACAAACAGAGGGTAGATAGAGAGAAACTATTTCCGCTGGTTGGAGAGTCTAGGACTAGGGGGCAGAGTCTAAAAATTAGAGCCAGACCTTTCAGGAGTGAAGTTAGGAAACACCACAAAGGGTGGGAGAAGTTTGGAACTCTTCTGCAAACGGCAATTGATGCTGGGTCAATTGTTAATTTTAAAAATCAGAGATGGATAGATTTTTGTTAACCAAAAAGTATTAAGGGCTAAAGGTGAGTCAATGGAGTTAGGTCACAGATCCGCCATGATCTCATTGAATGGCGGAACAGGCTCGAGGGGCTAAATGGTCTGGTCTTTGTTGCTAAGCAGACTAAAGTGTTGAAGTATAAACGGTGTGGCTGTGTACACGGGGGTGGATAAAGTCCAGGTGCCTTTAGGGAGGCTAAAAATTGGTTAAATTTACAAAAAAAGGTACTTTTACACCACATACATCAAAGTGGTTTCTGGTTCACAGATACAAAAAAGGGACAGTCTAACGCCTGTCAGGTCCAATCTGACAGGATTTATTTATATTAGTTGATGATCTGGAATGCACTGCTTGAAAAGGTAGTGGAAGCAGATTCAATAGCAACTTTCAAAAGGGAATTGGATAAATACTTAAGGAAAAATTTGCAGGGCTTGTGGGGGGGAGGGGGGGGGGATCTCTCTCCCTCGTAAAGCTGTTGAGGCTGGGGGGGGGGGGGGGGGGGTCAATTGAAAATGCCAAACAGATTTCTGTTAGAAATGGTATTAAGGGATATGGAACCAAGGCAGGTAAAGAAAGACTTGCCTTTATACAGCACCTTTCACAACCTCAGGGCATCCCAAAGCACTTTCCAGCCACTGAAGTACTTTTTGAAGTGTAGGAAACACAGCAGCCAATTTGCACACAGCAAGATCCCACAAACAGCAATGTGATCATGACCAGATAATCTGTGTGATGTTGATTAAAGGATAAATATTGGCCAGGACAGAGCAGCCATGCTTATCAAATGGTAGAACAGGTTCAAGGGACTGAAGGGAACAGGAGGAAGCCAAAGAGCCACCACACTGCACAGCAACCAAAAGCAACACAAGGGGAAACTAGTTCCTAAATTTGGTCTCCTTATTTAAAGGAAGGATATACTTGCATTGGAGGCAGTTCAGAGACAATTTCACTAGTTCCAGAGATGAGGGGGTTGACTTAAGAAAGTTTGAGCCTATACTCAGTTTAGAAGAATGAGAGGTGATCTTATTGAAACATAAGATACTGAGGGGGCTCGACAAGGTAGATCTAGAGAGAGAGAATGTTTCCCCTCGTGGGGAAAGAGAGAACTCGGGGGGCATAGTTTCAGGATAAGGGTCACCCTTTTAGAACTGAGATGAGGAGGAATTTCTTCAAGGAGGGTCGTAAATCTGTGGAATTCTCTGCCCCAGAGAGCCGTGGGTCATTAAATACATTTAAGGTGGAGATACAGATTTTTGCAAGATAAAGGAATGAAGGGTTATGGGGAGCGGGCAGGGAAGTGGCTTTGAGCTCAAGATCAGCCATGATCGTATTGAATGGCAGAGCAGGCTCAAGGGGCCAAGTGGTCTATTCCTGCTCCTATTATTATTATTAATAATATTATGTTCTATAATTGAGAAGCGCAGGGCACAGGCAGGATGGGCCGAATGGCCTCCTTCTGTGCAGTATGATTCTGTAACAGTCACCAACAGGCAATTCACAGCCCACAGTATAACTTGACATCTGCAAACCACACTGCACCAGAAAGCAATAAGGAGGGGAAACCAGTTCCTAAATCTGGTCTTTATATTCCAATACATATGAATATAGAATTTACAGAATAGCGTTTGTAAATGAGGGGTCCATCACTCGAATTATGGAGGTACAAAAAAAGGCAGAAAGTGCTTCAGCCATCACTATCTCCCCGGGGCCCCTGTTTAACCAGCATCACATTATATAATTCCAGAGTTTACTCTGCAGACTGTAATCGCCAGTCCCACATCAATATCACAAAATGCAATTGCAACCAACACAGGGACGCGGCGCTCCTTCACTTTATCCTGCCAAATTCTGCCTCTAACAATTGCTAATAATTATTAATGCTCTCCTCTCCAGGGTTTATAAAGCACAGGGAGCCGCGTATCCTCCCAACTCCCAATCCCAGGGTTTAAGCAGGAAACAAACAGCAGCCAGTGAGTTAGTGTCCCAATGGAAAAGATCCCTCAACCCTCCCTTAGACTTACTGCAAAGTTACAACTCCCAACATAACTACAGGGAAACGCGAGCGCAATTTGAAGCGGCTCTGAATGAAAACATTGCAAACATAAACCCACTCTGCAATAAGACACTCTGTTAAAACATTCCCAGCACAACATATTTAGATGTGTTTCCGCCCCTCTTTCTCTTACCGAAATCCATGGTGTGAAATGAAACTTGCAGTGAGGAATGGGTGTTGCGGGGGTTCTTTATACAGACTCTGGGGAGATGGGCGGGTCACAGTCCCAAACACACCCACTTCCAATCTCACCTTATCAGTGAATGGCAGCGCCTGATTGCTGTGTTGGGCGGAGGCTCGGGGTGATTGCAACCTCGACAGGTGTGTTCACCCCACACATTTGGAGTGAAAGTTCATTTAAGAAAATTGGCTGCTTGTGTCTGTTTTACAATGCAGGGGCATGTCTTATTATTTAACTTTGTGTTTAACCATTAATACCAAATTTAAAAAAAAACACCAACAGCTTCAAACAAGGTGACAACTCAAAAAAGGTAAAGAGAAAAAGAAAATACTGTTTATTCATTCGCAGGATGAGGGCATCGCTGGCAAGGCTAGCTTTTATTGCCCATCCCTAATTGCCCTTGAGAAGGTGGTGGTGAGCCGCCTTCTTGAACCGCTGCAGTCCGTGTGGTGAAGGTGCTCCCACAGCGCTGTTAGGGAGGGAGTTCCAGGATTTTGACCCAGCGACGATGAAGGATCAGCGATATATTTCCAAGTCAGGGTGGTGTGTGACTTAGTGGGGAACTTGGAGGTGGTGGTGTTCCCCATGCGCCTGCTGCCCTTGTCCTTCTAGGTGGAAGAGGTCGCGGGTTTGGAAGGTGCTGCTGAAGAAGCCTTGGCGAGTTGCTGCAGTGCATCTTGTAGATGGTACACACTGCAGCCAAGGGGGTTGTTCGGCCCGACTGCCTGCCTTTCTTCTGCGGCCACGTTCGCGCCTGGGTGGCCCTGGAGATGGAGCGCACGGTGTCCGCCGACATGCTCGAGGCCTTCCGCGACCGGTGGGCGCCACGGGGACTGGAGTGCATCATCACCACTGGCAATAGAATTTTAATTTAATTTATTAAGTTTCCTTCAATGTATTCTTGTTAATTTACAGTTTATTTGCTCGTACCCAAAAGAGTACACACTGCAGCCACGGTGTGCCGGTGATGGAGGGAGTGAATGTTTGTGGCATTGGATGGGGTGCCAATCAAGCGGGCTGCTTTGTCCTAGATGGTGTCGAGCTCATCCAGGCAAGTGGAGAGTATTCCATCACACTCCTGAATTACAGCAGGGTTATTTTGGTGACGGCGGGTGCTGAATGAGTGCCGTGCTAATAAGACACACCTGTTTGAAAGTTTTAGCACGCAATTTTGGTCCTAATTGCTGATTACCATAATTTGAACTTGCCTGGAGAGGCTAAATCGGAGACACCTGCCGGTTTAGCACTCAAGTGCTGATCGGACGCAGTTTTCGTGGAGCAGTGTATGTGGGCTCTACGCACCCACCTTCACTGAAGGTGTGGAGTGGGCTGGCTGACGCACAGTTTCAGGATGGCTCGGGACCAAGTGAGGAGGTGCACAGGATCTCTGACGTGGCACTGGAGGTCCTGGGAGGAGAGAGAGAGAGAGAGAGAGAGAGAAAAGGAGTCCACCTCCTGTCCCTCTCTCCTGCAGCAGCTGGTGCTGCTCTGCCTGGCCTCACGTCCTCCTCCTTTGCTCCTGTGGACCAAGGGGACCCCTAGCAAGATCCCAATGACCAAGCATTCCTGTTCTCCTGGTGACTCCTATAAGGTAGAGTAACACAGCACTTATTCATTTTAGGTGACATCCTCAGAGAATTCCCAGAATAAATGTTGATAGAGTGTTGGTGAAGTCTTGACAAACTGTCCCAGAAAGTCTCCCAATGTGTTTCCAAAGTCCTCTTCAAACCTCCAGCAACAAGTGAACAGTAAAAGGTGATGTACCTTTAAGTAGCACTCGAAATCCTCCACAACGACTTGTTTACTCCCAGTCAGCTGGTCGCTGTTGGGAGAGGGCGCTAGGCCACGCGCTAGCCACCAAAATGCCATGCAGCCTCCTCAATGAGTGCTCGCAGGCAAGTTAAGCGGCAATCACCGAACGAGTGGGAGAGCAATAGTGATAGGGGATTCTATCGTAAGGGGAACAGATAGACGTTTCTGTGGCCGCAGACGTGTCTCCAGGATGGTATGTTGCCTCCCTGGTGCCAGGGTCAAGGATGTCACTGAGCGGTTGCAGGACATTCTGAAGGGGGAGGGTGAACAGCCAGAGGTCGTGGTCCATATCGGTACCAACGACATAGGTAGAAAGAGGGACGAGGTCTTGCAAGCGGAATATAGGGAGCTAGGAAACAAATTAAAAAGCAGGACTTCAAAGGTAGTAATCTCAGGATTACTCCCAGTGCCACGTGCTAGTGAGAGCAGAAATAGGAGAATAGACCAGATGAATGCATGGCTGGAGAGATGGTGTAGGAGGGAGGGATTTAAATTCCTGAGGCATTGGGACCGATTCTGGGGAAGGTGGGACCTGTTCAAGCTGGACGGGTTACACCTCGGCAGAAATGGGACCAATATCCTTGCAGGGGGGGTTGCTAGTGCTGTTTGGAAAGATTTAAACTAGTTTGTCAGGGGGCTGGGAACCTAAGTGTGGGCCCAGAATGGAGAGAAACAAAGCTGGAAGTGCAAGTTAGAAAAGTAGTCAGTAAAACTAGTAGGGAGCAGAAACAAAGGCCAACAGTAAAGAGGGTCAAAGTGCAGAAAAATATTAAACAAGCAAAGTTGAAGGCACTTTATCTAAATGCACGTAGCATTCGCAACAAGGTGGATGAATTAATGGCACTAATAGAAGTAAATGGGTATGATGTAATGCCATTACAGAGACATGGTTGCAGGGTAACCAAAGCTGGGAACTGAATGTTCCAGGGTACTCAACATTTAGGAAGGACAGACAAAAAGGAAAAGGAGGTGGCGTAGCGCTGTTAATAAGGGATGAGATTGGTACGGTAGAGATAAAAGATCTTGGCTCGGCAGATCGTGATGTAAAACTAGAATCAGTTTGGGTGGAGCTAAGAAACAACAAAGGGCGGAAAACATTAGTGGGAGTTGTGTATAGGCCACCAAACAGCAATGGCAATGTAGGGCACAGTATCAATCAAGAGATTAGAAGTGCATGTAACAAGGGCGATCCGGTAATCATGGGGGACTTTAATCTACATATTGACTGGGCAAATCAAATTACCACTAATGGTGTGGAGGACGAATTCTTGGAATGCGTGCGAGATGGTTTCCTGGATCAGTATGTGGAGGAACCAACCAGGGAACAGACTATTCTGGATCTGGTACTGTGTACTCTTTTGATGCATACTTAAACATATTGTCTGTAAATTAATCAAACTTCAAATAAAACTTAAACAAATCAAATTAAAATTTGGTTCCCGGTGGTGATAACGCACTCCAGTCCTCGCGGCGCCCACCGGTCGCGGAAGTACTCAAGCGTGTCGGCGGACACCGCGTGCTCCATCTCCAGGGCCACCCCGGCGCGAACATGGCCGCGGAAGAGAGGCAGGCAATCTGGCTGAACGACCCCTCGACCGCCCGCTGCCTGGACCAGTTAATGGCAACTTTGGCCAGGCCCAGGAGCAGTCCTACGAGGAGGTCCTCCAACCTGCCTGCTCCCCTCCGCACCGGGTGACCGTAGATCAAGAGCGTGGGACTGAAGTGCAACCAAAAATCGAGGAGCAGCCCCTTCAAGTAATGAAAGAGGGGCTGCAACCTCTCACATTCTACGTAAACATGAAAAACGGACTCCTCCAGGCCGCAGAAAATGCAGGCGGCCTGGGAGTCCGTGAACCTATTTAAAACCATATTGCACGGGACTGCTCCGTGCAACACCCTCCAGGCCAAGTCCCCAATAGAACAAGGGAGGACTCCCGCGTAGAGAGCCCTCCATTGGGGACCTCCGCCTCCGCCGGACGGCAAGATGTCCGGACGGCAGACGAAGATGGCAAAGTGGAGAGTGTGCAGGAGCAGCCCGTACAGGAAACCCCTCCGCGCGGAATGAAAAGGCACGGAGGGTATTTCCTCGAGACGGCTCAAGTTGTGAGGCACCGGTTCCCGAGGGGAGTTTCGGGGCCGGGCACCGATGAGGAATTCCGTCCGAACGGGGGAAAGCTCGGACGGGATCGCCCCACATGCTTGAGCCTCCTCGATACACCTAGTGGAGTCGCGGCCCAGTGCCACTTTCACCGACTCGATGGCCCAAGACAGGCGCCGCGCCAGCTCCTCCGGCGCCATCCAGCCCGCTCCTCCGCCATCGAGCAGGTCCCCGACTCTCGTCACCTTGCCAGGCACAGCCCTGCGCTCCGCCAGCCACCCGAACCCGCGGTCATGGAGGTGCAGATTCCTGAGCAGCGGCTCCTGACGGGGGAGAGCTCCGCCTGGAAGCGACATAGTTCCAAACCCATAGCAGTTCCTGGTAGAAGACAGGCAGCTCCCGCAGGCTGGCACGCATACCGCCCACTTTCACAAACAGGAGCTGCATGTCGTAATTGAGGCCGAGCAGCTGGCGGAAGAAATACGTCGCCAGCGCACACCATCTCTGAGGATTCTCGACGTACAGGTATCTCTGCAGCGTCTGAAGACGGAAAGTCGCAGCCTGGGTGCGAAGGCACACCAGCGCCTGACCGCCCTCCCTAAGCGGGAGACTCAGAACCGCGGCAGAGACCCAGTGCTTCCTTTTGTCCCAGAAGAAGTCGATGAGCTTCTTCTGCATCTTGGCGACAAACGCAGGGGGAGGGATCAAAGTGACCAACCGGTACCACAACATGGCGGCCACCAGCTGGTTTATGACCAGCGCTTGACCCCTGTAGGACAACACTCGGAGCAGTCCTGTCCAGCGTCCTAGGCGAGCGGTGACTTTGGCCTCCAGCTCTTGCCAGTTCGCCGGCCAGGCATCCTCGGCAGAGCTAAGGTAGACTCCCAAATAGAGGAGGTGCGTTGTGCTCCAGGCGAAGGGCCTGAACTCCTCCGGCAGGGAGTCCACCCGCCACTGACCCACCAGGAGTCCGGAACATTTCTCCCAGTTGATCCTGGTGGAGGATGCGTCCAAGTAAATCTGCTGGCATTCCCGCATCCTCCGCAAGTCAGCGGGATCCGTGACCGTGAGGAGCACGTCATCGGCGTAAGCCGAGAGGACCACCTCCACGCCTGGCCCTTGCAGAGCCAGTCCCGTCAACCTCTTCCGCAAGAGGCGCAGGAAAGGCTCCACGCAAACGGCGTATAACTGACTGGACATGGGGCATCCCTGACGCACCCCACTCCCGAAGTGAAGGGGCGCCGTTAAAGCCTCGTTAACTTTAATCAGACACTCCACGGCGGCGTACAGAAGTCAGATCCGGGCGACGAAATGCGTCCCGAACCCGAATGTGCGCAGAGTCCCGAAGAGATACTCGTGATCCACCCTGTCGAACGCCTTCTCCTGATCCAAGGAAAGGAAGGCGACCGACAGACCAGCCCTCTGGGAATGGTGGACCAGGTCCCGGACCAGATGGATGTTATCGTGGATGGTCCGGCCCGGGACCATGTAGGACTGGTCGGGGTGGATCATGTGGGCCAGCACGGTGCCAAGGCGGGCAGACATAGCCCTGGCAAAAATGTTATAGTCCGTGCTGAGGAGGGAGACCGGGCGCCAGTTCTTAAGGAGGCGGAAATCGCCCTTCTTAGGCAACAGGACAATGACCGCCCTGCGCCAAGAGAGGGGCATCTCCCTGGTCGCCAAACTTTCCCCCAGGACACGCGCGTAGTCACCCCCCCCCAAGACGTCCCAGAACACCCTGTGGAACTCCACAGTCAGCCCGTCCAGCCCCGGGGACTTCCCCTGGAGAGCTGGCCGAGGGCGCCGGTCAGCTCCGCCAGGCTTAGCGGAGCGTCCAATTTTTCGCCGCCCTCCGGGCCAACCTTCAGCAGGTCCTCCCACAAAACTCTGCGTGCATCCTCGCTGGACGGATCCAGAGAGAACAGAGCCCCGTAATAGGCACGGGCCTCCGCGCTGATTCCCTCCGGATCCGAGACCAGAGATCCGTCGTCGGCCAGCAGCCCCAAGAGCCGCTTACGGACCCCTCGTCTTTTTTCCAGCGAGTAGAAGAAGGGGGAGTCGCGGTCCAGGTCCCGCAGGAACTGGATCCGCGACCTTATGTATGCGCCTTGGGACCCAACGAGCTGCAGGTCCTTCAGCGCGCCCTTCTTCTCTTCGTACACCTTCCGCAGGGCCAGGTCCTCGACGACTTGACCGAGACGGGACTCCAGGTCGAGCACCTCCTTCTCCAACCGCCCGACCCGGGCCTCCCGCCTCTTGGTCGACCCCTTCGCGTACTCCTGACAGAAGAGACGGACGTGAGCGGTACTGTGTAATAAGAAAGGGCTAATCAATAATCTTGTGGTAAAGGGGCCTTTAGGGACAAGTGACCATAATATGATTGAATTTTACATTAAGTTTGAGAGTGATGTAGTCCAATCTGAAATGAAGGTCTTCAATCTAAACAGAGGAAACTACAAGGGTATGAGGGACAGTTTGGCCATGGTAGATTGGGAGACTACACTAAAATGTATGAGGGTGGACATACAATGGCTAACATTCAACGAAATAATGCATAATTTGCAACAGACATATATTCCTCTAGGGCATAAAAAACCTAAAAGAAAAAGTGATCCAACCATGGCTAACAAAAGAAATTAAAGCTGGTATTAAGTCAAAGGAGGAAGCTTATAAAGTTGCCAGAAAAAGCGGTCAGCCTGAAGATTGGGATCTTTTTAGAAATCGGCAAAGGGGGACCAAGAAATTGATAAAGAAAGGGAAAATGGAATATGAGCACAAGCTAGCAAAAAATATAAAAACGGATTGTAAAAGCTTCTATAGGTATGTGAAAAGGAAAAGACTGGCAAAGGTAAATGTAGGTCCTTTACAGTCAGAGACGGGAGAATTTATAATGGGGAATGAGGAAATGGCAGAGAAATTAAATAATTACTTTGTTTCTGTCTTCACAGAGGAGACACAAAAAACCTCCCAGAAATATGAAAAAACCAAGGGTGTGACGAGAATGAGGAACTTAAAGAAATTATTATTAGTAAAGAAACAGTACTAGCAAAATTAATGGGACTAAAAGTCGATAAATCCCAAGGACCGGATGACCTACATCCTAGGGTTTTGAAAGAGGTGGCCATTGGAATAGTGGACGCATTGGTTGTCATCTTCCAAAATTCTACAGATTCTGGAACGGTTCCTGCAGATTGGAGGATAGCAAATGTAACCCCACTATTTAAGAAAGGAGGGAGAGAGAAAACGGGGAACTACAGACCTGTTAGCTTCACATCAGTAGTTGGGAAAATGCTGGAATCTATTATAAAGGATGCAATAACTGGGCACTTTGAAACTAATAGTAAGATTGGGCGGAGTCAACATGGATTTCTGAAAGGGAAATCCTGTTTGACAAACCTATTGGAGTTCTTTGAGGATGTAATTAGTAGAGTAGACAAAGGGAAACCGGTAGATGTGGTGTATCTGGATTTTCAGAAGGCCTTCGATAAGGTCCCACACAAGAGGTTGGTGAACAAAATTAGGGCACATGGAATTAGGGGTAATATACTAGCATGGATTGAGAATTGGTTAACAGACAGAAAACAAAGTGTAGGGATAAACAGGTCTTTTTCAGGATGGCAGGCTGTGACTAGTGGTGTACCGCAAGGATCGGTGCTTGGGCCCCCAGCTATTCACAATCTATATCAATGATTTGGATGAGGGGACTAAATGTAACATTTCCAAATTTGCTGATGATACAAAGCTAGGTGGCAGTGTCAGTTGCGAAGAGCATGTGAAGAGGCTTCAGGGGGATCTCGACAGGCTCAGTGAGTGGGTGAGAACATGGCAGATGGAATATAATGTGGGTAAATGTGAAGTTATCCACTTTGGTAGAAAAAACAGAAAGGCAGAGTATTTCCTAAATGGTGAAAGATTGGGGAATGCAGATGCTCAAAGGGACCTGGGTGTCCTTGTACATGAGTCACTGAAAGTGAATGTGCAGGTGCAGCAAGCCATTAGGAAGGCAAATGGTATGCTGGCCTTCATTACAAGAGGATTTGAGTACAGGAGTAAATAAGTCTTACTCCAATTATATAGGGCCTTGGTGAGACCACACCTGGAGTACTGTGTACAATTTTGGTCTCCTTACCCAAGGAAGGATATACTTGCCATAGAGGGAGTGCAACGAAGGTTCACGAGATTGATTTCTGGGATGGCGGGACTGTCGTATGAGAAGAGATTGAGTAAACTAGGCCTGTATTCTCTTGAATTCAGAAGAATGAGAGGGGATCTCATTGAAGCATACAAAATGATTACAGGGCTTGATAGGATGGATGCTGGGAGAATGTTTCCCTTGGCTGGGGAGTCTAGAACCAGGGGCCACAGCCTCAAGATAAAGGGTAGACCATTCAGGACTGAGATGAGAAGACATTTCTTCACACAGAGGGTGGTGAATCTTTGGAATTCTCTACCACAGAGGGCTGTGGAGGCTCAGTCATTGGGTATATTCAAAACAGAAATCGATAGATTTCTGACTAGTAAAGGCATCAAGGGATATGGCGATAGGGCCGGTGAATGGAGTTGAGGCAGAAGATCAGCCATGATCTCATTGAATGGCAGAGCAGGCTCAAAGGGCCGAATGGCCGACTCCTGCTCCTATTTCTTATGTTAACAATCCTCCGGGCGGCCATTCCTAGCGCCGTCTTCAACTCCTTTCCAAGATGGGGTCTTGCACTCAACGCGGGCTAAACCGGTGTTTCCACTTAAGACGCCATCTTTAGCGCCTAAAGTATCCGGGGAAAATCAACCCCATAGAATCTTACAACACAGAAGGAGGCCATTCGGCCCGTCGTGCCTGTGCCGGCTCTTTGAAAGAGCTCTCCAATTAGTCCCGCACCCCAGCTTTCTCCCCATAACTCTGCAAATTAGTCCTCTTCACATACATGTCCAATTGTCTTTAGAAAGTTCCTATGGAATCTGCTTCCATCACCCTTTCAGGGAGTGCGTTCCAGATCTTAACAACCCCACATGTGAAAAAATGTCTCGTCATTGTCCCTCTAGTTCTTTTGCCAATTATTTTAAATCTATGACCTCTGGTTACTGACCCACTTGCCAGAGGAAATAGTTTCTCCCTACTTGCTCTATCAAAACCCCTCATAATTGTTAATACCTCTAGTAGGTCTCCTCTTAACTTTCTCTGCTCTAAGGAGAACAATCCCAGCTTCTCCAGTCTCTCCACATAACTGAAGTCCCTCATCCCTGGTATCATCCTGGTATACCGCCTCTGTACCCTCTCCAAGGCCTCGAGATCCTTCCGAAAGTGTGGTGCCCAGAATTGTACACAGTATTCCAGCTGAGGCCTAACCAGAGATTTGTAAAGGTTCATGACTGCCTTGTTTTTGTATTCAATGCCACTATTTACAAAGCCAAGTATCTCATACACTTTCTTAACCACCTTATCAACTTGCCTTGCCACCTTCAAAGATTTGTGAATATGCACCCCCCCAGGTCCCACTGCTATTGCAGCCCTCCCAAAATAATACCATTTAGATTATACTGCCTCTCCATGTTGTTCCTCCCAACGGCATCACGTCACACTTAATCCACACTAAACTGCATCTGCCATCAGTCTGCCCATTTCACCAGTCTGTCTGTGTCCTCCTGAAGTTTGTTAATATCCTGCTCACTATTTACTATGTTGCAAAGTTTTGTACCGTGCGCAAACTTCAAAATTGTGCTCCCTGTACCCAAGTCCAGGTCATTTATATATAACAAGAAAAGCAATGGTCCTAATAATGGCCCCTGGGGGATCCCACTGCATACTTCACTCTGCCTCCAATCCCTCAGCCATTATGTACCTAAGTTACCACCGTCCCTTTAATCTCACGTGCTTCTATTTTCCGAATAGGTCTGTTACGTGAAATTTTTCAAATGCCATTTGAAAGTCCATGTATACATCTACTGCACTAAGTTCATCAAAGAATTTAATCATATATTTAAAAATGCCTTTCATAACCTCAGGACGTCCCAAAGCACTTTACAGTCAATGAAGTACTTCTGAAGTGCAGTCACTGTTGTAATGTGGGAAACGCGGCAGCCAATTTGCGCACAGCAAGCTCCCACAAACAGCAATGTCACAATGACCAGCTTATCTGTCTTAGTCATGTTGATTGAGAGGTAAATATTGACCGGGACACCGGAGAGAACTCCCTCTGCTCTTCTTCGAAATAGGATCTTTTATGTCTATTCCTATATAGGGCAGACGGGGCCTCGGTTTAACAACTCGTCCAAAAGACGGTGCAGCGCTCCCTCAGTACCGCACTGGGAGTGTCAGCCTGGATTATGTGCTCAAGTCTGTGGAGTGGGACTCGAACCCACAACCTTCTGATTCAGAGGCGAGAACGCGCTACCCACTGAGCCACGGCTGACACCTTTAGTACTGCTTAAAGGGATCGTACTACTTTAAAAGAGCAAAGTTAGCTCCACTCTCTCAATGTGTGTTGCACATTCTCACCATCTTTTGTTTAATGATTTTCCTTAATTCGCATTTAGCCAACAGCTCACAATCTCAGATTATGTCCCGTTTTAGATTCATTCATTATTTTTAAATATCTTGGGCAAAAGAACCAGAGGGGAGATGAGGAGAATTTCTTTACGCAGCGAGTTGTTGTGATCTGGAATGCGCTGCCTGAAAACAGATTCAATGGTAACTTTCAAAAGGGAATTGGATAAATACTTGAAGGGGAAAAATTTGAAGGGCTACGGGGACAGAGCGGGGGATATTTGGATCGCTCTACCAAAGAGCCAGCACAGGCACGATGGGCCGAATGGCCTCCTTCTGTGCTGTATCGTTCCATGATTCTATCACCTGCTTAACTGACTGGATTGCTCTACAGAGAGCCGGCACGGACTCGATGGGCCGAATGGCCTCCTTCTGTGCCGTTATGACTCTATGACATTCTCATGACCTGGGTCATGTGCTCAAGTCTCTGGAGTGGGACTTGAACCCACAATCTTCTGATTCAGAGGCGAGAGTAACCCAAGACTTCCCAATCTCTCTTCATAGCTCAGTCCCTTCATCCCAGGTACCGTCCTGGTGAATTGTCAAACTTTCTCTGAGGTCAGCACATCCTTCCAAAGATGGGTTGGTCAAAACTGAGCACAATATTTAAATGTCTTCTGTCTAACTGCTGGGTTTCTACCTTCTGAACCTGGTGACGATGCCCGACATCCCATCAACCTTTGTGACGGGCAGAAATTTACATACATGTTGGAACTTTACATTTAAAAGAAATCTTACATCACACAAATGCTAATTATTTTAAATCAGATGGAGTTTTTATTGGCAAGGTTTATGAAGATACAGATCAGAGGTTGATTATGGAAGGTCATAGTTTAATCATTTATTTTATGAATGAAACCCAGTGACTGACTGAAGTGCTTACCAATACTATTTCAGATTGACGTAGATTCGACACATCTTTACTGTGTCTCAAGATTAACAAATTTTGTATTTTTATTGCATCTTTAATAATAAAACGTCCCAAGGCGCTTCACGGGAGCGATAATCAGACAAAAAGTTTGACACCGAGCCACATAAGGAGATATTAGGGCAGGTGACCAAAAGCTTGGCCAAAGAGGTAGGTTTTAAGGAGCGTCTTAATGGAGGAGAGAGGCAGAGAGGTTTAGGGAGGGAATTACAAAGCTTAGGGCCCAGGCAGCTGCAAGCACAGCCGCCAATGGTGGGGTGAAGGAAATGTGCAAGAACCAGGAATCTGAGGATCTCAGAGGGTTGTGGGGCTGAATAAGGTTACAGAGATAGGGAGGGACGAGGCCATGGAGAGATTTGAAAGCAAGGATGAAAATTTTAAGAATTGGGGCGTTGGGGGATTGGGAGTCAAAGTAGGTCAGCGAGCACAGGGTTGCTGGGTGAACGGGACTTGGTGCGAGTTAGGATACGAAACAACAGTACAGGAAACTTTGTTATATCCGGCCCCGACGGGACCGAGCTGTTGCCGATCTATCAAAACTGCCGGACATACAAAGTTAATGTTGAAGCATACGGAGGTTTTCATCTCCGTATCTGACAACAAACACTGTTGCTTAGCAACAGCTTGTAAACAGTCGGCCCGTACCTTGGAAGCGTCTCTGTAGCTTAGCAACAGCTTCGGAGAGACTTTCCAGAGCCCGACTGTTGAAAACAAAGCCACGAGAAGAAAAAAAAACTAACAAAACGGCTCCTGATTTCTGCCGGTAGATCGAGGTTTCCGGACATACAACCTCCCGGATAAACCAAAGTTTCCTGTACTTACAAGAACCCTTGTTTATCTGCTGTGTTCTTTTCTAAATAGCGCCTTTTATTCACTACCCGCGAGGGGACATGAAGTTCAATAATAACTCAATTCATTTGCGGAGCTGCGAGTTCCAGGCTGGGTTTGTTCCCAGATAAAGTTGAGTCACGCATTATTCCCACTGGCCTCAGCCTTTGGTTGGGGAAAGTCCGCGGATGTTGAGTTGTGTACGCCACAGCCCAGACTTTACACAGAATCTACAGCACAGGAACAGGCCACGTGGCCCAACTGGCCTATAGCGGTGTTTATAATCACACAAGCCTCCTCCCACCCGGCCCCCTTATATTCCTCTATTCCCTTCCCCCTCATGTATGCATCAAGCCTTCATCCTCACGCTGATTTGTACCTTTGCCCTGCCATGACTACAACAACAACTTGCATTTATACAGCACCTCTAATGTAATACAACGTCCCAAGGCGCTTCGTGGGAACGTTATCAAAGAAACAAAAATTTGACACCGAGCCACATAAGGAGATGTTAGGGCAGATGACTGGCGTAAGAAAACTACGGAGCACTTGATTTGAGTATAAAACAAGGCTTTAATCAACTGTTTCACAACCATGAGTTTCTAGTTACATCACTAGTTCCTGGTTACAAAAAACGTCCTGAGCAAGCTGGGCCCACGCCCGAGTATTTATACTTTCCTTGGACGGCGCCACCAGCTGGCCGCCCAGTGTTATCTCATGAGTCATTTCTACATGAATGGTAAGATTCACGACACTGACCAAAAGCTTGGTCAAAGAGAGAGGTTTTAAGGAGCTGTCTTTAAAAAAAGGAGAGAGGGTAGAGAGACGGAGAGGTTTAGGGAGGGAATGCCAGAGCTTAGGGCCCAGGCAGCTGAAGGCACGGCCGCCAATGGCGGAGCGATTAAAATCGGGGATGTTCAAGAGGGCAGAAAGTGCTGTACATTCAGATACTTCGCCTCCCTCACTCATGCATTTAACAGTTAATCTGATCACTGCAACACTAGGATAATTATAGTTATTTTGACACTTTTCTCTCCGCCCATCAGGAACCATCCTAGTTCAGAAACACTAGAAAAATTATTTTCTCTAACTTTAGTCTATTTAAGATGTAAAACCGTCTACAGTGGGAGGGAATGGCCAGGAACCCACCAGAATATTCTAGAACACAACTGGAACTAAATGGACAAACACATAAAGAGAAGCTACCTAACTAATAACCTGGGTACATCATGAAGAGTTACCCAGAAAGTTACATGAATTAAGGCTGCCTGTGAAGAATTAATAGTGGGAGAAAGACGACAAACTAAGTGTATAAAGGAGGAAGCTTAATCTATAAAACAATGATGGGGTCCCTTACGATAGCAAAATACTGCGGATGCTGGAAATCCGAAATAACAACAGAAAATGCTGGAAAAACTCAGCAGGCCAGGCAACATCCGTGGAGAGAGAAATAGAGTCAACGTTTCAGGTCGAAACCCTTTGTCAAGACTAGAGAAGCACAGGAAATGAAACAGATTAAAAGGCCAGGCTGGGAGAGAACAAAAGAGAAGTGAAGAGACATTAAGAGGTATTCAAAACCAGACGAGATGGTGATAGGACTAGTAAAGAGACAAAAGGCGGCACTAGATTAACAAAGGGTTTCGACCTGAAACGTTGACTCTATTCTCTCTCCACGGATGTTGCCTGGCCTGCTGAGTTTTTCCAGCATTTTCTGTTGTTATTATAATAGGGATGCTAAGAAGCTAAAAGATTAGATACACGAACAAACTCTTCAAAAAATAATCCCGTCAAGACTTTTCTTCAACTCGCTGTTAGTGTTTGCATGTTTCGGCCTTGCCTTTGTCGCTCGCTCTCTCGCTCTCTTTCACCTGGTCTGCTTTTACTTTCTTCACCTTTTTCTTCTCTCCACATCCAGGCTGTTGGTTGAAGAAGAAAAAAAAGAAATCACAAAATAAATGAAGCTAACGGAAGGGTTCCCGCCAGCCTGGGCACCGGCACCAGTCGCATAACCACACCCACAATCCCATCCACTACTTGGCTCCAAGATTAAGGCGTATAAAATTATGATGTTGGCCTTTATTGCAAAAGGGCTGGAATACAAAAGGGTGGAAGTTATACTGCAGTTAGAGTAAGTGCGCTCAGTTCTGGGCACCGCACCTCAGGAAGAATACATTGACCTTGGAGGGCGAACAGTGCAGATTCACCACAATGACACCGAGGCTAAAAGGGTTAAATTATGAGGACAGGTTACACAGACTAGGCATATTCCCTTGAGTATAGAAGATGATGTGATCTAATTGCGGCGTTGATGATTTAAAGGATTCGATTAGAGAGAAACTATTTCCTCTGGTGGGGGGAGTCCAGAACAAAGGGGCATAACCTTAAAATTAGAGCTTGGCTGTTTAGGGGTGATGTCAGGAAATCTGGAACTCTTTCCCCACCCCCCCCCAACCCAAAACGCTGTTGGGGCTGGGGGTCAATTGAAAATCTCAAAACTGAGATTGATAGATTTTTGTTAGGCAAGGGTATTAAGGGATATGGAACCAAGGCGGGTAAATGGAGTTAAGATACAGATCGGCCATGATCTAATTGAATGGTGGAACAGGCTCGAGGGGCTGAATGGCTTCCTCCTGTTCCTATGTACTTCAAAAGGGCTATCTTCTCCCTCCCTCCTCCTTTTTTGATTGACATATAAATGATTTGGAAATAGGCATAAGAAGAATGATATCAAAATAAAATGATGATTCAAATTAGGGGCCATGGAGAAAGATTGTAGGCCACTGTAGGAAGTCAGTATCTTCACCACACGGACTGCAGCGGTTCAAGGTGGTGGCTCACCACCACCTTCTCGAGGGCAATTAGGGGTGGGCAATAAATGCTGGCCTTACCAGCGACGCCCACATTCCATGAACAAATACATTTTTTTTTAAAGTTAGCAGACTGGGCAGATGGGCGGCCAATGCAGTTTAATGAACGTAGCTACAGCAGATCCTTGCTGATATGAACATCTGGCAATGATTGCCCTAGTACTTCACTTCTGGCATAAACCAGTAAAATTAAATGATGGATAAAACTTAACCCCAACTCCTAACATTGCTGTGAAAGATCTTTCATGATGGAATTAAAAAGAAAAAAAGACTTGCATGTATAGCGCACACTTCACGACCACCGGATGTCCCAAAGCGCTTTACAGCCAACGGAGTACTTTTTGAAGTGTAGTCACTGTTGTAATTTAGGAAACGTGGCAGCCAATTTGCACACAGCAAGCTCCCACAAACAGCAATGTGATAATGACCAGATTATCTGTTTTAGTGATGTTTGATTGAGGGATAAATATTGGCCAGAACTCCCCTGCTCTTCTTCGAATAGTGCCATGGAATCTTTTACGTCCACCTGAGGGGGCAGACGGGGCCTCGGTTTAATGTTTCATCCAAAAGACGGCACCTCTGACAGTGCGGCACTCCCTCAGTAAGGCACCGGGAGTGTCAGCCGAGATCTTGTGCTCAAGTCAAGTGGGACTGGAACCCACAACCTTCTGACTCAGAGGCGAGGGTGCTGCCCACTGAGCCACGGGCTGACACAGTAGATAATTGCCAGATATATTACGGTCTCTAGCACCCACAGATTGGGTATTAAGAGGATAAGGATTATCCAACACTTACCTTTCCTTCGCCTTCACTATCTGAGGAGCTGCTGCTGGAGCTGGAGCTGGAGCTGGAGCTGCGGGAGTGACCATCCTCTCCCTGCAGGTAAAGAGAACAGGACAGGGTCAGCATGAAGGCCCTCCTCAGCAAATGAGCATGCCATGAAATATTATTTTAGAAAAGGTTTCCTCCACGCAACAGGTGCCTGATGAGCTACTCCTGCCTGTACTTGAATGTACCAAACTTAATTATACTGTTACCCTCTGGCATAACCTTACAGAATATTCCCGATTGTGGGGAACACCAATCATGGCCTGTGGTAGCTGCTCCCCTTTTCATTAGGATTGCCAATCCTTTACCTCTTCATTTTTATGGCTTCGGATTATTATTGGGAGGGCAGGGGTGGCATTATTATGGGCGCAATGAGTCTCCCCCCCACCCCCCCCCCCAATCTTAATTCCGCTTGCTGGGGCCATAGCTGATAGGAAAAGCCCAGGCTTCATGCCGGCCTTATGATGAGCTACCAGAGTGACATTAGGGGACGTTACAACCGTCTCAGGACCTCCGATTACAAGGTGGAGGGGGAGCGGCTGTTCAGCCAGAATCTCTGCTTCTGACCATTTTGGTAGAACAGGCATGTGTGCAGATATCTCCGGGTCGGCAGGGCTGCTTCCTCCAGCACACTTTCTAGGTTCACGCATGAAGAGTGGTCGCACAAGACCCTTTGGAACCAAACCCCAACTTATAGACTGTGCCTTCAGGAGGAGGAGGACGACATAGAGCTGGAGCGAGGAAATGGTCTACCAAGGCAACAAGAGATCCGACAAAGAGAATATTCCCTCTAATATACAATTCTACACTCTTTAAAATAAAGGAGTTGGTTTTTGTTAACAACTTGTATTTATATAGCGTTTTTAAATTAGTAAAACGTCCCAAGGCGCTGCACAGCAGTGTTATAAAAACAAAATTACAGAGATCGGCCATACCGTAAGTCAATGAGCTCAGCAATGACCATCTTTGTACGCTGCGAGTCGCAGTATTTAATGAGTCAGAGTCTGGGTCAGGTGACACTGCTGGGCCGCATCACCTTCTCGTGCAACCAGGCTTCACGCGCGAGCCGAGACCTTGGGCAGCACCAGCACATCTGAACCTTTCCTCTGCCAACTAATTTGGGATCAAGATGGATTATTGAGAAAGGTCAGCGTTAGTGTGTGTGGGCAAGTCTCACATTCATAGAGAACCGTCACTTGGCGCAAGTTGTTAAATGGATTATTTAACCCTTACTTTGGCCCCAGAAATGAATGATCCTTGCAATGTGGCATGGAGGATCTGAAGCTAATAAAAGCTTCATTATATCATGCCTCTGTTTCAGCAGAATGAACATAGGGAGCTTCATTATATACAAGGGGACACATAATTTACGGTCTACCACCAGACATAACACAGCAAGCGGATGGAGAGCACATCACAACATGGCAAATGAATGATGTCAAACAGTTTATCAGCATCATTCACCGCGAGGTTTTGTTAGTTACCTCCTTCAGGCAGATTTCCTGTGTTTAACCATTTGTCTATTCTGCCCTGCCCCCCGCCCCCCCCCCACTAAGGAGAAGAATGTTGGGGATCAAATCTCATGGTTTGGTGAGTGCTGACACTGGAATTAAGTTAACTATGCAAATAAAGTGCAACAGCCTGTGAGCGTTAGAGCTGCATTATATACCTCACAGTTGGGATATCTCATCCCCTCGGTCTGATAATCCAAAGATTGGGCTTGAAGCAAATCTGTGCATACGCGGAGGGTAAAAAAATAGCAACGAACTAGGGCCAATTTCAAATAATTTAACAGGAACAGAGTAGAAATGAGCAGTTACAAAAATACAAGATGGCAATGGGCGAGTTAGAATTGAGCCCAGGTGTGCAGTTGGGGCGGTGGGGGGGTGAAAATAAGCCTCGGGTTTCTGCTCCTGTCCTATAACCCCTGGATCTCACTGGGTGCGTGGATGCTCTGGATGAGGGATCAGCCTTGATTCAGAAGCCGGTGCACCCCATGACTGAATAACCTGTCGCCGCTCTCTGCTAAACTCACAGGTGAAGAATGGGCAATTTGGGCAAGGGATGAGAGCGACTTCACACACCTGCTACCTAAAGAGAGAAATGGCAGCAAAAACCCTTGCTTGCCCTTTTACACTGTGACTGATGGGGAAAGGGGCAGGAAACTTAAAACAAAAACAGAACATTCTTTACCTTTTTATGTCTTTTGCTGCACTTGTCTTTGGCGTCACCAGCACTCCCTTTGGCATCACCCTGGTTCACTTTGGCATCACCGGGGCCTCCTTTGGCATCACCCTGGTTCACTTTGATATCACCGGAGCCTCCTTTGGCATCACCCTGGTTCACTTTGATATCACCGGAGCCTCCTTTGGCATCACCCTGGTTCACTTTGGCATCACCGGAGCCTCCTTTGGCATCACCCTGGTTCACTTTGGCATCACCGGAGCCTCCTTTGGCATCACCCTGGTTCACTTTGGTATCACCGGAGCCTCCTTTGGCATCACCCTGGTTCACTTTGGCGTCACCGGCGTTCTGTTTGGCGTCGTACTTGTGTTTGGCCGCATTCTGCTCTGCCATGTCGTAGCCTTTAGCACAGGTCTTGTCAAAATCTGGCTCCAATCAAGGAAAACATTTTAGGATTGAACTGCATTACTCAATATTTGACTCCGTGAAGAAGTACAGGGGAGACTGTGCACTTTGTAAATACAGGAAACTTTTGATTTACCGGCACCTAAATAACCGGAAATCTCGGTTAACCGGCAAAATTCAGGAGTAGGTTCAGGTAAGTTTTACTTCATATTGTACTTGCCTTCCTTGATCTGTTGCTGTGCAAGGGTGTGGCTGCAGCTGTTGCTAAGCTACAGAGGCGCTTGGAACTTGTGGCCATTGTTCTGAACCTGTTGCTAAGCAACAGGGTTTGTTGCTTTATACGGAGCTCTCAGCTCCGTATCTTTTACTATAGCTTTTGGTTATCCGGAATTTTTGATGAACCGGCACCACGTCGGTCCCGTCGGTGCCGGATAAAAAAAAGTTTCCTGTAAACTACTCACAACAAATACTGGAGGCCGATGGCAACCAGTAGCGGGGTTCCAGAAGACATTATAAAGAATGAGACGAGTGAGGCTGGAGGGTCTCTGTCTACCTGCCTTTTCTTCCCCCTTGCTGAGCTGCCATTATACCAGGTAATGCAGACTGTATTATTCTGCTGCTAAGGCAAACCCGTTTCCCTTTAAGCTTACAAGGTCTAAGTGCTGTTAAGTAAGCACTGGGTGAGGTCATTCTGGGTTTTTTTTTAAAGTTGTGCTCAGGTCATGGCTTTTTGTTTAAAAAGGAATTGTGATTGCCAAGATTAAATTTCTGACTCGTACATCCGGTTGCCGATCAGTTTCCTCCGGATTACAGATCACTGCCATTGTGCCCTTATACTATTTTAGAAATTTGAGTGCAGCAGAGCAAAACTGTACCTTACACATAATTGCTACCAAATATAAATTAAATACACAAAAGGAGAGATGGAGAAGCAGGGATTGTTCTACTTAGAGCAGGGAAGGTTAAGGGGAGATTTCATAGAGTAAATAAGGAGAAACTGGTTCCAGTGGCAGAAGGGTTGGTAATCAGAGGACACAGAGTTAAGGCAAAAGAACCAGAGGGGAGATTATTTTTTTAAAAACGCGAGTTATGATGATCTGGAATTCACTGCCAGATTGCATATATTTAATTCCTTTCATATACTCAGGATGTCCCAAATCACTTTATAGCCAATAAAGTACTTTTGAAGTGTAGTCACTGTTGAAATATAGGAAACACGGCAGTCAAATTGTGCACAGCAAGCTCCCACAAACAGCAATGCGATGATGACCAGATGATTTATTTTAGTGATGTTGATTGAGGGATAAATATTGGCCCCAGGACACCAGGGAGAACTCCCCTGCTCTTCTTCGAATACTGCCATGAGATCTTATGAAGGTCCCTGAAGGTAGCAGGACAGGTAGATAAGGTGGTTAAGAAGGCATACGGGATACTTGCCTTTATTAGCCGAGGCACAGAATATAAGAGCAGGGAGGTCTTGAACTGTATACAACACTAGTTAGACCACAGCTAGTGTACTGTGTGCAGTTCTGGTCACCACATTACAGGAAGGATGTGATTGGGTGCAGAGGGGATGTACAAGGATGTTGCCTGGGCTGGGGAATTTTAGCTATGAGGAAAGATTGGATAAGCTGGGGTTGTTTTCTTTGAAACAGAGGAGGCTGAGGGGAGATTTAATTGAGCTGTGAGGGGCCTAGATACGAGTGGACAGGAAGGACCTATTTCCTTTAGCAGAAGGGTCAATAACTAGGGGGCATAGATTTAAAGTAATTGGTCGGAGGGGAGATGTTTTCACCCAGAGGGAGGTGGGTGTCTGGAACTCACTGCCTGAAAGGGTGGTAGAGGCAGAAACCCTCATCATACTTGGATATGCACTTGAAGTGCTGTAAACTACAGGGCTATGGACCAAGTGCTGGAAGGTGGGATTAGGCTGGATGGCTCTTTTTCGGCTAGCACAGACACGATGGGCCAAATGGCCTGCTTCTGTGCGTAAATTTCTGATTCTGTGATTCATCCGAAAGACAGCACCTCCGACAGTGCAGCACTCCCTCAGTACTGGAGTGTTAGCCAAGATTTTCTGCTCAAGTTCCTGGAGCAGGACTCGAGCCCGCAACCTCCTGACTTCAAAGCGAGAGTGCTACCCACTGAGCCACGGCTGACACCTTAATTATAGAGCATTTGAGAGGAGAGCATTGCTCTGCGCTGACTGCCCTCACTGCTTCGGGGCTCCCTGGCAGCTGGCCAGAGTGAAGACGCTCGTCCCACTGTGCTCTGCATTTCCACAACCCCCTCCCACGGGGCTGCACATTCGCCGCCAGCGGCCAGGACGTTCCGAACGCCTCTTGCTCCTGGGTCAACACCAAGCTGGATTCGGCCCTCATCCAACATCCACACACGGCCCCTCCCACCAGGAGAGCTCCTTAAATGATTCCAGGGTTTTTGCCTCTACGACTCTTCCCTGGAAATCTATTCCACCCATCGAACATTCTCATGTGTTACTGACTGAACAACACTGATGTGGAAGTCTATGGTTTGATTTGAAACATGGTAATTCTTTTTTATTGCTTTCTAATACATTTCAAGTAGAATGTTAATTTCTATATTGTAGAAAGTCCCAACTTAAATCGTTCATCAACTGATCTTAAAACATATTTTGAATGAATGTATTAAATAGTGATCATATTCATTAAATTTGGTCTTCATTTTTTTTGGCTTTCAATTGGCGACTCGCCTGGCTGACTCCTAACCAGTCAAATCATTTGCTCACTTCTTAAGCTCGTACTTTTCTTTAGGGTGGGTGTGCTGATTTGACCTTTTGAGACAAATAAATTCATCCAGGTAGTGGGCATTAATAGGCAAGCCAAACGATTGCATCAGCTTTCAAACCGGCTTGGGAACATTGTTTGGCTACGTTGGATCCTGGGCCCTCAGCCAGTAACAGGCCTCCTCAACTCATACCCAGGCTCATTGATGCCGCCTTCTGGCCGTCATTTATCTCATTGTGCTTTGCAGGACTTTGCAAACTCAGCCCACAGTCCAGGAATCGAACCTCAGACCCTCCTCACCTGTCTGTTTAATTTTTTCTTAAGTACAGGAAACTCTCGATTTACCGGCACCTAAATAACCGTAAATCTCTGTTAACCGGCAAAATGCAGGAGTAGGTTCAGGTAAGTTTTACTTCATATTAGTGGCCGTTCCTGGATCTGTGGCCGTGTAACCGGGGTTCCTGCACCTGTTGCTAAGCAACAGGGACGCCTGGATCTTGTGGCGGGGTTCCTGCACCTGTTGCTAAGCAACAGGGAAGCCTGGATCTATTGCTGTGTACGGGGCTCTCGTACCTTTTACTATACCTCTCTGTAATCCGGACTTTTTGATAAACCGGCAGCACGCCGGTCCCGTCGGTGCCGGATAAAAAAAGAGTTTCCTGTAACCAACAAACCAGAAAGAAACCAACAAACACTGCACTGGAGGGTCAGAAGCCTCCAATGAATGAGCCTTTGATTTTGCAAAAGCTGTATTATTTGCCAGACAGTAATCAAAGAAACACCACACGAATATAGAGAAGAGCTGGAATAAATATTATAGCTTCCCAAAGTGGCCTGAACACAATACTGGGTCCAAGGGCTTTGCATAAAAAGCATAGGCAAAATAATGTTTAACGGCATAAAATGGGACAGAACTCTGAGCAGTCACGCCCCACAACTACCAAACCAGCTTGGGTACAATCCTAGAGGACTCAAACAGCAGCTCTCCTTGCTCAGAGAGCACAGCCACCCACCGCCACCCACCTCCGCCAGTTCAAGCACTGCAGGCTGGCCCTCCTTCTGGAGTTAACAGCCCTTCCACTCAGAGCCATTCTCCGAGAGCATAGGCAGGCTATTCGACCGCAGCAGCCATCATAACCAAGTCCGATGCTGATTTCCACAACTGGCGCTTTCCAGCTTTTCAGGGGAGGGGGTCACTGGAGAGCGGGAGTCTCAGCTTATTCTCCTTCCCGCATCCAGAGGTGCTGAGGCCAATTGCAGCACCCTGACCACGTGGAATCATAGAATGATAGGCCATTCGGCCCGTTGTGCCTGTGCCAGCTCTTTGGTAGAGCTATCAATTAAATCCCCCCCCCCCCCTGCTCTTTCCCCACAGCCCTGTAATTATTTTCCTTTTCCAGTATTTATCCAGTTCCCTTTTGAAAGTTACTACTGACTCTGCTTCCACCGCCCTTTCCGGCAGCGCGTTCCAGATAAAGTGGAATCGGGAGAAGTGTGAAATAAGACCTGGGGAAGGAGCAACATTTTAGCATTTCGGTCAAATCTGTGAATGCAAGTTTTCTGCGAACACAGCTAAATTCAAATAGGCTTTATTTTTATCACATGGAATGTGTGTGTATTATTGACTTTCCGTGCCATTTATCCAATTGTCTTTTGAATGTCACGATTGAATCTGGTTCCACTGCCCTTCCAGATCCCAACCACTCACCGCGTAGAAAAATGTTTCCTCATGTCGCCTGTGGTTCTTTTGCCAATCACCTTAAATCCGTGTCCTCTGGTTACCGACCCTTCTGCCACTGCAAACAGTTTCTCCACCATTCATGATTTGGAACACCTCTATCAAATCTCCTCTTAACCTTCGCTGTGAGGAGACATAGCGTGACTACTCACTGAGCAACCAGAAAGAAAGACTTGCATTTCTATAGCACCTTTCACGACCTCAGGACGTCCCAAAGCGCTTTACAGCCAATGAAGTACTTTTTTTGAAGCGTAGTCACTGTTGTAAATGTAGGAAACGCAGCAGCCAATTTGCGCACAGCAAGCTCCCACAAACAGCAATGTGATAATGACTGGAAAATCTGTTTTAGTGATGTTGATTGAGGGATAAATATTGGCCAGGACACCTCCCCTGCTCTTCTTCGAAATAGTGCCATGGGATCTTTAACATCCACCTGAGAGAGCAGATGGTTTAACCTCTCATCCGAAAGACGGCACCTCCGGCAGTGCAGCACTGGGAGCGTCAGCCTAGATTTTCGTGCTCAAATCCCTGGAGTGGGACGCGAACCCACAACCTTCTGACTCAGAGGCTGAGGGTGCGACCCACTGAGCCACAGCTGACACTAGGGTTTATTGGGTTGGTTTTACGAAGGTCTTAAATTAGGAGAGGTGGAGAGGTTTAGGGAGGAAATTCCAAAGCTTAGAGCCTAGATTGCTGCATGCAAGACCGCCAATGGTAGGGTGAATGAAATCGAGGCATTCTTGCCTTGGAGTCAGAAGGTCGTGGGTTCAAGCCCTAGTCTACACACTTCAACACATGATCCTGTCTGCATTAAAATATTGCAACTTAACTCACTGCATTAAAATATTGCAACTTAACTGCATTAAAATATTGCAACTTAACTCACTGCATTAAAATATTGCAACTTAACTGCATTAAAATATTGCAACTTAACTCACTGTATTAAAATATTGGAACTATGCATTAAAATATTTCCCAACCCAATCCGAGGCAGCACTTACCTAAAGCCATGGTGTGAAATAAAGCCGGGGCGGTGAGCGCCACAAGGGTTCTTTATACCGGCTCTGGGGTGGGAGTGTTTACAATTGCAGAAAATGTCCCACTTCCAGTCCCGCTTTGTTGGTGACCCCACGGCTGGGCACAGCAGTTTCATGCGTTTAGGGGATGCCTGCAGACAGTTAAATCAATTCTAAATTGCAAGGAAGTTGGCCAGTTGCTTCATTCACTCCGTTACAACTTTGGGATATTATTCTAGTAGTTTGCTGCTCGAGGTGATTAGATCGCTCTCCGCCGGGAGTGCAGTGACAGACTTAGGTCACCGTTTCCTAGCTCCCAAGAGCAGAAAAAGCTGGAAACACACAGGTCAGTCAGCACCATTGGAGAGAGAAACAGACTCCCCTGCAGAATAGTGACTGGCTGCTATTCGCTGCTGATGCCTATTTTAGATGGATCCATAGGGATGGCACTGGGCTGGAAAGAATTGCATTTATATAGCCCCGTTCACGACCCCAGGACGTCCCAAAGTGCTATACAGCTAATGAAGCACTTTTGAAGTGTAGGCACTGTTATAATGGCAGCCAATTTGCACACAGCCAGCTCCCACAAGCAGGAATGTGGCAACGACCAGGTAATCTGTTTTCAGCGATGTTGATTGTGGGATAAATATTGGCCAGGACACCGGGGAGAAGTCCCCCTGCTCTTCTTCGAAATAGGGTCCTGGGATTTTTTACGTGCACCTGAGAGAGCAGACGGGGCCTCGGTTTAACGTATCATCCAAAGGACAGCACCTCCGGCAGTGCAGCACTCCCTCAGCACTGCACTGGAGTGTCAGCCTAGATTTTTGTGCTCAAGTCTCTGGAGTGGGACTTTTTAAAACATTTGTTTTATGGGATGTAGGCGTCGCTGGCAAGGTCAGCATTTATTGCCCATCCCTAATTGCCCTTGAGAAGGTGGTGGTGAGCCGCCGCCTTGAACCGCTGCAGTCCGTGTGGTGAAGGTGCTCCCACAGCGCTGTTAGGGAGGGAGTTCCAGGATTTTGACAGATCAGTGACATACTTCTAAGTCAGGATGGTGTGTGACTTGGAGGGGATCTTGGAGGTGGTGGTGTTCCCATGCGCCTGCTGCCCTTGTCCTTCTAGATGGAAGAGGGCGTGGGTTTGGGAGGTGCTGCCGAAGAAGCCTTGGCGAGTTGCTGCAGTGCATCATGTAGATGGTACACACTGCAGCCACGGTGCGCCGGTGGTGGAGGGAGTGAATGTTTAAGGTGGCGGACGGGGTGCCAATGAAGCGGGCTGCTTTGTCCTGGATGGTGTCGAGCTTCTTGAGTGTTGATGGAGCTGCATTCATCCAGGCAAGTGGAGAGTATTCCATCACACTCCTGACTTGTGCCTTGTAGATGGTGGAAAGGCTTTGGGGAGTCGGGAGATGAGACACCCGCCGCAGAATACCCAGCCTCTGACCTGCTCTTGTTGCCACAGTATTTATGTGGCTGGTCTGGTTACGTTTCTGGTCAATGGGGACCCCCAGGGTTTTGCACCCACAAACTTATGACTCAGAGGTGAGGGTCCTACCAGCTGAGCCATAGCTGACAGAAATCAACACCACAAATGTCCCTTTTGTAGGGCGCTCACTAACACAATCGTCCAACACGTGGCCCAGTTAAACTGAAAGCAGCTCGGTATGAAACCAAATCAGGGTGTTATTGAAATCAGCTATAGTGTACACATTTTTTAATTAATCCACACTGGGTTGCCCCAGTGCCATCAACAGAGAAACAAATTTAATCATGACCCTTTGTTTTAAGCAGGCAGTTAATAAACAAATTAAAACAAATAACAATTTCAACAGAACCAGAAGGATGCTTGTAAAACTAAATCGTCTTGTTATTGCCAGTGTCTATTACGACACTATTCCCTGCAGTGCATCGCAGGTCACGGAAGGCCTCAAGCGTTCCGGCAACAGTGAGTGCGAGAACATACACTCTGTAGTTTATAAACTGCTGCTCTGTAGACCATGAGCTTAGTGCTGGACTTGAGGTCCTGGTCTTCAAACACTCTCTTCCTAAGGCGACCGAAGGCTGCACTGGCACACTGAAGGCGGTGTTGGACTTTGTCATCGACGTCTGCCCTTGTTGACAGTAGGCTCCCGCGGTATGGAAAGTGGTCCACATTGGCCAAGGCCTGGTCATGGATTTTGATAATCGGGGGCAGTAGTGTATGGCAGGGGCAGGTTGGTAGAGGACCTTTGTCTTACGCATATTTAGTGTAAGGCCTATGCTCTCGTACGCTTTGGTGAAGGTGTGGACGATGGTTTGGAGTTCGACCTCCGAGTGAGCGCAGACGTGTCATCTGCATACTGTAATTTGGCAACAGAGGATGGAACGACCTTGGATCTGGACTGGAGGCGACCCTGCTGTATGCCTCAGAGACATGGACCACGTACAGTAGGCACCTCAAAGCACTGGAGAGGTACCACCAACGCTACCTCTGCAAAATCCTGCAACTTCATTGGCAGGATAAGCGCACCAATGTCAGTGTTCTTGTGCAGGCCAACATCCCCAGCATCGAAGCTTTGATCACGCTCGATTAGCTCCGATGGACGGGTGACATCGTCCGCATGCCCGATACGGGACTCCCAAAACAAGCGCTCTACTCAGAGCTCCGGCACGGCAAGAGAGCCCCAGGTGGGCAGAGGAAAGGCTTCAAGGACACCCTCAAAGCCTCCTTGAAAAAGTGTAACATCCCCATCGACACCTAGGAATCCCTGGCCCAAGACCGCACAAAGTGGAGGAGAAGCATCCGGGAAGGCGCCGAACACCTCGAGTCTCTTCGCCGGGAGCAAGCGGAAGCCAAGCGCAAGCAGCGCACGTCAACCCAAGCACCCCACCCACCCGCCCCTTCAACCACCGTCTGCCCCACCTGTGACAGAGACTGTCGGTCCCGCATTGGACTCATCAGTCACCTGAGAGCGCATTTTTAATGTGGAAGCAAGTCATCCTCGGTTCCGAGGGACTGCCTAAGAAGAAGAGTTTATAAAACAGTAGCTTTAGCATTGGTCTGTTGTCTGGATATCACACCAGGAACACGAGAACTTGCATTTATACAAGCAGGATTTACAGTCAGTGAAGTACTGTTTAAGTGTAGTCACTGTTGTAAATGCGGCAGCCAATTTGCACACAGCAAGATCCAAACACAAACGTGATGACGACCAGATAATCTGTTTTAGTGATGTTGGTTGAGGGATAAATGTTCTCATCCAAAATACTGCACCTCCAACAGTGCAGCACTCCCTCCATAATGCACTGAAGTGTCAGCCTAGATTTTGTGCTCATGTCTTTGGAGTGGGACTCGGACCCACAACCTTCTGACTCAGAGGCAAGAGTGATACCAACTGAGCCATGGCTGTCAACCAAACTCCGGTCCTCTGAATACAAATCCTTTTTTTTTAAATGCTTTTTCCCTCCTCCCCCACAGGTGCAGACTGTTGCTAGGGCATGACTGCAGGCTCCCTCTGGTGTCTCATCCAAGTGGCCACATTCAAGCTTTGGCAGGGAGTGTTGGCAGGTTATGGGGAGTCGTACCCAAGCACGGTCCCCATCATCGGCCAACGTCTACTAGCAGGCACTTTCAGTCAGGGGTCACTGGATGACTGTGAGGAAGGGAGGGGGGCGGAGAGAATGGCTAATTCTCCCTCTCCCACTGCACTATTTGAAGAAGAGCAGCGAGTTTTCCAGCTGAAACAACAGCAGCAGGTCAGGCAGCATCGTGGAGAGAGAAAAGAGTTAACGGTTCAGGTCGATGACCCTTCGTCAGAACTGGAAAAAGCCGGAGATGGAACAGGTTTTTAAACAGGTGCAGAGGCAGGGAGAGGGGGAGGGGAGGAAAGAACAAAAGGGAAGTCTGTGATAGGATGGAAGGCAGGAGAGATTAAATGACAAAAGAGGTGATGGTGCGAGGCAAAAGGAGATGGTATTGGGACAAGTTAAGAAACAAAAGATGACTCTAGATGAAGTGTAAATGGCGATGGCAGAATGATTGACAGCTGCCATGTGAGAGAGAAAACATGGGGCCAAGGTTAGTCTGAAATTGTTGAACTTGATGCCGATTCCAGAAGGCTGTAAAGTGCCTAATTGAGCGGTCTTTCCAGCTGTCCTGATTAACATTTCTCACTCAACCACATAGGAGCCATAATTTCTACATTCCCCTCCACCCCCCCACAAAAAGACACTGAAATGTGGTTCACTAAAAACCTGTCGCATCATACCCAAGTGGTCATTCTTCGGGAAGGCTAGATTGTTGACAGTAAATAACGTATTTGGCTGTGGGGGATATTAAGATATCACAGCCAGAGTGTCCTCACCGTACACCTATATTTTTACACACACACAACCTCGGCCCCCATTACATTTTTATTTATTTTTTATCCACACCTTTGTTTTGGCCCTCCCCCTTTTTCTCTCTCCCACATGGCAGCTGTCTCTCATTCTGCCAGCGCATTTCACACCTAATCTAGAGCCGTCTTTTGTCTCCACTAGTCCGATCGCCATCTCGTCTGGTTTTGAATACCTCTTAATGTCTCTTCACTTCTCTTTTGTTCTCTCCCAGCCCGGTCTTTTAATCTATTTCATTTCCTGTACTTTTTCAGTCTTGACGAAGGGTTTGACCCGAAACGTTGACTCTAATTTCTCTCCAAGGATGTTGCCTGGCCTGCTGAGTTTTTCCAGCATTTTCTGTTGTTATTTCACACACACTCTTGCTTACATGCACACTCATATACATATACATATATACACACAAACACTTCACCAGGAGCAGCTGGATAGGCATGAAGACTGGACCCCTTGGTTTATTTTTTCTTTCTCTGCCCCATTCCCCAGACCAGTTAACTCAGCATGGGGAGTGAACCTGCACAAAAAAAAACACAAACAACTACAGTAATCTTTAAATTTATTGCAGCAGACATTTCACGGTTTGATTATCCGTCCGAGTCTCTTACAAACATAAGATTAAAAACACACTCCCTTTCAAGACGACAAAAGTAAAACAAAAATATAAAAATAACTGCTGTGAATATATTACTTTACAGGCTCGGTTAAACAACTTAAGACAGAATCACACTCAATGAGATAACTAAGGATGTATCTGGGTATAAAATATGGATAAGACTACAATTGGTGCCATTAATCAAAGAATAACATCTTAAGTAATATTTGCAGGTTCTGTACAAATCTCTACTTCTACTTTATAATACTTGGCAACTGAAGTTTATAAAAATTAGTACTCTGAATGTTGATAAAAATGTGCATGTTTTTAAGCTGCAAAAAAAAAAACCCCACCGATTCTGTAAACACAGAATTCTTGCAGGTGGGACATGACACTTTCCCAATAGGATGGGACCTTTAGCTGCGCTACTCAAATGGAGAGTGTATGTTAAGTGAGGGAGATGTGCCAGACAAGTTACGAATTTTAAAAAAGGTACAACATCTTGCCTTTCCCCAACTCCACAACAGGCCCGCCCCAGCCACCTTGGTCCTACTTTCTCCCTAACCCAGCCCCTCCATCTTGCTACTTCTCTTTACCTTCAAAAACCTCCTCAAAACCCAACTCTTTGACCCCCAACCTTCAGTCTCCTCTACTAACTCTCCTTCCGCCGTTTGGTATCCACGTCTCCTCTGTGAAACAACTCGGTACGTTTAATACAGTACAAGCTCTCTATCAGTGCACCGAACAGCTTCAGAGAGCTTGAAGACTCAAGACTGAAGCAAATGGGCGAACTGGTGGCACAAGTGGATCAGCGTATTAATGCGTCCCTCCATGCACTGATGGGATGTAGCCGTCATTCCTCAGACAGAAGAGTTCTTGTTCCTGGCTTCAGTGAGCGCGTCAACCCAGGCATTGGAGCACATGGACAATGGTCCAAGAGTGAGATACGCATTGGCCTGAGAGATGGTCACCCTTCAGCCTCTCAGTAAAGGAACGGTGTATAATGCAAGGACACATGGAAAGAGGTGGGGTGAAACTATGTACACAAATAAGGTTCTTCCCTGAAACGGTAGTGCAGTGAGTTAGACATTTGCCTTTCACCTCCGAGACCAATCCAGTCCAGACTAATTAGATGAAGGTCTCCTGTATATGCTGGCTGCAAGAGTCCTGTGAAATGAGTTTGAGCAGTCTCAATCCAGGTACAAGACTACAGCACAGAGCTGTCCCTTCCTTGGCACTAATTAGCAATCTGAGGCCACAGGATGGCTGATGCAGGTAACAGGGGGAAACAAACATCAGGCTGGCGCAGTAGGGGTTGCTCTTTTGAGGTTGGGGCTGAGACACGTTGCAGCAAGCAGAATAGAGGGAGTCTTTATTCTGCATCTGGTTGTGATATACCCAACACCGGGAGCCTGAACTGGGAAGTTCCACTCCCAGCACCAAACAGCCCGCTCACCTTGAGCACAAACATTTTTCTGAAAATTTCACCCTCAACATCCTGAAATAGCATCATAGGAAAACTTTTAGAACCCGTTCCAAGGATAAGTATTTACAGTCTCGCCCGTCCAACAATAACTACATACAGAGGCGCTCTGTCGGTTTAGCCAGCCCTCCCATCTGCAGCTCGTTTTCTTTTAATAGTGGAGGGGGAAAAAAAAGGTTTCTGTAACTATTTGTAGGCCATGCAGGAGACTTCAGGGTCTACGTGTCCTCTTGTACAACAGGATGCAGTCAGGTTACGGCCAGTTGGTGTCAGAAAGCATTGGGGCCTGAAAGAATCTCCCCTTCAGTACAGTAACGGGCTTTGTAGCCGAGTATAAACACGATTCCAAGTGCAAGGCAGACCCAGAGGTTTTCAGTTCTACAAAGAGACGCATGGACCAATTGCTCCCCCCGCCCCCCTCGCTCCAACTCCAGAGAACGGCTCCGACACCAGAGATGGTTGGCATCCCCTTTCCTGCTGGTGTTTGTTTGTGGAAGTCTGGCCCCTTTCCCTGGAAAACTCTTAAAAATATTGCCATCCCATAAATAGTACAGAAAATAAATAGTACACACACATTCCATGTTGATGAAAATAAAGCTTGTTTGAATTTAGATGTGTTCCCAAAAAAACTTGCATTCACAGATTTGACCAAAATGATAGGATTTAGCTCCTTCCTCGGGTCTTCTTTCACACTTCTCCCTATTCCACCTCATCAGGAACGCGCTGCCTGAAAGGGCGGTGGAAGCAGATTCAATAGTAACTTTCAAAGGGGAATTGAATTTATGCCTGCAAAGGAATAATTGGCAGGGCTATGGGGAAAGAGCAGGGGATTGGGACTAAGTGGAGAGCTCTTTCAAAGAGGCAGCACCGGCACGATGGGCCAAATGGCCTCCTTCTGTGCATCAAGATTGTGATTCTGAGAGAATTAAAGAGAAAATGAGAGACAAAGGGGAAGAGATAAAAGATAAAAAGGGATAAATGAGAGGGAAAGAGCAAGAGGGAGAATGAGAGGGGGGGGGGGGGAGAGGGAGAGAGAGAGAGAGAGGGGGGGAGAGGGAGAGAGAGAGAGAGAGAGAGGGAGAGAGAGAGAGGGAGAGAAACACACACACACACCATACAAGGAACTGAAGGGTCTGTAGGACTGGACTGCGCAATGTTGTCACACAACAGTAAACCAATGCCTTTTGCCTTGTGATAGGCCACTGTTTGAAACGGGTCTAGCTGTATAAGGGCCAACAAGCATGAGTCGCTGCTACTAATTAATGTCACTAGTTAAAAACGTGGTGACCAGGAAACAAATTAGGGTGCCCCTCGGTGGCCTCTAATATACTTACAAGCGAACAGCTCCTAAACAAATTCTGAGCTAGTGATCGGCCTTGACCTAAATAAATTCTGCAATCAATTTGAAGTCACTCTACATGAACATAATTTAGCTCAGTCACATTGACCCAAATCAACCAAGTTTTCAGGGCTTGGACCTTAAATCGCTTGATGGGTCTGTGTCTGTATTTAACAACATTAACATCCAGATCACCAGATCCACCCTGACTACCTTCCAAATTTGGCAGCTTGCTATTCCCAACCCTCACGATGTCACATAATGACAGCCCATCTGAATCATTCTGCTCTCCTGGCTATATTAATAGTCTCAGAATGGATGTCCCATAGGGTCTGAAGCCAGGGAACATTGCTGCTACACAAAGACGTGCAATAGCTAGTGTGTACAGAAATCAGAAATGTATCTTGGCAACCACTCGCGTTGGGATTACTGTGAACTTTGAAATCTGACTATTTATTGTACACCCCTGCCCTGAATCTATGAAAACCTGACTGGAAATGCACCTTATAAGCAGCTCTTTACAAAAAGATAACTGTTAATACACTTAACAGTGAACTACTTTTTGGCTGAAAGAGCTTAAGACAACCATCTTACTGCAATGCGAATTCTACTGGCAATGGTTGAGCAAGTGAGTGAACAGTGTGATAGCACACACAATTCCAACACTTACTGTACACAGTGCAATTAGCTAGCCCAATACCTCAGCTTTGCATAAAAAGACCCAGATGTGGTCAAAATACTTGTTGCATGCACTAATCATTTCTTTTTTGTGGGGGGGGAAAGAGACCAGCAAATAAAGACTTGTGTCTTGGCGCTTCTCCACACATTCCAGACCTTAAAATTTTGTCACAGATGCAAAACGATCAGAAGTAAGCCGTTTAATGGCTGGAGCCAGAAGTTCAGACACAACGGCCCTCTGCTTCAGCACAGGAGTTTACAGCCAGAAGTGCCTGGATTTAACCATTCCCCTGAAGTATACTGCAGCAGTGGCACTAGGCACAGGGCGGGTGAAACACAGCTCCAGCTTAGCAACCAAGCCTCACAACCCTGCTCCAGATGGCTCGTGGCCTACTGGTAGTAACTAAAAAGCGTGAATGGCAAGTTACATTTAGGGGAGTTGCTTTAAAAAAGGTGAAACCTGCGGTAAATCGAACGTTTCCTGTACATTGTTTAAAAGGGGGTTCAAAGAGCAGAGCACTGTAACACAGGGTGATGGGATTCACATATGCACTTCAGCACATGGTGAGCGAGTATCCCATCGGTGTCATCCAGAGGAGGGAGTATCAAGAGAAGCTCAGACATTTCTCCCACCAGTTGAGAACAAAACCACCTCGCCGGCTCAGCAGGGATTTACATCGCCAGGAGTCAGAGGGCAAGCCAGTTGCCTATTCTCAGTATCTGGCTGGGATGATATCGGGTGGATGGGAAAACAGGGCGAGGAGTATAAAATCAGTCGTTATGAGATTTTAGCCAATCACATATCTTTGCCCCGAACAGCAGAATTCTGCTGTGCATAGCAGGTGAGGAGAGAGACAAGAAATGGGATGCATTTTGAGACAGCTGCATGGAACAGGAATAACTCAACAGACCTAAACAAGTTAGTGCTTAATTTGCTTCTAATAGCTGTACCAAATATTTGTAGTTTCTTTAAACAGGACTTCCTTTTTACTAAATGCGATTTATTGATTCATCTGGACATACAGACAGTACAAACCTGCTTACAGTACCTTTACAGTGCAGAATCGGAGCTTTTAAAAATGCAGGGCACAGCTGATGCAGAAACACTTGGCAAGCAGCTCACACGTACATGTTTTTGGAGCAGGGGTAATGGCGACAAGTTCGGGTCCCAATGTCCCCTGTAGTTTTTTTTTTTGGCGCCGCGCGGCCCCTTTAAGGGGTTGCGCGGCCATTCAGAAAACCACGCGGATTTTGCATTGAAAAGCCGGCTGTGCGGGATCCCTGGAGCGCTGCGCAGCTTGAAGGGAACATTGGCGGGGCCAGGTCAGGTTTAATAATGGCTGGACCAAACGGTACTTTGTCCAATCCAGAGCCAGCCCAGGCCTGGACTGGGCAGTAGTGCTTTGGAATTAATAGTTTTAAGTCGGGCAGAACCAGACTTCAGATTGGGGCGGGGGTTTGTACTTGCGACTTCTCTATAAGCAGCCCGAGTAAGTGCTATACTGCTGCTAGCCTAGCAACAGGACGCATCAATCACTGATCTTTACACCTCTGATTAGGGATGAACTACAACTCGAACTAGGTTTAAATGATTGAGTTAAACCAAGTCAATGCAAGGCATGGTACAGGTCCCTATAAGGGACACGCTTTAGAACTCAAGCTTCTAGAACGGTGATGCACAACGTGAGCATTAGGACCCTGAATCTTTCCTCCGCATAACGAGTGCTGGACAAACAGTGCAGTCTGTTTAAACTCATGTGAGATTAAAAAACTGATTTTACAATAATTTAAAGCTGGTTATAAACTGCGCGTGATGAATAATAACCTTAACATGACAAGGTTATAGAATGAGCCTTTTTTTGGTTGAGAAGTTTAACGTAGCGAAACTCAATTTAAAAACAAATGGAATTTAAAATGGATAAAGGGTGAGAGAGCCACGTGGAATAGTTAAAGAAGTAAACTTAAAAAAGGTGTTGGCCCTGGCTGTGGTACCTCGATTCCATGTGGCTATCCTTCCTAGGTGAGCTTAGTGTGTCGAGCTAAGAGGTCGGCTATTCGACCATGCTGGGCATTACAGTCAAGCCCAGTGTGCACATCCACGCACTTGCCAGCAGAGGTCGCTGGCTACTGATCAGCAGTAGGAATCGAGCTAATTCTCACTCTCCCTAACTCGAGAGTTCGGAGGTAAGAGCGGTGAAGAGGGTTGGAAAATCAAAGCACCAATCAACTAGTCGCACTCCCAGATTTCCAGGAAGGGTTGAGGGAAAGCGCCTTACCTACCCTCTGGGTTTTTCACCAGAGCCATGGGAGGGCTCGCTATAGAGGGGAAGTGGCGGGGGGGGGGAATAAAAATGAGCTATGTGATCTGTTCCTGTACCATTCAGATAAAACTCCCGAGAGCATGATCTCAAAAATCAACCAAAGCAACATTGAACGGCAGCATTTGTTTGCAGGAGTCACACAGTCACTGCTGTCTACCATGAACCCCCCAATCAGGAAAAGTTCAAAATGGAAATTACTCTCATTAATATGTTGAATAATGCATAGCTTGTATTGTTACAGGCCCTCAACACGTCCTTGGGATGAGGCAATAATAAGCAACTTAAAAAACCCTCTTACAATTTATAATGGCAGCTAACTCTCTGACGCAATAGCGAGTGAAAGATATAAACAGGTATCGCCTCAGACTTTGCTCACAGTAAGCCACAAGGATGGGCTGTTTTAGAAGGGCAGCACGGTGTTACAGCATGCACCCTTGTGCTGCTAAGGTGCAGCGGTGTCCCTTTTAACGCCACAAAGTCTAGCTGCTGTTAAGTAAACACAGGCTCAGGTCAATTAGAGCTCAGCTGATGCTTTTGGGCAAAAATGCAGATTGCAAAATGCTCATAAGATTCAGGCTATAGGTCAGGAGCACCCAACGGTAAATGACTAGCGTTACTTTTTTTTTTGAAGGATGCGTGATTGCTAAGTTCAGAGGATACAGGCATTCTGTACCTATTATTTTTGGTAGTCTGTACATTGCTGAAAATGACTGGCTTTCTTTCCTTTTTTACTACTACTTGTCTTAAATTACGACATAAAAGGTATTTGCATATAGGCAGGCATGGACGTACCATATATTATACAATGATTCAGCCCAACCACCATTAGATGTGTGGCATATTTTACACTGCCTTGGCTTGGCTTATCTGGTGCCGCGACTACTTCGCCCAGCTCTACCGCCAATCCTTGCACCAACACAAACACACCTCTTTCTCCACTGGGCTCCGCTGGTGGCACTTCATTAGAATGCAAACTGAATTTCGCAACCTCAAGGGGAGAGAAAAAGAAGTTTTAAAAAGGAGTTCATTCAATAAAGTGATTGGGTGAACAAGTATCCAAAACGAAAAAAAAGAATGCTTTTATGCTATTGCAAAAAGTCACCACCACAAGAGAATATTTTGCACATTCCTTCATTTAAAAAAAAAAAATGGGTCCAAATGTTAAATCCACTGCAGTAGAGAATTCGGTTTTCATCAAAGTAAAGCTTGGCCTGTAATGTGCTTTCGAGCAATTATTCCATTTTGGAGATTTCGAACTTGGTTGTCATTATTTCCTAAAACATGACAGAAACAGACATGAATGAAACACTAGAATTAACATCGACAATATTCAGCAGCCATGGGGTAGAGTTTCCGCTTGGTTGCGCAGATTTTGTCGGCGTAATCCGCGCAAAAGATCGCGAAATTATTTGCGCTCAAATCATGTTCCTGCGATCTTTTGCGCTAGTTTAAAAAACATCGCGCTAGAAGCTGGCCCTGCCCACAGAACTAGCCACGTCCCCAGGCTGAATTAATCACCTTTGAAAGTTTCCGCTCATTGTGCTTGTTTGCAGGCCCTCGAGGAGGCTCGAAAAAATTAAGCTGGAGCAACGATGCCAATAGGAATGTTTTGAAAGCTTTTAAATGTAATTTTTTCTTTATTTACTAAGAAACTGACCACTGTACCAGTCCAAAGATGTGCGGGTGAGGTTGATTGACTATGATAAATTGACCCTTAGTGTTAGGGGGATTAAATACGTGGGGTTACGGGGATAGGGTGGGATATGTGTTGATGTAGGGGTTACGGGGTTCGGGTGGGATGTGTGTCGGTGCAGGCTCGATGGGCCGAAATGGCCTCTATCTGCACTGTGGGGTTTCTGTGATTTCTGTGAAATGTTTCTACAAATCTTTAAAAAATCTTTTAAAATCGGGTTACTCACAGGTGCTGGATTGACACTAGGATTTAAAGTGCTTATTGTTTGTGATAAACCCATTTCCAGCTGCAGTAATCAAACTACACCAAGTTCCCACTCTTAACTATAACAAGGAATACTTTTAAAGCAAAATTAAAAAATATATATATTCTAAAATACTGCCCGATTGCGCTGGTTCATGGCAGATTTTGCGTTCGGCAATATGCAAAGGAGTTTGAACGGAAACGAGAAGAAAAATACTTCACAAAATGGGTGCAATTTGCCCCCGGCTTGCAGATTGTGCTCAAAGTGGAAACTACCATCTCATGTTTTCTACGTATCAAAGTGTTTCTTTCCTCCCACCCCACCCAAAAGATTGACTAAAGCACTGGCCACATTTTGCTACTTCACAAACCGCCATTCTTCCATGTGTAAGACAGGAGGACAGTGTCAGCAGGCTAGTCAGCCATGGAGGGCATCGCCAGACCCTAATCCTGTTCTCACCAGAGATTAGGCGCGAAAGCTATACTTTCTCCAGGAGTTACAGGAATTCCTGGCTGGTTATCTGAGGAAGGATGTTCTTGCCATGGAAGGAGTGCAGCGAAGATTCACCAGACTGATACCTGGGATGGCAGGAATGACGTATGAGGAGAGATTGGGTCGATTGGGCTTATACTCGCTGGAGTTTAGAAGAATGAGAGTGGATCTCATTGAAACTTATAAAATTCTAACAGGACTAGATGCAGGAAGGATGTTCCCGATGGCGGGGGAGTCCAGAGCCAGGGGTCACAGTCTAAGGATAAGGGGTGGGCCATTTAGGACAGAGATGAGGAGGAATTTCTTCACCCAGAGAGTGGTGAACCTGTGGAATTCTCTACCACAGAAGGCAGTGGAGGCCAGTTCATTAAATATATTCAAGAAGGAGTTAGATATATTTCTTACGGCTAAGGGGATCAAGGGATATGGGGAGAAAGCAGGGACAGGGTACTGAGTTTGGATGATCAGCCATGATCTCATTGAATGGCGGAGCAGGCTCGAGGGGCCGAATGGCCTACTCCTGCTCCTATCTCCTATGTTTCTATATGTTATCCACCCACCAAAACAGTCTAATGTGTGGAATTCTAGTGACATCACTCCTACCCGGCACCGCGGCTAAGAGCAACTAACTCAACACGGGTTAGGAAGTAGGCCTGGGGCCTTCCAGTCTGTAGGGCTCAGTGACACGCTGCAATTACCACCCTGGCCACTGGGGGAGCTGTGACTGGCACCAAGCCACTGGGAGAGCGCTCTGCATGGAACGGTAAGCAGACAAGTCACAAATTAAGATATATTTTACCTCATCTGAATCCAGTAGGGTAGGCAACGCACTGGAAAATAATAAACAGAATTAAAAACTGAAGGTGCAAGATTAAGACAACAGATGATCAATCTTTGCTTAACAAGCATTAATAGCTGGCAGAGTGGCACAGAACCAGGGTGCAACCTAATGTGTGTGCCCAGGGAATGGATACTTGCCCAGAGCACAGCCAGTTCAATTTGATCAAATTCGGAATGATAAATTTTGATGCCACTGCACCTTGTGCAGAGAAATTCTAGATTAAAGAGCCTTTTGGTTAAAGACGAGAATTACTTTATTCATCTAAATGGAAATTAAATTATATATTGCGCAATTACACCAAAGGGAGTTTCACCACAACAAAACTCCAACATTTCAGCCCCTCTCCTAAAAGGTATGGACACGCATCGCTTCACAAGCACTGGTAGCCCATCCTTCATATGCGAGTCTCGACAGCGAGTGTTGGGAGGGCATCACAGCCGAGCCCAATCCCATTCTCACACATGCACTTTCCAGCCCGATCACCAGTGTGTGATCGGGACCAGAAACCCTGGCTAATCTGGGTCACTGAGGCCAACTCCAGCACCACCGCTGCTTTGCTGACCGAGATCAGGCAACTCGGCATAAATGGGCAATAAGGCCAAGGACCTTCCAGTCTATATGGCTTAGTGCCAAACCGGTTGGCACAAGTAGCCACTGTGCCACTGGCAGACTCGGTCCAAGATTCTGTATGGTCATTTTAAAAATGTTATGACATTGCTGGTGAACCCGACAGAGGAGTTCGTAAACTTAGCACTAACTGAGGTGGATCAACATCAGTAGAAGTCTGAGGTCTTCCCACAGCTGTGCCATGGTAACTGTGTGTATGCCGTTCTCACCTGCAGTGTTGGCTGGTTTAAATGAAAACGTGCATTTATATAGCACCTTTCATGACCTCAGGACGTCCCAAAAGCACTTTACAGCCAATTAAGTACTTTTTTTTTTTTTTTGAAGTGTAATGTAGGAAATGCAGCAGCCAATCTGCACACAGCAAGATCCCACAAAGAGCCATGTTATAACGATCAGATCATCTGTTTTAGTGATACTGATTAAGGAATAAATAATGGTCAGGCCACCAGGGAGATCTCCCTTGCTCTTAGTTCTACGAGATCTTTTCCGTCCACCTGAGGGGGCGGACGGGGCCTCGGTTTAAAGTCTCATCCGAAAGACGGCACCTCCGACAGTGCAGCACTCCCTCAGTACTGCGCTGGGAGTGTCTCCAGAGTGGGACTTGAACCCACAACCCTCTGACCAAGAGGCGACAGTGCTACCCACTGAGCCACGGCCGACATTTGCATGTAATAATCTCTCTCTATTTAACAAGATTATTCAAAAATAAAAATCTAAGTAAATAGGAAAGCACAAAATAAGATAATCCTCTGAAATGGTTGATTTTTAAAAGCAGTTCTATTGGGGGAACGCATCCATTTTAGCCGAGAGTGACTTACACGTCAGTTAGTGAGGATGGGATGTTCTCTTCAACCCACTGGAGGTCTTCATCCTGTAGAACAGCAAACACTCGTGTTACCGCACATGCTTCAGTGATCTTTAATTTATTTTCCAGTGTTCAGCAGTTGGAAATGCCAGTAAAATATTTAAGAGCAAACATTTAAAAATAGAGGAGGCTGCCAATATCAAGAGATCATTTTTGGGGGAATTTTAGGCTCACTAAGGCAAAGGTGTCGGTGCTGGAAATGATTGGGGAAAACCGGCATCAAGCAGGCAAGAAAGAGGTCAGGTATGGCGTGGTTAGATGCAGACTAAAGCTCCCCCTTCTCTCTCCGACCCCAAATCGCAGAAGAGCACCAGTGTAACACTGCATTTCCCCACACCAGCCAGCCAGTGGTCTGAGATTTCCAGTTTAATGCTCATGTAGGGTGCGTTGTGTGCTGTGGGCCCATACTCACTCGGAACTGGCCAAACATTTCAATTTTTAAACGCCAATAATATGGTCAGTTTCGAGGTCATTCCTTTACTGAACACAAGTTATCTGAAACAATTACAACGCAATGAGGAGAGACAGGCCAGCTTAACCGTGAGGCCCAAAAGTGTTTATCAGTAATAGTATACGCCTTGAAATACATTTCCATTAGAAGCCCCTATCCACAGCGCTGTACCCTCACTGGGACATCTTAGGCACTTTGTATTACTGGCTTTCATACAAATCAGGTAAAGACCCTCTGGTCCATCCAGCCTGTCCTACACAATTCAATCACAGGATGTAGGCGCCGCTGGCAAGGCTAGGCCAGCATTTATTGCCCATCCCCAATTGTACTCGAGAAGGCGGTGGTGAGCTGCCTTCTTGAACCATTGCAGTCCATGTGGTGAAGGTACTCCCACAGTGCTGTTAGGTAGCGAGTTCTAGGATTTTGACCCAGCAACAATGAAGGAATGGCGATATATTTCCAAGTCAGGATAGTGTTTAACCTGGAAAGAAAGACAGACTTGCATTTATATAGCGCCTTTCACAACCACCGGACATCTAAGGATAAGGGGTAAGCCATTTAGGACAGAGATGAGGAGGAATTTCTTCACCCAGAGAGTGGCGAACCTGTGGAATTCTCTACCACAGAAGGCGGTTGAGGTCAATTCATTAAATATATTCAAGAAGGAGTTGGATATATTTCTTAAGGCTAAAGGGATCAAGGGATATGGGGAGAAGGCAGGGACAGGGTACTGAGTTTGGATGATCAGCCATGATCGCATTGAATGGCAGAGCAGGCTCGAGGGGCCGAATGGCCTACTCCTGCTCCTATCTTCTATGTATCAATGCCTTAAAGTGCTTTACAGCCAATTAAGTACTTTTGGAGTGTAGTCACTGTTGTAATGTGGGAAACGTGGCAGCCAATTTGCACACAGCAAACAGCAATGTGATAATGACCAGATAATCCGTTTTTTGTTATGTTGATTGAGGGATAAATATTGGCCAGGACACTGGGGATAACTCCCCTGCTCTTCTTCGAAATAGTGCCGTGGGATCTTTTACGTCCACCTGAGAGCCTCAGTTTAACGTCTCATCCGAAAGATGGAGGGGAACTTGGAGGTGGTGGTGTTCCCATGCGCCTGCTGCCCTTGTCCTTCTAGGTGGTAGAGGTCCCGGGTTTGGGAGATGCTGTCGAAGTTGCTGCAGTGCATCTTGTAGATGGTACACACTGCAGCCACGGTGCGCCGGTGGTGGAGGGAGTGAATGTGATGGATTATAAACAGAATGGGAAGATTTTGTCTGGTTCCTGCGCGTTAGGGAAGATTTACTCTGAATGCTACATTTAAAGAAATCGCAAGACTGTTAATTTTTAAATTGCTTTTTCGAATTCTTTAGAAATAGAAAATAAAGAACATCTTCCCGCTATGGTCACATCACTAATGCATGGCGAGCAGAGGAAATCGTGCCCCAGTGGCAGAATATCAGGGTGCGCCCATTTCATTAAACACAGAGGTTGTCCAACTTGATTTCTTTGTGTAGTCTGATTGGAATGTCAAGCCCCCAGCTGGACATGTGCATTTATCAGATACACTGCTGATCTCAGCCATTCATTCACAACCATGATCAACATTTCAAATACAGGAAACTTTCGATTTACCGGCACCTAAATAACCGGAAATCTCGGTTAACCGGCAAAATTCAGGAGTAGGTTCAGGTAACTTTTATTACTTGCCTTCGTCCATTTGTTGCTGTGCAAGGGTGTGGCTGCAGCTGTTGCTAAGCTACAGAGATGCTTGCAACTTGTGCCCATTGTTCTGAAGCTGTTGCTAACAGGGTTTGTTGCTTTATACGGAGCTCTGAGCTCCGTATCTTTTACTATAGCGCTCGGTTATCCGGAATTTTTGATGAACCGGCACCACGTCGGTCCCGTCCGTGCCGGATAAAAAAAAGTTTCCTGTAAACGAAGGATGGCCTTCGCTAAATGGGCAAATCTTGGGCCTTCCTCCCCCCCCCCCCCCCCCAGCTAGAATCAAACAGCACTAAAGGCCAACGGTGTCATTAATTTGTACAATCAGCTAATGTGATGAAGGCACCACGGCGGCAACCAAGACTCAAAGGCAAAAACATCTATTGGTACCGGTCTGCACGGCAATGGTGGGTCTGTGCTCACTCACTCACCATTCTGTTGAGTTTGACTATGCCGTTAGACTCTGATTTTATTGTTCTGATCTTCATTCCCTCTGCAGAAGACAGAAGAGATTATTAACATCAATGGCGCCGGAGAATTTAAGATACAACGCTCGCAGAACGAAATGGCGTACAGGATACAAAAGCAGTAACGGAATATCTTAAATTTTAAAAACATGTTGCCTCATTTAAGTAACTGTCCAGTAGTATCACCCAACCAATGCAAACATGTCATTTCCTAGCAATGTCATTAGTTAATTGTAACATGACCAGTGAGCAATGTTCCTTCTCATTTATTTTTGGCCCGCGCGGCCCCTTCAAAATTCCGTACACGCGCGGTTTTTCTATTTAAAAGCCGGCTCTCCGGCTGCGTGGAACCTTCAGAGCACTGCACGGCCGCGCAAGGGAACGTTGCCAGCGAGGTTTGTTTTTCCCAAGTGCTGTAATTGGTCCATGGAAACACTGTGACAAAAAAGAAAGCGCCTTTCACAACCTCAGGACGTCCCAACGCAGCCAATGAAGTACTTTTGAAGTGTAGTCACTGTTATAAATAATAGAGCTCATTAAAATGATGGAAGGTTTTGAGAGAGTAGAAACAGAGAGAGTATTTCCACCTGTGGGGAAGAGCAAAACTAGAGGCCATCAATATAAGATAGTCACCAAGAAATCCAATAGGGATTCTTTACCCAGAGAGTGGTGAGAATGTGGAACTCGCTACCACAGGGAGTAGTCGAGGTAAATAGCGTAGATGCATTTAAGGGGAGACCAGATAAGCATATGAGGGAGAAGGGAATAGAGGGTTATGCTGATCGAGTTAGATGAGGAATGATGGGAGGAGGCGCGAGTGAAGCGTAAATGCGGGCATGGACTGGTTGGGCTGTTTCTGTGCTGTAGGAAAGGTGGCAGCCAATTTGCGCACAGCAAGCTCCCACAAACTGCAATGGGATAATGACCAGATAGTGATGTTGGTTGAGGGATAGATATTGGTTTAGTCTCTCGTCATTGCTCCTTGGTAACCATGTGACCATGACCGGACTGACACCTCAGCAGTTTCAAGTGATCGTTCAGGGTCAAAATGATAAACGGGATAGGACAGTTTCTTCCTATTTATTTGTAAAACTGTGAGTGCTTGCTGTCCTGTACAGCATGATATGAATAGCAGTATGGTAAATAAACTTAAAAAAAATGTCAATGGGGAAAGTCCATTTCCTCTGCTTAGGGTTCAGTGATGAGGAACATTGTCATGAAGCGAGTGAGGTGTTAGAGAGGGAAGCTTTGCCACGGGGAGGAGTTGAATCAGAGATCATAGCATCTTTTAAAAGGAAACATGGGAGTGACAGACATTTCTATAGCGCCTTTCACGACCGCAGAACCTTACTGTGCGCAATTAACAGTCATGTTTTCCTATCTTGCAACAGTGACTACACTTCAAAAGTACTTCATTGGCTGTGAAGTGCTTTGGGACATCCTGAGGTCATGAAAGGCGCTAAATAAATGCAACTTTGTTTTCTTTATGGATGGTGACATGTTAATTAGCCAAACTCACCATAGGCTTCATTGATCAACTGTTCCTCTTCCTCTTCATCGTCCATTTCATCTACCAATGGAGAATAAGCATACCTGCAACCAAGGGGACAGTGGGCCGTTACTCTACGTTGCACAGCACAGTAAAGTATAGCAGCAACGCCTTGGCAACACGTATTGAAAACCCCATCTTCATATAAACACAGAACATGGAATCATACAGCATAGTTGGCCATTCAGCCCATTGCGCCCGTGCCAGCTCATTGAAAGAGCTATCCAATTAATCCCACTCCCCTGCTCTTTCCTCAGTCCTGCAAATTATTCCTTTTTAAGTATTTATCCAAGTGCCTTTTGAAAGTTACTATTGAATCTGTTTCCACTGCCGTTTCAGGCAGTGTATTCCAGATCATCATAACTTGCTGCACAAAAAGATTTCTCATTTCCCCCTGGATTTGATTCCAATTATCTTAAATCTGTGTCCTCTGATTACCAGCCCTCCTGCCAGTGGAAACAGTTTCACCTTATTTACTAGCAAAACTCTTCATAATTTTGAACACCTCTATTAAGTCTCACCTTAGCCTTCTCTGCTCCAAGGAGAACCACCCCAGCTTCTCTAGTCTCACCACATAACTGAATTCCCTTATCCCTGGTACCATTCTGGTATATCTCTTCGCCCTCTGGACATGCTCAGCAGGTTAGTCAACAACTGATAAAGGCAGTTCAACATTTTGGCTGGGTCCCTTCATATGGAAGTTTTCATGCACTTGAACTGTGGAAAAACTCTCAGCTGCGCAGTTACAGATTCCACTCTTCCAACCGTGACTTGTTTCATGGTGAGCTATGTGACACTCGGTTGAAGGACTAATGGTCACAGATGGAAGCAAACCAAGGAGATAAATTCAGAGAGCACACAAGATTTTTATTGCACATTAAATGGTATTGGAGTGGTGACTTAAGAAAACTCACTCAACACTTGGTTTGAGTATAAAACAAGGAGATTCTAGTTACAGGAAACTTTCGTTTAACTGGAGGTTAAATGTCCGGAAAGCTCTATCCACCGGCAAAATTCAGGAGTCGGTTCAGATAAGTTTTTTCACTTCTCGTTGCTTTTTTTCCTCCAGTCGTGGCTCTGCAAGGTCTAGCTGAAGCCGTTGCTTAGCTACAGAGACGCTTGCAAGCTGTGCCGACTGTTTTGAAGCTGTTGCTAAGCAACAGGGTTTGTTGCTTCACACGGAGCTCAGAAGCTCCGTGTGTTTTAACATTAGCGCTGGTTTGTCCGGCAGTTTTGATGGGACGGCACCAGCTCGGTCCCGTCAGTGCCGAATAGCACAAAGTTTCCTGTACATCACTAGTTCCTGGTTACAGAAACGTCCTGGGCAAGCTGGGCCCACGCCCGAGTATTTATACTCCTTGGACGGCGCCACCAGCTGGCCGCCCAGTGTTATTTCATGAGTCATTTCTACATGAATAGTAAGATTCATGACAAGTGGTGTGTGTTTTTTTCCCCCCATAGGATATTGGTACTAAATATGCCAGTGACAACACTATGAATAATGAACGACACTAAACCCACCTCTGGTTATTTGCAGACGGCCTCCACAAGAACATTATTACAAGCAGCAAAACAGAGAAGAGAAACCGCCAGAATGCATCTTCGATCCACAGTTCCCTCCAGTCCTGGTGCGGAATAAAACGAAAACAAAAAAAGAGACTTGCGTTTATATAGTGCATTACAAGTCTCAGAAACATTACAAAGCACTTGGCAAATGTGGCAGCCATTCTGCAAGCAGCAAGTGCCACAAGCATCACAGAGATGGCCGAACAGTTTGTTGATTTTTTGGTGGCGTTGGTTAGGAGGAATGATGACCACGATAACGGGAGAACTCCCTGCTCTTCCAATAGAGCCACTGGTCCTTTGGCTGAACAGAGCAGGGGTGATCACAGAATCACAGAAACCCCACAGTGCAGATAGAGGCCATTTCGGCCCATCGAGCCTGCACCGACACATATCCCACCCGATCCCCGTAACCCCTACACCAACACATATCCCACCCTATCCCCGTAACCCCCTGTATTTAATCCCCCTAACACTAAGGGTCAATTTATCATAGCCAATCAACCTAAACCTGCACATCTTTGGACTGTGGGAGGAAACCGGAGCACCCGGAGGAAACCCACGCAAACACGGGGAGAATGTGCAAACTCCACACAGACAGTCACCCGAGGCCGGATTTGAACCCGGGTCCCTGGCGCTGTGAGGCAACAGTGCTAACCACTATGCCTCCGTGATGTCAGGAAGCACTTCTTCACACAGAGGGTAATGGAAATCTGGAACTCCCTCCCCCCAAAAAGTTGTTGAGGCTGGGGGGGGGGGGGGTCAACTTAAAATGTCAAAAATGAGAGCGATAGATTTTTGTTAGGCAAGGGTACTAAGGGATATGGAACCAAAGCAGGTAGATGGAGTCACGATACAGGTCAGCTGTGATCTAACTGAATGGTGGAACAGGCTCGAGGGGCTGAATGGCCTCCTCCTGATCCTATGCTCCAGATGGGGCCTCGGTTTAATCTGAGGGGCGTCACCTCCAATAAACGCCGCTCTCATTCAGCACTGCACTGGGGGTGCCAGCCTAGATTATGTGCTCAAATCCTAAAAGTGGGGCTTGCACCCACGACCTTCAGACTCAGAAGAGAGTGTGCCACCAACTGAAGCAAGGCTGGCAACAACAGTAAAACTATTACAGCTAGAAACCCTTCCAAGGACTGACGACACCAGTACAGAAAGGGAGGTGGGGAAAGACAGATAAAAGATATGTTGTAACAAGGTCTATGCCTGGTTAACGGAACTGTGTTGCAACAAACTCCTTTATTAAGTTGGCTAAGGCACCCTGAAGTGCAGTTACCACGTGGGCTTTTCACCATGGCACCGTTAATCTTTGCAAGAACCATATAAATATGTTTGCTTCCCATCCCCCGGAACTAAACAGGAGGGAAGCTAACAGAGCATCGAACTTTCAACTCGGCATGCAATCGCTGCCTGCAATGTGTTTACTCACCGACTGACAGGCCGGAAGCCTGAATGTCATCGTCACCCAGATGATAAAAACCACTGAAGCTGAGGAAGGAACACAAAAACTTTTGATGCAGTTATCGTCAAGTAACTTTCCATTCTGCAGCGAGCAAAACAAAAAGTGCCAATGAAACCCGTGAAGAAATAGGAGATCAATCAATTTAAAAACACTGCATTACTTCTCTGAAGACAGGAATGGTTTTTAAAAAAAGGACACACATCTTGTAGATTTTCTCCTCCTCCCCTCCATTTTATACATTGTGACGCTCAACTTTTGAGGACCCACCGGGGTCACACACTATTCCCCAACCAAATGGGCAGGCAGCTGGCGTATATGTCTCAGTTCTATACCAGGCAGTGCAGTTACCAACTAAGTCAGAGATCAGCACGAATGGAGAAATGCTGCTGTATTACACCTTTCCAAATCTTGCTTTCATATTTAGAATAACCATTAGCCTCATAATTTCCAAGATGGTCGAAATGAACTCTTGACCCTGGGACTGATACCTCCCAATACTGGGCACGAGCAAAGGTTCCTGGATTACAAATGCAAGAAGGGTGTCACTTAAACTTAATGCACTTCTATAAACATTGCTCTTCCCTCAAAGACCACCCCCCCCCCCCGCAAATTAACGCTGAGCAACAATTGGGAGACTTACCAAAAACAGCAAATATTAAAGTGTTTGTGAAGTGCCGGTATAGCGAGAGTTTCACCAGAGCTCTTCGGAGTTTCAGCTGCTTCATTGTCTGGGACAGGCTAATGAAGATGTGTCAAAGGGTCAAGGAAACTACAACTTGTTGGAAAAAAGTAATTAAGATTTTTTTTTGTGCTGGACAGCCCCTCACCCAAGCTGCAGAAACAGGTTGGTACCCACAATATAACCAGCTCTTAACCAAACTTGGCACACCCATTACTGGTAATAAAGAACATTCATTTGTAAAAGTTCATTGGGGGGGGGGGGGGGGGGGGGGGAGAAAGGCGAGGGGGTTGGAAAATTCAGAATGGAAAATCAATTCAGTACAAGATTAATACAAATATTCAATTTCTGGGGGATAGGGGACTGGGGGATATTTTTGCTCTGGAGCCCAGTGCTACTTTCACCACCAGAATTTGAAGTAGGGAGGGAAAGAAAAGAGGCGAAGGAAAAACTCCGTCAGTGTAAGTGGTGATCAGAGAGGTTTTGTTGTTAAGAAAAAAAAAAGGGCAATGTGTTAGGACTCCACCAAACGATGGGGCATTCTGTTGGCCGTCAAATGGTTCTTTGGGCAACACGGTGCTTTACCACAAGTAGGTATTGCGGCCAAGTAAATCACAACAGTTAACAGGGAATTAGACAGATAAATACGAGAAAGTGGTAAAGGTACAGGGAGAGAATAAAAGGAAGTGGTATTACAGTAGATAGATCTGGTGGGGAAAACCAGCACTGGGGTAGACACGATGGGCCAAACGGCCTCCTTCTGCAGCAACATGTCTGTGAAACCTTGCTTCGTGGTTTCAGTGCAGGAGGAGTAAACGAGATCAGTACAACTGAAACTCAGATCATGCACACTTTTACCGGGATGGACTCCCCTGTATTACATGGAGAGCCACTTTTTAGCAAAGCACCCAGTATTATAAGCACTATTACACATTAGCCACTTTGATAGGTCCTCTATCTTTGCTAGAAACATTTCACAATCTGGTTCAAACAAAAGCAAACTTATCACAGGGTGGGTTACATTGCAACCTCTCTCTTGGATTATTGCATAAATCAGATACTTCAATGTGCAAGTATCACTTATACCTATATGCAACTGAAACTAAACATTCAGTGGCTTAATCAAGTATTTGCGAGGGAAAAAAATACTCAGCACCTAATACTGGCACTCGCCTCTGCCCTCTCCAAAGTACTCTCCTCTTCCCCCTCCAAATTTAATACTGGCACTCTCCTCTTCCCCCTCCAAAGGTATTTCTGGCACTCTCCTCTATTACCCCCCCACCCCACCAGGGTAATGTGGCACTCTCCCCCTCACACCCTGGAAGCCTCCATCCTGCCCTCTTCCCTTCAGCCCCTTTCCCCTCTATGCTGTTACTACCCGAGCGCTGCTGTTATTTGACTTGATTCCGGCTAGGCATGCTGCTGGTGGGATCGGCTGCTCTTGCATTCCTAGCAGGAGTGGTGTTGAGAGGAGAGAAGCCCTGGTTATACTGATTTCAGTCAGCAAACAGGGGCTAGGCCCCCCCAAAACGCTCACGTTTGGCATTCATGGTGACGGCTGATCTGATGGGGGCAGGCACCGTTTTCCTGTGCTGGATACTGAACTGCGACAGCTCTGCACTCAGCCTTGGCTCCTGGTGCCCCAGCCTCACTCAATGCTTATGGTGTAACTGTAGAAGAGGGTGAAGACAGTGAAACAAAAAGTGCAGAAAGGCCACGGGTCAGCATTGAGTCTTAAACACCAACTGGGAGGTGTTTTTTTTTCTAATTCACAATTTTTGGTGGGGGCAGGTGAAGTGAGAACGTGAACATTGGGTAATCTAAGTCTTATCCATGGAGAATTCCATGAAGTAGCAAAATTCAGTGTGGAAATCTAGATATATTGGGCGGAGTCAGCAATCTGTGATCAATGAAGTTAACGACCTAAGCAGCTTTAACTTGGAAAAGTTGAGTTTATAAAAACATAACTCACGCTTAAAAAACTGGTCCAGCTCACGCCGCACTAGCACGTTATCTTGGCCAAGGGGTTGAACAAAATGGCCCCTCGACGGCCCCAAGGTGCGAGGCACTTCCCAGGCTGTCTCGTCCTCCCAGTTGTGTGTCTGTGAGGAACTGCCTAGCAGCCTCTCCTAATTATCTGCTCTGACCCCATGACAGTCAAGATTGAGACTTTGTACTTTTTCCAATGTGGATAAAGTACATTTTGATAAAGTGCCTTAATAGCAAACAGCACATCCTTGAACAGCTTGTATTATTTGGGATGCAGTGACCCAGTTACTATGGTAAGCTCGGGCTGCTTCGAGTTTTGAACTCTGAATTGGGACAGTTTCTATCATTTCTGTATCTCTGATGCATAGTCCACCACCATTTCAGTGTCTGCCTCCAATCCCCTTTTGAGGAGTATTTGGATGCACCAGATTGGGATCAGGGACAGAATCTGTAACCACGGCACTGTGAAGCACGCAGAGACATAAAGCAGAATGCAAATGGGCAGTGTAGGATTAACTTCTCCCGTCTCGGCAGCTTTACCAGAACAACCACCTCACTCTCAGCCTGGCAGCCAACAGCAGTGCCTTGCAGCCTCCCTTCCAGACCAGTCCGATGAGTAATGTGATTGGATGCATTACATTCATCTGTGATGACCTGTTACAATTTACAGTGGGGAACTGCTTCAGATACTGCAAGATCACAGCACGATCCTTTGGAAACCCAACAAAACAATGGGAATTCAAGCTTGGTTAGACTGAACAGCTATTAACTTGAATTGTACATTAATATACGGCCCTTTACGTAGCGCTCTTTCGATAGCATGGAGGGAAAACTCTGGGTTTGAAATAAAACCCATATACCTGCCTGAAGACTTAATCTAACTAGATGTTTGGACTTGGCTTCGTACTGACAGGTCTCCCCATTACACAGAAGATAAATCTTTAATGGAACTATTTTTGGGCTCTTGGAATCTCCATTGGCCTGAGACAGAGAGGGTTTAATTCCTGGAAGGCAACCAACAAAAATTGAAAAATATTTATTTTCTAACAGACTCAACGCGGACGAGCCAAGCATCAAGCAGCGAGAGGATATCCACCAGCAGAGTGAAGAGTCAAGTATAGCAAGGGGGATGGCAGCCAGCAGCACTATATCATCCTGATTCTAAGAAACAGAAAGACAGAGAGAGTACACAAGAGTGGGGGGGGGGGGGGAAAAGCATCACATACAGTAAGCTAGCACACAGTAGGGAGGAATCAGGTCTCTCTTTGGGAACAGCCATTTAGATCGCAACAAGGTCTCAGTATTTGACTGTAGCCTCGAGTTTGCCACGTACTCCAGTGTTGTCACTAGGAATTCATTCAAGCATAATGGTGGGTTCTCGGAGGTTTCCGTGTCATGCCGACATGAAATGAGAACACCCTGCAGCAGCACAGTCACAGAGTTTGCCTTTCTAAAGTTGTGCTGTCTCTTTTTTTTTTTTTTGAGTTGCCTCACTGATGGTCAGAGGCCCATCACTGGTGGTTGTAGCGGTGGCAGCAATTCACAGGATCCGAAGATAAATATGGCCGAGAAAAAACAGTCAGCCCGTCTTAGTTCATCCATCTGAAAAGATTCGACACTCTTCCAAGCGCAGCACCTAATGTTTCCTTAAATGATTCCATGGTTTGCCCTCACTACTCTACCTGGAAGTTAATGAAAGAAAGACTTGCCTTTATATAGCGCCTTTCATGACCTCAGGACGTCCCAAAGAACTTTACAGCCAATGAAGTACTTTTGAAGTGTAGTCACTGTTGTAATGTAGGAAAACTGGCAGCCAATTTGCGCACAGCAAGCTCCCACAAACAGCAACGTGATAATGACCAGATAAGCTGTTTTTAAGTTCATTCAATGTATTGAACACTCTTTGTATAAAAGAATTTCCTGCCTTTATTAGTTTGAAGCAATGGCCTTTTGTCCCATCCTCTTCTGGATTTACCTTTATCACACCCTTTACTATCTTGCAAACCTCCAAGATCAACTGCCTCTATCGCGTGAATGTCTCTCTCGTTGTCTAAAACTGTAGACAATATTCAAGCTGCGGTCCGAGTAGTACCAGATACAATTTCAGTAGGACTTCCTTGGACTTGTACTCTACTGTTTGGGCTGTTTTCAACTGTTACAACTTCTTTACCCAGAGAGTGGTTAAACTATGGTCCTTGCTACCACAGAGAAGTGGAAGCAAATAGAGTTATGCTGATAGGGTTAGATGAAGTAGGGTGGGAGGAGGCTTGTGTGGAGCATAAACAGTTGGGCCGAATGGCCTGTTTCCGTGCTGTAATAAGTGCTATGTAATATAGCTCAGCATTCTGTCAACTGCTGCTCTGCAATGATTGGACAGGTCGAGTAGAGTCTACCAAGGTCCCTGGATCTATTCTTCACTCTTAACAATACCAACACTATTCGTGGAGTATGTGTCATGCATTTTACCTTCTCATGTTTAGAATTGCTGATATTAAATTCGCACTTTATAATTGCCGATATTAAATTTTGTCCACCATTCCGCCCACTTGCGTATTTTACCCAATTTGTTTTGTACTCCCCATGAAGCTGGCTCAGAATCAACTGAGCCTCAACATCTTCAAAATTCACCAATTTGCAGAGAGTTTCTGACTGGAAGTCACTGATGCAAATTAGAAACATCCCCGGTCACCCTGTGCAATGCTCTCTTCCTCCCCTCCCCACCCCCCCCCCCCCACCACACTGACAACTCCTTTAACAAATACCCACTGTTTTCTGTCCTTCAGCCAATCTCTTATTCATTCTCAAGGTTTACTCTGAATCCCCATGGTTTTGAGGTTTGATAGTAGCCTTTCAGTGAACTTTATTGAATGCTTTTTTGGAAGTCGAAGTACACTACATTGCGGGGCTTGCTACAGACCAACTGGGATGCCACTTTGTCAAAAACCTGAGATGTTGAGTATCACACAAGCAGCATACTGACCCAGCATGAAGGTCTCTTGGATTAATACTGTGGCGTTCAGGTACCAAGATGCTAAAATAAGCCTAGTGACAACACTGCATTCCAAGTTAAATACTTTGTACACGAGGAAAGCTTAAAACTATTGTTCCCCAAGAGCTACCAGAATTCTAGATCCCTCCGACTCGATTAGCTCGCCAGGCCTATCTGGGAGACTTTGCAGTTCTATGTTGAAGAGGTTAAAAAATCTCAATAGCCATTCTCGAGAATTTCTTGACTTTTGTGGCCTACAATGATAGACAGCGAGCTCCTCCAGCAAAACGAAACGTGCCAGAAAACAGGTTTCTGCTGCGAGCTGTTAAGCGGCCTACAATAGTCAAAATCAATGTGCTTTATATTACAAATTGACCGCAAATCTTGAGGTAGTTAAAATGATGAATTAATTAGGGAGCTTCACATGATCTTGTTTTGAACTTGCTCTATGCTCCGGAAACCAGGACAACGATACTGGGGAATGGATAGAGTGAATAAAAATAACAAAAAAACCCAATGCCCAGGATACGGTAAAACGCTGCAAACTCCGAGGTCACAAGAATGGCTGGTATGGTAAAAGGACAGATCACGCTGGTGCATTAAGCAGATGCTCGACTGAGGTTGGGGCTGAGGCACATTGTTGGGGCACAGAAGAGGGAGCTTTATCAAGCCAGCCAGCTTACACCAGACCTGGAAGTACCTGATGCAGACACTTAGTCGGAGTGGAAAATATTCAATTTTCAGCGCTGGTGCTCAACAAAGCATGAAAATTGAAATTAGCGGCATTACGAAGCTGAAACCACCACACGCCAACAATAGCGTGTTTAAATTCAGTCCACACTTTCTCCGAAGCAAAGCAGAGCGAGACTCCTTCCTCCAGGGATTCTCATTCTGCATTGTGCTGGTGTCAGGTTGACACTGGATTCAGCTTAACCTTTCTCAGCATATGACAAGGTGGTGCGTTATGGACTCAAGCCTTCAATCTCCTGTGCCCCAGCCTCCCCGGTTCCCACTCTCAGCCAGGTCACTGTGGGGAAGCACAGCACGAGTCTTTGCCATGCGCCCCCTTGCAACACCGAATTTCAAAGTGTCACTCAGAGGCCTGGGAGCAGACTAGCTATCCGGCTTCTCAATTATGGATTGTGCAAAGGACAGTACAGGAAAGAGGAAATGCCACAGCTGCACACCAAGGAAGAAAACCCACCTGCATTTTTATTTAATAGGCTTTCGAATTGCTGTTCACAGGGGGGACTGTAAGGATTCCTATCCATCTGAACCAAAGCACACCATGAGCACAGTGCCTCGAGAGTTCTGTATTTTTCTGCATTTATTCACTTGCATTTACCAAAAAGCATTTTCTGCAAAGGTGGCACAATTTTCCTTTGGGTAGCCAACACTGACCATCTCTGGGGGCAGACCCAGGGAGCATGGCAATATTTGCAAGGGACCCCCAACACAGAAAAGTCTGAAACCCAGCGTTTAGTTCATACTATCTGCCATACACAGAAGGGAAAAGGAGGGCAGGTAACGGTGCCAATTCCACTTTTTTTACTCCGCCTGTGTACAAGAGTGCTGCACGTCTCTCCATTTCATCCAAATTTACTCGGCAATTTAGAACCGATTCATTAGTAAAAGCTCAGGTTTAGCAGCCAGCATTAAGCAGGAGGCAGATCAGACTTTGCACATTTAGACACTGGAGTGACACACGGTTTAATGGGCAGGTTTGCACCCAATCATCGTGCAGCTTACGAGCCACGTCGTGAATATGATTAAATAACTCTAAACAAACGACAACATAAAATCTCTCAAAACCCCCCCTGTCAGAAGTTAGTAAGAGACCCAAGGGAGGGGAGGGGGAGGGAGGGAAAAAGGATATCCACCATACAATACAGGAGTCTATTAACGCGAGAGAAATCTCACAGATGGTCATGGCTGCCACAGGGTGCTCCTAAAGAGGGACATCAATGTTAGTTAATATAACTAGTACAGTAACCTGGAGGGATTCCGTATCGTATATCCTAAATAAGGAGCTCGTTTTCTTCCTCCAGCCCAAGGGAGCAACTCTACTCTTCCACACACTGATGCAGGCTCCCGTTATATACCTGTTAAGTAGCCTGGGATTACTCTGGTGTTGGCTCTCGACTCCAGATACTGCAGACAAACCTCCAGACTCCCGCTGCATCGGCAGGCAAGTGGAACTGGTCTGTGGCACTGGGAGAGGGAAGCTAGCACAAATGACCCAGCATCCTCCCGGATAGATCAACTTCTGAGGTATAGAAATCCATTTTTACTGGAGGCACATGTCTAACTATACCCAGGTTATTCAGCATTGCATAAAAACCTTGAGTTTCTGCACGTACCTCTTGCAGTGCAGTTTGCGGTTCAGTTTTTTTAATGGAAAATTGCTAAATAAGTGAATGGATCCAAACAACAGATCACTTGCCCAATTATCATTAATCTTCATCATCAGTTCGCCTGCACAGCTTGGATGAGCTGCACCAGACATACATTCATCAGGGCTCGTATACAGCAGCAAAACAATCATCACCCGCCCCAGCAAATTTTCTCCCCTCCCGAAGGCGACAGCTCGAGTTGCGGCATTTAAAGAAAAATTCATTCATGGGACGTGGGCGTCGCCGGCAATTATTGCCCATCCCTAGTTGCCCCTTGAGAAGCTGGTGGTGAGCCGCCTTCTTGAACCGCTGCAGTCCGTGTGGTGAAGGTACTCCCACGGTGCTGTTAGGGAGGAAGTTCCAGGATTTTGACCCAGCGGCGATGAAGGAACGGCCGATATATGTCCAAGTCAGGATGGCGAGAGACTTGGAGAGGAACTTGGAGGTGGTGGTTTCCCGTGCATCTGCTACCCTTGTCCTTCAGGGTGGTAGAGGTCGCGGGTTTGGGAACTGCTGTCGAAGAAGCCTTGGCGAGTTGCTGCAGTGCATCCTACCGATAGCACAGACTGCAGCCACTGGTGCGCTGCTGAAGAGTCCCCGGAATGCCAGCACCCATCCAGCGCTTCACCCAAATTCACCATTCTCCACCTGTGAACCGCAACTACAAGTGTTGGCAGGCTATTCGACTGGGCAGGGCGTCACAGCCAATCTGATCCTGTCCCTATGTCCATACTTTTCTAGTGGTCAGGAAGCAGTGATTCCGGAGCAGGTACCGTGGCTGATTCCTCCCGCCCCCCCCCCCCTTGCCAGCCAATGGCAAACATGGCACTTACCCGGCCTGCATAACTCAGTACAACACGGGGTGCTGCAGTTAACCTCTAAGCCATCAAGGAAAACAATTAGTTCATGATTTTTGGAGAACTAAAATGCAACAGTACCAGCAGCAATGCTCCCGTTAAGCTGTGCGGCTGAGCAGCAGTCTGACGGTCCCGCGCAGGTCGGTCACTGGCTTTTGAATGAAAAACCGCGCACACGCAGAAATTTGAATGGGCCGCACAGCCCCTTAAAGGGGTCGCGCACCCAAAAAAAGAGGGAACATTGACCACCACGACAGAGTTTTGTGTGTACAGTTCCTCACACGGTGAGTGCCAAACCTCAGCCGAAGGGGAAAAGCCACTCAGCATTCCCTTGTGTCCAGTTTAAGAGCAGCATTGGCAGAGATGTGGCAGATCATCTTGCACAGATAGGGAATAGTGGGCAGCACAAGGGGAACTGGGGTAGATGAGAGACAAAGAAAAATAGACTCGGGCACAGTTCCCATGGATTGGAGGGTAGCTAATGTAACCCCACTGTTTAAAAAAGGTGGTAGAGAGAAAGTGGGGAATTATAGACCGGTAAGCCTGACATCGGTAGTGGGGAAAATGCTAGAGTCCATTATAAAAGATGTAATAGCAGAGCACTTGGAAAACAGCGACAGGATCGGACAAAGTCAACATGGATTTACAAAAGGTAAATCGTGCTTGACTAGTCTACTGGAATTTTGAGAGGATGTAACTGGTAGAATAGATAAGGGAGAACCAGTGGATGTGGTGTATTTGGACTTTCAGAAGGCTTTCGATAAGGTCCCGCATAAGAGATTGGCGTGTAAAGTTAAAGCACATGGGATTGGGGGTAAGGTACTGACTTGGATAGAGAACTGGTTGGCAGACAGGAAGCAAAGAGTTGGAATAAATGGGTTGTCATAAATCTCATCATTGAGAAACTACCTATGAATGAACACTGGACGGCCAGCTGGTGGCGCCGTCCAAGGAGTATAAATACTCGGGCGTGGGCCCCAGCTTGCCAGGGACATTTTGTAAGACAAGGAACTAGTGAAGTACAACTAGACCTCCATGTTCTGAAACAAGTTGATTAAAGCCTTGCTTTATACTCAAACCAAGTGCGTAGAGTTTTATTACTTCACGGGTCTTTTTCCGAGTGCCAGGCAGTGACTAGTGGGGTACCGCAGGGATTGGTACTAGGACCCCAGCTATTCACAATATATATATATAAATGATCTAGACGAGGGAACTAGATGTAATATCTCCAAGTTTGCAGAGGACACAAAGCTGGGTGGGCGTGTGTGCTGTGAGGAGGATGCAGAGAAACTCCAGTATGATTTGGACAGGTTGGGTGATTATACTGCATCTGCCATGCATCTGCCCAATGTGGATAAATGCAAGGTTATCCACTTCGGTGGCAAAAACAGGAAGACAGATTATTATCTGATGGGCAATAGATTGGGAAAAGGGGAAGTGCAACGAGACCTGGGTGTCCTTGTGCACCAGTCGCTGAAGGTAAGCATGCAGGTGCAGCAGGCGGTTAAGAAGGCAAATGGTATGTTGGCCTTCGTAGCGAGGGGGTTTGAGTACAGGAGCAAGGATGTCTTGCTGCAGTTGTACAGGGCCTTGGTGAGACCACACCTTGAGTATTGTGTGCAGTTTTGGTCGCCTTATCTGAGGAAGGATGTTCTTGCCATGGAGAGAGTGCAGCGAAGATTCACCAGACTGATACCTGGGATGGCAGGAATGACGTATGAGGAGAGATTGGGTCAATTAGGCTTATATTCGCTAGAATTTAGAAGAATGAGAGGGGATCTCATTGAAACTTATAAAATTCTAACAGGACTAGACAGACTGGATGCAGGAAGGATGTTCCCGATGGCGGGGGAGTCCAGAACCAGGGGTCACTGTCTAAGGATAAGGGGTAAGCCATTTAGGACTGAGATGAGGAGGAATTTCTTCACCCAGAGAGTGGTGAACCTGTGAAATTCTCTACCACAGAAGGCAGTTGAGGCCAACTTATTAAATATATTCAAGAAGAGAAAATAAAAATTCAGCAGTGCTACTTTGAAGCACTGACTCAGCTCAGCAATGACTGGGAATCAAACCTGCCACTTATTTTAGAATGTCACGTATACATTTTCAAGAGCTCAGTAGTTCATTGCACTCTTGTGCAAAAAGTCGTCGCCGGTTTTGTCAAGTGTAAAATTAGCCAGAATCCAGAACCATGCAAACCCCTGCACTGCCAGGGTGCTATTATGGGTTACAGATAAGATGCACTGCAGCAACTCGCCAAGGCTTCTTCAACAGCACCTCCCAAACCCACGACCTAGAAGGACAAGGGCAGCAGGCGCACGGGACCACCACCTCTTCCAAGTTCCCCAAGTCACACACCATCCTGACTTGGAAATGTATCGGCCGTTCCTTCATCGTCGCTGGGTCAAAATCCTGGAACTCCCGCCCTAACAGCACTGCGGAAGCACCTTCACCACACAGACTGCAGCGGTTCAAGAGACATTAGGGATGGGCAATAAATGCTGGCCTTGCCTGCGACACCCACATCCCGTGAATGAATACAAAAACACTGTGAATTACAGGTTAATGCTGGTGAAAAGATTGGGCAATGAAAAGGGCTGCCTTTGCTCTTGACAAATTCTTGTTCAAGTAAAAAAAAAACAGCCCAGTCCACAAACCCTGCTCTATGTCCACACATACCATCCGCTTCCCGAACCCCTCTCACCAAAAATTCCAGTTCGGCATCTTTATAGATTTTCTTACCACAGTCACTCGCAGGACTCCCTCCACTGATGAAAACAGCAGGTACAGCAGGCCGATGCCAACTACTTGATTCGAAGTGGTTCCCAACCGAGGCCTGTTTAAACGGGAAATAAATGTTTCATCAGCAGGAACGGCTGGCTTTCATTTTCACAAAATACTTCAGCTGCTTTTGGACACCTTTCAGTGCCGAGCAGAAGCCCAATGCAGGACCCCTCTCTGTCGGGAATGTGCAGCTCTGACAAAAGGTCATCGACCTGAAACATTAACTCTGTGTTTCTCTCGCCGCAAATGCTGCCTGACCTGCTGAGTATTCCCAGCATTTTCTGTTTTTATGTGCAGCGAGGCCAGGGCTGAGGCTTTTCCCTTGGAGCCTACTTTTCCTGCATGAGCCTAGAGACCGAGCGTCAGCAGGATGTTTGAAAGAAAGAACTTGCATTTCTATAGCGCCTTTCACGACCTCAGAACTTCCCAAAGTGCTTTATAGCCAATGAAGTACATTTGAAGTGTAGTCATAAGAACATAAATAGGAGCAGGAGACGACCATTTGCCCCCTCGAGCCTGCTCCACCATTCAATAAGGTCATGGCTGATCATCTACCGCAACTCCACTTATCCCCGTGTAGCCTGGTTCTGCTCCTACTGTGTTCTAATTCTGTGTTAGATTTCAGGAGATGGTTTTATTCCTGTTCCTGGCTGGGGTGGAGATCGCCTTTACAGAAGGTAAGTACTGTAGAAAATATAGGGACAGAGTGATCTCCTGGAAGAATTTCGATCGCCTAGATGGGTCGGAGAGGAATTTCCCAGATTTTTTTCTCCCAAATTGGCCATTGGGTCTTTTATCTGGTTTTTCGCCTCTCCCGGGAGATCACATGGGTTCGGGTGGATGCAGAGTGATAGAAGATTTGAGGTTAGGATCAGATCAGCCATGATCTTATTGAATGGCGGAGCAGGCTCGAGGGGCCGATTGGCCTACTCCTGCTCCTATTTCTTATGTTATGTTCTTATCTCCATATCCCTCGATCCCCTTCATATCCAAAAATCTATCGCTCTCAGTCTTGAATATACTCAGTGACTCAGCATCCACAGCCCTCTGGGTTAAAGAATTCCAAAGATTCACAGCCCTCTGAGTGAAGACATTTCTCCTCAGCTCGGTCCTAAATAGCCGACCCCTTATCCTGAGATTATGGCCCCTAGTTCTAGACTCTTCAGCTAGGGGAAACAGTCAATCAGCATCTGCCCTGTCAAGCCTGCCAAGAATCTTCTATGTTTCAATGAGATCACCTTTCATATTTCTATAGGACAACCCTCTCATCCCAGGAATCAATCTAGTGAACCTTCATAGTCACTGTTGCAATGTAGGAAACGTGGCAGTCAATTTAAACACAGCAAGGTCCCACAAACAGAAATGTGATAATGACAAGATAATCTGTTTGAGTGATGTTGATTGAGGGATAACTGTTGGGGAGGACAGAGGAGAACTCATTTTTACTTATATTTTATCCACACCTTTGTTTTGGCCCTCCCCCTCTTTTTCTCTCTCCCACATGGCAGCTGTGTCTCATTCTGCCAGCGCATTTCACACCTAATCTAGAGCCGTCTTTTGTCTCCACTAGTCCTATCACCATCTCATCTCGTTTTGAATACCTCAATGTCTCTTCTCTTTTGTTCTCTCCCAGCCTGGCCTCTTAATCTATTTCATTCCCTGTGCCTCTTTAGTCTTGATAAAGGGTTTTGACCCGAAACGTTGACTCTATTTTCTCTCCACGGATGTTGCCTGGCCTGCTGAGTTTTTCCAGCATTTTCTGTTGTTATTACAGAGGAGAACTCCCCTGCTCTTCTTTGAATAGTGCGTGGGATCTTTTACTTCCAACCGAGAGGGCAGACAGGGCCAGAGTTTAACATCTCATCAGCACCTCAGACAGTGCAGCACTCCCTCAGTACAGCACTGGAGCGTCATCTTAGGTTATGCGCTCAAATCTCTGGAGTGGGGCTTGAACCCGCAACCTTCTGACTAAGAGGCGAGGGTGCTACCCACTGAGCCACAGCCCAATCCTGGCCTCACTCCACGCAGTTTCCAGGAGTCATTCGCAGCATCCGTGAATGGGAACCCTAGCTGATTTCCCACCTCCCATTCTTTCCTTGGCCATGGGGTACTGAAGCCAATTTTAGCACCATCTTCAGATCAGGCAATTCGGTGCAGACTGGGGGTTGTTAACAGAGGCCCTTCTTAGGCCGTATAGCTCAGTTCCACACTAGTTGCAACCTGTAATATGCAAGGCAACCGCACGGCAACGCAAGAGGCAACGGGCACACAATACATCTTACTTGACAATACCGTAGCCAAGCCCAGCGATAATGACCAGGATCCGAGCGAGGGTGCGTTTCACAGCTGACAGCAGCTCTGCAAAAATCACTGCCCCGTGAACTGCAAGCGAGAGTGTTAAATGAGAATTAGATGTCATTTGTAGCTGGGTGTCTCAATATTAAAGAGACTGCTGTATCACCCCAAATACATTTATGAATACTTTGGAACTTAAAAAGTAAATCAGTATTTTCTGAAAATACAGGAATGAGGATGGCTAAAAACAAAGAGAAATTTTAAGTGATTTTTTTGCTCCTGAAGTAGATGGGGGCTCGTGTTGGGGTCTAGGCCCATGGGGGCTAGCATCCCTCCTGTACCTTGCCCACATTAATCATGTGAGAGGCTTGACATCGAGTGCCAGAAGATTATGACTGTGCAGGGGTCACAGCCAAGCTCAATCCTGTCTTCACCCAACACCCGCGACCTTGCAGGCATCAACCAATCAGTAGTGGGAGCCCTGGCTGATTTATTTCCTCCTCCACCCACTTTAATTTAAACTGTAAAAAATGAACAAGACGGCCTACATTCGCTCATTTCCCCATATACCTGATACACCCTGCTGAGAGATACTTTGGAATTCCGCATAGAAGACCGCTTTCTCCAACATTCCCAGCAGGATGACCCCGCCAATCCAGTACTGAATCCGGAGCAAATCCTTCCAATAACAGGCCAACAGGAGAAGCCAGAAAACACTGTAGAGTACATAGACGATGCACATCACCATGTAAAACTGCAGAAAGAAAGACAGCGAGTGAGGCTGCATGACTCCATATGCCATTGCAAGATGAACTTAAAGGCCAAGGGCAGTTAACAACAGCGGCATCGGCATCAATACTTCACCCCTCTACTGTTATACATTGAAACTATAGCACAGAAACAGGCCGGTCGGTCCAATTGGTCTATGCCAGTGTTAATGCTCCACACAAGCCTCCTCCTACCTTACTTCATCTCACCCCATCAACATAGCCTTCTATTCCTTTCCCTTTCATGTGCTTCCCCTTAAATGCATTTATGTTATTCGCATCAACTACCCCACGGAGGTAGCAAGTGCCACAAGTAAAGAAGTTTTTCCTGAATTCCCTATTGGATCTGTTCGTGACTATCGTATATTTGTGGCTGCTAGTTTTGGTGTGTCAGCCTCCTCCAGTTGGTAGAATGCTTGCATCAGTAAAAAGAGTTAATCAGTCATTTCATTGCTGCTTGTGGGATCTGGTTGGATGGAAAACAGCTGCCTGTATGGCCAGGTAACTTCACATATAGTTACCTTCTTTTGACACAAGGCACTTTTACCAACACAAGCGTGTCAGTCTCTCAGCTGAAAATGCTCTTGCCAGACACAGCTCTGGTGGATGCTTTCAGTTCAACTGGCAAGAACTTCATCAAGCATCGGTTTAGTAGCTCGTACCACACAAAAAAAATAATTAGAGGGAACATTGCGGCTCCGTCCCCGGACCCACAACCTTCTGATTCGGTTCTTAAGTTTTGTGCAGTGGCTTGAAACCTTTTGAGCCAGAGGTGAGTGTGCTGGCAACTGAGCCAAGCTGATAGTCTCAAAATAAGGGGTTGGCCATTTAGGACTGAGATGAGGAGAAATTTCTTCAGAGGGTGGTGAATCTTTGGAATTCGCTACCCCAGAGGGCTGCGGAGGCTCAGTCATTGAGTATATTCAAGACAGAGATCGATAAATTTTTGGATATTAAGGGAATCAAGGGATATGGTGATAGGGCCGGTGAATGGAGTTGAGGCAGAAGATCAGCCATGATCTCATTGAATGGCGGAGCAGGCTCGAAGGGCCAAATGGCCTACTCCTGGGACTAGGGACAGGGTCACTGGCAAGGCTTGGAAGCTAAGCAGAGCCAGGCCTGGTTAGTACCTGGAGGGGTGACCATCAGGGAAGACCAGGTGCAGAAGGTCACGGAAGGAGCCCCGGGAGGGGCGGCTGGTGAGCAGGCCCGGGCATTGGGCTGAAGATTGTCGGACAGGAGGAATGGTGGAAAATGGAATGGCGGCGCGCACAGACGCAGCGGCTTTGCTTCTCCCAGGATGGTGCTATTTACGTTTAATGTTAATGTTATTTGTACTGGACTCATGGGAGCTTGCAAGATCACATTTCGTTGTTCATGTACTTGTGCATTGTACAATGACAATAAAGTTGAATTATTATTATTATTAAATGGCCTACTCCTGCTCCTATTTCTTATGGTCTTATACTTTATTGGCAACTGGTTAGATGCAGAGTGCAGAAGGGAGTTAGTCTGCAAGATGGGAGCTTTGAAAGCTCGTGATGAGTTGCTGTATGTAAAGTTTTCAACCGTAACAAACGCAGTTGCCATTTCTTTAGCATTTGATTGTGAATTAGTAGGACCTCGAAACACAATCTGAACACAGGGTGATCATCACTCTTGCAGCCTGGTTTTGGGGGCGCTCCCTCAAGAATGGTGAAAATTGAAAACCTGGTAAAAAAAATAAGTGTCGGCTTCCACAGCTGAACTTACATTAAAAAAAACCCTGTATGCAATGCGAATCAAAGCCTGCCTGTTCATTCGCAAATGTGTAGCAGGCCAGTTTTGTGAATGTGTTTTTTCATTAAATGCCTAGTTCAGTTTTGAGGAGCGAGGAACGGCACCTCATCTTTCGATTCGGCACTTTACAGCCTTCCGGACTCGACACGGAGTTCAACAATTTCAGACCATAACCTCGGCCTCCATTTTTTCCGACGACAGTTGTTGATGATTTTGTTATTCCCATTTACACCTCTTCTAGACCCATCTTTTGTTTCTTTACTTGTCCAATTACCACCTCCTTTTGCCTCGCACCTTCATCCCTTTTGTCATTTAATCTCTCCTGCCTTCCACCCTATCACAGACCTTCCCCTTTGTTCTTTCCTCCCCTCCCCCCTTTCCCTGCCCCTGCACTTGCTTAAAACCTGTTGTATCTCTTAACTTTTTCCAGTTCTGATTAAACTTCTGATGAAAGATCAGCGACCTGAAACGTTAACACTGTTTCTCTCTCCACAGATGCGGCCTGACCTGCCGAGTGTTTCCAGCATTTTCTGTTTTTATAAGAGGATTCTCCGCCTATTTCAACTAGCCCACAGCTGTAACTAGATGGGAGACACGCTTTAAAAGAATCAGATTGATTAGTAAATCGCTACTCAGACGATCAGTCCGATACTTACGATCATTAGTGGCCATTCTGTGGCAGAAATGTATCCATAGGGTCCCAACATTTCCACTTCTACTACAGAGAGAGAGACAGAGCACAGGATGGCAATCAATACAGAAAGTCGGAAGTGTGCAACAGGCCTAGTTAACATGCACAAGTTACAATGAGGGCGCCTTTCATCAGTTGGAGACTGGCTCCGGGGAGTTTTATGCAAAAATTGTTGCACTAGGCAGCAATCACACGGCGTTGGAGTAACTATGTCAACACATGGGATTTGTAACCGGACGTCACGCCAGGTCACTTGCCCCAATTATGCTACTTTCTTACAACACTTGAGCAGAATAAAAGTTGACATTACAGCCAATGCTTGTTTTTTTTGGGTGCGCGGCCCCTTTAAATTTCTGAGCTCGTGCGGCTTTTCCGTTCAAAAGCCGGTGAGCCGGCAGCGCGGGACCTCCAGACAGCCGCGCAATTGATTACAGCAGCATGGTGTACTCGGTGTACCGGCGCCAGTTATCTCACACAAAGACAGGCCTCCACATGACCAAAGAGCAACTTGAAATGCAGGCCATCGACGGGTTAATCTCATCATTTCAGATTTTGTACTGCTCTCCCATGTCAGTGTTGGATGGGGCAGACACACGGCCGACACTTCAAGCAGGTCAGTGCCTCCGAAAAGGTTAATCGCGACAGGTATTGTCTGCCTTGCTCAACCCCACCCAAATATAGTAACTCACAATGCCTGTCAATACAACCACACACACAGACACGGACTCAAAAAGGAGAAACATAGAAAAATAGGAGCAGGAGTAGGCCATTTGGCCCTTCGAGCCTGCTCCAATATGATCATGGCTGATCCTCTATCTCAATACCATATTCCCGCTCTCTCCCCATACCCCTCGATGCCTTTTGTGTCTAGAAATCTATCTGTCTCCTTCTTAAATATATTCAGTGATTCGGCCTCCACAGCCTTCTGTGGTAGAGAATTCCACAGGTTCACCACCCCAAGTGAAGAAATTTCTCCTCATCTCAGTCCTGATGTCCTACCCCATAAACATAAGAATTAGGAGGAGTAGGCCATACTGCCCCTTGAGGCTGCTCCGCCATGCAATAAGATCATGGCTGATCTTCTACCTCAATTCCACTTTCCTGCCCAATCTCTGTATTCCTCGATTCCCCATGAGTCCAAAAATCTATCTTAGTCTTGAATATACTCAATGACTGAGCATCCACAGCCCTTTGGTGTAGAGAATTCCAGAGATTCACAACCCTCAGTCAAGGAATTCCTCCTCATCTCAGTCTTAAATGGCTGATCCCTTAACCTGAGACTGTGCCCCCTAGTTCTAGACTCTCCAGCCAGGGGAAAACAGCATCTCAGCATCTACCCTGTCAATCCCCCTCAGAATCAAGACCAGTGATCGTGCTCCAATCGGCTTTCTCCAGTTCTCAGCCCTACAAAGCCACAAATTCCAGGGTTTATATGCAGATTCTGCTTCTCGGCTGCAAGAGGCATCACGTTACCACCTGCAGAGGTTGGGGGCCGGTACAGAAATGATATAAAATGATTTCCTCCGACCAGGCCAGGTCTATTGTAGCCCCCTTTGGGCTTGGCTGAAATCAGGGTGTGGTTCATTATTTTACTGCTGTACCGAGAACCTACAATGTAGATTCCAATTTCTGTTTTCAAGGGGGGCAGTCTTTGGCTCCATCTCTTTGACCTCAATGATGAAAAGGTATGGTGCGTCCTCCCAGGTCTGTGCCACCGAGCCCTGCAAAACACGTCAACGGGAAACAACTTAACACACAGGTCGACCGGCAGTCAGTGGGGCAGTCGTTTTTTAAATAAAATTCTAATTTACCTAGTTACAGGAAACTCTTTTATCCGGCACCGACGGGACCGGCGCGGTGCCGGTTTATCAAAAAGTCCGGATTACAGAGAGGTATAGTAAAAGGTACGAGAGCCCCGTACACAGCAACAGATCCAGGCTTCCCTGTTGCTTAACAGGTGCAGGAACCCTGGCCACAAGATCCAGGCGTCCCTGTTGCTTAGCAACAGGTGCAGGAACCCTGGTTACACAGCCACAGATCCAGGAACGGCCACTAATATGAAGTAAAACTTACCTGAACCTACTCCTGAATTTTGCCGGTTAACAGAGGTTTCCGGTTATTTAGGTGCCGGTAAATCGAGAGTTTCCTGTAGTATGTTCAGTAAGTCAATCAACATTGACAACAAAGGGATCCTGGGCTTTTTAAATAGGGGCAGTGAAGGTAAAAGCCGGGAAGTTATGCTAAGCCTATATAAAACACTAGTTCTGCCCCAGCTGGAGTATTGTGTCCAATTCTGGGCACCACACTTTAGGAAGGCTTTGGAGAAGAGATTTATTAGAATTGTTCAAGGGATGAGGGATTACAGTTACTTGGATAGACTGGCGATTGGCAAAAGAACCAGAGGAGACCACGAGGAAAACATTTTTTTTACGCAACGAGTGCTTAGGATCTGGAATGCACTGCCTGAAAGGGTGGAGGATACAGATTCAATAGTAGCCTGCAAAAGGGAATTGGATAAATGCAGGGATATGGGGAAAGAGCGGGGGAGTGGGACTGACTGGATTACTCTTCGAAAGAGCCGGTGCAGACTCGATGGGCCGAATGGCCTCCTTCTGTGCTGTACTTTTCTAGGATTCTATGAAAATCGTGGAATCCTCTTCACTCAAGGCAAAAGTCAAAATGAGTCACTGTTGCCATGAGCCAGAACAGCACGTTACAGAATAATAGTATTAAGACAATAAATTGGTCCTGTTTTTTTTGGGGAGGGGGGGCGAGCATACTTCCATCAAATCTGTAGATGCGAGTACGTGGTAACAATGCAATTTATGCCCTCCATGTTAAAATTAGAACTCTTTTTTAGGGTCCCATTCTGGGTGGGAATGAGTGCATGCCCAAGTCTCTAACATCAAGTGAGATGGCAGAAGGTGATGCGCAAGAGCAGCCGAGGCGACCCATTCAACATCCCCTCCAAACAGAAGAATTGCCTTTCCTTCATTCACTCCAGAGATATCACAGCAGGACTGGGAACTGTCCACCTCATGATCTGCGGACACATATCTACCTGTTCAGTGTCGTGGCACAGCATGGTACAAACTGCACTTTATATTAAAAGTGTTTTTTTGTGTATTTGGTGCTCATCGAGTTGAGATATATTGGTGATTTCAGGCATCAACACTGATTACTCCCCAGCCAGGTATAGCACTTTATATACACATTAAAGCTCCATCTCCTGTCTCAATCACATGCCTCAGCTCTAACATTAGAAGAATATTTCAGGTTGCCAGCATCCGCAGTATTTTGCTATTTGTATCAGGAGAATTTACCCTCTTCCACTAGAATGGTTATGTTCTAGTTCCCACGCCAGCCTCAGAGTGAGATTGCTATATTGAGTGCAACCTTGTGCCTTGGAATCGTAGCCACTGAAAAGTGGACTGGAGACTATGTAATAACCATATAGCTACTAGAGGAGGTGTCCATTCCACCAGTCTGGGCTGGATTGCTAAAGGTGACACAGCACGTTGATGTCATGTACTAGAAGCTGGCTCGTGGCATAGCTGCGGCTGTGCGCCGCAGAAGGGTTCGACGTAATATACAACCCGGACTCGGCTGCGATGCCCCTGTAGGCAAATTGCCTGCTGACAAGTCAGGCTTAAAAGAACTGGGGTGAAGTACTGGCTGGTGACCCGCACCCACGGAGGCATACCCCAGCAGGGAGCCTGTAAGGAAGCGGTTAATTCTTAACGTTTAGCATTCACCCGTTAAGCAAGTTTCTGTTAGAAGGACAGGTTAAATTGAAAGGAATTCCAGTCAGAGAGCTTCAGCTGATAACTAGTTGCTGCACAGACACAGAACAGGCAGGGACAGTCTTTGCTGAGAAGCATTCAGCAGAGGCAACAAACTGTCTCGAGCTTTGAAAAGGCACCTGTCATAGATCTGGAAAATGAGGGAGTGTGAATCAAGTGATTCTTGTTAAAAACTGAAGTCCAGCTAATTGAAACATGCGGATTCCCACGTAGCCAGAGTGAAAGAAAGTGCTACAAAGAAGGGTGTTGCAATAGAGACTGCAGAATTCGACAAGGCTTGCACAGCAGATCCCTCCAGCTCGAAATCTGTGACGCGGTGAAATCTCCGCTACCTTCTACCGTAATTGTGACCCTAAGTGTATGTGTAATTATTACAGGAAACTTTGTGCTATCCGGCACCGACGGGACCGAGCTGCTGCCGTTGCCTCAAAACTGCCGGACACTCCAGAGTTAATGTTGAAAGATACGGAGATTATCTGACAACAAACACTGTTGCTTAGCAACAGCTTCTAAACACTCGGGTGTGGCTGCAAGCGTCTGTAGCTGAAGTTGTTGCTATAGCTACAGACCTTGCAGTGCTTGACTGTTCAAAAAAAGCAAAGAAAAGAAACGAAAAGAATAAAAAACGGCTCCTGATTTTTGCCGGTGGCTCCAGCTTGCCGGATGGTTCGCCTCCGGATAACTCAAAGTTTCCTGTATTAGTAATAGTTATCATTGGAGATGTGTAATTGTTAGTAATAATAATCATTGTAATTGTGTAGGTTAGTAATAATCATTGCAATTGTTAGTAATAATATCACTGTAGGTTTAATTGCTATGAAAACCAATAAATGCTGTTGAGCCCTATTATCTTGCGGAATTACATAAATTTGGAAGAACATCCGTTCTGGTCTACCAGAAAAACATGTAATTTATTTCCCTACTTTATAATTTGTTTTTGAATTTTTTCCCATCTTTATTGTACCACTTATGAATTCGAAAATATGCGCACATGCACAGGCACACAGGTCTTGAGGTTTTTCACAGGCTAATCATTATCTCATGGCTTTTATATTCTACACTTGGAGATAAAATTTAGAATTCCATCAACTTTTTTTTTTTTTTACAGCTTTATCAACTTGAGATGCTGCCTTGAATGTCCTGTGAACCTGTATCCTCAAATCTCTGTTCTTTCACAATACTGAGCCTACTTCCATTCAGAGTATAATTACTGCTGTTACTTTTACCAAAATGCATTCATCTTACACTGGCATTAAACTCCATCTGCCACTATCTTCAGTTGGTGGGTGGGATAAACCTTGAAATAATGCTCCTTGACTAGCCTGCCAAATAATATGCAGTGAACACTGGTACTTGGCTTCTCTTCCAGTTGTGTCCAACATCTTGCAGTTTAACACACATGCATCAAAGGTTGAACTGGTTGCATCTATATCATCAAATTTATTAAAGTTAGTTTCAGCCAATGAAAACTTTTTTTCACATGTTCTTGTCTCCAAAGTGGAAAGAAGCTACAAGATAAGAAAGTTTTTTTGGGATAGTGTAAACTTAGGAAAGAAGAAACTTGGTTTATCTGGTGCCTTCTATTACATTTAATGTCCCAAAGTGCTTCACATACAATGAATTACTTTGAAGTGCAATCACGATTATGTAGGTGAATGACAGCCACAGCTTAAGTGTAAGAGTAAAGTTTAAAACATAAAACATAAATATGACTAATAAAGTTATTCCTGATGTTTTGAGAAGTTACACTAAAATAGTGTTTTCAGTACCAAACTTGCTGGCTCAGACAAAAATGTCCCAGTCTAAAGGTAAATGTTAGTTTTTGGGGGGAAATTTATTGCCAGCCATGGCTCAGTTGGTAGCACTCTCCTCTTGAGTCAGAGGTTGTGGGTTCAAGTCCCACTCCAGAGACTTGAGCACAAAAAATCTAGGCTGGCGCTCCAGTGCAGTGCTGAGGGAGCGCTGCACTGTTGGAGGTGCTGGCTTTCGGATGAGACGTTAAACCGAGGCCCCTTTCGGGTGGACATAAAAAATCCCATAGTACTATTTCAAAGAGGAGCCAGGGGAGTTATCCCTGGTGTCCTGGCCAATGTTTAAAAAAGGGCAGCACGGTGGCATAGTGGTTAGCACTGTTGCCTCACAGCGCCAGGGACCCGGGTTCAAATCCGGCCTCGGGTGACTGTCTGTGTGGAGTTTGCACATTCTCCCCGTGTTTGCGTGGGTTTCCTCCGGGTGCTCCGGTTTCCTCCCACAGTCCAAAGATGTGCGGGTTAGGTTGATTGGCCATGATAAATTGACCCTTAGTGTTAGGGGGATTAAATACGTGGGGTTACGGGGATCGGGTGGGATATGTGTCGGTGCAGGCTCGATGGGCCGAAATGGCCTCCATCTGCATTGTGGGGTTTCTGTGATTCTGTGAACTCAACATCTTGAGAACAGAAAGGAAGAAAAACTGGCAAAAAGTAACATTTAAAAAGTGTCAAAATTTAACTGAATCCCAATCGTTTACCCTCCCGTAAGGCCAGAGGTATACAAGGTGAGGGGATAATTAAAGAAAAGTAGATCAATATTTGCAGCAAAAGGTATAGGCTATGGGGAGAGTGTGGAGCACTGGGACTAGTTTTAGATTGCTCCAGCACAGGCACCATCGGCCTCCTTCCGTGTTGCAAACGTTTACTGCTCGATCACAGCTAACAAGTTAGTCACCTTGTCTGGGCTGTCAGGCACAGAACCTAGCAGGCACGATGCATTTATGAGCCGTTCTGGGCATCACACCTTAGGAAGGATATACTGGCCTTGGAGGGAGTGCAGCGTAGGTTTACCAGAATGATACCTGGACTTTAAGGGTTAAGTTACGAGGAGAGGTTACACAAACTAGGGTTGTAATCCCTAGAATTTAGAAGGTTAAGGGGTGATCTGATCGAAGTTTTCAGGATATTAAGGGGGGTAGATAGAGAGGAACTATTTCCGCTGGTTGGGGAGTCTAGGACTAGGGGGCAAAGTCTAAAAATTAGAGCCAGACCTTTCAGGAGTGAAATTAGGAAACACTTCTACACAATGGGTGGTAGAAGTTTGGAACTCTCTTCCGCAAACGGCAATTGATGCGAGATCAATTGTTGGTTTTAAATCTGAGATTGATAGCTTTTTGTTGACCAAAGGTATTAAGGGATATGGGCCAAAGGCAGGTATATGGAGTTAGGTCGCAGATCAGCCATGATCTCATTGAATGGCGGAACAGGCTCAAGGGGCTAAATGGCCGCCTCCTGTTCCTATTTAAGGGGAAGCTAGATAAACACGAGGGAGAAAGCAAGAGAGGTAGGGTTAGCTGAAGGTGGGGTGGAATGAGGCTCGTGTGGAGCAAAGGCATGGAACAGTTGAGCCGATTGGCCTATTTCTGTGCTATACTTTCTATATAAATCGATGTACATATATATCGCACTGACCCTAGCGAAGGAAGGGGAGAAGAGAGTGAAAAAGGTTGGGTGGGAAAAATAGGCATGTCACCTCAAGTCATGAGGGAGGGCAACCTGAAATGGCTAAAGAAAAGGGAGGAAGTGGAAAACAAACTTACCGGGTGCTTGCCTACTTCTGTGGCGTTATTCTTCTTTTCCTGTTCATTCTTTGGTTGCTTGTCATCTTTCTGGAAGAAAATACAAAGCTCGTTGCTTTTTGGAAACTCTGTGCCTTCCATTTCGAAGAGGGATTTTCAGTGCAACTCACAGGCCTCTCCTCCCAACCCTTATGGACTCTAATGGAAAAATGGCAGTGGTAGACATGTCAAGTCTTGGGCCACTCATTATAAAGATATGGGAGGAAAAATTCAGTTGTTTGCGCCTCCCATTAGCGCCTTAAGAGGGCGCTAATGGGGTGCAAAGCAACTGGCGCCCGGGCGCGGCGATGTTTGCGCCGCTCATGAAATTAACTAGACATTTTGCAGCAGCGCTAAACACTACCGCCACGATCTCCTGCGCCGGCAGATCGTGACGACAGTCGAGTGTGCAACGCCCCAGATATTGAGTGGCGTCCCCTGCCTTACCGCCTGCTGCTAGCAACGACAGGTTGAGGGGAGCGTTATGCTGTCAGAAAGGGACTAGGGGAGTGCTATTTAAAGGCGACCGCTTCCTGCCTTTTTTTGTCGGTGACATTTTTGCACCACGCATTCTGAGAGAGAGAGAGAGAGACTTCTGGAGAGATTCAACGCTGTGTGAAGGAGTTTTGAGTACTGAGCAGCACTTTGCAGGTTTATTTTGATTTGCCCTTCCTTGCTTCGCCAGCGCTCTGAGGTAGCGCCTCGCTCCTCGGCCTTTGTGCCTTAAGACAGGTGTGAAGCGCCTGATTCAGCGCTCCAATCACCTCCAGGGGCGATAAAAGCCAAGTTTGCTGTCGGAGGCGATAATTAGTGCCAGGCGCTAAACTTTGCGCCCAGCCGATAATGGCGTCCCAAACGGGGCGATACTGAATTTCCCCCCCCATGGTCTTACATTTTCACAGGAGGACCCACTCGGTGGTGTCGTGGTTATGGCAGTGGACCAGCAACTCAGAGACAAGTTCAAAATTAATTTACTAATTTGATAAATTGCAGGTTTTGCATCAAAATAGATACATTGTGTTCCTTTTCCATTTTGGACTGGGAAACAGAGGATGGTGGAGGAAAAAACCCCACAAAAGCTACTGCTCGACTCTTGCCCCAGGATGGGAACCAGCCCGGTCTGGCCCACATGCGAGTCTAGTCCCACACTACGTGGTTTAATGCCGCTAAAGTGGCCCAACAAGCCATTCAGTTATTCAGGGCAATAAATGAGGCCTTGCCAATGTCGCACATCCCAGGAACAAATTCAAATGAAACATAGAGAAATAGGAGCAGGAGTCGGCCATTCGGCCCTTCGAGCCTGCTCCGCCATTCAATATGATCATGGCTGATCCTCTATCTCAATACCATATTCCTGCTCTCTCCCCATACCCCTTGATGCCTTTTGTGTCTAGAAATCTAGCTATCTCCTTCTTAAATATATTCAGTGACGTGGTCGCCACAGCCTTCTGTGGTAGAGAATTCCACAGGTTCACCACCCTCTGAGTGAAGAAATTTCTCCTCATCTCAGTCCTAAATGTCCTACCCCGTATCCGGAGACTGTGACCCCTTGTTCTAGACCCCCCCCAGCCAGGGGAAACATCCTCCTTGCATCCAGTCTGTCTAGCCCTGTCAGAATTTTATACATTTCAATGAGATCCCTTCTCATTCTTCTAAACGCTAGTGAATACAGGCCTAGTCGACCCAACCTCTCCTCATACGACAGTCCTGCCATCCCAGGAATCAGTCTGGTGAACCTTCGCTGCACTCCTTCTATGGCAAGTATATCCTTTCTTAGGTAAGGAGACCAAAACTGCACACAGTACTCCAGGTGTGGTCTCACCAAGGCCCTGTATAACTGCAGTAAGACATCCTTGCTCCTGTACACTAACACTTACTACTTGTTTGCCTTCTTGCGTTTGAGTTGCTGCAACTTTATCCTTTGGCTGATCCAATTCTTCCTGGGGGGAAAAAAAATGGATGCATCAATTTAAATTTTTTTTTTTTTTAATATAAAAAGAGTATTGAGAAACCCAAGTGAAGGCCAAAGGCCTATAGTACAGGACACCAAAGGGGAAGAGTGTAGGAGAGAAAATGAACTACATTGAGCAGAAATTAGGTGATGGAAGATTGGATTTTAAAAAGCCTGAAGACTGCAGGGAGGAGGAAAGCCTGGGGGAGGACCCAATAGTTCTCAGGACCCGAGTAGGAGACACTGAAGAGTCTCAATTCCAACATATACAGCACAGAAACAGGCCATTGGGCACAACCAGTCCATGCCGGCGTTTATACTCAAGGCTCCTCCCATCCTTCATCTAAGCCTATCAGCATAACCCTCTATACCGATAGCAAAATACTGCAGATGCTGGAAATCCGAAATAACAAAATGCTGGAAAAACTCAGCAGGCCAGGCAACATCCGTGGAGAGAAATTAGAGTCGACGTTTCGGGTCGAAACCCTTTTTCAAACTGGAAAGGAAATGAAATAGATCGAAGGCAGGGCTGCGAGAGAACAAAAGAAGTAAAGAGACATTAAGAGGTATTCAAAACCAGGCGAGATGGTGATAGGACAGTGGAGACAAAAGACAGCTCAGATTAGGTGTGAAGTGTACTGGCAGGATGGGAGACAGCTGCCGTGTGGGAGAGAGAAAAAAAAGGGGGGGGGGGGGAAACCCAAAACAAAGGGATGGAAAAAAAATAAGTAAAAATGTAATAGGGGCCAAGGTTATGATCTGAAATTGTTGAACTCGATATTGAGTCCTCTATACCCTTCACCCTCATATGCTTATCTAGCCTCCCCTTAAATGCATCGATACTATTCGCTTCAACCACTCCCTGTGGTAGCGAGTTCCACATTCTCACCACTCTCTGGGTAAAGAAGTTTCTTCTGAATTCCCTATTTGATTTCATGGCGACTATCTTATAATGATGGCCTCTAGTTTTGCTCTTCCCCACAAGTGGAAATGCACTCTCTGCATCCACTCTATCAAAACCTTCCATAAAGACCTCGATTAGGTCACCCCCCTCAGCCTTCTCCTTTCAAGAGAAAAGAGCCCCAGCCTGTTCATCCTTTCCTTATAGGTATAACCTCAGAGTTCTGGTATCATCCTTGTAAATCTTCTCTGCATCCTCTCCAGTGCCTCTATATCCTTTTTATAATATGGCGACCAGAACTGTACGCAGTACTCCAAGTGTGGTCTAACCGAGGTTCGATTCAAGTTTAGCATAACTTCACTACTTTTCAATTCTATCCCTCTAGAAATAAACCCCAGTGAAGATGTGGGAGGGGGAGGAAGAGGGTGTTGGGCAGTGTCTTAGTAGTGCAGAGGATACAAGAGAGGAAAGATCAGAGAAACAATGAATATAGTCAGACCAATAGCAGAAAGATAAGAAAGGGAATGAAGGACAGAGAGGAACAGGCAGGAAGTCTGAGCCTTTTGTATCAGAACACCATCCCATTTTGTCAATTCCTCTGTGCCTAATCAGAGAGCAACTCCTCTCTGGCGGTTAGTCTCCCAACACTGAAACCAAGCATGGTACAATCCTCACGGCCCCGTTCGTTACTCTTCCCATTTAAATGTGTTTTTACCTATTTAGCGGGAATAATGTTTTCTAGTGAGTTAGAGAACCTACTGTAGACCCAAGTCCTGACGGTCAAACAACAATTTGCATTTATATGGTGCCTTTTAACGGAGTAAAACATCTGCACCAAAAAATACAGCACCACAAAATCAGTTCAAAATTGGCCAAATTTGAACCTATTTAAATATTTGCCATTGACGTTTGGACACCTCCCCCCCCCTCACTTCCCAAAACACAAGATAACCAGCGCTACATTGTCACGTCTCATCCATAGAGTGTAGAAAAGGCTATGGCATTGCACTAAGCATGTGTCCTAACTACAGTGCAAGATTCCCTTTCCTAAGCGACAGCTAAACACTCATTTCTTCACTTAACATTACCACAGAAGACACCAAGGGTGCATTTACACTAGTGTCAGCACGAAACAGTTTTTGCTTTGCAGTGACACCGCAGTCATCAAATTCAATGGCAGTCTCCTCACTAAACATGTGCTCCGCCCCTGCGTTTTACACGGCACAACACTGCTTTTACAAGAATACACCCGCTACAGCACGTCGGCCGGCAGCTCCTCGGCGGGAAGCTCGCAGTCCGACTGGGAGGAGGGAGAGCGGGGCATGGTGGCCAGAGGCCGGACCGTGAGCGGGAGCAGGCCACCACATCGTGGAGCCGGCAACAGTGAGGAGGAGGCCGCGGTGACGGAGCGGCTGAGGGACATCGCGTTCCCACTGCCATTGGATGCCACTGAATTGACTTTTCTGAACATGGCGTTGGAGAATAACGACGTGTCTCTGAGCTTCCACAGCTTATTGTGGGAGTGATCAGGGAGTAAGCATTCCATTGTACTAGTTACATATGGCAAATAAAAAAATTGAAATTGATATTAACCTTCACCCCATCTTGCTCACCCAAGTCTTACCTTTTTGCTGTCTGTATCTCTTTTCGACACTGGTTTGGGTTTGGGCTCAGGTTTAGGTTTAATGTCCTGTAAAGATTTGTTTAAAGCAACATTTAGCGGGAGGTCTCAAGTCACAAGCCACACGGTACAACATCAACTGCAAACTAGTTGAGGCAGGGGGAAGCTGAGCTACATAAACCAGGAAGGCCCTCGGGTCGATCCCTGATGTCAGCCGGGACAGCAACAGGGGCTCGGCAATTAGCCTCACCACATCTGCGTTAGGCTAAAATAATGTTCGGCCATTGAAAACGCGGAGTCTAGACTGCGACGTCGGTTGTGTCCAAGTAACGCAGTGCAGACCTTGCCTGGTCCATGTGGCTAGGCCATCTCACTGGCTTCACTACAGACTTCACAAAAACCAGTTACAATATTGTTAGATGTTATTAGAGGTTAAGCACTGTAACTACAGTAACATGATGTCAATCATGGAATTGAGAGGGGGGTTAATTGCTGACAAACTATTTCTTACCGGAGTCACTTTTTCAAATGGCTTTGGTTGGTCGAAGAATTTTAATTGCAGCTGAAAAAGAATTCAGATAGGAAGTAGGTACTCAAGAATTGTCAAGAACAACTTGCATTTATATAGCGCCTTTAATGTCGTAAAACATCCCAAGGCACTTCACAAGAGATTTATCAAACAGAGGGTTCACAACACAGGGGTACACGAGTTTAGTTTAAAAAAAAACCATTTGTATAGGAAACATCAATCTCTACTTTATCCGTATATAATACTATACTTTGGTCTCCATAGTTAAGGAAGGATATACTTGCATTGGAGGCAGTGCAGAGAAGGTTCAGTCGGTTGATTCCTGGGATGAAGGGGTTGACGTATGATGAAAGGTTGGGCCTATACTCATTGGAGTTTAGAAGAATGAGAGGTGATCTTATTGAAACATATTAAGATTCTGAGGGGGATTGACAGGGTGGATGCTGAGAGGATGTTTCCCCTAGTGGGGGTATCTAGAACTAGGGGGTATAGTTTCAGAATAAGGGGTCGCCCATTTAAGACGGAGATGAGGAGGAATTTCTTCTCTCAGAGGGTCGTGAATCTTTGGAATTCTCTATCCCAGAGAGCTGAGGAGGCGGAGCCATTGAAGATATTCAAGGCGGAGATTGACAGACATTTAAACTACAGGGGAGTGTGGGGAGAGCACGGGAAAGTGCTGTTGAGGCCAAGATTGGATCAGCCATGATCTTATTGAATGGCGGAGCAGGCTCGAGGGGCCGACTCCTGCTCCTGCTTCTTATGTTCTTATACTATGGGCAGTGCTCCTCTGAACCAGAGTCCTTTGCTACTTCGAAGCCATCCTATAATGCTCTTCCTCCCCTCAGCACCCTCGCTATGTGGAAAACAAGAAAGACTTGCCCTTACATTAACTCATCCTTTCCCGGGTTCCCAGCTGTCAAACTGCCTCCTATAATTTTCAGGCTTCTACAATCCAAACGTGCGGTCAGCTAACCAAGTTAATCTCGTTGGCTCTACTCCAGAGATGCCAACTTGTCAGACGTAATACGGAGACTCCGAGTTTCTCCATTAACTCTGGCTGTTGGAATTTGGTCCGAAACTTGTGAGCAGATTCACACAGCCAGAGTTGAAACACTTAAATGCGTTGAACGTTTTTCTCAAACATGCCGGATTTATCCCACACTAGTTTTGTATTTAATCTGCAGCACTGCCGAAATCATTTTCTCTCATCCACATTGACTACTAGCTCTTGACATCCAAGAAGCTCAGGTTAATGTCTTACCTGAAGTGCGGCGTATCTCACAATGTCAATATAGCGCGGGACATATTCACTAGAGTTTAGAAGAATGAGAGGGGATCTCATTGAAACTTATAAAATTCTAACAGGACTAGACAGACTAGATGCAGGAAGGGTGTTCCCGATGGCGGGGAGTCCAGAACCAGGGGTCAGAGTCTAAGGATAAGGGGTAAGCCATTTAGGACTGAGATGAGGAGGAATTTCTTCACCCAGAGAGTGGTGAACCTGTGGAATTCTCTACCACAGAAGGCAGTTGAGGCCAATTCATTAAATATATTCAAGAAGGAGTTAGATTTATTTCTTGAGGCTAAAGGGATATGGGGAGAAAGCAGGGACAGGGTACTGAATTTGGATGATCAGCCATGATCTCATTGAATGGTGGAGCAGGCTCGAGGGGCCGAATGGCCTACTCCTGCTCCTATCTTCTAGGTTTCTATGACTCGAACCTACCAGCTCTGATCCAGAGACTGGAGTACGACAAACCAAGCAAAAGTGACCCCACCGCCTAGAAAGCACCGCACTGGACAAATGCTGACCACATTCACATGACATTCCTCTGTCCATTATTTTACCATATGGGGGGTGGGGGGGCAGCAAATAAATTTTAAACAGGTTAAAGGCTCAGTAAAAGTAGCGGATGAGGAGGGCGGGAAACTGAATGAGTTCATCTTACACTAAACACCGCCAACAATAATTCCTAGGCTCGGATTGTAAAACCTGGTCCAGATTTCGAATGCGAAGCTGCCTACCTGCTCATTAAAGCCGTTTTTTTGACACGCAATGGGGCTGTATCGATGCAGTATGTAATGCCCACTTCCATCTTTTTGCTCCTCTGTGTCAGAGCCAAAGTATTTTGCCGCCGTCTTGTTCTACAGGAGGGAACACACGAATTATTACAGCAAAGAAATACACTGGGATTCTCTCGCGCACACACACACACAATTTCCTCCCTTTTCCAGCTCTCGCGACATCGCTGACTCTTGCTGGGGTACAGTACCACTGGCAGCCTTCCGGTACCGTGTCCATGTAGCCATTCCGTGCGAGGTCTGGCCAGCTATTCATTTAAAAAAAAAAAAAAAAGAACAAAGCTGGAAAAATATTAAATATTGGGCCAGATATTCGGGTCGGGAGCTTCCCGCGGGTGCAAGCCTCCGACCTGCACTTAACTTGCGCGCCGGCCGTTGAGCTGTGGGCCCCCGTGGGATTCCGATCCTGGGCCTCCTCCAACTGCCGGCGCGCAGTGCTTGCGTATCCCAGGGGCGCAGTTAGTTCGAAGCGTCCCCTGGGATCACGTGGGCCATGGAGAGCCAATCGTAGCAGGGAATGCTTCATTCATAAGTTTGGCAGGAAGATCTGTCAAATCTATGAATAGAGATCGGCCCCAAAACATCACAAAATCTTCAAATAAATTTTTTAAAAACATCACATTTTTAAAATAACAATTACATAAAATAACTATTTTAAACAATAATTTAAATTTTTGAAAAAATTAATTACAGTTTTTAAACGGGGCTAAAAATAAACTTACCTTTCTTTAAAGTATTTAAAAATAACAAACCTGTGGAAAATATGTTTTAATTTTTACTTAATTCACCACTTATCTTGTTAAAAGCAGGCCTTGCGACTGCTTTTTAAACGCGTAGTTGCTGGAGACTTACCCTCCCGGAGAAACCTGTAAAAAAAAACGCAAGTTCCAGGCGTATGCGCTGCCTCTCCGGCGCACGCGTTCGACCTGCGAACCCCTTCCTTCAAGGGAACGGAAGTTCCGGTTTCCAGCGCATGCGCAGTGCATGCACGAAACCGGCACTTTCGTTGGCCCTACGCGCGAGTACCCAGCGCGTACTCACCCGTGGGGACCCGAAGTTCTGGCCCAATATTGCCCTGCTGTTCCCTGAACTACGCAGCTTAGAAATACTGCAATATGGATTTTCTACCACAAAGTGGCGCTGCACAGCACTTGGAGGATAAAATGATAGAATTATAGACTCGCGAATATGGGCTGGAAGCTGGTACTCAGATAAATACAGTGCCCACCACTTATAGCAGGCGGATTCATGCGAGCGTCATTTGCCCGATAAAATGCGGCAGTGTTAATAAATTTTTTTTAATCATTTTAATCCGTTAGTTGCCCTCGAGTGACTGCTGGGCAGAATTAGAATTTTAGTTTTCTGTAATTTCACTTCTTTCCTTGTGAAAATCTTCATCAGTGGCTTTGCCCATCATTAGTTTAAATGATATCATGTCAATGGGATGAAAATAAAAGTGTTACAGGAAAGCAGATTATTATCTGAACGGCAATAGATTGGGAGAAAGGGAAGTGCAACGAGACTTGGGTGTCATTGTGCACCAGTCGCTGAAGGTAAGCATGCAGGTGCAGCAGGCGGTTAAGAAGGCAAATGGTATGTCTTGCTGCAGTTGTACAGGGCCTTGGTGAGACCACACCTTGAGTATTGTGTGCAGTTTTGGTCGCCTTATCTGAGGAAGGACGTTCTTGCCATGGAGGGAGTGCAGCGAAGATTCACCAGACTGATACCTGGGATGGCAGGAATGAGGTATGAGGATTGGGTCGATTGGGCTTATACTCACTGGAGTTTAGAAGAATGAGAGGGGATCTCATTGAAACTTATAAAATTCTAACAGGACTAGACAGACTAGATGCAGGAAGGATGTTCCTGATGGCAGGGGAGTTCAGAACCAGGGATCACAGTCTAAGGATAAGGGGTCAGCCATTTAGGACAGAGATGAGGAGGAATTTCTTCACCCAGAGAGTGGTGAACCTGTGGAATTCTCTATCACAGAAGGCAGTAGAGGCCAATTCATTAAATATATTCAAGAAGGAGTTGGATATATTTCAAGGCTAAAGGGATCAAGGGATATGGGGAGAAAGCAGGGGCAGGGTACTGAGTTTGGATGATCAGCCATGATCACATTGAATGGCGGAGCAGGCTCGAGGGGCCGAATGGCCTACTCCTGCTCCTATCTTCTATGTTTCTATGTTAGTTGCCCTCGAGTGGCTGCTGGGCAGAATTAGTTTTCTGTAATTTCACTTTTTTCCTTGGGAAAATCTTCATCAGTGGCTTTGCCCATCATTAGTTTAAATCATATCAGCCGTAATGTCAATGGGATGAAAATAAAAAAGTTACTTTCGCAAAAGAATATTTTTTTGCCTCTAAAGACTGCCAGAGTGGACAGTAACTTGCATTTATATAGCGCCTTTTACAACCTCAGGACGTCCCAGATAATTTTTTTTTTTTTTTTTTTTTTAAAAAGGTGATTTTGGTTGAGGGATAAATATTGGCTCGGACCAATGTTTGCATTCATTTCTTTTTGGGTGCGCAGCCCCTTTAAGGGGCTGTTCGGCCCATTCAAAATACAGGAAACTCTTTTTTATCCGGCATCGACGGGACCGGCGTGGTGCCGGTTTATCAAAAAGTCCGGATTACAGAGGTATAGTTTAAAAGGTACGAGAGCGCCGTACACAGCAACAAATCCAGGCTTTCCTGTTGCTTAGCAACGTGTGCAGGAACTCCGGCCACAGACCAAGCGTCCCTGTTGCTTAGCAACAAGTGCACGAACCCCGGTTACACAGCCACAGATCCAGGAACGGCCACTAATTTGAAGTAAAACTTACCTGAACCTACTCCTGAATTTTGCTGGTTAACAGAGATTTCCGGTTGTTTAGGTGTCGGTAAATCGAGAGTTTCCTGTACCACGCATGAGCGGTTTTTCACATTGAAAAGCTGGTGAGCTGGCTGCACGGGAGGTCCAGAGAGCTGCGCGGCCATAGAACCCCCCCTACCCCTGCCCCCTCTGCTCTTTTCATTGGCTGTAAAGCGCTTTGGGACGTCTCGAGGTCGCGAAAGGCGTCGAGTCTTTTTTTTCTTCAAAATAGTGCTGCGGGATCCATTACGTCTGACTGAGGGGGCTTCGGTTTAATGCAGTCTGAAAGACGGCACCTCCGACAAGTAGGCACAGGTCCATACTAGTAAAAGGCAAATTTCGGCCTGACATCGGAGTTCTTCATGCAATGGAGTTATATATAGAGTGGTGGAGGTGAAAGCCCTGGAACCATTCAAGAAACAATTAGCTGCTGCAATGGGGAGACCTTTAGGGTCTTTGTGGATGGGTAAATTAGGGAGGGAAGAATGGGCCTCCTCATCCGTAACTGCCTTGCATAAGTTGTATGCAAATAACAGAGCAAGTTCGCTTCCCACTTCAAAACCACAAATGCTGGAGCGGCACAATAGGTCAAGCATTGTATGAAAAACAATACAACACAAGCCCTGCCGTGTTTTCACTATTCCCTCTGACCCCAAACGATCAGTCCTCAGCACAGGCCTGAGCTTCATCCGCTTACGGCCCCATCTCAATGAACTGAGAGCTCGGCATGACGCCGAGCTCTTTTTTCCGTCGCCTTCGTCTCCATACCCACTTCTTTGGCCAGGAGTCTTCCCCACCGCCCCGCGGACCCTTTCTCCCGTTTTCAGAACTCTCATTCTACCTGGACCCCTCCCTCTGGCCTCTTGCCCTCTCTAGGTCTTTTCATTGTTAACTGCCGGCGTGACATCGGCCATCTCCAGTTCTCTGCGCCCCTCACTCGCCCCAACCTACCTCCCTCTGAGCTTGCAGCACTCAGTTCTCTCCCATCCAACCCTAACATTGTCATTAAACCTGTTGTTGTTTGGAGAGCCGACCTCTACCGTGCGGAGGTTGAACGCCAACTCTCCGACACCTCCTCCTACACTCCCCCTGGACCATGACCCCACTATCAAGCCATTGTTTCCAACACTGTCTCTGACCACATCTCCTCTGGAGATCTTCCCTCCATGGCTGTCAACCTCATAGTCCCCCAACCCCACACAGCCCGCTTCTAACTCCTTCCCAAGATCCACAAACAGGACTGCCCTGGAAGACCCATCGTTTCAGCCTGTTCTTGCCCCACGGAGCTGATTTCTTCCTATCTCGACTCTATTTTTCTCCCCTTGTCCAGTCTCTTACCACCTATATTTGTGCCTCTTCCGACACCCTCCGCCACTATAACAGTTTCCAGTTTCCTGGCCCCAACCGTCTCCTTTTCACTAAGGACATCCAATCCCTCTACACTTCCATCCCCCACCAGGATTGCCTAAGGGCGCTCCACTTCTTCCTTGAACAGAAGCCCAACCAGTCCCCATCCACCACCACCCTCCTCCGCCTGGCTGAACTTGTTCACACATTGAACAACTTCTCCTTTGACTCCACTCACTTCCTCCAAATTAAAGGTGTTGCTATGGGAACCCGCATGGGCCCTAGCTATGAGTGCCTTTACATGGAATATGTGGAACACTTTGTTCCAGTTCTACTCAGGTGCCCTCCCTCACCTCTTTTTCCGGTACATTGATGACTGTATCGGTGCAGATTCCTGCTCTCGCCCTGAACTGGAAAATTTCATTCACTTTGCTTCCAATTTCCACCCTTCCCTCACCTTCACATGGTCCATCTCCGACTCTTCCCTTCCTCGACTTCTCTACCTCCATTTCTGGGTTTAGGCTATCGACAAACATCCACTATAAGCCCACTGACTCCCACGGCTACCTGAACTACACTTCCTCCCACCCAGCTTCCTGTAAGGACTCTATTCCATTCCCCCAGTTTCTCAGTCTCCGCCGCATCTGTTCTGACGATGCCACCTTCCATACCAGTGCTTCCGATATGTCTTCCTTTTTCCTCAACCGAGGATTCCCCTTGACCGTGTCTGACACGGCCCTTGACCGTGTCCGTTCCATTTCCCACACTTCTGCTCTCCCCCCTTCCCCTCCCTCCCAGAACCGCAATAGGGTTCCCCTTGTCCTCACCTTTCACCCCACCAGCCTCCACATTTAACGGATCATCCACCGCCATTTCCGCCACCTCCAGCATGATCCCATCATCAAACACATCTTCCCTTCCCCCCGCCCCCTTCAGCATTCCGAGAGGACCGCTCCCTCCACGACACTCTGATCCATTCCTCTATCGCCCCCAACACCCCTTCCCCTGGCACCTTCCCGTACAAGCGTAGGAAATGCAACACCTGCCCTTCCCACTGTCCAGGGCACCAAACACTCCTTTCCAGGTGAAAAAGCGATTTACTTGTACTTCTTGCAACTTAGTATACTGTGTTTGCTGCTCACGATGCGGTCTCCTCTACATTGGGGAGACCAAACACAGCCTTCCGTTCAGTCGGTAAGCGCGAACCTGAGCTTCCGGTTGCCTGTCACTTTAATTCTCCACTCCATTCCCACTCGGACCTCACCATCCTCGGCCTCTTGCACTGTTCCACTGAAGCTCAGCGTAAGCTCGAGGAACAGCACCTCATCTTTCGATTAGGCACTTTACAGCCCTCTGGACTCAACATCGAGTTCAACAATTTCAGACAATAACCTCAGCCCCTATATTCCCCCCCCCCCTTTTATTCCCCTCACATGTCAGCTGTCGATCATTCTGCCATCGCCATTTACACCTCATCTTGAGTCAGCTTTTGTTTCTTAACTTGTCCCAATATCATCTCCTTTTACCTTGCACCATCATCCCTTTTGTCTTTTAATCTCTCCTGCCTTCTAGCCCATCACTGACCTTCCCTTTGTTCGTTCCTCCACTCCCCACTTTCTCTGCCCCACACTTGCTTAAAAGTCTGTTAGACACCTCTAACTTTTTCCAGTTCTGACAAAGGGCCATCGACCAGAAATGTTCACTCTTTTGCTCTCTCCACGATGCTGCCTGACCTGCTGAGTGTTTCCAGCATTTTCTGTTGTTATCATAGAAACATAGAAGATATGAGCAGGAGTAGGCCATTCGGCCCCTCGAGCCTGCTCCGCCATTCAATGCGATCATGGCTGATCATCCAAACTCAGTACCCTGTCCCTGCTTTCTCCCCATATCCCTTGATCCCTTTAGCCTCAAGAAATATATCTAACTCCTTCTTGAATATATTTAATGAATTGGCCTCCACTGCCTTCTGTGGTAGAGAATTCCACAGGTTCACCACTCTCTGGGTGAAGAAATTCCTCCTCATCTCTGTCCTAAATGGCTTACCCCTTATCCTTAGACTGTGACCCCTGGTTCTGGACTCCCCGGCCATCAGGAACATCCTTCCTGCATCTAGTCTGTCCAGTCCTGTTAGAATTTTATAAGTTTCAATGAGATCCCCTCTGATTCTTCTAAACTCTAGCCTAATCGACCCAATCTCTCTTCATATGTCATTCCTGCCATCCCAGTATCAGTCTGGTGAATCTTCGCTGCACTCCTTCCATGGCAAGAACATCCTTCCTCAGATAAGGCGACCAAAACTGCACACAATACTCAAGGTGTGGTCTCACCAAGGCCCTGTACAACTGCAGCAAGACATCCTTGCTCCTGTACTCAAACCCTCTCGCTATGAAGGCCAACATACCATTTGCCTTCTTAACCGCTTGCTGCACCTGCATGCTTACCTTCAGCGACTGGTACACAAGGACACCCAGGTCTCGTTGCACTTCCCCTTCTCCTAATCTATTGCCGTTCAGATAATAATCTGCCTTCATGTTTTTGCCACCAAAGTGGATAACCTCGCATTTATCCACATTATACTGCATCTGCCATGCATCTGCCCAATCACCCAACCTGTCCAAATCATACTGGAGTTTCTCGGCATCCTCCTCACAGCACACACGCCCACCCAGCTTTGTGTCGTCTGCAAACTTGGAGATATTACATCTAGTTCCCTCGTCTAGATCATTAATATATATTGTGAATAGCTGGGGTCCTAGGACCGATCCCTGCAGTACCCCACTAGCCACTGCCTGCCACTCGGAAAAAGACCCGTTTATTCCAACTCTTTGCTTCCTGTCTGCCAACCAGTTCTCTATCCAAGTCAGTACCTTGCCCCCAATCCCATGTGCTTTAACTTTACACGCTACTCTCTAATGCGGGACCTTATCGAAAGCCTTCTGAAAGTCCAGATACACCATTATGAAAAAGAATAGATTAAATGTTGGGTGTAAGCCTAATCAATTCTGATGGTGGGAGATCTTATCCGGAATGCTAACCGTTCCCTTTCAGATGCGGACAGACTCGCTGTGTATTTTCAGCATTTTCTATTTTTATTTCACATTTACAGTTTTTCTTTTTAAAAACTGCTAAACATAAAACGCAGCTCGCGATTTTTTTTTTTCGTTTTAAAAATCCTGGGCTAACATCACTTACATTCACCGCAAAGAATTCATCGTAACAGCGTGAACTCCTCAAATACCACCCGATGCTCAGCTTTACTGTGGGGTCACAGTTCTCCGGTGTCCCTGGAAAACAAGAGAACAGTAATTGTTACCTGCCTCTGGGTGAGTATCATGGGTCTAAATTATTCAATCACCTTCCCCCCCACCTCCCCCCCTCCTCCCCAAAGAGCACGATCTTCACAACTGGGAAAGGCTTGGGCTTTACTGGGACTTGGCAAGGGTGCGTTTCAGGATGTCGTGAAGCTGCGATACATCCTGGGAAAGTAAGCTCTCAAAATTATTTCTGCTACTGCTTTAAGAAAGGTTTTGGATCAGGGCGGGGGAGAAGGAGTGCATAATGGCCACTGATCAATGAGGAAAAGCATTAGCCATAAAGACATAGGAACATAAGAAATAGGTGTAGGAATAGGCCACTCGGCCCCTCGAGCCTGCTCCGCCATTCAATAAGATCATGGCTGATCTTGGGCTCAAAGCCACTTCGCTGCCCGCTCCCCATAACCCTTCACCCCCTTATCTTGCAAAAATCTATCTCCACCTTAAATGTATTTAATGAGACAGCCTCCACAGCTCTCTGGGGCAGAGAATTCTACAGATTTACGACCCTCTGAAGAAATTCCTTATTTCAGTTCTAAAAGGGCGACCCTTTATTCTGAGACTGTGCCCCCGAGTTCTAGATTTCCCCACGAGGGGAAACACCCTCTCTGCATCTACCTTGTCGAGCCCCCTCAGTATCTTATGTTTCAGTAAGATCACCTCTCATTCTTCTAAACTCCAATGAGTATAGGCCCAACCTGCTCAACCTTTCCTCATAAGACAACCCCTCATCTCTGGAATTAACCTAATGAATCGTCTCTGAACTGCCTGAATGCAAGTATATCCTTCCTTAAATAAGGAGGCCAAAACTGTATGCAGTTCTCAAGGTGCAGTCTCACCAATACCCTGTACAGTTGTAGCAGGACTTCCCTGCTTTTATACTCCAACCCCCTTGAAATAAAGGCCAAGATTCAATTTGCCTTTTTGATTACTTGCTGTACCTGCATGCTAACTTTTTTGTGTTTCTTGCACAAGGACCCCCAGGTCCCTCTGAACTGTAGCATTTTGCAATCTCTCGCCATTAAATAATAATTTGTTTTATTTTTCCTGCCAAATAACCTTGCACTTTCCCACATTATACTCCATTGCCAAATGTTTGCCCACTCACTTAGCCTGTCTATATACCTTTGCAGATTCTTTTGAGTCCTCTGCACAACTTGCTTTCCCACCCATCTTTGTATCATCCGCAAACTTGGCTACATTACACTCAGTCCCTTCATCCAAGTCATTAATGTAGATTGTAAATAGCGGAAGCCCCAGCACCGATCCCTGTGGCACCCCACTAGGTGCCGTTTGTCAACCGGAAAATGACCCATTTATCCCGACTCTCTGCTTTCTAATAGTTAGCCAATTCTCTATCTGTGCTAATATATTACCCCCAACCCGTGAGACTGGGAAGCTTCCAGCTTCAGTGTCTGCTGATCCCAGCCAGGATGACATGACAAACTGCCTCAGCGAGTCCTGGGAGAGGAGAGCAATCTACCAGGTCCCGGACCCGACGGTTACTGGTGGGGACCCCGGGCTGCAGGAGCCAGTGCAATGGTTGATAAGATGTCAAAAATGAAAACGAAACGAGATACAATGAAAGCAGAAGGGCGCAGTGACCTTGCGTCCGATCACGGCAGCGTGATAAAGCAGCAAAATAAACAGTGGGACTTGGCCCCACAGTAGCACAGACTCAGACAAATAACTGGTACAAAAAAAAGGCATGGGCACTCAAAAATGTTTTATTTAAACAGGCAGAGCACATGAATGAAGGGTCACACTGTGTGCTTGGACTGCATGAAATAAAAATCTCCAGTTTTCCCAGTAAGGCAGCCAGATCCCAGAAAACAGGGTTTCAGCTACAGAGGAATGGACTTTTGTTTTAAAGAGAGGTTAATTAACTGGAGAAAGATGAGTGTTCAGGGCTAGGGCAGGGGGGAACCTTAGAGGAAGTTTGGGCCGGTGGGCTATGGGAAGGAAGGGAAGTGGCAGAGGCAGCTGATTGGATGGTCTCAATCTTAGTGACAAAGAAGTTCATGAGCTCCTCGTATTTGCTGTTGGTGAGGGTGGCGGAGACAGGGGAAGAGGGGTTTAAGAAGACGGTCTGTAGTAGGGAAAAGAAGCCGGGGATTATCTTTCCATTATAGGATGATCCTGGAATAGTGAGCAGTTTTGGCAGAGGAGAGCAGGACCCAATAGTGCTTTATGCGGTCCCAGACAGATGTGGCAGTGAATGACTAAACCAGCTGTTCGCCATATTCGTTCAAGTCTGCGACCCTTGGACTTAAGGGAGCGGAGATGAGGGCTGTACCAGGGGAAACGGCCAGGGTGAGAGAGTAACGGTTTTAATGGGGACTAGGGTGTCAAAGGTGGTGGTGAGGGTGTGGTTGAGCAGAGCGCTAGCTGCAGAAATGTCGTGGTGAATGGAGGGCCAAAGGCTGGACAGTTGGGATTTTGAAACTGCAGTTGTAAGTGAATTGGGAGAGGGTGTTTTTTCCCCCAAGGGCAGACACAGAAGGAAGTAGGGTTGGGACTGCACACAGCTCCCGCAAGAAAATAATTCTGCCCTTGTCTTGCCGCAGGACTTTCACTGTTCTCTGGTCACAAGTCCAGGCAGCTGAGCCGCTCCCAGAACTCCATTGTGCAAATGGATCATTGGAGGTACGATAGATGCCACGTCACCCTCCCATTTCCCCCCGCCTGTGGGAAGCAGCCAACTAATGCTGTCCTGCAGGCCCACTTCCTCCTTCCCAGGACGCTCGCAATGGAAAAGAGGAACGCAAAGTGCATGGAGATCAAGGGGGAAAGGTCTGCATCAGACTCTGCAGCACCACGGCTTCCGAGTTAAACCCAAAACAATCCAACCCCTCCCCCAACAACACGGCCATTCACCCCAACCCAGGGTGGAAGTCCAGCTACTCACATTTCAGGATAATGTAAGAATTGTTAAACAAAGTCTTCCACATTGGAAATAGAGTCTGTGACTGGTTCTGGAAAGAGATAAAACAAGAGGGAGTTATTTTTTTTTTGCCGCTTGCTAACCACCCCTCCAAAACTCTACTTAAAACATTGGAATGCGCTGCCTGAAAGGGTGCTGGAAGCAGATTCAATGGTAACTTTCAAAAAGGGATTTGAATGCATACTTGAAAAGGAAAAGATTCCAGGGCTTTTCAGAAAGAGCAGGGAGGAGTGGGACTAATAGGAGAGCTCTTTCAAAGAGCCAGCACAGGCACGCTGGGCCGAATGGCCTGTGACTGCGCTGTATGATTCTATCATTTATACAAATTATCAGGTGGGTCTCTAACTTCACTGAGCTCCGGAGGCTCTGTAAAACACGGCTCCAAACGGAACACCTCCGTTCAGTCCGTAAGGGTGACCCCGAGCTTCCGGTCGCCTGTCATTTTAATTCACCGCTCCATTCCCACTCGGACCTCACCGTCCTTGGCCTCTTGTATTGTTCCACGGAAGCTCAACATAAACGCGAGGAACAGCACCTCATCTTCTGATTAGGCACTCTGCAGCCTTCCGGACTCAATATCGAGTTCAACAATTTCAGATCATAACCTCGGCCCCTATTACATTTTTACTTATAATTTTTTTCCACCCCTTTGTTTTGGGACCTCCTTTCCACCACCCCACCCCACCCCCCCCCCCCTTTCCTTTTGTTTCTCTCCCCCACCTGGCAGCTGTCTCCTATCCTGCCAGTACACTTCACACCTAATCTCAGCTGCCTTTTGTCTCCACCGGCCTATTACCATCTCGTCTGGCTTCGAATACCTTTTATTGTCTCTTTTGTTCGATCGCAGCCTTGCCTTCGATCTATTTTCTTTTCTTTTCAGTTTTGAAGAAGGGTTTCGACCCGAAACGTCAACTCAAATTTCTCTCCACGGATGTTGCCTGACCTGCTGAGTTTTTCCAGCATTTTCTGTTGTTATTTCGGATTTCCAGCATCTGCAGTATTTTGCTATCGTACGAGATCTTTTTTTTCCTAACTTAACATACCCATTAACTTCTTGGTGCAAACCTCGGAGGAGATCAGCAGCCTGGATTTGTCACTAGTCCGATATTCTATTAAGGTGCTGACTCTTCTTCCACAGGAGCTTGCAGCTCATCAGTGCTTTAGCTGCGGCCATCCCTCAGAGGAGTCCAGACACCATGGTCGGCAGGATTGTTTGGGGGGGGGGGGGGGGGGGGGGGGGGTGGAGCCACCGCAGCCCGGCCCATCTGCACAAGTTCACGTCCCAGCAGGAGTTACCGGATAACGGTCATGAGCAGAAAAACCATGGTTAATTTTGGCCCTCCTTTGTCCAGGGCACTGAAGCTAGTTGCAGTACCCCCACCAGATAACTGTATGCAATTTTCCCTCTTTATTTTTTCCCCCGTGTGCACAGCCCATTCAAATTTTTGCGCATGCGCCGGTTTCTCCCACGTAAAAGCCGGCGTGCGGCCTGTGCGAGACTTCCAGACCGCTGCGTGGCCGGGGCAGCTTAACTGAATTGTTGACCATAGATAGAACCTAGGATCTTGTGACCTTTGTGGCCTAGTTACACACTGGTTTTAGCAATTGAACCATCCAGGGAGCTCTCCGTGTTTTATTTATAATGCTTATGCGCATAGAATGATACAGCACAGGAGGCGGCTATTCGGCCCATCGTGCCTGTGCCGACTCTATCAGAGCTCTCCTATTAGTCCCACTCCCCTGCTCTTTCCCCATAGCCCTGCAAGTTTCTCCTTTTCCAGTATTTATCCAATTCCCTTTTGAAAGTTACTCTTGGATCTGCTTCCACCGCCCTTTCAGGCAGCGCATTCCCGATCATACCAGCTCGTTGCATAATTTTTTTCCCTCAGTTCTGTGGCCAGTTGATCAGTGTAAAGGTTGATAATTAGAGGAACTTGGCCAATGAAGCAGTTAACGTAAGAATTTTATTTTAATTTCAAAAGACAGAACAGGCTGAGGCTCTTTTCTCTTGAAAAAGAGAAGGCTGAGGGCTGACCTAATGGAGGTGGTTAAAATTATGAAGGGGTTTGATGTTTCGACTTGTGGGGGGGGGAGTCCAAAACTAGGGCCATCGATATAAGATAGTCCCAGAACTATAATAAACCCAAAAGACTTCTTCACCCAGAGAGTGGCGAGAATGCGGAACTCTCTGCCACAAGGAGAAGTTGAGGCGAATGGCAGAGATGCCTTTAAGGGGAAACTAGATAAATGCACGAGAGAGAGGAAGGAATAGACGGTTATCAGATAGGGTTAGATGAAAAAGTGTGGGAGGAAGTTTGTGTGGAGCATAAACACTGGCACAGACCGGTTGGCCGGAATGGCCTGTTTCTGTGCTGCAATTATTCATCCTCGGGATAGAAACATAGAAAATAGGAGCAGGAGTAGGCCATTCGGCCCCTCGAGCCTGCTCCGCCATTCAATGCGATCATGGCTGATCATCCAAATTCAGTGCCCTGTCCCTGCCTTCTCCCCATATCCCTTGATCCCTTTAGCCTTAAGAAATATATCTAACTCCTTCTTGAATATATTTAATGAATTGGCCTCTACTGCCTTCTGTGGTAGAGAATTCCACAGGTTCACCACTCTCTGGGTGAAGAAATTCGCCCTCATCTCTGTCCTAAATGGCCTACCCCTTATCCTTAGACTGTGACTCCTGGTCTGGGCTCCCCGACCATCGGGAACATCCTTCCTGCATCTAGTCTGTCTAGTCCTGTTAGAATTTTATAAGTTTCAATGCGATCCCCTCTCATTCTTCTAAACTCCAGCGAGTATAAGCCCAATCGACCCAATCGCTCCTCATACGTCATTCCTGCCATCCCAGGTATCAGTCTGGTGAATCTTCGCTGCACTCCTTCCATGGCAAGAACATCCTTCCTCAGATAAGGCGACCAAAACTGCACACAATACTCAAGATGTGCTCTCACCAAGGCCCTGTACAACTGCAGCAAGACATCCTTGTTCCTGTACTCAAACCCTCTCGCTACGAAGGCCAACATACCATTTGCCTTCTTAACCGCCTGCTGCACCTGCATGCTTACCTTCAGCGACTGGTGCACAAGGACACCCAGGTCTCGTTGCACTTCCCCTTCTCCCAATCTATTGCCATTCAGATAATAATCTGCCTTCTTGTTTTTGACACCAAAGTGGATAACCTCGCATTTATCCACGTTATATTGCATCTGCCATGCTTCTGCCCAATCACCCAACCTGTCCAAATCATACTGGAGTTTCTCGGCATCCTCCTCACAGCACACACGCCCACCCAGCTTTGTGTCGTCTGCAAACTTGGACAGTGATGTGGACATCACTGGCAAGGCGGGCTGTTACTGCCTGTTCCGAGTTGCCCTGTGAAGGTGGTGGGGGCAACTGTGATACAACTGACTGGATAGGCCACTTCGGAGGACAGGTTAGAGTCAATCACTTTGGGTAAGGGCAAGGACGGCAGGTTTCCTTCCCGAAAAGGGACATCAGTGAACCAGTTGGGTTTTACAACAATACAACAGCTTCATGGTCACTTTTGCCGGAACCAGATTTTTTCCCCCAGATTTTAAAAAAACGGAATTCAAATTCTCAACCTGCCACGGTGGGATTTTGAACTCCGAATGATTAGTCCAGTAACATGACCACTACACTATCGCACCCATGCTTAAAACAGGAGACAGATATCACCCCCAACCCAACTCTGTCCACTCAAGGCTTCTTGCATGAGCCTAGGCAGTGCGCGCAGGCTATTCAACTGTGGACCACGAGTGCCGAGCCACACGGAGCTGCACTGTCTTGCAGGAGTCTCTGGGCAGTGATAAGCAGTGGGAACCCTCGCTGATTTTACTCCTCCTCCACCACCAACACTCATCATCTTGACTCACACGTGAGGAATGATCACTTGTGTAAGGTCCTGGAGAGCAGCCAGCGCCCACAGAAAGATACTGACGCAGTCCGTGTCCATATGCAGCAAGACCTGGACAACATTCAGACTTGGGCTGACAAGTGGCAAGTAACATTCGCACCACACAAGTGCCAGGCAATGACCATCTCCAACAAGTGAGACTCTAACCATCTCCCCTTGACATTCAATGGCATTACCATCGCTGAATCCCCCACTATCAACATCCTGGGGGTCACCATTGATCAGAAACTGAACTGGACCAGCCATATAAATACTGTGGCTACAAGAGCAGGCCAGAGGCTGGGAATTCTGTGGCAAGTGTCTCACCTCCTGACTCCCCAAAGCCTTTCCACCATCTACAAGGCACAAGTCAGGAGTGTGATGGAATACTCTCCACTTGCCTGGATGAGTGCAGCTCCAACAACACTCAAGAAGCTCGACACCATTCAGGATAAAGCAGCCCGCTTGATTGGCACCCCATCCACCACCTTCAACATTCACTCCCTCCACCACCGGCGCACCGTGGCTGCAGTGTGTACCATCTACAAGATGCACTGCAGCAACTCGCCAAAGCTCCTTCAACAGCACCTTCCAAACCCGCGACCTCTACCACTTAGAAGGACAAGGGCAGCAGATGCATGGGAACATCACCACCTACAAGTTCCCCTCCAAGCCACACAGCATCCTGACTTGGACCTGTATCGCCGTTCCTTCACTGTCGCTGGGCCAAAATCCTGGAACTCACTTCCTAACAGCATTGTGGGTGTACCTACACCATATGGACTGCAGCGGTTCAAGAAGGTGGCTCACCACCATCTTCTCAAGGGTAATTAGGGATGGGCACTAAATGCAGGCCTAGCCAGCGACGCCCACATCCCATCAATTAATTTTAAAAAAAAATTTACTTTTTAAAAAAAATAAAAGTGCAGCAAGAAGTCAGTGACAGAGATCGATAGATATTAAGGGAACCCAGGGATATGGGGATAGTGCAGGAAAGTGGAGTTGAGGTAGAAGATCAGCCATGAATGGTGGAGCAGGCTCGAGGGGCCGAATGGCCTGCTCCTAGTTCTTATGTCCTTGAGGAAGGGGGAAAGCAAACATTTTTACAAAAAGGCAATGATTATACTTGCATAATTACTGCAGAAAATGCAGATAATTGCTTTTGTCTGTTGCACTGACACAGGAATGTACAGTACTGTATGCAGCAAGTCAAACTGCACTGTATATGTGCAGATGGATATAGGAAGCATTTCCCAAAAATGCAAATTGGGAAGGAAAATATGGCGAAGCAAATACTCCACAGAATCACAGAAACCCCACAGTGCAGATAGAGGCCATTTCGGCCCATCGAGCCTGCACCGACACATATCCCACCCGATCCCCGTAACCCCTACACCAACACATATCCCACCCTATCCCCGTAACCCCACGTATTTAATCCCCCTAACACTAAGGGTCAATTTATCATAGCCAATCAACCTAACCCGCACATCTTTGGACTGTGGGAGGAAACCGGAGCACCCAGAGGAAACCCATGCAAACACGGGGAGAATGTGCAAACACCACACAGTCACCCGAGGCCGGATTCGAACCCGGGTCCCTGGCGCTGTGAGGCAACAGTGCTAACCACTATGCCACTGTGCTGCCAATTTTTGCTAAGAACTCGCAAGCAGCACCCAAGGTCAGGCAACACTCCTCGCTGCACTGTGCTGCAATCCTCATAAAAACCAAAGTTATTGCTGATCTATAGCTCTGACGGGCTCAATGAAACAGAATCAAAATGGTCTTTCCTCATTTTAAGCTCTTCGAGTTCTTAACCACAGGGGCAGTAAAAACCACAAGACCTGAAACACACTATGTAGAATCTGCCGTAAAGCACGCTGGGAGTCAGCTACACGAGAGCACAGCAGTAATTGTGCATCCTCCCAGATGAATCCAGATGTGCACAGACTGCGTTGTCACTGCTCTTTTTTTTTAATTTAGTGAAGATTGAGAAGTTTACTGGCACCATCTTTCATTTTAAGCACTGGTAACACATTCCAGAGGCCGACATGGTCGCAAAGAATTGTCTGAAAGGAGCGCCAGTCATGGAGGTTTCTGCTTCCATTTCTTAGAAATGGGGGGATTCTAAAAGCATCCCAACTGCACATTGGAGTGCTGAGAGTTAAAGGGGAGAGTGAGGTGGGAGAAATTAAAATACAGAGAATTATTTAAAGGAAAAATACTCCCTTTGGTAAATAGAAACATAGAAAAATAGGAGCAGGAGTCGGCCATTCGAGCCTGCTCCGCCATTCAATATGATCATGGCTGATCCTCTATCTCAATACCATATTCCTGCTCTCTCCCCATACCCCTTGATGCCTTTTGTGTCTAGAAATCTATCTATCTCCTTCTTAAATATATTCAGTGACTTGGCCTCCACAGCCTTCTGTGGTAGAGAATTCCACTGGTTCACCACCTCTGAGTGAAGATATTTCTCCTCATCTCAGTCCTAAATGTCCTACACCGTATCCCGAGACTGTGGCCCCTCGTTCTAGACCCCTCAGCCAGGGGAAACATCCTCCCTGCATCCAGTCTGTCTAGCCCCGTCAGAATTTTATACGTTTCACTAGCCAGTGTGAAAATGAGGTTCGCAAACCAGGAATGGCTGCAATTTCATGCTTGAGGGAATGGGTGAAAGCCATGCCAAGGCTCCCACACCACCGATCATTAGCCAGTGACAGAGTGCGTGCGTGTAGGCGCAAGTGTCAGGAGGGGAGAGGATCAGGTTCAGCTGTGATCCTCCCCACATTCAAACAGCCTACCGACAGACACAGGTCTGAATTTGCACATCGAGAATTGGCAACTGGGCACAGAACTGGAGGGTGCTGTGAGACTGCACCCCAAGAAGAATCAGCACTTTGAAAGCAGCAAGGCAAACAGAGTAAATTATTTTGATTTTCCCTCCTCTAAAGAAGCGGTAACACTTGCAGTCACCACATTTTCCGGATTAATTGTGGCCAACTCGCGAGTTCTTTGTGCTGGAGTGGATAATCACTGCACAACTAAAGCTGGTTCCCCCATCTCACCACGTACTCGACCTCAGTACTGGCTAGAGTGGAGCAAAAACATCAGCATGGACTGGGTGGGGCGAATGGCTTGTTTCTGTGTTGTATATTCTATGAATCAAGCACAACTTTACAGCACTGCTGCTTTGATTTCCCGCTCTTGCTCATGGGCCGGACGTCTATTGAGAAAAAAGTAAATGGAACCCCTTGTCAAATCATCACTGGAGTTTCGTGGCAACTCATGCCAGGAATCCCAAAACCCTATTGGCATCACAATCTAACTTAAGTCAGCCTATTTTGTATCCTCCTGTTCTCGGTAAACTCCACAAAAGGACACGGAGCACATAAATTTCAGATTAGCCTAGTGGAAGTTTGATCTAAATCATATTGCCACTAATCATCCAGCGACATCATTTCTGCATCAATGTAGAGATACAAGTGGTTCACTAGTGGTAATGTGACAAAGTCCATACTTTGAAATATATATGGAACATAAGGGCATAAGAATTAGGAGCAGGAGTAGGTCATTCAGCCCCTCGAGCCTGTTCTGCCATTCAATAAGGTCATGACTGATCTTCGACCTCAACTCCACTTTCCCGCCCGATCCCCCTAGAGTCCAAAAGTCTGTCGATCTCAGCCTTGAATACGACTGAGCCTCCACAGCCCTCGGAGGTAGAGAATTCCAAAGATTCACAACCCTCCGAGTGAAGAAATTTCTCATCTCAGTCCTAAATGGCCGAGCCCTAGTTCTAGACTCGCCACATGATGTACTGGGTTTCAGATCATGACTGCACAAAAAGTGAGGTCATCTGATGGCGGTAGCATCCCAGCACTTGCAGTCTAGTGCAAAGCCAAGTTTAAAAGGTCCCTAGGCATCCTTTGGACTTTTAGGGACATTTTCAAAGTTATCAGTGGTCTTGTCCGCTCTTTAGACTTTAACAGAGCTCTGGACGTGAATACATTATGTCATTCGGTTCGGATGTCTCCACATTGCACTCTACAGATACAGGAAACTTTGTGCTATCCGGCACCGACGGGACCGAGCTGTTGCCGTCCCATCAAAACTGCCGGACAAACCAGCGCTAATGTTGAAACATACGGAGCTTTTGAGCTCCGTATCTGGCAACAAACCCTGTTGACAGCTTCTAAACAGTCGGCCGTACCTTGCAAGCGTCTCTGTAGCTTAGCAACAGCGAGACCTCGCAGAGCCTGACTGGTGGAAAAAAAAGCAACGAGAAGAAAAAAAAACCTAACGAAACGGCTCCTGATTTTTGCCGGTGGATCGAGCATTCCGGACAGTTAACCTCCGGATAAACCAGTTTCCTGTACTAGCCTGAAACTGTGATGTAACTGGCCCCTAATACATGTTCTCTGCAATACTGAGCCATGATCTAATTGAATAGCAGAACAGGCTCGAGGGGCTGAATGGCTCACTCCTGTTCCTCTGTCCCTCAGTTTGGCTCAGTTGGTAGCCCTCACTGCTGAATTAGAAGGCTGTAGATGCTTAGGGAGTGCGGCAGAGTCAGAGGTGCCATCTTTCGGGAGAGATTAAAACCCATCTGCTGCTTCAGGTGGATATGAAAGACCCTATATCACAATCTGAAGAGAAGCAGGGGAGCGCCCCCGGGTGTCCCTCAATGAACACGAAACAGATTAACCCATCTTTCAGGCGATTTGGTGCCTTTGGGACTTTGCTGTGCGCAGATTGTCTGCCACATTCACCTACATAATACATCTCAGAAAGTAACTCATCGGATGCACAGCTCTTCGAGACGTCCCATGGATGTGGTAATACACTCTATAAATGCAAGCTCGCTCTTAGTTTCGCAGTACACCCCAACATTTCAAACTTGTGTGTGAAGCCATTCCACTGTCATGAGCTCATGAGTGCGCATGAGACAGGAAATGAGCAGTGTGGGTTGGAGAAAGATGGATCATAGAATAGTACAGCACAGGAGGCGGCCATTCGGCCCATCTAGTCTGTGCTGGCTCTTTCGAAGAGCAATCCAGTTAGAGGAAGCTCTTTTTTATCCGGCACCGACGGGACCGGCGTGGTGCCGATTTATCAAAAAGTCCGGATTACAGAGAGGTATAGTTAAAAGGTACGAGAGCTCCGTACACAGCAACAAATCCAGGCTTCCCTGTTGCTTAGCAACAGGTGCAGGAACCCCGATTACACAGCCACAGATCCAGGAACGGCCACTAATATGAAGTAAAACTTACCTGAACCTACTCCTGAATTTTGCCGGTTAACAGAGATTTCCGGTTATTTAGTTGCCAGTAAATCGAGAGTTTCCTGTAGTTCCACTCCCCTACTCTTTCCCCATAGTCCTGTTGCTTTTTCTCCTTCAAGTATTTATCTAATTTCCCCAGAGGTTGCACACCACTGGGTTTAACCCGAGCAAGCAGCCATGGAGACTGATGGAAGTTAGCACCAGAATAAACTAGGTGCTGACGGCAACCAATCAAGATGATTTTAGTTTTGTCGAACGGTAGATTTTGCTACTCCACAGAAGTGAATCAAGGTGGAGAATGCAATTGACAGACAAGACAAGTCTGTGGGGGGGGGGGGGAAAAGAAGGGTTGAAGAGATGATTCTTGTCTGTGAAAAGGCTGCAGTTGCCTTCTGTGGGCCCAAACCACAGTGCTCTCGGAGTGGTTGAGGCGAATAGTATCGATGCATTTAAGGGGAGGCTAGATAAGCACGAGTGAAAAGGGGAAGAGGGTTATGCTGCTAGAGTTGGGTAAGAAACGACAGGAGGAGGTTCGAGTGGAGCATAAACACCGGCACGGACTGGTTGGTCCGAATGAAAGAAAAAAATAAAGACTTGCATTTCTATAGCGCCTTTCATGACCACCGGACGTCCCAAAGCGCTTTACAGCCAGTGAAGTACTTTTGAAGTGTAGTAACGCAGGAAACGTGGCAGCCAATTTCTGCACAGCAAGCTTCCACAAACAGCAATGTGACAATGATCAGATAATCTGTTTTTTAGTGATGTTGGTTGAGGGATAAATATTGGCCCAGGACACCGGCGATAACTCCCCTGTTCTTCTTTGAAATAGTGCCACGGGATCTTTTACATCCACCTGAGAGAGCAAACGGGGCCTCGGTTTAACGTCTCATCCGAAAGACGGCACCTCCGACAGTACTGCACTCCCTCTGTACCGCACTGGACTGTCAGCCTGGATTTTTGTGCTCAAGTCTCTGAATGATCCCACGACCTTCTGACCAAATACAATATATCCAAGTTTGCTGATGATACAAAGTTGTGTGGGAATGTAAGTTGCGAGGAGGATGCAAGGAGGCTTCAAGGGGATATAGACAAGCTAAGTGAGTGGGCAAGAACATGGCAAATGGAATATAAAGTGGAGAAATGTGAAGTTATCCACTTTGGTAGGAAACATAGAAAAGCAGAGTATTTTTTAAATGAGAGAGATTGGGAAATGTTGGTGTTCAGAGGGACCTGGGTGTCCTTGGACAGAAATCACAAAGTTAACATGCAGGTACAGCAAGCAATTAGGAAAGCAAATGGTATGTTGGCCTTTATTACAAGAGGATTTGAGTAAAAGAGTAAAGACATCTTACTGCAATTATATAGGGCCCTGGTGAGACCACACCTGGAGTATTGTGTACAGTTTTAGTCTCCTTACCTAAGGAAGGATATACTTGCCATAGAGGGAGTGCAGCGAAGATTCACCAGGCTGATTCCTAGGATGGGAGGATTGACGAGAGATTGAGTAGACTAGGCCTATATTCTCTAGAGTTTAGATGAATGAAAGGTGATCTCATTGAAACATACAAAATTCTTGGATATGAAGAGAATCAAGGGATATGGGGATAGTGCAGGAAAGTGGAGAGGAGGTCGAGCATCAGCCATGATCTTATTGAATGGCCGACTCCTGCTGCTATTATGTTGTGAGAAGCGAGGGTGCTACCCACTGAGCCACTGGCTGAATGGCCTGTTTCCGTACTGCGTATCCTATGTCATCCCGGCCCGCACTCCGGGGCGACAACAAGTCACTGACCCCCAGCTCACCTCCCTCCCCGTTCTCACTTGCTGTGACCCGGGGCGCCAGGGCCGGCCAGAGCCGTGTCAGCGAGGCCGAAGGGTCTCCACCATCACCGCGACCGCTGCTGCCAGGCCCCGTCGCTATAGTTACCGCCCCCGGGCCCGGGACCAGCACCACCTCGCACCGCCCGCCACCGCTCCAGCTCACACAGCAACCGTCCGACTTACCCCGGCGATATTCAGGCTCCATTTGCCGGGCTCGGAAATGCCGCGGGCCGGCTGTGGCCCCAAGCCCAACACGAACAACAACAGCAGCTGGGCGCCGAGCGAACGCCAGCGCGTCCACCTCCCCGCCGCCATCTTGTTTTGCGCCCGCAACGTCATCGCGTAAGGGGCGGGGCGGAGAGTGGGGGGGGGGTGTTTGTGTGTGTGTGACGTCATCACGCACCAACCCTCCCGCCGGCCATGACACCACTGCGCAGACTCCCGGTCGGGACACGCCCCCTCCGACGTCATGACGTAAGGTGTCAATCAGACGGTCGCGGAAACCCCGCCCACCCCGCGGCCCCTCCGACGCCTGCGCAGTGCGTCCCTTTTGCGACGGCGGGGAGACATTGGATAAGGCCCGCAAACCGGCGGAGGCAGCGTCCGGCGCTATTTACCCTTGCGCCTGTTTGAGTGGCACGAATTTTAGGAGTTCATTTACAGGATTGCAGCCCTCATCTCACAGGGGAAGGGCCAGGGGAAGGGAAAGTAGGGGAGGTGGCCCAATATTGGGTGCAGTCTACCAGCCCAATAAAGTTTTGGCCTAGGCTCTCCTTAAAGGCGAGGTGCTTTGCTGTCAGGCATGGAGAGACACCCGCGGTCAAGGGCGAAGCGGTTTTCGGATTCAGCCCTGAAGGCCCTGGTCCAGGGGGTCCGGCGACGACGCGATGTCCTATTCCCGCAAGGGGGCAAGAAGGCTTCGTTGCTGAAGAGCAGGCGGGTCTGGAAGGAGATATCGAAAGCCGTCACGGCGACGAGTGTGGTCCCCCGCACGCCCACCCAGTGCCGGAAGAAGTTTAATGATCTCACCCGGCTGGTCAAGGTGAGTGAAGGTTTCAGAAACTGTCATAGAATGGTTACAGCACAGAAGGAGGCCACTCAGCCCGTCGAGCTCGTGCCGTCTCTCTGCAAGAGCACTTCAGCTAGTCCCACTAACCGCCTCCGCCCCCCTGCCCTTTCCCTGTAGCCCTTGCAATTTTTTTTTTCTTCAGTTACTTATCCAGTTCCCTTTTGAAAGCCACGCTTGAGTCTGCTTCCTTTCAGATCCTAACCACTCGCTGCGTTTAAAAAAAAATGTTCCCCTCATGTCTCCTTTGCTTCTTCTGCCCATGCCATATCCCACCATCTGCACCTCTAGCCTCACACACTGCTCAATGCATCACTCACCTACCCACCATCTCTAGCTGTCACCCAACCGCACCTCGCAATCACGGCTTCACTTCACACTCACCACCTTCCCGCTGCTGCAACAGTCACACCCACATCTCACACCTAGCACACACTGCCAGCTATTCAACTACGGCAGGCACATCACCCAAACGCGTAGCCCTACACTCACTAACACACTTCCCTTTCTCTTGCAGGGAAAGGTCGCTGATAACCGTGGAGAGAAGCAGGAGGCAGGAGGTGAGCAAGCGAGGATTGAAAACCTAACTGACCTGGAGGAATCAGTGTACCAAATTATCGAAGGGGCTGGGACAGATGCCATGGAGAACGGAGAACTGGAAAGCATCGCTGATGATGACGGTATGCTTATACCTCATCCTTCTTCTCACATCCCACTTCCCCCTCATCCCACAATCACTTCTCACTTACAAGCTGCGGATGGTGTATGCGTGGATATCTTGCTACCCCCCTCCCTTGTGTCTTTCTGCTTTCAGATACCCAAGAACTGCCAGCAACTGTACCTGAACTTAAGGAAGACACTGTTGGAGGAGGAGAAGAGGAAGAAGAAGAAGAAGAAGAAGAAGAAGTAGACGACAAAAGGGCACTGCATCTGATACTCGTAGATGCAAGCTCAGAAAGTGGCACTGCGCGGACTTTAGAGGGTAGTACAGAGGCGGGATCTGCACGTGGTGAATCACCAGGCACGAGTGGGCTGCAGCCAGGCCAGGCGGAAAGGGTAGCTCGGGTGCCAGCTCCCCGGAGGCCGAGTCCGCGCACCAATTCTGCACCACAGGACTCAGATGATGACCTCGATGGGGCGGCCTTCAGAAGGAGGGTGCTCGGCATGCACACTGAAATGCTTGGTGCAATGGCAAGCCTGCCAAAGAGTCTCTTGTCGGTGTCGAGGAGCATGGAGGAGTCGGGCTCCAACATTGCACAGGGTTTCGCACGGAGCTTGGAGCCCATGATTTCCGGGATGGAAGTGATGGGCAGCTCCATGAGAAATCTTGTGGACCCGACTATGATGGTGGAGGTGATGGGCGATCTCGCAGCTTCCATTGCAGCACAGGCAGAAGCGACCCAACGTCTCACTGCTGCAGTGGAAGCTCAGACTGCTGCCATCGTCGCTGGGTTTACAAGTGTCAAAAGGGGCTTGCAGGGTGTCGCAGCAGGCCAGCAATCTGTGCTGCAACAGATTGCAGCATTCTCAGAGGGATGCAGGGCTGGAAGAGGTTGCTGAGATAGGGGTCGGGTGAGGCCACGGAGAGATTTGAAATTCAAGGTGCTGTTCTGTGCGTGTGTGCGCATGTGTCTGTGCGTGCTGTCTGTGTCTGTGTGTGTGTGTATGAAAAAGGTCATTGTCTGGCACTTGTATGCCGTGACTGTTACTTGCCACTTATCAGCCCAAGCCTAAAAGTTGTCCAGGTCTTGCTGTATGTAGGTATGGACTATTTCATTATCTGAGGAGTTGCGAATGGAACTAAAACCTGCAGTCCCCACTTTTGACCTTATAATGGAGGGAAGGTCATTGATGAAGCAACTGAAGATGGTTGGGCCTAGGACACTGCCCTGAGGAACTCCTGCAGCAATGTCCTGGGGCCGAGACGATTGCCCTCCAACCACAACCATCTTCCTTTGTGCTAGGTATGACTCCAGCCAGTGGAGAGTTTTACCCCCTGATTCCCATTGACTTCAGTTTTACTAGGGCTCCTTGGTGCCACACTCGGTCTAATGCTGCCTTCATGTCAAGGGAAGTCACTCTCACTCTCACCTCTAGAATTCAGCTCTTTTGTCCTTGTTTGGACCAAGGCTGTAATGAAGTCTGGAGCCGAGCGGCCCTGGCAGAACCCAAACTGTGCATCAGTGCGCAGGCTATTGGTGAGTTAGTCCCACTTGATAGCACTGTTGACAACACCATCCTTTGCTGATGATTGAGAGCAGACTGATGGAGCAATAATTGCAGGATTGGATTTGTCCTGCTTTTTGTGGACCGGACATACCTGGGCAATTTTCCACTTTGTTGGGCCGATGCCAGTGTTGTAGCTGTACTGGAACAGCTTGGCTAGAAGCGCAGCTAGCTCTGGAGCACAAGTCTTTAGCACGACAGCCGGGATGTTGTCGGGGCCCATAGCCTTTGCTGTATCCAGTGCGCTCAGCCGTTTCGTGATATCACGTGGCGTGAATCGAATAGGCTGAAGACTGGCTTCTGTGATGGTGGGGACCTCAGGAGGAAGCCGAGATCATCCACTCGGCACTTCTGGCTGAAGATGGTTGCAAAAAGCCTTGTCTTTTGCACTCACGTGCTGGGCTCCGCTATCATTGAGGATGGGGATGTTCATGGAGCCTCCTCTTCCCATTAGTTGTTTAATTGTCCACCACCATTCATGACTGGATATGGCAGGACTGCTGAGCTTTGATCTGATCCGATGGGTTGTGGGATCGATTAGCTCGGTCTACGGCATGCTGCTTCTGATGCTTAGCATGAATGTAGTCCTGTGTTGTAGCTTCACCAAGTTGGCACCTGATGTTTAGGTACGCCTGGTGCTGCTCCTGGCATGCTCTTCTACATTCCTCATTGAACCAGGGTCGGCCCCATGGCTTGATGGTAATGGTAGAGTGAGGGATATGCCGGGCCATGAGGTTACAGGTTGTGGTGATATATGCTGCTGATGATGACCCAAAGCAGGAAATAATGACACAGAGCCTTTTGTAAATAAAGTTGTCGGCTGCTTGGTCAGGGGAATTATACAAATCCCATTCTTGGCGATGTAGCACTGGCAGTTCAGCCTTACTTTGAAAATCAACATCAGAAAGTGAGAGCTGCAGCGTTTAATGTACTTGGGAAGCTGATCAGATTTATAACTGTGGAAATTAACCCTCCACTTATCAAGTCCACCTTGATCAGCTTGCTGCTGCATCTCCACGATGAGAGCAATGAAGCCATCAAAGTCTGCAAATCCGTGCTGAATTTCTACGGTCCAATAATGGAGTCAGAAAACATATCCAGGATGTTTCAAGAGCTTTCCTTGGAGGAGACCACCCTGGATTATGAGGACTATTTAAGCAACTTCTCCAGGCACATTGCCACAGACTTCCCCAACCAGATCATCTTGTACATAAGGACCTGTTCCACCTTCTTCAGGAATGTGCTAACTGAGGTCAGAGGGAACGCAGTGACATTGCTCGGTTTCCTCATGGACGATGCACCACTGGATTATTACGGATCACAGTCTACAGGTCAGACTTGTGACGAGATTATTGCCTTGCTGTCAGATCATGTGCAGGATGTCAGAACGAAAGCAGCCAAGGCGATACGATACCTCTACACGTATTAGGGACCATAAGAACAAAAAACATTGTAAGGGATTTGTTTGTATTGTGTTCGGAAACGAGTCTGAAGTAGAGGAAGTCGCAGATCAAAAATGGCCAAAAGAGGAAAGCATCACTATGGAAATAATCTGAACTGTTCTACAGACAACACGAATACTCCAAATGGAGTTGTCGGATTTTTACCCTATTTTGTATACTAATTTTCTGTTTGAGAAATTTCTGATGGAATTATCATCAGCAATAAGTTCCAATCTCACTTATTGGAAAATTAATTTTTGAATAATAAGATTTTATTGGAAGAACTGTCTGCCTTTATTTTGCAAATAGGATTTATTTATTCAGGAAATCCTTTTAAGTTTCCTTTCCTCCCTTACTTTGTGTTTTTCCCTTTAGATCCGAGCACACATCCCATCCCATTGCCCAACCGAGATGAAATGTGGACAACCTGCTCCCTGGCCTGGGGCAGTGCCATTCTACAGTGACCTGTGCTGTCTCACCCTCCCATTTTACTCCCTGTGGGGAAGGGTCTATCTCCTGCCTGATCCCCTCCCTCCCCCGACAGCCCAGTGGAGATTGAGGACTCGCTGTGGGCACAAACCCACCGCCCACCGCTCCTTGGTGCAGTTTGTTGAACCACCAACATGTTCATCCACCTGTCTCAGTGAATTCTTTCTGATCCTCAGTTTGGTGAAGCAGAAAGCAGAGTCCACAAAGAACCACGTGTTCTTCAAAACCTAATACACATCTGCAAGGAGCTGGTGGGTTGTGTGGGGAGAACTGTCCTGTTTATTCTCAGTCAGAATCCAAAATGGCTGCAAGCCTTCCCTTGCCAGATTTCTGCTTTTCTCAGTTTTTATAGTGTAATCTAACTTTCCACCAACACCCCTCACAGATAAGCTGACTGTATGTTTTCCTGATCATCGACTATTGATTATCACTCAATCTATTTACGTTAGAATTGTTCCTCCTTCAGTCTGGGTGTCAGTCTGCCTGCATCAGTGGCACCGAATTGTGCCTATTGGCGTCCACCATGACACCGGCTAAAGAAACGAGATAAAACTCAATGACATCATCGCTCAGAGTTCCCGAGTGTGTTTCTAGTTCCGACGTTTTGGCTCTCCCATCCTGGCTCTGCGTCTCGCCCAGTGACAGCGCAGGTCTGAGGTCATCGCGCCGGATTCGTGGTGCTCCTGATTATTCCCGGGCGTTGATTTTAATGGCCAGATTATCGGCAGCGCCACGGGTCAGGTGCTCTGGCCCTCAGGGCCCGGTTCACCGATCTGTGCTCCCGTCAGGTGAGGCTCTGCCCCGGGAGCAAAGTCCCTGTATTTTCAGCCCTCAGATATATAGGCAGGTGAGCGAGTGCTGGGCATAGCTCGGGAGAAGGACGTGGCATTAGGTGTGGGACCTGATTGCCATAATTATAATATTAAAATCAGACCTGCGCTGACCTCTCGCTGTGGAATTTCCTTGCCCCAGGATTGGACGCTGCAGGCTTGCCCGTCCAATCACCCAGCCCCTGATGAGGCTCAGCGTTGCCGGAGGCACCTCACAACATCAGCATTAGGACCCTGTGGGATCCTAGGGAACGGACAGGGAAAGGGGGCTGGAGTCGGTCGTTCCCGTTGAAGAGCAAGCAGCAGGCACGATGGGCCAAATGGCCTGCTGTAGGTTTTATCATTCAGCTCGAGAAGTTTTGTGTATTCCTCCCGTGAAGACTCGTTCACTCACTGACTCCATTAACATTCAAATGGGTTTCCATTCACTGTGTCCGAAGGTCGAGAGTTCAAGCCCCAGTTAACCCGTTCTCTCAGGTGGACGTAAAAGATCCCACGGCACTATTTTGAAGAAGAGCAGGGGAGTTCTCCCCGGTGTCCCGGACAATATTTATCCCTCGACCAGCATCACTGAAAAAAAGACAGATAATCCGGTCATTATCGCATTGCTGTTCGTGTGATCTTGCTGTGCGGAATTGGCTGCTGCGTTTCCTACATTACAACAGTGACTACACTTCAAAACGTACTTTGTTGGCTGTAAAGCGCTTTGGGACGCCAGGAGGCTGTGAAAGGCGCTATATAAATGCAAGTTCTTTCACTGTATAAAGAGGGAGAGAATGAATGCTGGCACACCGGCCTTATTGTGGGCATTCCCAACCCGTTTACTTTCCACGATTTGTTTTCACCAAGTGGGCACCGCAGAACCCTCAGGTTCTCCTTCATGGCCCAGCCTTTCCCCAACCTCGAGTCCCAGCTTAACATGGTCGAGCTCAATTTTTAGTTCAGGAATTCCCTCCACAAACCTCTCCGCCTCTCTCTCCTCCTTCAGGACTCGGCTCCAAATCTATCCCTCTGACCAAGCGTTAGGTCACCTGTCCTAATGTCTCTGGGGTGATGGCTGAGTGGGATTGAGGGCTGGGAATGACCACAATTGTGTGCAGTGAAAGAAAGAACTTGCATTTATATCACATCTTTCCCGACCTGCGGACACCCAGAGCGCTTTACAGCCAATGAATTACTATATTCCCGACTGGATAGTCCGGCATTAACTAGCCAGACGCTGCCAGAAACTGTGCAGAGCAGCACTGTAGGACTTTAGCGCAGATTACCACAAGAGGGAGCTCCGAGATAAAGCACGAAGGCGAGTTAACCGAACGGAACAGAATAAATCCCCGAGAAAGAAAGGCAGAGAGCCACCGAGCAAAGGGCATTCGGCAGCGGTGGAACGGAATCCAGAACAGGATAGGGATATAGAAACATAGAAGATAGGAGCAGGAGTAGGCCATTCGGCCCCTCGAGCCTGCTCCGCCATTCAATGAGATCATGGCTGATCATCCAAACTCAGTACCCTGTCCCTGCCTTCCCTCCATATCCCTTGATCCCTTTAGCCTTAAGAAATATATCCAACTCCTTCTTGAATATATTTAATGAATTGGCCTCAACTGCCTTCTGTGGTAGAGAATTCCACAGGTTCACCACTCTCTGGGTGAAGAAATTCCTCCTCATCTCTGTCCTAAATGGCTTACCCCTTATCCTTAGACTGTGACCCCTGGTTCTGGACTCCCTGACCATCAGGAACATCCTTCCAGCATCTAGTCTGTCTAGTCCTGTTAGAATTTTATAAGTTTCAATGAGATCCCCTCTCATTCTTCTAAACTCCAGCAAGTATAAGCCCAATCGACCCAATCTCTCCTCATACATCATTCCTGCCATCCCAGGTATCAGCCTGGTGAATCTTCGCTGCACTCCCTCCATGGCAAGAACATCCTTCCTCAGATAAGGCGATCAAAACTGCACACAATACTCAAGATGTGGTCTCACCAAGGCCCTGTACAACTGCAGCAAGACATCCTTGCTCCTGTACTCGAACCCTCTCGCTACGAAGGCCAACATACCATTTGCCTTCTTAACCGCCTGCTGCACCTGCATGCTTACCTTCAGCGACTGGTGCACAAGGACACCCAGGTCTCGTTGCACTTCCCCTTCTCCCAATCTATTGCCATTCAGATAATAATCTGCCTTCCTGTTTTTGACACCAAAGTGGATAACCTCGCATTTATCCACGTTATCTGCCATGCTTCTGCCCAATCACCCAACCTGTCCAAATCATACTGGAGTTTCTCGGCATCCTCCTCACAGCACACACACCCACCCAGCTTTGTGTCATCTGCAAACTTGGAGATATTACATCTAGTTCCCTCGTCTAGATCATTAATATATATTGTGAATAGCTGGGGTCCTAGGACCGATCCCTGCCGTACCCCACTAGCCACTGCCTGCCACTCGGAAAAAGACCCGTTTATTCCAACTCTTTGCTTTCTGTCTGACAACCAGTTCTCTGTCCAAGTCAATACCTTGCCCCCAATCCCAGGTGCCTTGTGACCAGCAGACCGGAGCTAACCCAGCAGAGAGTGAACAATTCCCGGCAGAGGAGCAGAAATCTGAAAAACGCAGCAGCAGGTTAGGCACTGCAACAACAACTGGCATTTACATAGCGCCTTTAACGTAGTAAAGCATCCCGAGGCCCATCACAGGAACTTAAATCAAACAACAATTGACACAGAGCCAAAGAAGGAGACATTAGGACAGGTGACCAAATGCTTGGTCAAAGAGGGTGGAAGCTGGTAGCCAGCCAGGAGTGCATTAGAATTGTTACCAGGTCACAGGCAGTTAATTACACTATAGATTCGAGATGACTCGGCAGAGAATAGTCTCCATAGTGCCAATCCTGGAGTCTCTTTACGTGGTACATCTCAGGAAGTTGGGTTTACATAAGAACATAAGAATTAGGAGCAGGAGTCGGCCATTTGGCCCCTCGAGCCTACTCCGCCATTCAATAAGATCACGGCTGATCATCGACCTCAACTTCACTTTCCCGCCCGATCTCCATATCCCTCGATTCCCCTAGAGTCCAAAAATCTATCGATCTCAGCCTTGAATATACTCAACGACTCAGCATCCACAGCCCTCTGGGACAGAGAATTCCAAAGATTCACAACCCCCTGAGTGAAGACATTTTTCCTCATCTCAGTCTTAAATGGCCTACCCCTTATCCTGAGACTATGCCCCCTAGTTCTAGACTCTCAGCATCTACCCTGTCAATCCCCTTCAGAATCTTGTATGTTTCAATGAGATCACCTTTCATTCTTCTAAACTCCAGAGAGTATCGGCCCATTCCACACAATCTCTCATCATAGGACAGCCCAATCATCCCAGGAATCAATCTAGTGAACCTTTGTTACACCGCCTCCAAGGCATGTATATCCTTCCTTAGATAAGGAGACCAAAACTGTGCACAGTACTCCAGGTGTGACCTCACCAAGGCCCTGTACAATTGTAGCAAGACCTCCTTACTCTTATACTCCAACCCCCTTGCAATAAAGGCCAACATGCCATTTACCTTCCTTATTGCTTGCTGTACCTGCATGGTAGCTTTCTGTGTTTCTTGCACAAGGACACCCAAATCTCTCTGAACACCAACATTTGAAAGTTTCTCACCATTTAAAAAATATTCTGTTTTTCTATTTATACACTTCCTGCAATTCAGAAATATAACCAACAAAATGCTTTCCTTCCTTGCTTCCATCCCAGGAAGCAAGGAACTCACTCCTTATCAATGACAGGACAGCACCCGTAGACATTTACTCAGTTGGCAGTGACATCTGGACCATTCTGATAACAGTTATCTGTTTCAGTGGATTTCGGAAATATTGGCCAGTCATTTATATTCATATATAAAACAGGCTCGTTTTATTCCTCTATTGAACGGAGTCACGTTGGGATTGATCTGGCTGTAAGATCTGGTGATGGGAGACAGAGGGACCAAGCTTAATCCCCAGTAATGCAATACAGGCAGCTCCACAATACACCTGAGCACTGTTAATGATGAACCAGCCAGTGTGGTTCATCAGAGGGATCTGGAGAGAAGGTCTTGGCACAAGGGGGTGGGATCCTCCCCAGTCAGCTCCAGATAACCCAGTGCCATAATGAGTCGGGTGGTCCTAGGTCAATAAGCAGCAGGAAACTGTGTGTTGCTCTGTAGTGGGGTACCGCAGGGATCGGTGCTAGGACCCCAGCTATTCACAATATATATTAATGATCTAGACGAGGGAACTAGATGTAATATCTCCAAGTTTGTAGACGACACAAAGCTGGGTGGGCATGTGTGCTGTGAGGAGGATGCCGAGAAACTCCAGTATGATTTGGACAGGTTGGGTGATTGGGCAGATGCATGGCAGATGCAGTACAATGTGGATAAATGCGAGGTTATCCACTTTGGTGGCAAAAACAGGAAGGCAGATTATTATCTGAATGGCAACAGATTGGGAGAAGGGGAAGTGCAACGAGACCTGGGTGTCCTTGTGCACCAGTCGCTGAAGGTAAGCATGCAGGTGCAGCAGGCGGTTAAGAAGGCAAATGGAATGTTGGCCTTCATAGCGAGAGGATTCGAGTACAGGAGCATGGATGTCTTGCTGCAGTTGTACAGGGCCTTGGTGAGACCACACCTTGAGTATTGTGTGCAGTTTTGGTCGCCTTATCTGAGGATGGATGTTCTTGCCATGGAGGGAGTGCAGCGATGATTCACCAGACTGATACCTGGGATGGCAGGAATGACGTATAAAGAGAGATTGGGACGATTAGGCTTATATTCGCTGGAGTTTAGAAGAATGAGAGGGGATCTCATTGAAACTTATGAAATTCTAACAGGACTAGACAGACTAGATGCAGGAAGGATGTTCTCGATGGTGGGGGAGTCCAGAACCAGGGGTCACAGTCTAAGGATAAGGGGTAAGCCATTTAGGACTGAGATGAGGAGGAATTTCTTCACCCAGAGAGTGGTGAACCTGTGGAATTCTCTACCACAGAAGGCAGTTGAAGCCAATTCATTAAAGATATTCAAGAAGGAGTTAAATATATTTCTTAAGGCTAAAGGGATCAAGGGATTTGGGGAGAAAGCAGGGACGGTACTGAATTTGAATGATCAGCCATGATCACATTAAATGGCGGAGCAGGCTCGAGGGGCTGAATGGCCTACTCCTGCTCCTATCTTCTATGTTTCTATGTAAGCTGGCACTGGGCAAGCACAGAAGGTAGCAAACATCTGGCACTCCAGGCAACCAGAGAGGTTAGCAAACATCTGCCACTCTTGGCAACCAGAGAGGATATCAAACATCTGGAACTCTGGGCAACCAGCGAGGATATCAAACATCTGGCACTCTGGGCACCCAGAGAGGGTATCAAACATCTGGAACTCTGGGCAACCAGCGAGGATATCAAACATCTGGCACTCTGGGCACCCAGAGAGGGTATTAAACATCTGGAACTCTGGGCAACCAGCGAGGATATCAAACATCTGGCACTCTGGGCACCCAGAGAGGGTATTAAACATCTGGAACTCTGGGCAACCAGCGAGGATATCAAACATCTGGCACTCTGGGCACCCAGAGAGGGTATCAAACATGGGGATTGGGAAGGGACAACTAGTAAAGAGAGAGAAAGGTTTTCAACAGTAGCGCTTTGGACCAAACTAATGAATTTATTGGAACTCAGCCTAATTTTCATAACACTAGGCTCTTCATTTAACATAAAGGTCTACCGCGAGACACTCTGTGCCCCAGGAGAACACACTCAAGACTTGCATTCTTTTCAATGAGTATGTATTTACTTTATTCAACAGTCTTGTCTTAACTTCTAAATCAGATAACACCTGATCTAATCATCAGGCAGTCGAACTGCAGAATAAAATAGTGTCGACTAATGTTAGGAGCTAGTAAAGGGAGAGAAAGGAGAGATTTGCAGGGCTATGCGGAGAGAGCAGGGGAGTGGGACTAATTGATGGCTAAGCCAGCACAGGCACGATGGGCCAAATGGCCCCCTTCTGTGCTGTAAGATTTTATAATTCAGCTTCCCTTCCCAAAACAACAACCAACATTTATATAACCACTGTGTCTATTGACACCACTGTGTCAGCCAATGAGTTGGAGCAGGACTTATAGCAGGACTCACAGCAAAGTCTATTTACTCAGCAAACAGAGTCTCGCTTCCGGCGGGTCCCACCGCGGCCGCCATTTTGGGCAGGTTGGCAGCGCTGCCAATGCCTACGCTGGGGAGTGCGAGGCGTTTGCTGAGACAGCGACTGGTGGGTGTTGCTTGCGTTGTCGGTGGTTTGCGAGTCACCGGATTCGAATGGGGTGACGCACGCCCCATCGGGTGGCGCTTGACTCGGGCTATGCACCCTCGTCTCTGAGTCCGAACGTTGTGGGTTCACAGTCCCACTCCAGAGACTTGAGCACAAAATTCCAGGCTGACACTCCCAGTGCAGTGCTGAGGGAGTGCTACACTGTCGGAGGTGCCGTCTTTTGGATGAGACGTTAAACTGAGGCCCCGCCTGCTCTCTCAGGTGGATGTAAAAGATCCCGTGGCACTATTTCGAAGAAGAGCAGGGGAGTTATCCCCGGTGTCCTGGCCGATATTTATCCCTCAACTAACATCACTAAAACAGATTATCTGGTCATTATCACATTGCTGTTTGTGGGAGCTTGCTGTGTGCAAATGGCTGCCGCGTTTCCCACATTCTAACAGTGACTCCACTTCAAAAACTACTTAATTGGCTGTAAAGCACTTTGCGACGTCCGGTGCTTGTGAAAGGCGCTATATAAATGCAAGTCCTTCAAGTCTTTTTTTAATAAAAATTCCATTCAATTAAAAATGCTATTTCATTTTCTTTCCTGAATACACGAGAACTTATCAGCCTTTCCTCACAGGTTGAACCTAATTGTTACCATGCTTGTAAATGACAGATCTTAATGTCTATTAGTGACTATCAGTGCCTGGTAAGAGTACCAGTTATGCCTCTTGGTGCATGTTGGTGTATGTTTGTTACCTCTAGACTTGACTATTCCAACACACTCCTGGCCGGCCTCCCACGTTCTAACCCCCGTAAACTTGAGGTCATCCAAAACTCGGCTGCCCGTGCCCTAACTCGCACCCACTCCAGCTCACCCATCACCCCCTGTGCTCACTGACCTACACTGGCTCCCAGTTAAGCAACGCCTCGAGTTTAAAATTCTCATCCTTGTTTTCAAATCCCTCTGTGGCCTCGCCCCTCCCTATCTCTGTAATCTCCTCCAGCCCCACAACTCCCCCTGAGATATCTGCGCTCCTCTACTTCTGGCCTCTTGAGCATCCCTGATTATAATCGCTCAATCATTGGCGGCCGTGCCTTCAGCTGCCAAGGCCCTAATCTCTGGAATTCCCTGCCTAAACCTCTCCGCCTCTCTACCAACGTTCCCTTTATTATTTTTTTTTGCGGGGGGGATTGTGCGACCCCTTTAAGGGGCTGCGCGGCCCATTCAAAATAACGTGCCTGTGCCGATTTTCCTACTTAAAAGCCGGTGAGCCGGCTGTGTGGCCGCTCAGCTTAAAGGAAATTTTGCCCTCCAGCTCTCTTTCCTTCTTTAAGACACTCTTTAAACCTACCTCTTTGACCAGGTCTGCCCTAATATCTCCTTACGTGGCTCGGTGTCAAATTTTGTTTGATAATGCTCCCGTGAATGGTGATAGATTGGGAAATGTTGATGTACAGAGGGACTTGGGTGTCCTTGTACACCAGTCACTGAAAGCAAACATGCAGGTGCAGCAAGAGGATTTTTGAGTACAGGAGCAAGGATGTCTTACTACAGTTATGCAGGGCCTTGGTGAGACCACACCTGGAGTACTGTGTGCAGTTTTGGTCTCCTTACCTAAGAAAGAATATACTTGCCATAGAGGGAGTGCAGCGAAGGTTCACCAGACTGATTCCTGGGATGGCAGGGCTGTCGTATGAGGAGAGATTGGGTCGACTAGGCCTGCATTCACTAGAGTTTAGAAGAATGAGAGGAGGTCTCATTGAAACGTATAAAATTCTGACAGGGCTAGACAGACTGGATGCAGGGAGGATGTTTCCCCTGGCTGGGGGCTCTAGAACGAGGGGGTCACAGTCTCAGGATAAGGGGTAGGACATTTAGGACTGAGATGAGGGGAAATGTCTTCACTCAGAGGGTGGTGAACCTGAAAGGGGATAAAATTGGACATTAAGGGAACTAAAGGATTAACAACTTTGTGCTAATATGCACAATGTATATATAAGTAACAACAGAAAATGCTGGAAAAACTCAGCAGGCCAGGCAACATCCGTGGAGAGAAATTAGAGTCGACGTTTCGGGTCGAAACCCTTTTTCAAACTGGAAAGGAAATGAAATAGATCGAAGGCAGGGCTGCGATAGAACAAAAGAAGTAAAAGAGACATTAAGAGGTATTCAAAACCAGACGAGATGGTAATAGGACAGTGGAGAGAAAAGACGGCAAGATTAGGTGTGAAGCGTACTGGTAGGATGGGAGACTGCTGCCATGTGGGAGAGAGGAAAAAAAGGAAGGGGGGGAGGGAAGATCCAAAACAAAGGGGTGGGAAAAAAATATAAGTAAAAATGTAATAGGGGCCGAGGTTATGATCTGAAATTGTTGAACTCGATATTGAGCCTGGAAGGCTGTAAAGTGCCTAATCGGAAGATGAGGTGCTGTTCCTCGAGTTTACGTTGAGCTTCCGTGGAACAATGCAAGAGGCCAAGGACGGTGAGGTCCGAGTGGGAATGGAGCAGTGAGTTAAAATGACAGGCGACCGGAAGCTCAGGGTCACCCTTACGGACTGAACGGAGGTGTTCCGCAAAGCGGTCACCCAATCTGCGTTTGGTCTCCCCATCGTCGGAGCAGATACAGCGGAGACGGAGAAACTGGGAGAATGGAATAGAGTCCTTACAGGAGGCGGGATGGGAGGAAGTGTAGTCCAGGTAGCTGTGGGAGTCAGTGGGCTTGTAGTGAATATTGGTCGATAACCTATCCCCAGAGATGGAGACAGAGAAGTCGAGGAAGGGAAGGGAAGAGTCAGAGATGGCCCATGTGAAGGTGAGGGAAGGGTGGAAATTGGAGGCAAAGTGAATGAAATTGTCTAGTTCGGGGCGAGAGCAAGAAACGGCACCGATACAGTCATCAGTGTATCAGAAAAAGAGGTGAGGGAGGGGACCTGAGTAGGACTGGAACAAAGAGTGTTCCACATATCCCACGAAAAGGCAGGCATAGCTAGGACCCATGCGGGTACCCATAGCAACACCTTTGATTTGGAGGAAATGAGTGGAGTTAAAGGAGAAGTTGTTCAATGTGAGAACAAGTTCAGCCAAGCGGAGGAGGGTGGTGGTGGATGGGGACTGGTCGGGCCTCTGTTCAAGGAAGAAGCGGAGCGCCCTCAGGCCATCCTGGTGGGGGATGGAGGTGTAGAGGGATTGTACGTCCATAGTGAAAAGGAAGCGGTTGGAGCCTGGAAACTGTTAAAGTGGCGTATTCGCTGCTCACGATGCGGTCTCCTCTACATTGGGGAGACCGAACGCAGATTGGGTGACCGCTTTGCGGAACACGTCCATTCAGTCCGTAAGGGTGACCCCGAGCTTCCGGTTGCCTGTCATTTTAATTCACCGCTCCATTCCCACTCGGACCTCACCGTCCTTGGCCTCTTGCATTGTTCCACGGAAGCTCAACGTAAACTCGAGGAACAGCACCTCATCTTCCGATTAGGCACTTTGCAGCCTTCCGGACTCAATATCGAGTTCAACAATTTCAGATCATAGCCTCGGCCCCTATTACATTTTTACTTATATTTTTTTCCACCCCTTTGTTTTGGATCTTCCCTCCCCCCCCACCTTTCCTTTTTTTTCTCTCTCCCACACGGCAGCTGTCTCCCATCCTGTCAGTACACTTCACATCTAATCTTGCCGTCTTTTGTCTCCACTGTCCTATTACCATCTCGTCTGGTTTTGAATACCTCTTAATGTCTCTTTTACTTCTTTTGTTCTATTGCAGCCCTGCCTTCGATCTATTTTATTTCCTTTCCAGTTTGAAAAAGGGTTAGACCCGAAACGTCGACTCTAATTTCTCTCCACGGATGTTGCCTGGCCTGCTGAGTTTTTCAGCATTTTCTGTTTTTATTTCGGATTTCCAGCATCTGCAGTATTTTGCTATCGTACTAATGTATATATAAGTGTTGTCAGTAACACAGAACAAAGGGAACTGTTGAATGTGAGAACACGCTGTAAGACTCAACACAAATGTGGTGATAAGAAAGTAGGCCAAATGCCCGGAGATGTCCATGAAGGACTTGTTATGAAGGGAAATGCTAGATTTGGAGTTGTTATTGAACTGTTATGCACCTGACACGGGGGCATTGCACCCGAAACATTGGTTCTGCACACGGCACAACAATGCCACAAACTGTACAAAACCTAAAGAGAAACTGTGTTCAAAGAGCATTTGCCCTTGGATGAGTGTCTCCCCTGTTAACTTGTAACAAAAGCTATTTCACTCGAGTGAAATCCCGGACTCCAAGTGGTTAATTACCGGTGGGCGACGAGTTCCCTAACAGAACCTGTGGAATTCTCTACCACAGAAGGCTGTGGAGGCCAAGTCACTGAATATATTTAAGAAGGAGATAGACAGATTTCTAGACGCAAAAGACAACAAGGGGTATGGGGAGAGAGCGGGAATATGGTATTGAGAGAGAGGATCAGCCATGATCATATTGAATGGAGGAGCAGGCTCGAAGGGCCGAATGGCCTAACTCCTGCTCCTATGTTTCTATGTGAAGCGCCTTGGGAGGTTTTACTTTGTTAAAGGCGCTATATAAATGCAAGTTGTTGTTGTTGTGCTTGTTGGTGTTTGTTATGCCTGCCACCTTTTTTTGGCTGTTGGTTCCTGGAAATTAACATGTGCTTGTGGCACTCACTCCACCAGAGTTTTGAACAGAGACTAAGGTTGGCGTGCTACAATATCAGATGCTGGGCAGGGCCCTTGAGATTGACGTGCAATGGGTTAGAGAATGCCACACGTCCCTGCAGGTTAAGATATGTCGAGATAGCAAGCTGCACAGATTGAGGAACCGCCAGGCTCAATAGCTGGCCTGTGCTACCTTCGCCGCTTTCACCCAAAGCAGCGATGGCAAACTTCAAGTCAGTGGGCAGCACTCTCGCCTCTGAGTCAGAAGGTCGTGGGTTCAAGCCCCACTCCAGGGACTTGAGCACAGAAATCCAGGCTGACTGACACTCCCAGTGCGGTGCTGAGGGGGCGCTGCACTGTCAGGAGTTGCCGTCTTTCGGATGAGACATTAAACCGAGGCCCCCGTCTGCTCTCTCAGGTGGACGTAAAAGATCCCACGGCGCTATTTTGAAGAAGTTCTCCCCGGTGTCCTAGCCAATATTTACCCCTCAAATCAGCATAACAAAAAAAACCAGATGATCTGGCCATTATCATGTTGCTGATTGTGGGAGCTTGCTGTGCACAAATTGGCGTTTCCCACATTACAACAGTTACTACACTTTAAAAAGTACTTCATTGGCTGTAAAGTGCTTTGAGACGTCCGGTGCTCGTGAAAGGTGCTATAGAAAGGCAAGACTTTATTTTCTTTCATTCTCTCAAGTGACCTCGGCTTCCTAGAATTGGTGGGGGAAATCTGGCTGGGAATTGTGTGTGGGTGATGGGCGTTGGGCATGAGAGCAGATTTAGGTTCAGGGCAGGAATTTCTTTGGCAGTAGATCAGGAACAGCTAAACCCTTTGTGATATCTGGCCAGTAATACTCAGTCGCGCCTAAAGAACATGAGCTAATTAAGTCACAAAGGGCCTTTCGTGCTATGAAACCTCACTCAGGATGAGTCAATGCCTGCAGGAGAGAATGGGTGGTGGGGAGGGAGGGGGAGGGAAGATTGGAAAATTGAAGTCAAAAGAAGGTGGGGATCCTACCTCTTAATCACTTACGTATTGGCCAATTCTAGGAAAGCTTTGCCTGGATTAAGGAGCATCAATCACAAAGATGTTAGAGGTAGATTAACCCTGTAGTGAAATCATTAATGTAATGTTACAAAATAAGCGCTCTACTCGGAGCTCCGGCACGGCAAGAGAGCCCCAGGTGGGCAGAGGAAACGCTTCAAGGACACCCTCAAAGCCTCCTTGAAAAAGTGTAACATCCCTACCGACACCTGGGAATCCCTGGCCCAAGACCGCACAAAGTGGAGGAGAAGCATCCGGGAAGGCGCCGAACACCTCGGGTCTCTTCACAGATATTCACAGAATCACACAGTGCAGATAGAGGCCATTTCGGCCCATCGAGCCTGCACCGACACATATCCCACCCTATCCCCGTAACCCCACGTATTTAATCCCCCTAACACTAAGGGTCAATTTATCATAGCAAGTGGAAGCCAAGCGCAGGCAGCGCAAGGAGCGCACGTCAACCCAAGCACCCCACCCACCCGCCCCTTCAACCACCGTCTGCCCCACCTGTGACAGAGACTGTAGGTCCCGCATTGGACTCATCAATCACCTGAGAACTCATTGTTAATGTGGAAGCAAGTCATCCTCGGTTCCGAGGGACTGCCTAAGAAGAAATGTTACACACCTGCCCCGTAGTTACAGCCTTCGGGACACAGCCTTTTTACAGATTTTAGAATTTGTTTCTTGAAATTCACCTACCCAAAGTTTAAATTATGTTTTTTTTTAAATTTTAAGTTGCCATCGCTCCTTAATTAATGCACAAATCAGCCAGCAAACTCGGGGGATTATGAGATATGCCATGAGTTGAGAATCTCCAGAACTCGCTGGTCGATTTACGCCTCTCCGCCGTTTGATTCACACAAATGGCATCTCGCCCTCAGCCTCACCTTTTATTTTTAAGAACTTGCTGGATTTACACATTAATTGCCCGTTAAACTCGCCGCAGAAAGTTAGGGCTTGTACCTAACAGCGTAAGTACCCTTTTAATGACATAATTGTTAAAGCAATGCCAAACAATCTCTCCGGCCCAGAAAATTAACAATTTAAACTGTTGAGTCTCATTCCTTCAAGTAGTAAATTCTTCTTAGAGATTTTTAAAAAATTAAATAATTTTTTAAAAAACTTTTCCTTTCTGCCTCTTTTTTTTCTCTCTCTCTTAATCCAATCTTTCTTTCCCTCTCTTCCTGTACCTTAGTTGACTCTAATTCACCCTCCTTCTTTGTCGTTCCTCTGTTTCTTTCTCAATCCTTAAATCTCATTGGTTCAGGAGATAGACTGTTGGTCCTGTCGTTCACTGAGGTCCCAAGTGCCCCCCCCGTTGTCCTCGTGTGCCGTTATCAGCTCGCACTTCCAGCAAGTTATGGCAGGAAACCATCTGCGGTGAGTGTCTCACCTCCTGACTCCCCAAAGCCTTTCCACCATCTACAAGGCATGAGTCAGGAGTGTGATGGAATACTCTCCACTTGCCTGGATGAGTGCAGCTCCAACCACACTCAAGAAGCTCGACACCATCCAGGACAAAGCAGCCCGCTTGGTTAGCACCCCATCCACCACCTTAAACATTCACTCCCTCCATCACCGGCGCACCGTGGTTGCAGTGTGTACCATCTACAAGATGCACTGCAGCAACTCGCCAAGGCTTCTTCGGCAGCACCTCTCAAACCCGCGACCTCTTCCACCTCGAAGGACAAGGGCAGCAGGCGCATGGGAACACCACCACCTCCAAGTTCCCCTCCAAGTCACACACCATCCTGACTTGGAAATATATCGGCCGTTCCTTCATCGTCGCTGGGCCAAAATCCTGGAACTCCCTCCCTAACAGCACCACCACACGGACTGCAGCAGTTCAAGAAGGCGGCTCACCACCACCTTCTCAAGGGCAATTAGGGATGGGCAATAAATGCTGGCCTTGCCGGCGACGCCCACATCCCATAATCGAATAATAAAAACTAACGGCGCATGCTGCAAGATGCCATGTTCCAGCAAGATTAGTCGCAATGTCCTACAATACGATTGCCCGTTGTGTGTGGTGCGCCAGCCTATTGGTGTAATAGTGAGTGGGCCCCACAGTGTCGTCTGGCCTGCAGGCTTCTTCTTGGGGAGGGCTGAGTCAGCAACTGGTGGGTATTGCTTGTGTTGTCGTCGGTTTTTGCGAGTCACCAGATTCGAATGGGGTGATGCGCACCCCCTATTGGGTGGCCCTTGACTCGGGCTACACACCCTCGCCTCTGAGTCAGAAGGTTTGTGGGTTCAGGTCCCCACTCCAGAGACTTGAGTACAAAACTCTCGGCTGACGCTCCAGTGCAGTGCTGAGGGAGCGCTGCACTGTCGGAGGTGCCGACTTTCAGATGAGACGTTAAACTGAGGCAGCCACTTGCTCTCTTGGGTGGACGTAAAAGATCTCATGGCGCTATTTTGCAGAAGAGCAGGGGGAGTTCTCCCCGGTGTCCTGGTCAATATTTATCCCTCAATCAACATCACTAAAAACAGATGATCTGGCCATTCTCACATTGCTGTTTGTGGGAGCTTGCTGTGCGCAAATTGGCTGCCGCGTTTCCTACATTACAACAGTGACTACACTTCAAAAAAGTACTCCATTGGCTGTAAAGTGCTTTGAGACGTCCGGTGGTCGTGAAAGGCGCTATAGAAATGCAAGCCTTTCTTTTTTCTTTTGCGTGCTTAGGGATCCTGTTAGATAGGGGCGCGTGGGCGTAAGAAAGCAGAAGTTGCAGCACTCAAACCGACTGAGATACGGGTCGAGCTGCACCTGAAAGTAGGTTGGACAAAAAAAATATCAGACAGAAAGAAAGATTTGCACCTTTCATGACCCCCGAACATTCCAAAGCGGTTTACAGCCAATTAAGTTTTTTTTTGAAGTGCAGTCACAGTGTAGGAAATATGGCAGCTAATTTATGCACAGCAAGCTCCCTGGATCATCTGTTTTTAGTGATGTTGGTTGAGGGATAAATATTGGCCAGGACACCGGGGAGAACTCCCCCTGCTCTTCTTCGAAATAGTGTCATGGGATCGTTCATGTCTACCTGAGAGAGCAGACTTGTCCAAAAGAATCCCATCCCACGCTCCCCACCCATCCCACGCTTCCCACCCATCCCACACTCCCCACTCATCCCACGCTCCCCACCCATCCCACGCTCCCCACTCATCCCACACTCCCCACTCATCCCACACTCCCCACTCATCCCACGCTCCCCACCCATCCCACGCTCCCCACTCATCCCACACTCCCCACTCATCCCACGCTCCCCACCCATCCCACGCTCCCCACTCATCCCACACTCCCCACTCATCCCACGCTCCCCACCCATCCCACGCTCCCCACCCATTCCACGCTCCCCACCCATCCCACGCTCCCCACCCATCCCACGCTCCCCACCCATCCCACGCTCCCCACCCATCCCACGCTCCCCACCCATCCCACGCTCCCCACCCATCCCACGCTCCCCACCCATCCCACTCTCCCCACCCATCCCACTCTCCCCACCCATCCCACGCTCCCCACCCATCCCACGCTCCCCACCCATCCCACGCTCCCCACTCATCCCACGCTCCCCTCCCATCCCACGCTCCCCACCCATCCCACACTCTCCACTCATCCCACGCTCCCCACCCATCCCACGCTTCCCACCCATCCCACGCTCTCCACTCATCCCACGCTCCCCACCCATCCCACGCTCCCCACCCATCCCAGGGAGTGGTATTGGCAGGGCGTGGTATTGGCAGGGCGTGGTATTGGCAGGGTGTGGTATTGGCAGGGCATGGTATTGGCAGGGCGTGGTATTGGCAGGGAGTGGTATTGGCAGGGCATGGTATTGTCAGGGCGTGGTATTGGCAGGGCGTGGTATTGGCAGGGAGTGGTATTGGCAGGGAGTGGTATTGGCAGGGCGTGGTATTGGCAGGGAGTGGTGTTGGCAGGGTGTTGTATTGGCAGGGAGTGGTATTGGCAGGGCATGGTATTGGCAGGGAGTGGCAACTGCAGGGAGTGGTATTGGCAGGGAGTGGTATTGGCAGGGTGTGGTATTGGCAGGGAGTGGTATTGGCAGGGAGTTGTATTGGCAGGGAGTGGCACCTGCAGGGAGTGGTATTGGCAGGGAGTGGTATTGGCAGGGAGTGGTATTGGCAGGGAGTGGTATTGGCAGGGCGTGGTATTGGCAGGGAGTGGTATTGGCAGGGAGTGGTATTGGCAGGGCGTGGTATTGGCAGGGTGTGGTATTGGCAGGGAGTGGTATTGGCAGGGCGTGGTATTGGCAGGGAGTGGTATTGGCAGGGAGTGATATTGGCAGGGAGTGATATTGGCAGGGAGTGGTATTGGCAGGGAGTGATATTGGCAGAGAGTGGTATTGGCAGGGAGTGGTATTGGCAGGGAGTGATATTGGCAGGGAGTGGTATTGGCAGGGAGTGGTATTGGCAGGGAGTGATATTGGCAGGGAGTGATATTGGCAGGGAGTGGTGTTGGCAGGGCGTGGTATTGGCAGGGAGTGGTATTGGCAGGGAGTGGTATTGGCAGGGAGTGGTATTGGCAGGGAGTGGTATTGGCAGGGAGTGGCATTGGCAGGGCGTGGTATTGGCAGGGCGTGGTATTGGCAGGGCGTGGTATTGGCAGGGAGTGGTATTGGCAGGGAGTGGTATTGGCAGGGAGTGGTATTGGCAGGGCGTGGTATTGGCAGGGAGTGGTATTGGCAGGGAGCGGTATTGGCAGGGCGTGGTATTGGCAGGGAGTGGTATTGACAGGGAGCGGTATTGGCAGGGCGTGGTATTGGCAGGGAGTGGTATTGGCAGGGCGTGGTATTGGCAGGGAGTGGTATTGGCAGGGAGTGGTATTGGCAGGGAGTGGTATTGGCAGGGAGTGGTATTGGCAGGGAGTGGTATTGGCAGAGAGTGGTATTGGCAGGGAGTGGTATTGGCAGGGAGTGGTATTGGCAGGGAGTGGTATTGGCAGGGAGTGGTATTGGCAGGGAGTGGTATTGGCAGGGCGCGGTATTGGCAGGGCGCGGTATTGGCAGGGAGTGGTATTGGCAGGGCGCGGTATTGGCAGGGAGTGGTATTGGCAGGGGGTGGTATTGGCAGGGAGTGGTATTGGCAGGGAGTGGTATTGGCAGGGCGCGGTATTGGCAGGGTGCGGTATTGGCAGGGAGTGGTATTGGCAGGGAGTGGTGTTGGCAGGGCGTGGTATTGGCAGGGAGTGGTATTGGCAGGGAGTGGTATTGGCAGGGAGTGGTATTGGCAGGGAGTGGTATTGGCAGGGAGTGGCATTGGCAGGGCGTGGTATTGGCAGGGCGTGGTATTGGCAGGGCGTGGTATTGGCAGGGAGTGGTATTGGCAGGGAGTGGTATTGGCAGGGCGCGGTATTGGCAGGGAGCGGTATTGGCAGGGAGTGGTATTGGCAGGGAGTGGTATTGGCAGGGAGTGGTATTGGCAGGGAGTGGTATTGGCAGGGAGTGGTATTGGCAGGGAGTGGTATTGGCAGAGAGTGGTATTGGCAGGGAGTGGTATTGGCAGGGAGTGGTATTGGCAGGGAGTGGTATTGGCAGGGCGCGGTATTGGCAGGGAGTGGTATTGGCAGGGAGTGGTATTGGCAGGGAGTGGTATTGGCAGGGAGTGGTATTGGCAGGGAGTGGTATTGGCAGGGAGTGGTATTGGCAGGGAGTGGTATTGGCAGGGAGTGGTATTGGCAGAGAGTGGTATTGGCAGGGAGTGGTATTGGCAGGGAGAGCTGTATAACACTGGCGGCACACTATGTTACAGCTTGCCATGAACAGAGGGACAACCAGTAAACTAAGAAAAGAATATATATAAACAATGCGAATGTATATTTATACACTCAGGGATATACCTGTTTATACAATGTATGAATAGAACTGCGTTTATGTGCTAAACCATAAATGTATTTTGATGCTTTGGCAACATAAGATGTAACTTATCATGCCAATAAAGCGATTTGAATTGTGAATTGTGAATTGGTATTGGCAGGGAGTGGTATTGGCAGAGAGTGGTATTGGCAGGGAGTGATATTGGCAGGGAGTGGTATTGGCAGGGAGTGGTATTGGCAGGGCGTGGTATTGGCAGGGAGTGGTATTGGCAGAGAGTGGTATTGGCAGGGAGTGGTATTGGCAGGGAGTGGTATTGGCAGGGAGTGGTATTGGCAGGGCGTGGTATTGGCAGAGAGTGGTATTGGCAGAGAGTGGTATTAGTAGGGAGTGGTATTGGCAGGGTGTGGTATTGGCAGGGAGCTGTATTGGCAGGGAGTGGTATTAGTAGGGAGTGGTATTGGCAGGGAGTGGTATTGGCAGGGAGTGGTATTGGCAGGGAGTGGTATTGGCAGGGAGTGGTATTGGCAGAGAGTGGTATTGGCAGGGAGTGGTATTGGCAGGGCGTGGTATTGGCAGGGCGTGGTATTGGCAGGGAGTGGTATTGGCAGGGCGTGGTATTGGCAGGGAGCTGTATTGGCAGAGAGTGGTATTAGTAGGGAGTGGTATTGGCAGGGCGTGGTTCTTAGAATATCACGGGTGTGCAGCCTGTAATTTTCCACCTGTTAAATGAAAGGATGGAGAATCAGCATTGTCCCTCGAGTCTGGTCCCTGCTGGGTGCATGAGATTGTGGAATCACCCGCAGCGTATCATCGCCTTCAAAGTCCATTTGAACATTCTTTCGGTACTTGTTGTTTGAGCACGCTTATGTGCGAGTTGATAGCTGAGGCCAGTCGCCGCAGACTGACTATTCTATACCTGGAATTTCTCCAATGTAATCTGCTCTGGTTGTGAAATATAACAGCAAGAGGCTTTGTGTGTGTGTGTTATATTAACAACGACAATCTGACTTCAGTCTCACCTTTCGGTAAATGTCACGAGTTGTCTAATCCCCAAACACAGACCGCCATTTGACATCTGGTCGGCCATTTTAATCATCGTTTTTGGCGCCAATATAATGAAGCATTCTGGGAAGGTTGAGCCTAATTTTTTAAAAATAATTTCCAACTCTCTCAGTTTAGGGCTTAAGCAGTAACAAAGAGGAGACATCAGTACTGAAGCGCGACATAAAAACAGAAAACGCGGGAAACACTCAGCGGGTCAGGCAACAGCTGTGGAGAGAGAAAGAGAGTTAAGGTCTCAGGTCGGTCACCGCTCATCAGAACTGGAAGAAGTTAGAGATTTAACAGGTTTTAAGCAAGTACAGAAATGGAGGAGGGAGAGGAAAGAACAAAAGGGAGAGGTCTGCGGTAGGCAGGGGAGATTAAATGACAAAAGGGATGATGGTGCGAGGCAAAAGGAGGTGGTAATGGGACCAATGTTCCATCGCACTGTTTTTCAGGTGCACGGTCCCTTTAACGGGCTGCACGGCCCACGCAAAGTGACGTAAGAAAACTACTAGGCACTTGGCCTAAGCGTTAAACAAAGCTTTAATCAACTGTTTTTCAACATGGAAGTCTAGTTGTGTCCTTTACTAGTTCCTGTTAAAGAATGTCCTGAGCAAGCTGGGCCCATGCCCGAGTATTTATACTCTCCCTGGACAGCGCCACCAGCAGGCCGCCCAGTATTATTTCATAAGTCATTTCTACATGAATGACAAGATTCATGTCACAAAGTTTCGCGCACGTGTGTGATCTCCCATTTGAAAAGCCGGTCCCAGGCGGCGCGGGACCGCCAGTCAGCTTAGCGGGAAATACTGAATGGGACAAGTAAAGAAACAAAAGATGGGTCCAGCGGAGCTGTAAATGGCAACAGCGGAACCATTACCAGCACTTGCTGTCTGAGCAAGTGGGAGCGGTGGTTATGATCTGAAATTGTTGAGCTGGATGAAAGACGAGGTGCTGCTCCTCGAGCTGACGTTGAGCTTCGTTGGAACGGTGCAAGAGGCCGAGGACGGAGAGGTCAGAGCGGGAGTGGGGGCGGAGAATTAAAGTGGCAAGCGACCGGAAGCTGGGGGTCACGCTTGTGGACTGACTTGTGGTCTTGTTGCTGACTGCTGATTAACACAGACCAACGTTCAACTTCAATACTTCCTGAATTGATATTTTTAAACTATAATTTTACTTATAGCAGTGTTGAGAGTAGAATTGGAGACTAGCATTGCCAACCCTGGTTGGACATATTCCTGGACATATTTCTCATTGAAACATATAAGATTCTGAGGGGGATTGACAGGGTAGATGCTGAGAGGCTGTTTCCCCCTGGCTGGAGAGTCTAGAACTAGGGGGAATAGTCAACAACAACAACAACTTGTATTTATATAGCGCCTTTAACGGAGTAAAACATCCCAAGGCGCTTCACAGGAGTGTTAGAAGACAAAAAAAATTTGACACCGAGCCACATAAGGATAAATTAGGGCAGGTGACCAAAAGCTTGGTCAAAGAGGTAGGTTTTGACATAAGAAAACTACTAGGCACTTGGTTTAAGTATTAAACAAGGCTTTAATCAACTGTTTCACAACAGGGAGATCTAGTTGTGTCCTTCACTAGTTCCTGTTAAAGAATGTCCTGAGCAAGCCGGGCCCATGCCCGAGTATTTATACTCTGCCTGGACAGCGCCACCAGCAGGCCGCCCAGTATTACTTCATAAGTCATTTCCCATGAATGACAAGATTCCTGTCAGGTTTTAAGAAGCGTTTTAAAGGAGGAGAGAGAGGTAGAGAGGCAGAGAGGTTTAGGCCAGGAATTCCAGAGCTTAGGGCCCAGGCAACAGAAGGCACGGCCGCCAATGGTGGAGCGATTATAATCAGGGATCCTCAAGAGGCCAGAAGTAGAGGAGCGCCGATATCTCGGGGGGGGGGGTTGTGGGGTTGGAGGAGATTACAGAGATAGGGAGGGGCGAGGCCGTGGGGGGATTTGAAAACAAAGATGAGAATTTTGAAATCGAGGTGTTGCTTAACCGGGAGCCAATGTAGGTCAGCGAGCACAGGGGGTGATGGGCGAACGGGACTTGGTGCGAGTTAGGACACTGGCAGCCGAGTTTTGGATCAGCTCAGGTTTACGTAGGGTGGAATGCGGGAGGCCGGCCAGGAGTGCCAGGAGTCTCGGGAGAAGGGGTCGGCCATTTAAGACTGAGATGAGGAGGAATTTCTTCACTCAAGGCAGCACGGTGGCATAGTGGTTAGCACTGTTGCCTCACAGCGCCAGAGACCTGGGTTCGAATCCGGCCTTGGGCGACTGTCTGTGTGGAGTTTGCACATTCTCCCCGTGTTTGCGTGGGTTTTCTCCGGGTGCTCCGGTTTCCTCCCACAGTCCAAAGATGTGCGGGTTAGGTTGATTGGCTATGATAAATTGACCCTTAGTGTTAGGGGGATTAAATACGTGGGGTTACAGGGATAGGGTGGGATATGTGTTGGTGTAGGGGTTACGGGGATCGGGTGGGATATGTGTCGGTGCAGGCTCGATGGGCCGAAATGGCCTCTATCTGCACTGTGGGGTTTCTGTGATTCTGTGAGGGATCTTTGGAATTCTCTGCCCCACAGAGCTGTGGATGTTGAGTCTTTGAGTATATTCAAGGCAGAGATCAATAGATTTTTGGACTTTAGGGGAAACAAAGGATATGGAAATCGGGCAGGAAAATGAAGTTGAGGTCAAAGATCAGCCATGATCTTATTGAATGGCGGAGCAGGCTCGAGGGGCCGAATGGCCGACTCCTGCTCCTCCATCTTATGTTCTTATGGAGGCTTCATCACATGACCTCTTGCCTGACCCAGACAAATAGCCCTTTTTCCAGCTTCCTTTCGTACTGGTATAAATACAGGCTCTGCCTTAAAAACGTGAACTGAAACCCGGACCGCAATGGATTTCAGTGTCACCGGAGCGACTTTGGCAGTCCTTGTTCTGACTGTGGTGCTTGTCGTGTGCTCTTGGAGGAGTAAGGCAAGGCACAGCAGATTCCCCCCAGGTCCTCCCGCCCTCCCGTTCCTAGGGAACACACTGCAGATAGACAAGAGAGCACCTGATCAGTCTCTCATTAAGGTAAGCTGGCTTTCTTTCTTTCTTTCTTTCTGTCACTCGGTCTGCGCGCTGTGCATTTCCCACGATCCACGGGCCAGCTTCTTTGCAAGTTTGCACTCTGTGTGAGGAGGTGTTGGCAGAGTGTGATGCCAGCGTGAAATTCAGCTCTAACGGTGGGGGCACAAAGTGAAATGTCCCCCCTCCCCCTCTGGTGTAAGGACTGCCGGCACTTGCAAAGAAACAAAGCTTCTAATCTGCTGAAGTCTGTAACAGTCCTTTAGTGCTGCCCTTGTCCAATATATTAACCACGAGCCACAGGTGGCTACTTGGGACTCCACATGTGGTTAATTGAGACTTCACATGTGGCTAATTGGGATTCCACATGTGGCTAATTGAGACTCCACATGTGGCTAATTGGGACTCCATATGTGGCGAATTGGGATCCCACCTGTGGCTAATTGGGACTCCACATGTGGCGAATTGGGATCCCACATGTGGTGAATTGGGACTCCACATGTGGTGAATTGGGACTCCACATGTGGCTAATTGGGACTCCACATGTGGCTAATTGAGACTCCATATGTGGCGAATTGGGATCCCACCTGTGGCTAATTGGGACTCCACATGTGGCGAATTGGGATCCCACATGTGGTGAATTGGGACTCCACATGTGGTGAATTGGGACTCCACATGTGGCTAATTGGGACTCCACATGTGGCTAATTGGGATCCCACATGTGGTGAATTGGGACTCCACATGTGGCGAATTGGGACTCCACATGTGGCGAATTGGGACTCCACATGTGGCGAATTGGGACTCCACATGTGGCTAATTGGGACTCCCCATGTGGTTAATTGGGACTCCACATGTGGCTAATTGGGACTCCACATGTGGCTAATTGGGATCCCACATGTGGTGAATTGGGACTCCACATGTGGCGAATTGGGACTCCACATGTGGCTAATTGGGACTCCACATGTGGCGAATTGGGACTCCACATGTGGCTAATTGAGACTCCACATGTGGCGAATTGGGACTCCACATGTGGCTAATTGAGACTCCACATGTGGCTAATTGGGACTCCACATGTGGCTAATTGGGACTCCACATGTGGCTAATTGGGACTCCACATGTGGCGAATTGGGACTCCACATGTGGCTAATTGGGACTCCCCATGTGGTTAATTGGGACTCCACATGTGGCTCATTGTATTTCTGATTAGGAAATTGCAAAATGGGTAATAGGCACCACCGTTGGGCCTGTGATCTCAATATTTGTAATCGCACGGCGGACACTTGTGAACTTGTCTATTAATCGCTGTGCGTGCTTTACCTCCTTAGACACTGAATGGCGGTGTATGTTTGTTAAATAAATACCCGCACGTGTACCTGTGTGGCGTGTAAGGACTTTAATATTAAGATTAGTGCGTGCGGCTAAAATGGTGTTGCCATAGCTACACCTGTGGCCTGTCAACCTGGAACCGACCTCTTTGACCAAGCGTTTGGTCACCTGTCCTAATGTCTCCTTCTGTGGCTTGGTGTCAATTGGTGTCTGATTTAGCTCTCCTGTGAAGCACCTTGGGACATTTTACTGCGTTAAAGGCGCTCTATAAATGTAAGTTGTTGTTGTTGTTGCCAGTGACCTCTACTGACAAACACTGCACTGGAGAAATACAGCTCCTAATCCCAGTGTAACGTAGCCAGATGCTGTACCTTAACTCCTAAAGAAAGGAGAAGAGAAACTGATTTTGTAGACACAAGGGGGTGTAACCGGTTTCTGCGGTGGTCAATTTCCTATAGGCCCTGCCGCAATCGCCAATTATTGTCAGTGGTTTCGCCCCGCCTGTAGCGAGCACGCAAACCCCCTTACTACAAGTTCTGGACAATAGGGATTACTGAGGACAGATTGGAACACGGACAGCGTTTTCGGGCTCACCCGTACAGTGTTTATTAAGGTTGACAAAACCACTCCACTCGCATACAGTACGAGCGGTGTGAACACAACAGTACAGTTTAAAACAGTACAACCCTGACTTGTCCAACAAGCCCCTGCCGTGCTGACTTACCACAGCCTAAAAACACCCTCCCGTGAACTAAACTATCGCAGGACCCTTCCAACGCTAAACTCCCTCTGGTTTGGTAGGAACATACAGGCACCCCCTCACATGGCTAAGTGATCGTGTGGATGTGCAGGCTTGGCAATGCTCACCTAGATTGCCCTTGATCTTGGTTGTAGCTTCCTCCCACATGTCTCGGCTACCTGGTTCCGTACTGGCCTTGCGACATGCGAGTCCTAGTCTGAGTCGAAGTCCGTCTTGGTTGGAAGAGCAAGGCTCAGCTCCTCTTGACATTCCGTTGTGGGGAGGGCAGAGAGAGAGAGAGAGAGTGTTATCCAAAATGGCTCTCTGATATACCCCTCCAATACACAGACCGCTGTCTGTGGTTTTAATGGACACATGGCCTCAGGGAAATGGTTTCCAGGTCTCCATGTTTGGATGGTTTAGATCTCGTTTCGATCTCCCAGCCGTTTTAACTTAACGAGCTCATCTTCTTCAGAAACAATGAGTCGCCAGCCTCGTTATTCATGACTATTAATATACTGCGATGACCATTGTAAAGTTGAGAGACTTCGGTACGCTGAAGGCTCTCCCCTGCACGCTTGTAATAAAGTTTCTCTCATATCACAGCCGACCTGTGACTCCACATGGTTTCTTCCGCAACAGTCGCCACTATTTTTATAACTAACGAACAAAAGTGTTCAAAGAAAATGGAAAAAAAACACTTTTTTCATTGGCCCAATGACTTGTCTCCCGGCTCTTGCTCGCAGGAGATTAGCCTGTAATTCCTGGAGACTCCAGGCCAACCCTTGAGGGCTGGCGGCCCTATCGGAGACCCAGCGTCGTGACACATTAGGATAATATTGGGTGCTGTTTTTTGGTTCTAGAGACTGCAGGGGGCGGATAATGAGTTGCAGAAAATGAGTGGCAGACAAGCCCCCCTAATTGAGTCACGCAAACACCAGTTGACTAGCAAGAATGCATTGGGGGTAGATCTTGGCCTTTGTGCGGCAGCGTAGATCGAGTAAAGCGGGCGATAGCGAGTCGGCAGCCCGGCTTACGTCTCTCCCCATTATTATTCCCGCTGACTTCAATCAGGAGGGATGTCAAACCGACTACCGACTCGCGATCACCCATTTTACACGCTCGCACAAAAAAAGGTCGAGATCCATTGAGTGGCCAGAAAGAAAGACTTGCAATCCTGTAGCGCCTTTCACCACGTCCCAAAGCGCTTCGCGGCCAATGAAGTACTTTTTTTGAAGTGTGGTCACTGTTGTAATGCAGGAAAGGCGGCAGCCAATTTGCGCACAGCAAGATCCCACAAGCAGCACTGTGATAATGACCATCGGCGCACGAATTACGTCAGTTCTGACCTGATGGCACCATTGGGTCTCAAAAGAAAATAATAGGCCGGTAAAGTCCTCAGAACTGCTCCCACTCCACTGCCGTTAAAGAAAAGAAAGATTTGCATTTCTATAGTGCCTTTCACGACCTCAGGACGTCCCAAAGCCCTTCACAGCCAATGAAGTACATCTTGAAGTGTGGTGACTGTTGTAATGTAGGAAACATGGCAGCCAATTTGCACACAGCAAGATCCCACAAGCAGCAATGTGATGATGACCAGATCACCTGTTTTTAGCGATGTTGATTGAGGGATAAATATTGGGCAGGACACCGGGGGAGAACTCCCCTGCTCTTCTTCGAAATAGTGCCGAGGGATCTTTTACATCCACCTGAGAGGGCAGACGGGGTCTCGGTTTAACGTCTCGGGCAAAAGACGGCACCTCCGACAGTGCAGCACTCCCTCAGAGTGTCAGCCTAGATTTCTGCGTCTCAAGTCTCTGGAGTGGGACTTGAACCCACAACCTTCTGACCCAGCGGTGAGAGAGAGCGCTACCCACTGAGCCACGGCTGAGACAGTGTGTGAGCGACTGTAGACTGGGTGACACACAGCCCTGGAGTGCGTCTGCGATAATGACTCCCTCATTTAGAACTTGGTTATGTGCGGTATTGGTGGGGGGGGGGGGTGGACAATCAACCCAGAGGTCATGGGTCGAATGACATGCTTGGGTGAGGTACTTAGGAAAAAAAAACAAATCGACAAATGCACAGAAGTCAACAAGTGGCAAAGTGAGGAATCATAGTTTTAGTCACTGCTACAGAATACCTCATGTTGCAGCAGTCTCCGCCCACAGAGGGAGGGCACTGACCTCCAGTCATATCATAATACAGTGCAAGGCAGTCACAGCTTCCTTTCGTACTGGTATAAATACAGGCTCTGCCTTAAAAACGTGAACTGAAACCCGGACCGCAATGGATTTCAGTGTCACCGGAGCGACTTTGGCAGTCCTTGTTCTGACTGTGGTGCTTGTCGTGTGCTCTTGGAGGAGTAAGGCGAGGCACAGCAGACTCCCCCCAGGTCCCCCTGCCCTCCCGTTCCTAGGGAACGCACTGCAGATAGACAAGAGAGCACCTGATCAGTCTCTCATTAAGGTAAGCTGGCTTTCTTTCTTTCTTTCTTTGTGTCACTCGGTCTGCGCGCTGTGCATTTCCCATGATCAGCGGGCCGGCTCCTTTGCAAGTTTGCACTCTGTGTGAGGAGGTGTTGGCAGAGTGTGATGCCAGCGTGAAATTCAGCTCTAACGGTGGAGGCACAAAGTGAAATGTCCCCCCCTCCCCCTCTGGTGTAAAGACTGCCGGCACTTGCAAAGAAACAAAGCTTCTAATCTGCTGAAGTCTGTAACAGTCCTTTAGTGCTGCCCTTGTCCAATATCTTAGCCACTAGCCACAGGTGGCTAATCGGGACTCCACCTGTGGGGAATTGGGACTCCCAATGTGGCTCATTGCATTTCTGATTAGGAAATTGCAAAATGGGTAATAGGCACCACCGTTGGGCCTGCGATCTCAATATTCGTAATCGCACGGCGGACACTTGTGAACTTGTCTATTGATCGCTGCGCGTGCTTTACCTCCTTAGACACTGAATGGCGCTGTACGTTTGTTAAGTAAATACCCGCACGTTTACCTGTGTGGCGTGTAAGGCCTTTTCTTTTAAGATTAGTGTGTGCGGCTAAAATGGTGTTGCCATAGCTACACCTGTGGCCTGTCAACCTGGAACTGACCTCTTTGGCCAAGCGTTTGGTCACCTGTCCTAATGTCTCCTTCTGTGGCTCGGTGTCAATTGTTGTCTGATTTAGCTCTCCTGTGAAACACCTTGGGACGTTTTACTACGTTAAAGGCGCTATATAAATGCAAGTTGTTGTTGTTGCCAGTGACTCTACTGAGAAACACTGCACTGGAGAAATACAGCTCCTAATCCCAGTGTAACGTAGCCAGATGCTGTACCTTAACTCCTAAGGAAAGGAGAAGAGAAACTGATTTTGTAGACACAAGGGGGTAGATCTTGATGAGGGTAAAACGGGCGATAGCGAGTCGGCAGCCCGATTCGCATCTCTGCTGATTTTTACTCCCACTAACTTCAAGCGGGAGAGATGTAAAACGGGCTGTCAACTCGCTAGTGCCTGTTTTACGCTATCGCACAAAGTCAAGACCTAGCCCGAGAGTTCCAATCAGGCGGCTTCGTGGGCAGCCTGGGATACGGGACCTCCATTCCCCCAGTGAAGCACTAAAGGCTATCCGTGACTCCTCGGCTCAACATGCAACAAGATTCTGAGGGGGATTGATAGGGTAGATGCCGAGAGGTTGTTTCTCCCTGGCTGGAGAGTCTCGAACTAGGGGACACAGTCTCAGGATAAGGGGTCGGTCTTTTAAGACTGAGATGAGGAGGAATTTCTTCACTCGGAGGGTTGTGAATCTTTGGAATTCTCTGCCCCAGAGAACTGTGAATGCTGAATCGTTGAGTATATTCAAGGCTGAGATCGATAGATTTTTGGACTCTAGGGGAATCAAGGGGTATGGGGATCGGGCGGGAAAGTGGAGTTGAGGTCGAAGATAAGCCATGATCTTATTGAATGGCTCCTGTTTCTTATGTTCTTATGGCATGAAAGCACACTGCTGACAAACACACATTGGGAGAGAGAGAGATGGAGATCTACAAGGAATTGTCTGAAATGTTTGGAATTTTTTGTGTTTCTGTGAGGCACAGGTCCCTGCTTGTGACAAACGCCCCTCTTCCTTTATTAAAGGGTGCGAGCAAAGCAGAAACACTGTCTAAGCTTTATTTCACAGAATCGCAGAATCACAGAATCCCCTATTTAATCAACTTCACGGGAGTTTACTGTCTTGGGCTAACAGGAAATGCTTGATGCGCAATCAGCAAACTCGGTGTTTACAAGGAACGGGAATTTCCACTGCCAGCTCTCAAATAAATATATCTTTGACCTACTTGCAACAGATCTGTCACCCATCAGGATTACATCTTCTGTCTATATTGAGCAACTCTCACAGCAGATGGGTCCCCCCCCCCACCCCAAACTGAGTACAGGATACTTTTTTTTATCCGGCACGGACGGGACCGACGTGGTGCCGGTTCATCAAAAATTCCGGATAACCGAAAGCTATAGTAAAAGATACGGAGCTGAGAGCTCCGTATAAAACAACAAACCCTGTTGCTTAGCAACAGGTTCAGAACAATGGGCACAAGTTGCAAGCGTCTCTGTAGCTTAGCAACAGCTGCAGCCACTCCCTTGCACAGCAACAAATGAAGTAAAAAAAGTAATAAAAGTTAGCTGAACCTACTCCTGAATTTTGCCGGTTAACCGAGATTTCCGGTTATTTAGGTGCCGTTAAATCGAAAGTTTCCTGTATCCCCACATCTTTAACTAGAATGAAAGCAGGGGCTTCTAATACAACCCGACTCTCGCTCGCTCTGATACGTCCCCTCACATCTCCTCCTGCCTCGGCGCTATTGCTTCCCACCTCCCCCCTCCCAGCTTGCTGCCCTCTCTTCTCACCACTACCCGTCTGGAAACTGCCCTCAGGGTTGACTTGACTTAGGTTAAAATGAATAGGTGATTCTCCCACAGGCAGGCAGTAACCTTGGCCAAGTGGCCCATCTTCGTGCCTGAGCCGGAACGGTGAGTGTTCAGGAGGTCAAATAAAAAACCAGAAAATGCTGGGAATACTCAGCGGGTCAGGCAGCATCTGTGGGGAGAGGAACAGAGTTTACGTTTCACGTTGGTGACCTTACGTCAGGACTGGAAAAAAGCTAGAGATACATCAGGTTTTAAGCAAGTGCAGGGGCAGGGAAAGGGGGGGGAGGGGAGGAAAGAACAAAAGGGAAGGTCTGTGATGGGGTGGAAGGCAGGAGAGATTAAATGACAAAAGGGTTGATGGTGCGAGGCAAAAGGAGGTGGTAATGGGACAAGTAAAGAAACAAAAGATGGGTCGGGAGGAGGTGTAAATGGGAACGGCAGAATCATCAACAACTGTCGTCGGAAAAAATGGAGGCCGAGGTTATGGTCTGATGTTGTTGAACTCGATGTTGAATCTGGAAGGCTGCAAAATGCCTAATCGAAAGACGAGGGGCTGTTTCTCGAGTGTCATTGCAACAGTGTAAGAGGCCGAGGACCGAGAGGTCAGAGTGGGAGTGGGGATGGAGAATTAATGTTAGCGGGCTATTTGACCAAGGGAGCCATCGCAGCGGATCGTCTTCCCCTATTATCCACAAGTGTGCACTGCCCAGAATCTTTGGATATGGTTTGTGAGAGGGCATTTTGACTAGTTTTGGCCCTCCTTGGCCCAGGGACACTGATGCCCTCGCCCATTCCTGCATTGCCCCAGTTGAGGTCAAATAACTTAGCAGAAGATCCAACCTGGGTGCTTCCTGATTAACATAGCGCAGTAAACAGATGATGCATTTACCTACATAATCTTCAATATTTGCAAAAAACAGAGGTGGCTCTGTAAAGCCAACAGTGTTTTCTTTCAAAAAGTTCTTGACTTAAAGAACCTCCACTGGAGGAAATAACTTCTGCAAAATTTAATAATTAACAAACTACAAAGGGCTGCGAGGTGTAAGTCTGTCAGAGGAAGCTGCCAATGTCTTACTTATGCAGATACAGGAAACTTTCTTTTATCCGGCACGGACGGGACCGACGTGGTGCCGGTTCATCAAAAATTCCGGATAACCGAACGCTATAGTAAAAGATACGGAGCTGAGAGCTCCGTATAAAGCAACAAACCCTGTTGCTTAGCAACAGGTTCAGAACAATGGGCACAAGTTGCAAGCGTCTCTGTAGCTTAGCAACAGCTGCAGCCACACCCTTGCACAGCAACAAATGGAGGAAGGCAAGTAATAAAAGTTACCTGAACCTACTCCTGAATTTTGCCGGTTAACCGAGATTTCCGGTTATTTAGGTGCCGGTAAATCGAAAGTTTCCTGTAAATGCAAACGAACAGGTAGTTTTTGTTTACATCTCATCAGTCAATGAATACCATTGAATCCCTTTGTAAACTGTTTGTATTACAGAGCACATTACCTAATGCTTGCCAAAACTGTAGTCAATTCAGGGAGGAGGTCAGGTCTGTGTCTTCAGCAGACTGTTAGGCATCCTGGAGAGATATACGTTGGACATCTTGGGGAGCTAAGGGTTAACAGTCGAACTTCTTTGTGTCTTGGAGCAACAGGCTTTCCAATATAAACCAGGATGACTTTGAAGTGTCGTGAAGAGAATGCAGAGCTTGTCTCCTGATATATAAAGTGCTTGTGCAAGGAAATACATGAGAGTAATGACTTCAGCCATTAAAGTATAACTCTAGAGTAATAAAACATAGATAGAGGCATTTATTAGTTATAGTTTTTTTTATTTGTTCCTGGGATGTGGGTGTCATTGTCAAGGCCAGCATTTATTGCCCATCCCTAGTTGCCCTTGAGAAGGTGGTGGTGAGCCGCCTTCTTGAACCGCTGCAGTCCGTGTGGTGAAGGTGCTCCCACAGTGCTGTTAGGGAGGGAGTTCCAGGATTTTGACCCAGCGACAATGAAGGAATGGCGATATATTTCCAAGTCAGGATGGTGTGTGATTTGATGGGGAAATTGCAAGTGATGGTGTTCCCATGCACCTGCTACCCTTGTCCTTCTAGGTGGAAGAGGTCGCAGGTTTGGGAGGTGCTGCGGAAGAAGACTTGGCGAGTTGCTGCAGTGCATCTTGTAGATGGTACACACTGCAGCCACGGTACACCGGTGGTTGGACCAAGGCTGTAATGAGGTCTGGAGCCGAGTGGTCCTGGTGGAACCCAAACTGAGCATCGGTGAGCAGGTTATTGGTGAGAAAGTGCTGCTTGATAGCACTGTCGACGACACCTTCCATCACTTTGCTGATGATTAAGAGTAGACTTATGGGGCGGTAATTGGCCAGATTGGATTTGTCCTGCTTTTTGTGGACAGACATACCTGGGCAGTTTTCCACATTGTCGGGTAGATGCCAGTGTTGTAGCTGTACTGGAACAGCATGGCTAGAGGTGTGGCTAGTTCTGGAGCACGAGTCTTCAGCACGACAACCGGGATGTTGTCAAGGCCTTTGCTGTATCTAGTGCGCTCAGCCATTTCTTGATATCACGTGGAGTGAATTGAATTGGCTGAAGACTGGCTTCTGTGATGGTGGGGACCTCAGGAGAAGGCCGATATGGATCATTCACGCAGCACTTTTGGCTGAAGATGGTTGCAAACGCTTCAACCTTGTCTTTTGCACTCGTGTGCTAGGCTCCACCATCATTGAGGATGGGGATATTCCTGGAGCCTCCTCCTCCCGTTAGTTGTTTAATTGTCCACCACCATTCACGACTGGATGTGGCAGGACTGCAGAGCTTTGATCTGATCTGTTGATTGTGGGATCGCCTAGCCCTGTCTATAACATGCTGCTTCCGCTGTTTAGCATGCATGTAGTCCTGTGTCGCAGCTTCCCCAGGTTGGCACCTCATTTTTAGGTACGTCTGGTGCTGCTCCTGGCATGCTCTTTTGCACTCCTCATTGAACCATTGCACCACGGTTGGTCCCGTGGCTTGATGGTAATGGTAGAGTGAGGGATATGCCGGGCCTTGAGGTTACAGATTGTGGTGGAATACAATTCTGCTGCTGCTGATGGCACACAGCGCCTCATGGATGCCCAGTTTTGAGCTGCTAGATCTGTTCTGAATCTATCCCATTTAGCACGGTGGTAGAGCCACACAACACGATGGAGGGTGTCCTCAGTGTGAAGACGGGACTTCGTCTCCACAATGACTGTGCGGTGGTCACTGCTACCAATACTGTCATAGACAGATGCACCTGCGACAGGTAGATTGGTGAGGACGAGATCAAGTAGGTTTTTCCCCTCATATGTTGGTTCTCTCACCACCTGCTGCAGTCCTAGTCTGGTAGCTATGTCCTTCAGGGCTCGGCCAGCTCGGTCAGTAGTGGTGCTACCGAGCCACTCTTGGTGATGGTGATGTGCCAAATAACAGCCTGAATCCGTGAGGTTAAAGCTTAAAACTAAAGGCTTTTATTAAGTAAGAACATGGCATCAAGTTAACACAGGGCAACCATCATTCATCACCGACCCAGCCCTTATGAGTAAGACCCAGCTCTTATAAGTAAGACTCACACCAATCCGGAGGATCCAGAGGGGCGGGGCTAGGGAGGAGCATTAGTGGTTACACCTGTAGAACATTCCAGACATTAACAAGTACAACAACAACAGACAATACAAATGCCAGAACACAGTGTTATTTCATCACATTCACCCCCTGCTATAGATTCAGTCTGTCAGGAGGTCTGATAGTCCTCTGGGAACGACGTAACTCTTGCTGAGGCTCCTCCCGGAGTACTAACTCCGGTTCATTCGAATTCCCAGAATCATCAGTGTTTTCCACACTGAGGGTTTGTGCCTCTGAAGGTCCAATACCACGATTGAAAACTCTACTCTCAGAGTCGAACTCTTTTCGAGCTCCAGCAGGTGCAAGATCTTTAATAGAGACCGTATCCTCTCGCCCATCCGGATATTGAATGTACGCATACTGGGGATTAGCATGAAGGAGTTGTACTTCCTCCACCAGTGGATCAGTCTTGTGGCCTCTCACATGTCTGCGCAACAGCACAGGGCCCGTGGTCGTCAACCATGTGGGTAATGATACTCCATTAGTAGCTTTTCTTGGAAAACTAAACATCCTTTCATGAGGGGTGGCATTCGTTGCTGTACACAAAAGAGACCTTATGGAATGCAGCACGTCTGGCAGGACATCCTGCCAGCGAGAGGTCGGCAGGCCTCGCGACTTCAGAGACAGTACGATAGCCTTCCACACTGTCGCATTTTCTTACTCGACCTACCCATTACCACGAGGGTTATAGCTGGTAGTTCTACTCGTTGCAATCCCTTTCGATAGCAAAAACTGTCGCAATTCTTCGCTCATAAAGGAAGAACCCCTATCACTATGTATATAGTTAGGCATGCCAAACAAGGAAAACAGTTGGCAGAGGCATTTAATTACAACAGCACTAGTCACATCCGGACAGGGGATAACAAAAGGGAACCGAGAGTACTCATCTATAATATTAAGAAAATAGACATTACGGTCGCTCGATGGAAGGGGACCTTTAAAATCGAGACTCAAACGCTCAAATGGGCGAGTTGCTTTAATAAGATGAGCTGGCTCGGACGGCTTATAGAAGCGGGGTTTGCATTCAGCACAAACATGACAGGTTCTAGTCATTGTACGGACCTCCTCAATAGAGTAGGGTAGATTGTGGGACTTAATGAAGTGGTTCATTCTGGTAACCTCAGGGTGGCAGAGTGCATCGTGGAGACTTTGAAGCTTATCTATACCTAGACTAGCACATACTCCTCGTGACAAAGCATCCGATGGCTCATTGAATACTCCAGGCCTGTACTGAATATCATAGTCATATGTTGACAGTTCTATTTGCCATCTTAAAATCTTATCATTTTTGACCTTGCCTCTCTGCTTAGTATTGAACATAAAGGCCACAGATCGCTGGTCAGTAATGAGCATAAAACATTGGCCAGCGAGATAATGTCTCCAATACCTGACTGCTTCGATAATCGCCTGTGCCTCCTTTTCCACTGAAGAATGTCGAACTTCTGGCCCTTGCAATGTACGAGAGAAAAAAGCTACTGGTCTACCAGCTTGATTAAGAGTTGCTGCCAACGCAAAATCAGATGCATCACTTTCCACTTGAAAAGGGATCTTCTCATCCACGGCACATACCACTGCCTTCTCAATGTCCCGTTTGATATTAAAGAAAGCCTCCTGAGCTTCCGCCAATAGCGGAAAAGACATCGACTTAATAAGAGGTCGGACTTTATCTGAGTAGCTAGCCACCCACTGGGCATAGTACGAGAAGAATCCCAGACACCTTCTTAAAGCTTTTACAGTGTGAGGTAAAGGTAATTCCTTAAGCGGGCGTAATCTTTCAGGATCTGGCCCGATTACCCCATTCTCCACAACGCAACCAAGAATACACAAACGTGTAGTATTGAAGGTACACTTGTTTTCGTTGTAGGTCAGGTTTAACCTCTTTGCAGTCTCTAGGAACTCCGCGAGATTTTGATCATGCTCCCGTTGGTCGCGCCCACAGATAGTAACATTGTCCAGGTACGGGAATGTTGCTTCCAACGCGTATTCATCCACCATACGATCCATCTCCCATTGGAAGACGGATACCCCATTCGTCACTCCAAAGGGCACCCAAAGGAATTGGAACAGGTGCCCATTAGCTTCGAAGGCCGTATAAGGTCGGTCTTCTATTTTAATGGGGAGTTGATGATAGGCAGACTTTAAATCAATGGTGGAGAACACGCGGTACTGAGCTATCTGGTTCACCATCTCAGAAATACGAGGCAAAGGATAGGCGTCTAATTGGGTATACAAGTTTATAGTCTGGCTATAATCGACCACAAGTCTTTTCTTTTCATTAGTTTTAACCACCACCACCTGGGCACGCCACGGGCTGTTACTGTGTTCGATGATTCCCTCCCATTGAAGCCTTTCCACTTCCTCTTTTATAAATTTTTTATCTTCTGAACTATACCGTCGACTCTTAGTCGCTATAGGTCTACAATTAGGAGCAAGGTTCGCAAACAAAGAAGGCGGACTTACGTTTAAAGTAGAAAGGCCGCAGACTGTGAGTGGAGGCTGAGATCCACCATACTTAAGGGTAACGCTCTCATGCTGACACTGGAAGTCCAAGCCTAAAATTAAGTTCACACACAACTGAGGTAATATGAGGAGTTTAAAGTCCTTATACTCCGTATCCTTAACGGTCAATGTGACTTTACAATATCCAGTTACCTCTGAAGTAAGAGACTTAGACGCCATCACAATTTCACTTCGAGTAGGATACACCTTCAATGAACAGGAGTTAACAAGGTTGGGGTGTATAAAACTTTCAGTACTGCCACAGTCTATCAAACACCCAGTAGGACGACCATTAATCTTGATGTCCATCATAGATTTCGAAAAGGAACACGGTATGGTCTGGTCAACCATAACCGAGGCTAGAGTAAAACGATAGGCGGCAGTAGAAAAGACATCGGGTACAGGATTACCCTTACACACTTTACTAAAATGTCCCCGTTTCTTACATTTAAAACAGGTAGCCTCTCTGGCTGGGCATCTTTGCCTGGGGTGTTTAGATTGGCCACAAAAATAACACTTAGACCCATGGGGTACAGCCGCAACAATAGGATTGAGTGGAGGCTCCATCGGTGTTATGGATGCCTCCATACTCGGAACACACAAGGCTGAAAAAGACGCATGGGCTGATGCATACTCTTCTAAATTCTTCTGGGCTACATCTAACGATCGAGCAGTAGCGACGACCGTTTTTAAAACTAACGAGTCATTCTCGAGGAGTCTCTGTCTAATATAATTAGATCGGAGGCCAGATATGAAAGAATCGCGGATGGCTTGTTCCTGATACAATATGGCAGAGACAGCTTTGTAGTTGCAATCCTTAGCCAAAGCCTTAAGGTCCTGCAGAAAATCGTCCAGAGATTCCTCGGGTAATTGCCTGCGAGTAGACAAAAGATACCTGGCGTATACTTCGTTAATCGACTTAAGGTACTGGGCCTTAAGGGCTGCGAGGGCCTCTTCATATGTAGTAATATCTTCAATTATCGAGTAAGCTTGATGACTTACCAAGTTGGTTAGAAGACCCAACTTGTTAACCGTCGGATCGAACGACGCGATGAAGTGTTCAAAACATCGAAGCCAATGCGTAAATTTCTTCGACGCGTCTGCCAAATGGGGATCGATATCCAGACGCTCTGGTTTCAAAAATTGATCCATCTTCCAAAAGTTGTTACTTAATAAAATTGATGTGCCAAATAACGGCCTGAATCCGTGAGGTTAAAGCTTAAAACTAAAGGCTTTTATTAAGTAAGAACATGGCATCAAGTTAACACAGGGCAACCATCATTCATCACCGACCCAGCCCTTATGAGTAAGATCCAGCTCTTATAAGTAAGACTCACACCAATCCAGAGGATCCAGAGGGGCGGGGCTAGGGAGGAGCATTAGTGGTTACACCTGTAGAACATTCCAGACATAACAAGTACAACAACAACAGACAATACAAATGCCAGAACACAGAGTTATTTCGTCACAGATGGGCATTGAAGTCCCCCACCCAGAGTACATTCTGTGCCCTTGCTACCCTCGGTGCTTCTTCCAACTGGTGTTCAACTTGGAGGAGTACTGATTCATCAACAGGAGGTTTCCTTGCCTGTGCTTGACCTGAAGCCATGAGACTTCATGGGGTTGGAGTCAATGAGGACTCCCAGGGCCACGCCACTCCCTCCCAACTGTATATACCACTGTGCCGCCACCCCTGGCCCTACCAGTGGGACAGGACATACCCAGGGATGGTGATGGAGGTGTCTGGAACATTGGCTGAAAGGTATGTTTCTGTGAGTATGACTATGTCAGGCTTGACGAGTCTGTGGGACAGTTCTCTCAATTTTGGCACAAGTTCCCAAATGTTAGTGAGGAGAACTTTGCAGGATCAACTGTGCTGTTGTCATGTCTGCAGCTGGTGCCGAGGCCGATGCCGGGTGGTCCGTCCAGTTTTATTCTTTTTTTTTTTCATAGCAGTTGTGTCGGCCATTTAAGAATCAACCACATTGCTGTGGGTCTGGAGTCACATATCGGCCAGACCGGGTAAGGGCGGCAGATTTCCTTCCCTAAAGGAAATTAGTGAACCAGATGGGGTTTTACAAAAATCCGATAGTTTCATGGTTACCATTGCTGATACTAGCTTTTTATTCCAGATTTATTTAATTAAATGAATTTAAATTCCCCAGCTGCTGTGGCAGGCTTTGAATTCATGTTTGCTGAATCATTAAGTCTAGGTCTACTGAATTACTAGTACCCGTAACATAGCCACTGTGCTACCATTCCCACAGTTATAGTAGTGAAAGATAACTGTTGATAAAGCCTGTTCTTCAAAGATGTTAGTAACTGTTAGATCAGGAAGTCTTGTTTAGGGGAAGTAGCTTTGGACTAAACAACTACAAATGTTTACATGAATAATCTGTTTTCAAAGAATTTGGAAATAGATACATCATGCAGCCTTATCAAGACATGTACCCTGCATCTACCCTGTCAAGCCCTGTAAGAATTTTGCATGTTTCAATTAGATCACCTCTCATTCTTCTAAACTCTAGAGAATATAGGCCTAGTCTACTCAATTTCTCCTCATAGGACAATCCCCCCCATCCCAGGAATCAGTCTGGTGAACCTTTGTTGCACTCCCTCTATGGCAAGTATATCCTTCCTTAGGTATGGAGACCAAAACTGTACACAATACTCCAGGTGTGGTCTCGCCAGGGCCCTATATAATTGCAGTAAGACATCTTTACTTTTATACTCAAATCCTCTTGTAATAAAGGCCAGCATACCATTTGCTTTCCTAATTGTTTGCTGTACCTGCATGTTAACTTTCAGTGATTCGTGTACAAGGACAACCAGGTCCGTCTGAACACAAACATTTCCCAATCTCTCACCATTTAAGAAATATTCTGCTTTTCTATTTTTTCTACCAAGGTGGAAGCACGGTGGCATAGTGGTTAGCACTGTTGCCTCACAGCGCCAGGGACCCGGGTTTGAATCCGGCCTCGGGTGACTGTCTGTGTGGAGTTTGCACATTCTCCCCGTGGTTGCGTGGGTTTTCTCCGGGTGCTCCGGTTTCCTCCCACAGTCCAAAGATGTGCGGGTTAGGTTGATTGGCTATGATAAATTGACCCTTAGTGTTATGGGGATTAAATACGTGGGGTTACGGGGATAGGGTGGGATATGTGTTGGTGTAGGGGTTACGGGGATCGGGTGGGATATGTGTTGGTGCAGGCTCGATGGGCCAAAATGGCCTCTATCTGTACTGTGAGGTTTCTGTGATAACTTCACATTTCTCCACATTATATTCCATTTGTAATGTTCTTGCCCACTCACTTAGCTTGTCTATATCCCCTTGAAGCCTCCTTGCATCCTCCTCACAATTTACATTCCAACCCAGCTTTGTATCATCAGCAAACTTGGATAAATTACATTTGGTCCTCTCATCCAAATCATTGATATAGATTGTGAATAGCTGAGGCCCAAGCACTGATCCTTGCAGTACCCCACTAGTTACAGCCTGCCAACCCGAAAATGACCCGTTTATTCCTATTCTCTGTTTTCTGTCCATTAACCAATCCTCAATCCATGCTAGTATATTACCCCCAATCCCATGAGCCCTAATTTTGTTTAATAACCTCTTGTGTAGCACCATATTGAATGCCTTCTGAAAATCCAAATACACCACATCCACTGGTTCCCCCTTATCTATTCTGATAGTTACAACCACAAAAAACTCTAACAGATTCGTCAAACACGATTTCCCTTTCATAAATCCATGTTGACTCTGCCCAATCCTATTATTACTTTCTGAGTGCCCTGTTACCACGTCCTTAATAATAGCTCCTAGCACTTTCCCTACTACTGATGTCAGGCTAACTGGTCTGTAGTTCCTCATTTTCTCTCTCCCTCCTTTCTTAAACAGTGGGGTTACATTTGCCACCTTCCAATCCACGGGATCCGTTCTAGAACCTATGGAATTTTGGAAAATGACATCCACTATCTCTATAGCCACCTCTTTCAAAACCCTAGGATGTAGGCCAGGCCCAGGGGATTTATCGGCGTTCAGTTCCATTAATTTCTCCAGTACTATTTTTTTACTAATACTAATTTCTTTCAGTTCCTCATTCTCGATAGAGCCTTGGTTCTCCACTATTTTCGGGAAGTTTTTTGCGTCTTCTTCCATATTTGTTTAATTTCTCTGCCATTTCCTTATTCCCCGTTATAATTTCTCCTGTCTTAGCCTATAAGGGACCCACGTTTACCACATGACTGGTTAATCTGTTGTGTTACTGTTAGTTGAGGGCTATATATATTGGCCAGGACACCAGGAGACCTCTCGGGCTGTTCTTTGAACAGTGCCATGGGATCTTTTATATCCACCTAAACAAGCTAATGGGGCCTCGGTTTATCGTCTCATCTGAAAGCCGGCACCTCTGACAATGCAGCACTCCCTCAAGAAAAGGAGATAGGCTGTCAGCAGAAGAGAGAGGGGCAGAGAGACAGAGGGAGAGGTTCCAGCCATAAAGCAAATGAACAGTCAGCTCTTTCAATGATATTATCAGTCTCCAGTGTGCACCTCAATGCCATATGTGGATACGGTAAAACGCATACAGATTCGATAGTAGCCTTCAAAAGGGAATTGAATAAATACTTGAAGGAGAAAAAATTGCAGGGTTGTGGAGGAGTGGGACTAACTGGATTGCTCTTCGAAAGAGCCGGCGCAGACGCAATGGGCCGAATGGCCTCATTCTGTGCTGTACTTTTTTTAAAAATTCATTCACTGGCAAGGCCTGCATTTATTGCCCATCCCTAGTGAGCTACCATCTTGAATGGCTCGCTAGGCCATTTCAGAGGGCAGTTAAGAGTCGACCACATTGCTGTGGGTCTGGAGTCACATATCGGCCAGACCGGGTAAGGGTGGCAGATTTCCTTCCCTAAAGGACATTAGTGAACCAGATGGGTTTTTAACAACAATCCAATAGTTTCATGGTCTCCATTACTGATACTATACTAGATTTTTGATTCCAGATTTATTTAAATCGAATTTAGCTTCCACTGCTGCCCTGGTGGGATTTGAATTCATGTCTTTAGGATCATTGGTTCAGGATTACAAGTCCAGACATAGTCACTATGCTACCGTACCCCTATTCTATGATTTTATGATTTTCTGGTCTCAAAACTCACGAGGAGGACGGCTCCTGAATCTAAAAGCTCAAAATGCCTCCGCGACTCCCTCAGGACATTGCAACATCTGAGGATGTTGGGACTCATGCATTCCCAGCTCCTGTGGTAAATGATTGTTTGTTTTCCTGGGCAAGTATTGTTTACCCTGGGCGTCCTGTGGAAAAGTCTGCTCCCTCCGTGTATACACTGTAGACTCCTTGGTTTGCGTGGATTCCAGATGGGCCACAGCTGTTTGCTGAACAATTATTTTCTATTTTTTTAAATTTAATCTAACTCTTTTTCATTTTAAAGCTTGCAGAGAGCAGCGCGTGATCAAACAGCAATCAAAAATTTTGAACAAGCAGGCCTCTGCAGAAGCGGGTTATAGTGGATGAGTTTATAAATGTGTAATGAACTCCGCGAGCAGGACAACCTTTACAAGCACGGTGATTTAGAATGCTGGAAGCGTAGCGGAGGGTTCAGTCAGCATCTGACAAACAAAACTAGAACCTGGTTCTGTTGAGATGCTTTTGTCTCTGGAACAGGATTTGTGACTTTGTGCAGACTAGTAAAGGTTAACGGAGGTCAATTCCCTCCACCCTACAAAAGTCAACCCAAGATCTCTGCTAGGGAGAGCCAAGAAACCATCGGAAAATGGATCAATTTTAATATTTAAGGATAGGACAGCAGACCTCCAGACCACCCGACCTCCTGACCTCCCGACTTCACAACCTACTGACCTCCCAACCTCCTGACCACTCAACTAACTGACCTCCAGACCTCCAGACCACCTGACCTCCTGACCACTCAACTAACTGACCTCCTGACCTCCCGACCACTCAACTAACTGACCTCCAGACCTCCAGACCACCTGACCTCCCGACCACTCAACTAACTGACCTCCCAACCTCCCGACCACTCAACTAACTGACCTCCAGACCACCCGACCTCCTGACCTCCAGACCACCTGCCCTCCCGACTTCACGACCTCCAGACCTCCCAACCAATTGACCCCCCAACCTCCTGACCACTCAACTAACTGACCTCCAGACCTCCAAACCTCCCGACCTCCCGACCTCCAGACCACCTGCCCTCCCGACTTGACGACCTCCAGACCACCCAGCCAACTGACCACCTGACCTCCCGACCACTCAACTACCTGACTTCCAGACCTCCCGACCTCCTGAACACCCGACCACCTGACCTCCCACCCCCAAAATGGAGGCAAACTGATCCCACACTCAGATGCTCTATTTAGAAACAAATGTTAAATATTCCCAACATATTGGTGTATTGGACGGGCTGGGCGAGGCCAGAGTCATCAGGGATGCAGGGTGTTGGTGTATTGGACGGGCTGGGCGAGGCCAGAGTCATCAGGGATGCAGGGTGTTGGTGTATTGGACGGGCTGGGCGAGGCCAGAGTCATCGGGGATGCAGAGTGTTGGTGTATTGGACGGTCTGGGCGAGGCCAGAGTCATCGGGGATGCAGGGTGTTGGTGTATTGGACGGGCTGGGTGAGGCCAGAGTCATCGGGGATGCAGGGTGTTGGTGTATTGGACGGGCTGGGCAAGGGATTTGTGCAGACCTGCACTCGTCTCCTTCTGTTGCCACATGGTGAGTTCTAAATCTCAGGACCGCCATCAAGAGTAGCGCCAGGGAGGAGTGAAGCATTTACCTATCGGTAGAGAGCGAGAATGTGAGGGTGAACCACCAACAATAACACACCTCCTGTTACCCACCCTAACACCATGTTCAGCCAAACCTGAATTCCCCCTCCCCCTCCTCAATCATAAGAACATAAGAACATAAGAAGTAGGAGCAGGAGTAGGCCATACGGCCCCTCGGGCCTGCTCCGCTATTCAATAAGATCATGGCTGATCCGAACCTAGACTCACGTCCACTTCCCTGCCCGCTCCCCGTAACCCCTAATTCCCTTATCAGCTAGGAAACTGTCTATCTCCATTTTAAATTTATTTAATGTTGCAGCTTCCACAGCTCTCTGAGGTAGCAAATTCCATAGATTTACTACCCTCTGAGTGAAGAAGTTTCTCCTCATCTCAGTTTTGAAAGGGCAGCCCCTTATTCTAAGATTATGCCTCCTATTTCTAGTCTCACCCATCAGTGGAAACATCCTCACCGCATCCACCCGATCAAGCCCCTTCACAATCTTATATGTTTCGGTAAGATCGCCTCTCATTCTTCTGAATTCCAATGAGTAGAGGCCCAACCTACTCAACCTTTCCTTGACCCCTGCTCAGGGATCATGCCAGGCAGCCTCAGGTACCTCCCCAAATAACTCCTTCATGTTAGCCCAAACGGTGACATCTTTTAATTCATTCTCGGGATGTGGGCAAGACCAGCATTTATTGCCCATCCCTAGTTACCCTTGAGAAGGTGGTGGTGGGCCTTTATTCTTGAACCCCTGCAGTCCGTGTGGTGAAGGTGCTCCCACAGTGCTGTTAGGGAGGGAGTTCCTGGATTTTGACCCAGCGACCATGAAGGATCGGCCGATACACGTCCAAGTCAGGATGGTGTGTGACTTGGAGGGGAACTTGGAGCTGGTGATGTTCCCATGCGCCTGCTGCCCTTGTCCTTCTAGGTGGCAGAGGTCGCGGGTTTGGGAGATGCTGCTGAAGAAGCCTTGGCGAGTTGCTGCAGCGCATCTTGTAGATGGTACACACTGCAGCCACGGTGCGCCGGTGGTGGACGACTGGCACTGCAGCAACTCGCCAAGGCTTCTTCGGCAGAACCTCCCAAACCCGCGACCTCTACCACCTAGAAGGACAAGGGCGGCAGGGCTATTCAGCTGTGGGGAATAACCCAGCCTATTGTCCGTGTACAAATACCTCTGGGACCAATGCTCCCTCAAAGCTGCGCGTATGCACAGCCACGCAGCAATCGGGAAGGTACCGCGCAGGCCGCTCCCAAGCTGTTCCCGCTAAGATACGGCGTGGCAAACTTAAAGGTACTGCGCGCACAAGAAAATTTAGAGGGAACATTGCTCCAGCCGACTAAATATTAACGGAAATGAAAACCAGACGGTCTCTATAATGGGCACCAGTCCACAACACTAGGTTTACGCCCAGGTGGCAAGTGGAAAATCTACCCCACAGTATTATTCTGCTGATAACATGGAGCTGGATTTAAGTGGCCTGTCCCTTTAAGGCTAATCATAGAAACATAGAAACATAGAAGATAGGAGCAGGAGTAGGCCATTCGGCCCCTCGAGCCTGCTCCGCCATTCAATGAGATCATGGCTGATCATCCAAATTCATTACCCTGTCCCTGCCTTCTCCCCATATCCCTTGATCCCTTTAGCCCACTACAAGTAAACCCCCCCCACCCCCCTTTCCCTGCCTCTGCACTTGCTTAAAACCTGTTACCTCTGTAACATTTTCCACTTCTGACGAAGGGTCACGGACCTGAAACAGTTAAACAGCCCTAATTCCCCGCTCAGGCCTGAGTTAAAATTACAATTCGGGTCTCAATGAATGTCATCGGGCCGCAACATGCATGAAGAAAGACTTGCATTTCTATAACGCCTTTCACGACCACCGGACGACCCAAAGCGCTTTGCAGCCAATGAAGTACCTTGAAGTGGAAGTCACTGTTGTAATGTGGGAAACGCAGCAGCCAATTTGCACACAGCAAGGTCCCTGAAACAGCGATGTGATAATGACCAGATAATCTGTTTTTAGTGATGTTGGTTGAGGGATAAATATTGGCCCCAGGACACCAGGGCGAACTCCCCTGTTCTTCTTTGAAATAGTGCCGTGGGATCTTTTACGTCCACCTGAGAGGGCAGACGTGGCCTCGGTTTAACATCTCACCCAAACGACAGCACCTCCGACAGCGCAGCACTCCCTCAGCACTGCATTGGGAGTGTCAGCCCTAGCTTTATGTGCTCAAGTCCCTGGAGTGGGACTTGAACCCACAACCTTCTGACTCCGAGGCGAGGGTGCAGCCCACTGAGCCACGGCTGCCTGCGCAGGACAGCTGGTTAAAATTGCAGATGTTGCGATCGTGGTGGCTTTTGGGCAGGTAAGGCCCAGGGCGATTTTAACCGCCCACCCGCCAGGTTTCTGCGGAGCGAGTAGGGTTAAAAGCGCCCCTTCCGTTTCTCTCTCCACAGATGCTGTCTGACCTGCCGAGTGTTTCCAGCATTTTTTGTTTATATTACAGTTTAATTGCTGTTTAATTGGTGAGGGATGTTTGCAGATCGGAATGTGCTTGTAAAGTTTTGGCTCCACATTAGATAAAAGCAGCCGAAAATGACTGACTTTATGCGTTTGATACTTTGTGTATCAACATTACAACAGTGACCACTTCAAAAAGTACTTCATTGGCTGTGAAGCGCTTTGAGACGTCCGGTGGTCGTGAAAGGCGCTATATAAATGCAAGTCTTTCTTTCTTTACCATCTGGAGCGCAGTGGACACTGTCAAAACATTTATCTCAATAGGGCAATAGAAAGAAAGAGTACAGGAACAAGGATGTCTTGCTGCAGTTGTACAGGGCCTTGGCGAGACCACACCTTGAGTATTGTGTGCAGTTTTGGTCGCCTTATCTGAGGAAGGATGTTCTTGCCATGGAGGGAGTGCAGCGAAGAATCACCAGACTGATACCTGGGATGGCAGGAATGACGTATGAGGAGAGATTGGGTCCCTTGGGCTTATACTCGCTGGAGTTTAGAGGAATGAGAGGGGATCTCATTGAAACTTATAAAATTCTAACAGGACTAGACAGACTAGATGCAGGAAGGATGTTCCCGATGGCGGGGGAGTCCAGAACCAAGGGTCACAGTCTAAGGATAAGGGGTAAGCCATTTAGGACAGAGATGAGGAGGAATTTCTTCACCCAGAGAGTGGAATTCTCTACCACAGAAGGCAGTTGAGGCCAATTCATCTATATATATAAAGCGGCTCTTCTGTCTGTCTGTCCCGATGTCTGCCTGTCTGTCCGTTCTCTATACGTTTGAAAGTTACAGAGAGTACCGACGCGCGCGTTGCCTCAAAAGAAAGCTTACGATTCCGGACCGGTCATAGGCATATTTATGTTTCGGCCGGACAAAAATCCCGCCCGCGGTACCCCAAAAACGTTCAGCGTTCCGCTCATTAGCATCTCATTAGCGACCGTGTGACGTCGAGGTCCACCAATCGGACGGCGGGTTCCTTCCTACAGTTGAGTGTCGAGTGACTCAATGATTGACCAATCCTACGCTTCGGTGACCTGACCGGTCGACCAATTGGTGCATGTGTGGGCGGGCCTTATCCTTCTGAACCGAGTGGCCGCCATCTTGATTTTTCACAATTTTTCCCCCCACACTTTCTGTGTGTTAGGGAACTAAGGTAAATATTTTAATGATGTGTTAGGGAATTAAATAACAATTTAATGGGGGGGGGAGAGCCTTGGGAAATCGCGGGGGGGGGGAGAGCCTCGGGAAATCGCGGGGGGGGGAGAGCCTCAGGAAATCGCGGGGGGGGGGAGAGCCTCGGGAAATCGCGGGGGGAAGAGCCTCGGGAAATCGCGGGGGGGGGGGAGAGCCTCGGGAAATCGCGGGGGGCTCGCGCCGCCCGCACTGACCGCGCATGCGCCGCCCGCACTGACGCCGCCCGCACAGACCGCGCATGCGCCGTCCGCGAGAGCCCGCTCCCGGCGCCGGCCGCCGCTCAGCATTCCCGCTATCGGAACGGCACCGGACCTCAGGCGCTAGGCAGAGGGAGGGGCCGGAGAGAGGGACAGAGGGGAGCGGGGGAGTGAGGGAGGGGTAGGGGTGGGCGAGGGAGACAGAGGAGGGGCGGGAGAGGAGGGGAGGGAGGGATAGGACAGGGAGAGGACATGACAGGGAGAGGGGGGACACACAGGGGCAGGGAGACCAAGCGCCCCAAAATTGCCCTCGCAACGCGGGGCTCCCCAGCTAGTTAAATATATTCAAGAAGGAGTTAGATATATTTCTTAATGCTAAAGGGATCAAGGGATATGGGGAGAAAACAGGGACAGGGTACTGAGTTTGGATGATCAGCCATGATCTCATTGAATGGCAGAGCAGGCTCGAGGGGCCGAATGGCCTACTCCTGCTCCTATCTTCTATGTTTCTATGGAGCGCAGTGGATGCTGTCAAAACATTTATCTCAATAGGGCAATAGAAGGAAAGGTTGATCGATCGATCGGGTCAGAAGGGCAAATTCAACCTCGGACTGGTTCAACTTTGTTAGAATGTACAATTCGGGTTGTATTGTTTTAAACTTTTTAACGTAACTGGAATCCACTACACTGAAGCGGATTACGGTGAGGGGGTTTGTGTAGTTTGCCAATCGGCAAGTTCAGAGCAATCAGGGAATGCCGAGGGTGAGGCAGAGCATAAAACCTGCTCACACACGCATGCCGTTGTGTTTAATGTTTGAGCGCAATCATGAGAGACATTACTGTCCCAGAAGTGAAGTGGATGGTGCAAGAACAAGCGGGGGGGGGGGGGCGGGGGCGGGGGCGGTGTAAATAGATTTATTGAGGTATTGCTTCACAGAAGAGGGCGAGCAGAGATAAAGGTCAGAGGTCGAGCAGAGAGAAAGGTCAGAGGTCGAGCAGAGAGAACGTTCAGAGGTCACAATAGGTGTCCTCCACAGACAATTAGCGGCCTGGAAACCACGCGAGGATACAAGATTTCCACGGTCTAACTTTGGAGCAATGGGCGGGTGGGGTGGGGTTGGGGTGGGGGGCGAGCTGCGTAGTGGGTCAAATGGGAGGCTGAATTAGAAAAGAAAAATGACACAAGCAAACGGGATGTCACGAGACAGGGACTGAGAGACAATTGAAAAGAAATATGGCCTGGAATTTCCGTCTGTGCCATTTCTCCAGGCTTCCTGCTGATCTCCCCCACCCACCTCCCCCCTCGAAGTAATAGCAGGATAGCGAGAGATCTGTGGATATTCTTGCCCCCCCCCCGCCACCCACCCACCGCGTGTCTATAAAAAGGAATGGGAACATAGCAGGGTCATGAGGCTGTACAATAACACAGGCCAAACAGGAATAAGGGCAGCCAACAGCAGTGAGGAATGGGAGGCCACGCGGGTTAACTAAATATTAGAAGAGGGTGGAAGACAGTAGAGAGATGCAAGAGTAGCATGGTGGTTATGTCACTGGACCAATAATCAAGAGGGCGTGGGCTCAAATACTACCGTAAAAAGAAAGAAATTGCATTTCTATAGCGCCTTTCACCACCTCAGCACGTCCCAAAGCGCTTTACAGTCAATGAAGTACTTTTTGAAGTGTGGTCACTGTCGTAATGTAGGAAACACGGCAGCCAATTTGCACACAGCAAGCTCCCACAAGCAGCGATAGATAAACCACCAGATAATCTGTTTTACATAGAAACATAGAAGATAGGAGCAGGAGTAGGCCAGTCGGCCCCTCGAGCCTGCTCTGCCATTCAATGAGATCATGGCTGATCATCCAAACTCAGTACCCTGTCCCTGCTTTCTCCCCATATCCCTTGATCCCTTTAGCCTTAAGAAATATATCTAACTCCTTCTTGAATATATTTAATGAATTGGCCTCCACCGCCCTCTGTGGTAGAGAATTCCACAGGTTCACCACTCTCTGGGTGAAGAAATTCCTCCTCATCTCAGTCCTAAATGGCTTACCCCTTATCCTTAGACTGTGACCCCTGGTTCTGGACTCCCCGACCATCGGGAACATCCTTCCTGCATCTAGACTGTCTAGTCCTGTCAGAATTTTATAAGTTTCAATGAGATTCCCTCTCATTCTTCTAAACTCCAGCGAGTATAAGCCCAATTGACCTATAGCACCTTTCACCACCTCAGGACGTCCCAAAGCGCTTCGCAGCCAATGAAGTACTTTTGAAGTGTAGTCACTGTTGTAATGTAGGAAACACAGCAGCCAATTTGCGCACAGCAAGCTCCCACAAGCAGCGATAGATAAATCACCAGATAATCTGTTTTGAGGGATAAATAATGGCCAGGAGCCCGGGGAGAACTCCCCTGCTCTTCTTCGAATAGTGCCATGGGACCTTTTTCCCACCTGAGAGGGCAGACGGGGCACCACACGATATCCTACTGGGCCACACAGATTAGGAGGGACCCAGTTCACCTCAGATCTCTGCCTTGTTGGTGATGTGAGCCAGGGAGTGACTGACCTCAATGTCCCCAGGCTGAGGAGGCAGAACTCCAGCAAGGTTTCCTGTTGCTGATCTCTGCCTGGCAACGTTTGCTGGGGGACATCCTGTGGCCTGTAAAATGCCCGGCATTTTTGGCGCGGGAGGGCCGTGAATTCCAACCGGAACCTGGATTAAACCGGGTCCCACAAACAGCGATAGATAAATCGCCAGATTATCTGTTTTAGGTGCTGGTTGAGAAATAAATATTGGCCAGGACACCAGGGAGAGCTCCCCCTGTTCATCTTCGATATAGTGCTGTGGGATCCCGTTAGAAGTTCCCGTTGGGTCTTGTAAAGGGGCGGCACTGCCACCCATCCCCTTATAAGGTCATTGGCACTAAAGGGGCGAGGACAGGGGGGCAGGACCCTCCAGGTTGGAAGTACCTCACTCTCCAAGTTCGAAGTACCTCAATCAAGACCCAATGTATGATCGTTGCAGATAGACCTGGTCTTGTGAGGGGCACCTGCACGTTCCTGATGGAAGAGAGGCTGACCTGGATGGAGGGGGGGGGTGTGGTTCAGTCTGAGGTCAAAGGTCCGGGTCCACTTGGGCACCCGGAATGTTCTTCTGGGGCGGGGGCGGGGACCCAGCACCCTCCTTCCACACACGTTTCATAGAATCATAGAAATTTATGGCACAGAAGGAGGCCATTCGGCCCATCGTGTCTGTGCTGGCCGACAAAGAGCTATCCAGCCTAATCCCACTTTCCAGCTCTCGGTCCATAGCCCTGTAGGTTTCGGCACTTCAAGTGCATATCCAAGTACTTTTTAAATGTGATGAGGGTTCCTGCCTCTACCACCCTTTCAGGCAGTGAGTTCCAGACCCCCACCACCCACTGGGTGAAAAAAGTTCTCCTCAAATACCCTCTAAACCTCCGACCAATTACTTTAAATCTATGCCCCCTGGTTATTGACCCCTCTGCTAAGGGAAATAGGCCCTTCCTATCCACTCTATCTAGGCCCCTCATAATTTTATACACCTCAATCAAATCTCCCCTCAGCCTCCTCTGTTCCAAAGAAAACACCCCCAGCCTATCCAATCTTTCCTCATAGCTAAAATTCCCCAGCCCAGGCAACATCCTCGTAAATCTCCTCTGTACCCTCTCTAGTGCAATCACATCTTTCCTGTAATGTGGTGACCAGAACTGTGCACAGTACTCCAGCTGCTGCCTAACTAGTGTTTTATACAGTTCAAGCATAACCTCCCTGCTCTTATATTCTGTGCCTCAGCTAATAAAGGAAAGTATCCCGTATACCTTCTTAACCACCTTATCTACCTGTCCTGCTACCTTCAGGAGTCTGTGGACATGCACTCCAAGGTCCCTCTGATCCTCTGCAATTCTCAGTGTCCTACCATTTATCGTGTATTCCCTTGCCTTGTTAGCCCTCCCCAAAAATCTATCGGAGAACATCCGGCACCCATGGAGCCAAGGCCTTCAGGGAAATAAATCACCTCACCGTGAGTGGGTGTCAGGTGAGGCGAGGAATGGGTTCGCCTGCGATGCCCCCCCATGGTCCAATAGCCTGACGGCACACACAGTCTAGACTCAGAAAGGAAGAACGGCCACACGGGTGAGGCGGCAGAGGTCATCAGGGGTCATGGCAAGGGAAGGTGGAGAAAATCGTGGGGGGTGGGGGGAAGCTAAGCAAATTCTTTAACTTTCCTTACTGTCTGTTTAAACAGTGCGACTTGAAACCCGTTCAAATTCCCTCCGCCAAAAAGCAGCGATCAGGAGTTCCTCCTGTGTATACAGAGCCGCTAATGAACTCACAACACTTCTCTACCAGGCCACCCAAGAAGCCTGGCCGTGCAAAGTTGAGTAGATCGGGCCTATACTCCCTGGAGTTTAGAAGAATGAGAGGCGATCTCATTGAAACAGATAAGATTCTGAGGGGGATTGACAGGGTCGATGCTGAGAGGATGTTTCCCCTGGCTGGAGAGTCCAGAACCAGGGAGCCACAGTCTCAGAATAAGGGGTTGGCCATTTAGGACTGAGATGAGGAGAAATTTCTTCACTCAGAGGGTTGTGAATCTTTGGATTTCTCTGCCCCAGAGGGCTGTGAATGCTGAGTCTTTGAGTATATTCAAGGCTGAGATCGATAGATTTTTGGACTCTAGGGGAATCAAGGGATAGGGGGATCGGGCGGGAAAGTGGAGTTGAGGTCGAAGATCAGCCATGATCGTATTGAATGGTGGAGCAGGCTCGAGGGGCCGTGTGGCCGACTCCTGCTGCTAATTCTTAGGTTCTTGCGTTCAAAATGATGCAGAATTGGACATAGAGAACTTAGTTCAACGGAGTGGAACGAAAGCTTTGGGGGATGCCTGTCCCAGATGAAGCAGCTGAAGAGCTCCCCCACTCTGCCAACTTCAAAAAAAAGAAAGGGCCTCGCAGTCAGAGCCTGTTGGGATAAAAAAAAACTGGTGATTCCTCTGTGGCCGAATAGGCAACTGCACCACGCGGAGTGATCCTGGGCCCCTGCGACCCCTAGCGACCCGGCTCCAAGCTACTGGTCTATGCTGCGTTCTCTGATCACAGCCGAGGCAGCACTAAGTGGGGGCTACGGTTGCCCCTCTTCAAGAGGCTCGTAAAAGAGGAGAAACAGAGAGAGAGAGAGAGAGGGGCGGAGAGGTTTAGAGAAGCAAATCCACACAGTAGTGTTATAAATCTCATCATCATCAAGAAGCTACTCATGAAATAATGCTGGACGGCCAGCTGGTGGCGCCGTCCAAGGAGCTTACCCAGGGACATTTTGTAAGACAGCAACTAGTGAAGTACAACTAGACCTCCATGTTCTGAAACAAGTTGATTAAAGCCTTGCTTTATACTCAAACCAAGTGCGTAGTGAGGTTTATTACCTCAAGTAGGACTGTGTAAAACGAGTGGTTAGGGTTTGGAACGAGCAGCCGGAAAGGGTGGCGGAAACAGATTCAATAGTAGCCTTCGAAAGGGAATTGGATAAAGACTTGAAGGAGAAAGAATCGCAGGGACGTGGGGAAAGAACGAGTGGAGTGGGACTAACTAGATTGCCCTTCGAAAGAGCCGGCGCAGACTCGATGGGCCGAATGGCCTCCTTCTGTGCTGCACTATTCTATGACTGAGGCAGATAAAGAAAGACTTGCATTTCTATAGCGCCTTTCACGACCTCAGGACGTCCCAAAGCGCTTTACAGCCAATGAAGTACTTTTGAAGTGGAGACACTGTTGTAATGTAGGAAACACAGCAGCCAATTTGCACACAGCAAGCTCCCACAGATAGCACTCTGATAATGACCAGATAATCTGTTTTTTGTTATGTTGATTGAGGGATAAATATTGGCCCAGGACACCTGGGAGAACTCCCCTGCTCTTCTATTGAAATAGTGCCGTGGGATCTTTTACATTTACCTGAGAGAGCAGACGTGGCCTCGGTTTAACGTCTCATTCGAAAGATGGCGCCTCTGACAGTGCGGCACTCCCTCAGCACTGCACTGGGAGTGTCAGCCTAGATTTTAGTGCTCGGGTCTGTGGAGTGGGATCTAAAACCCACGACCTTCTGACCTCGGAGTAAAGAGTGCGACCCACCGAGCCACGGCTGACATGGCCATCAATGGCGGGGCAAAGGGCACGGGGGGTGGGATTCACAGGAGTCTGGTGAGAGTTGGGGACTTCCGGCAGAGGAGCTTGTTGAGGGCGGCCCATGGTCAGTTTTCAGCAGCTCAGATGGGACGAGCAGTCACATGCAGCCCCTCCCCGCCCTGCACAACTCCTTCTCCCTCAGATTTATTTTGGAAACACAAAGCAACCACGCGGTGATGATATTTCTGGGGCTTGGTATTATGGGAACGGCAGAATAGTAATCCAGAGGCCTGGACTACTGACTATGAGTTTCAATCCTACCCCCGCAGCTGGGGAATTTAAATTCAATTAATTAAATACATTTGGAATCGAGAGCTAGTATCAATAATGGTGACCATGAAACTACAGGTATGGCGTAAAAACCCATCTGGTTCACTGATGGCCTTCGGGGAAGGAAATCTGCTGCCCTTACCCGGTCTGGCCGACATGTGACTCTAGACCTTCAGCAAATGTGGTTGGGGGCCGATTTTCCCAGGTAGCGCCCCGAGAGGGAGGAGGGGCGTTACTGGAAGCGCCCCGCCTCCCTCTTGGGGCGCTGCGAGGGAATATCGCGGTACTGCAGGCCTTCCTTCCCTTCTTAAAGGGGAGGGGTCTTGCGCAGCCCGACCCGGGGCCCAGCTGGGCCACCAGGGATCGGAGTGCCAGCAAAAGAGCCCGACACTGAAGAGAAGTGCCAAGCTCACGGAGCGCAGCCGGCACTCTGCAGGGGGGGCTGAAGAGGAGGCCGGGGATGGCAACGGGGGCAGGTGCTGGCAGGCGGCCAGCAACAAAAATTGCCGCCTGGCACCTCACCTTTAAATAGCGCCGCCCCGGCCGCAGGTAGGCACCCCCTGACCCCATTGGACATAGTGTCCGGTGGTAAGTCAGGGGGGCGCTACCGAAGATCGCGGCCGGGGCACTGCACACGGCGATGACGTCATCACCGGCGGCGCTGCACCACGGGGGCGCTAACGGTTACCGCCGCCGTGTACCTCCTGCTGAATTTCGCGGGAGGCATTGGCGGCGCCGCATCCAGGCGCTAGTTGCTTTGCGCCCCAAATTTTTCCCCCGTTGACTCTTACCTGCTGCTCAGTTGTCTCACCACCTTCTCAAGGGCAATTAGGGATGGGCAAGAAATGCTGGCCTTGCCAGCGACGCCCACATCCACCGAATAATAAAAAAAAGGTGGGTGGTTGGTCATTACACATTGCAGATAGATATTTGCATGTTGGCTATCCCATGATTTCCCGGGAAGTTATCCGATACTGGCACAGGGTGAGGTGATCAGCAAGGTTTGAGGAACTTCACAGAAAACTATCGGCAAGTATTTCTATCTATGCAAATCCACACACAGTCACGCCCAATCCTGGTTGCTGCCAAGTGCTGCACAGGTTATTCACCTTTTGCTGACTCTAGCGGTACCGTATCTAGTGGACTAGAAATCCAGAGGCCTAGACTCGGCGGGTTGACAACTTGAATTCAGTTCAAAAAAAAAAATATCTTGGGACTAAAAAGCTGATCTCAGTTAAAAAGTGACTGGGTTTTGGCAAAAACCCAACTGCTTCACTAATGTCCCTTTAGGGAAGGAAGCCTGCCGTTACCTCGGCCTTTTGGCTAAGATTAAGTGCGATTAATTGTTCTTATGCTAATTGGCCTTGAGTTGCGAGACTCGTTTTTCCGGTTTGGGTGGATCTCCGTGTTGGCTCCGGCCCACTGCCCCTTTGAAAAGCAAACTCTCGCTCCGCAATGGGTGGATCTCCACACCGGCTTCGGAGTTACCACCAATCGGAGTAGAGAGAAACGGCACTGGGTGCCTGAAATTTCTGCAGGCTTGGAAAGTGTAATGTATATACCTTTAAGGGGGGAACTACTTTTTACAGCTCATGTATACTGTAGTACCGGCAGTGGCCACACCTGTATATAGCGCTGAGTAGTAATCTGTACAGTTCAGTTCCAGAGTGAGCCACGTTGAGTAAACACCTGTTGTACCGTTCTCCTGCAGTCTGTGTCTTACTACTGACGGACACAACATTGGCGACGAGGCAAATTCGATCCTACCTGCAACTCTGCATCACCTCCCAGGGATTCGTTCCTGGAGACCAGTAGATTGGAGGTCAAGGCCAGAGACACGGGAGTCGACCACGGGCAACCGCCCAGTCATCCAGCAGAGACTCGAGAATTGCGGGGGAGGCTGTTGAGAGCCAGGCTTGGCTTTCCAGTCGCGGTGGTCCAGCGAAACGGGCTGGCAACAGGTAGTGCGCAGACCCTTCCCGGACAGCGGCGGGCTAGAGCCCGACCGAGCGGCACAGCAAAGGGCCAAGCAGCGTCGACGGGAGAGAGAGAGAGAGAGAGAGGGCAGAGCGCACAGGGCGCAGCCGGTGTTCAGGGGCTGAGCAGCGTCGAGGAGAGGGAGAGAGATGCGCAGAAACCCGCGAGGTGCCGCCATTGCCACGAGGACCGCCGAGAGCGGCATTGGCAGCAGCGCAGGAGAAGCACGTGAAACCTACAGGGCGCTGCCATTGCCACGAGGACCGCCGAGAGCGGCGTTGGCAGCAGCGGGGGAGGAAGGAAAGCGCGGGAGACGCCATTTTAAGCCATTTTAAACCACACCCAAAATGCCGAAGAGTGGCAGTATCACCGCATTTGACAATGAAGTCGAAGATTGGACTACATATGTCGAACGAATAGAGGTATACTGCAAGGCAAATGAGGTGTCAGATGACAAGAAAGCGCCGGTATTGTTAAATTTAATGGGTGCAAAGACGTATGGCTTATTACGAAATCTAGTAACCCCAGCGAAGCCAGTGGAAAAGAGTTTTGGAGACATAGTGACGATACTACAGGAACATTTAAACCCCACACCGCTGCTGATAGCAGAAAGATTCAAGTTTCACAAACGGAACCAGCATAAGGATGAAAGCAATGCTGAATATTTAACAGAACTGCGCAAACTATCGAAACACTGCCAGTTTGGAACGGGACTGGCAGATACCTTAAGGGACAAGTTTGTGTGTGGGCTTCAAAGTGAAGGAACCCAGAAACGGTTTTTATCTGAAAAGGACCTTACGCTGGACAAGGCTTTCAGCATTGCGGTATCATATGAAGCAGCAGCACGGGGCGCTGCAGAGATACAACAGAGACCGCAAGAATATGGCACAAATGAAATGTCATACAGAACAGAGAAGTGCTATCGCTGCGGCAGAACAACACACAACCACAATGGTTGCTGGTTCAAAGACAAAGGGCTGGATTTTGCTAGGGCCGGGGAGGCGGGATTGGAGGCGTGTGGGGGATAAAAATCGCAAAACTGGCGTGCGGGCCCAAACCCGCCTCCATCCCGCCTCCACGCAATTTTCATAAATTCGTGTCTGCTGGTCCCGACTCCGTCCCGCCTCCAGGAGGCGGGATAGGCCCTTAAGGCCCTTAACAAGCCCTCAATTGGCTCTATAATCCCATTTTCCTAACCACTTGCAAGTTTACTCGTTTTCCCACGTGAAACACGCCTGGTGGGAAACATACATCTGAAACCTGGCGGGAGCACAACTGGCTTGCGGAGTAGCAGCTGCAGCTCAACCATTAAATGGCAGATTTGAACAGGCTTTAATTGCAGGTGGCATAACTTTGCTCTCTCAGGTCTGGGGGATCTTTCAGAAGGCATACCCACAGCTCTGGAAGTTTGCAGCCTGACAACCATCTCCAGTGTGACCTCCTGGGAAACCCCTCTCGCCACCTTCACTGAGCGCTTCCTCAACTGAGGCATCTACCAGAAGCATGGGAGCCATTTATTTCCTTCCCTTCTGGGCATTAGATGAGCTCAAAATCCAGCTGCGGCACCAGCAGAACCAGGAACAACAGCAGCAGCAACATAAGCAGCAGCAACAGGAGTGCCAGGCTGCTGCTCACCCACCTGAAACTGCACAGGCCAGAAGGGGCCAGCGCTTGGAAGTGGCTTGAGAGCACCTTGCTGCACATCACGGGGCCATGGGGACCCGTTTCTGCACTGGCAGTCCTACTCAGAAGGACTTCCATGAAGGTCTGGTTTCTCTGTTCAATCGATGACCATCGCTCCTCCAGAGATGTCATTCTATTATGAACACTCACCATGTTTTCTGCACTCTGGCGACTTATGTCCTCCATGGAGGTTGCCATCCTTTTCATGGTGATGCGTTGATGCGCCAATGACTCCACAAAGGCTCTGCTCATGTTCGCTATGGACTCCTCCATTCGCTCCACACTCACATCGACCCTGGAGACAAAACCGGCCAGAGACTCCTGCATCTGTTCCTGGAGGTCCAGCACTGCTGATCTTATGGATGGACCCAGAGGCAGAGGGTCGACATGCAGCTGAGCCGAGCTGGCAGAGTCCTGCACCATCTGATTAGCACGCTCCACTGCTGTCCCTGTCTCCACAATCTGCTGATGCTCACTTGTGAGCTGTGATACACCAGGTGACAACACTACTCTATGTCCCGAAGGTCCCACCGAGGTGTGAGTGTCTGCGCTGGTGCTGGGTGCGCTGCATTCTGCTGATGCTGCGCCCTCAGAGGTTGCAGCTTCCTCTGAGGAGTCTGGATGCTCAGGCTGTTCCTCCTGGCTAGTGGGGATGGTTGCTTGCGATGGTCCTGTGGGGGAGTAAAGGAAAGAGTCAGAGATGTGATGCCAAGGTTACATGCACATTGCATATTGCAGATGATCATAAGTCCATCTGTTAGAACTTCAGAATCATTATCAGTGACTCATGCAATGTCAATGAGAGAGATGGGAAACTATTCTGTCACCAGCTTGCTGTGATGCACCCCTCTGTCCGTCCCCCACTTGCGCATCTTCCTCCACTCCTACGATCTCCAGGACCGCCTCCTCCCAGGGGGTGAGGTGGGCTAGTGAGGGTGGCCTTCCTCCTGTCCTCGCTCTTTCTCGCTTATTGTGAGCTCTCTTTTCCTGCAATGAGGGAGACAAGTGGAGGTTGAGTGAGAATGAAGGAGTGAGTGTAGAGAATCGATGGCATAGATGCTTAGAAGGAGAGAAAGATGGAGGGAGATGGCAAGACTAAGGGTCCTCCCTATGTGATGTAAGTTGTTTTCATAGCATGACAGTGATAGGGAGTGTGAGGGCTGCATAGTCCATTAGTTAGGTGAATGTGACCATAGAGAGAGAGGGAGTGGGAAAGGGTGCATGGATGTCAGTGTCAAGTGGGATGTGGAGGAAGAGATTGGTAAAGCTGAGAGCTGGTGAGGAAAGGCAATGGGGATCAGATTAAGAGTGATGGGAACATCATACTCACTTTTCCAGTGCGCAGTAGGTCATGGAAGCGTTTCCGACACTGGATCCATGTTCTGCTGGTATTCGAGCTGGCGTTCACCTGCTCTGCCACCCTCAGCCACACAGCCTTGGTTTGCTGGGGTGGCTTCTTCCTCCCCGAGGAGGGGAAGAGCACCTCCCTGCTCTCTGTCGCTCCCTCCACCAATGCCTGGAGGGCTGCCTCGTCAAATCTGGGGGATGCCTTACTCCGATGTGTCGCCATGATTGATGATGGTAGCAGCAGCTGCCAGGGCCAGAAGCTTGGCAGTCTGCTGAAGTGAGCAAGGCTTGTGGAAGCCCTTAAATGAAGCAGCAGTGATGATGTCATCGGAGGCGAGCTTCCCACCTGAAAAGCTCACTGGCTAGGGGTTCCCACACGTGGGGAATCAATTGGGCTATAAAATCAAAATTGCATCAGTTTCCCACATCGTTCAGGATTCGTGTGGGAAACACGAAATGTGGGGAACACGACCCCAACCCGCCCCCGTAGCAAAATCCAGCCCAAAGTGTGCAGACAGTGTGGAAAAGTAGGACACATAGCACGAGTCTGCAGGTCGGGAAAGAAAACCAGCAATAAGAAATCTCCAAAAGAAAAGTACAAGAAGGTACATAAGGTGACGGAGAATAGGTCAGATGAACAAAAGAGTGATACCGACTCCGAAAACAGGGAGCTGAGTTGTCTGAAATTACATAATGTGAGCAAAACGGAGGATCACCGAACCATTTGGGTCACTCTCAAGATAGCAGGAGTCCAGGTAAAAATGGAATTGGACACAGGATCAGCCCTAACAGTCATAAACCGACGGGACTATGAGCGGCTATTCTCACACATACCCTTGAGAGACACAAAAGTTATTTTGAAGATGTACATGGGGCAAAAAGTCTACCCCAAAGGAAAAATAAGGATGACCGTTATATATAACAGTAAGGAAACACCAAAACTAGACCTGTGTGTATTGCAAGATGGAGGACCACCATTGCTGGGACGTGAATGGATCCGGAAAATACAGCTGGATTGGCATTCCATACAAGCACTGACTGTGGCTACCAAAAAAGATGACGACGTCACACCTGGGCGACTGTCAAAGATCCTAACCGACGCGCAAGAAGTGTTCCAGCAAGGACTCGGAACACTAAATGGCATGACAGCAACAATTAAAATCGAAGAAAACGCAAGCCCAAAATGTTTTAAGGCCAGACCGGTACCTTATGTGATCCGCCCAGCTGTCGAAGCAGAGCTGGAGAGTTTGGAACGTTCAGGAGTACTGTCCAAGGTAGACTGGAGCGAGTGGGCTACATCGTCCCTGTGATGAAAAAGTCGTTGAGCAGCACGCCTGGGGAACCAAGGAAGGTTCGCATCTGTGGGGACTTTAAGGTAACAGTGAACCCAGTCCTTCACACCGTGCAATATCCACTTCCGCGGATTGAAGATATTTTCGCCTCGCTATCTGGAGGGAAACGCTTCACTAAGATTGATCTGGCCCAGGCGTATCTGCAAATGGAGGTAGAAGAAGCATCAAAAAAATACCTCACAATCAACACCCATAAAGGTCTCTACCAATACAACCGGCTGGTATTCGGGGTAGCATCAGCTCCGGCTATTTGGCAAAGGGCAATGGAACAAGTCCTGCAAGGGATCCCAGGGACCCAATGTTATTTGGACGACATCCTGGTCACGGGCGAAAATGACAGTGATCACCTCGCCAACCTGGAGCAGGTGCTCACTAGATTGAAGGAATATGGGCTCCGAGCTAACCGCCCCAAATGCGAGTTTTTTAAAAACAGATCTCGTATTGTGGCCACGTTATCGATAAAGAGGGGTTACATAAGTCCCCTGAAAAGATTGAGGCAGTAGTCAAGGCTCCAGCACCGGAAAATGTGTCACAACTGAGGTTGTTCCTCGGGCTGGTGAACTACTACCATAAGTTCTTGCCGAATTTGTCTACTGTACTACACCCACTAAACACCCTACTGCAAACGGGGGTACCATGGAAGTGGAGTGACGAATGTAAACGAGCTTTCCAGAAGAGCAAAGCATTGATCACATCAAAAGAGGTGTTGGCTCATTTCAACCCAGCACTACCAATTCGGTTGGCGTGTGATGCATCACCCTATGGCATTGGAGCGGTGCTGTCGCACAAATTCCCGGACAGCTCGGAGAGGCCAGTAGCCTTTGCGTCTCGGTCACTAACCTCAGCCGAGCGTAACTACGCCCAGATTGACAGGGAGGCCCTCAGCCTAGTGTGGGGAGTGAAAAAGTTCAATCACTATCTGCACGGGCAGAAGTTCACCTTGCTGACTGACCACCAACCACTTGTCTCCATCTTTAATCCAAAGAAGGGCGTTCCGGTGATGACTGCGCAACGGCTACAAAGATGGTCCCTTTTTCTAGGGGCGCACCAATATGAAATAGAGTATAAGGGCACGAAACAGCATGGAAACGCTGATGGGCTATCACGCCTGCCACTGCCTACTGCGGAGGAAGCACCAGCAGTGGATCCTGTTGAAATATTTCATTCGACTATAATTGAATGCTTGCCAGTAACTAACGCTGGTATAGAGAAGGAGACCCGAAATGACCCGACACTGTCTCGGGTATATGATTTGACGGTGAAGGGATGGCCAGCATATGGCGACTCACTGTTGCCAGCATTCTCATCCAGAAGAGAACAGCTGTCAGTATGCCAGGGGACCTTGATGTGTGGATCCCGAGTGGTAATTCCACCCAAGTTAAGGGAGAGAGTGCTCAATGAGCTTCATGAAGGTCATCTGGGAGGGGTGAAAATGAAAAGCCTTGCTAGGGCTTATGTGTGGTGGCCGGGGATCAATCAGCAAATCGAGGACCTGACAAAGAGCTGCTCAGGATGCCAGAAGGTCCAAAATGCACCACCACATGCCCCTCTTCACCCATGGGAGTGGCCCTCATCTCCATGGCAACGGGTGCATATTGATTTTGCTGGTCCATTCATGGACTCAATGTTTTTAATAGCCGTGGATGCACACTCGAAATGGCCTGAGGTGATCAAAATGTCCTCCACCACCACGGAGAAAACTATTGCAGTCCTACGGACCATTTTTGCCAGGAACGGCTTGCCAGAGCAGATTTGCTCTGATAACGGACCACGGTTTGTGTCCGAAGAGTTTCGAAGATTTATGAAAAGGAATGGGGTAAGGCATTACACATCCGCCCCGTATCATCCAGCCACAAATGGATTGGCTGAGAGGTTCGTACAAACCTTTAAGAAGGCAATAAAGGCTATGTACAATGACAACATTCCACTGTAGCATAAGGTGGACAATTTCCTGTTAGCCTACAGAAATGCGACACATGCAGTCACTAACCAGGCCCCGGCCATGATGTTCTTTAACCGAAGGTTGAGATCTCGTCTGGATTTGCTCAGACCAAATGTACGAAGAGATGTTGAGAGTAAGCAATTCCAGCACATCAATGAGAAGCCGACAAGGAGCTTCAATGTAGGGCAACCAGTCTTGGCCCGCGACTACCGAACAGAGAAATGGCAACCAGGAACGATATGCACACGGCACAGTGGATGTTGGGGAGAACATTGTGAGACGCCATGCTGACCAGATCCTAGAGTCACAGGAACGAGTCAACCCCATGTCTCAGCCATACGTACCTGGTGAGGAACCCGACGTACAGGTCGCATCTACCTCAGAAACAATAGCATTGGAAGCTGATGAATCAACTGATGACAGGGTGCTAGAATCACCTCCGCACCAAGAGCGAGACACTCGGGAAAGGTGTTATCCAGAAAGAATCAGGAAGCCTCCCCAGAGACTGAATATATGAATGGACTATTTTCATATAACATTGTATATTAAAAATGTTAATTGTTAAATGAGTATTATGGTACTGTTAATCCAGTGCAGCCTCAGCAACTACCGGCGGTGGTCGCGATGGTGGTCCCAGGGGCCATCGATCTGGTCAGGAGGCAACGATTGCCGCACCTCCGGCCTGGGTATTCTGCTGCGGGGGAGGCAACTTCACCATCACCGAAGTCAAAGGAGGTGGTGGGTGGCCGCCTCCTCGTAGCAGACATGTTGTACAAGAACTCCGGCTGATCAACGTTTTCAAGTCGGGAAGGGGCTGGGGGAGCGCTATTTAAAGGCGGCCTCTTCCTGCTTTTTCTTGTCGGCAAACTTTTTAGTACACGCAGGTTGAGAGGGTGAGAGACGCCTGGAGAGATTTAATGCTGTCCTAAGGAGTTTTGGTCCTGTGCACCACTTTTGAGGTTCCTATTTATCTGACCTTCATATTTAGCACATTTAGAAGATTTTATGGGGGCTGCACTGACTCGGGGTGTCATCGTCCAGCTTCACCTTCGGAGGCAGCAGAGGCGCAGAGAGAGAGAGTGGTAAATGTGGCCAGAGGGAGGAGGGCCAACAGGCCTCTGCACAGGAGACCTTACCCTCCCAGGGTATTTCGGGAGCAATTCTCCTATATCCATGTGTCTGAAGAGCAGTGTTTGCGCAGGCTGCGCTTCAGCAAGGAGGTGGTCACTGAGCTCTGCCACCTCCTGCAACCAGATCTGCAGCCTCAACTGAGCACCAGGACGTCTCTGTCGGTGGCAGTGAAGGTGATGGTGACTCTGAATTTCCATGCCAGCGGTTCCTTCCAGGCTTCAACTGGGGACATCGCCAATATCTCCCAGTTCGCTGTCCATTGCTGCATCCAGGAGGTGACAAATGCTCTGTACAAAAGGAGAAGGCAGTACATCTCTTTCCCCATGACCCGGGACAAACAGCGTGAACGCGCATGTGGCTTTGCGAGGATAGCGGGCTTCCCCGCGGTTCAGGGCACCATTGACTGCACGCGTGTGGCATTGCGGGCACCTCATGAGAATGCAGAGGTGTTCCGAAACTGCAAGGGCTTCCACTCTCTGAATGTCCAGTTGGTGTGTGACCACAGACAGCGCATCCTCGCCGTCAATGCCCGCTATCCTGGCAGCAGCCATGATGCTTTTATCCTGCGCCAGACTGATGTCCCAGACCTCTTCCAACCACGTGTCAACCTCGTGGTTGGCTCCTCAGGGACAAGGGTTATCCACTCTGCACCTGGCTGATGACACCGCTCCGTAAACCCAACACTCCTACTGAGCTCTCATACACTGAGAGCCATAGCACCACCAGGAACCTCATTGAGCAGACGATCGGCAGCTTGAAACAACGGTTCCGGCGTCTTGACCACTCTGGAGGAGCCCTGCGGTACTCTCCCGAGCGAGTCTCGCTTTTCATTGTTGTGTGCTGCATGCTTCACAACCTCGCAATTATGAGGACTCAGCCATTGCCACCAGGGATTGGTGCACCACCTCAAGAGGAGGAAGAGGGAGAGGAGAAGGAGGACATGGAGGAGGAGGATGAAGAGGAGGATCAGCAGCACCAATGTGGGAGGGAGGCACACAATGTTGCCTCTGCAAGGGCCGTCCATGAACGCTTGATAAGATACTGCTTCTAACCAATGACAGATAGGATGGCTTCTGGGATGAAGAAGCACATCATCGCAAGCCTCCCGCAGCCCCTATTGCCGGGCAGCACTCCAATGAGTCAAATCAGCAAAGTTGTAAAGTGACAATAAAATTTTTTATTTATATTACAAACTCTGCCTTATTTATTCAAGACAAACTATTAGAAACAAACCCAACAATTCATAAACTAACAAAGCTCGGTCTCACAACATCGAGATAAGCATCAAAACAGTAAACAAATATATTAAGATGAACATCAAACTTTCCCATAAACATTCCCCTCATTTATTAATAATTTTTACTTTTCGGCCTTCGAGGGTGATCTCCATCCCCTGCGCACTTCCCCCCTTCCCACCCTACTGCTCCTCCGTAATGTGGCCCCAGTGGCTGCAGCAAGGCTGGCGGAAGGCTGCTGAATGTTGGATCCAGAGACTGGACACCCTCGACCAGCTCTGGGCCTGGAGGGCCCGGCTGCAGACTGCACCAACTCTGCACGGGCGGCAGCAGTCTGGGCTGGCTGGGTTACAGGCCGTGGCAAGTGCAATGGGGAGTTGGCAGTGGTGGGAGCAGGAATGTTGGCATCCTGAGAGAGGACAGCAACTCCCTGCTCAACCGACACACTGCCACTCCCACGGGGCAGCACCTCAGCATCCGGAGCAATCTGCTGGAGCACAGATTGCTGGCCTGCTGCGGCACTGTCCGATCCCCGGTGGACTGTGGGCGACCCAGCGAAGATGGCAGCAATCAGCGCTTGCGTGGCATCAATCTGAGACTGCATGAGAGCAGTCTGAGACTGGATGGCACCAGCCAATGACTCGATTCCAGCACTAAGCCGTTGCGTTGCCTCGGCCTGTGCTGCAATGGATCCTGCCACCTCACCCATTACACATGGCAAGGGCTCTGGTTCACCACGGTCTCCCTGCAATTCAACCATCCTCTGCAATGAGGCAAGGATGGGATCGAGGGTTTGCGCACAGATGACAGCTGTGCTGGCAGCAGACTCCTCCATGCTCCTAGCCAGTGCATCCATGCTGTCGGGCACCCTTGCCATTGCACCCATGAGCTCAGTGTGCATGCTCATAGCCTGAGTATTCATCGGCGCGATGTCGAGGTCCTCATCCGAGTCCTCTGCAGCAGAACTGGAATACTGTGTGCAGTTCTGGTTGCCACACTATAGGAAGGATGTGATTGCTTTGGAGAGGGTGCAGAGGAGATTTACCAGGATGTTACCTGGGCTGGAGCGCTTCAGCTATGAAGAAAGACTGGACAGACTGGGGTTGTTTTCCTTGGAGCAGAGAAGGCTGAGGGGGGACCTGATTGAGGTATACAAAATTATGAGGGGCATCGATAGAGTGGATAGAAAGGAACTTTTCCCCTTAGTAGAGGGGTCAATAACAAGGGGGCATAGATTCAAGGTAAGGGGCAGGAGGTTTAGAGGGAATTTGAGGAAAAACTTTTTCACCCAGAGGGTGGTTGGAATCTGGAACTCACTGCCTGAAAGGGTGGTAGAGGCAGGAACCCTCACAACATTCAAGAAGCATTTGGATGAGCACTTGAAATGCCATAGCATACAAGGCTACGGACCAAGTGCTGGAAAATGGGATTAGATTAGACAGGGCTTGATGGCCTGCGCGGACACGATGGGCCGAAGGGCCTCTTTCTGTGCTGTATAACTCTATGACTCTATGGGGGAGAAATTGGGTGAGTAGCGGCACCTGTTAGCGCCTAAAGAGGCAGTCAGTGGCTGTAGCGCCACTGGCTGCGCCTCCCGCGATATTCAGCAGGGGCGCTAATGGTGGCGTTAGCCATTTGCGCTGCGCCGCCACCGATGACATCATCGGTGTGCGCAGCGCCCCATTCGCGCCCCGTTCGCGATATTTGGTAGCGAACGCCGCAGTTGCGCCATTCGCTACCCGCGTCTGGTTCACGGGGCCTTACTGTGCCGGCAGCAGCGCAAGTTAAGGTGGAGGTGCGGGGCGGCCGCCTTTTTCGGCGGCCGCCTGCCAGCACCTCCGTCTCCGGCCTCCTGACCCCCCCCCCCTGCGGCATTGCCGGCTGTTTCCCGAGAGCCCGGCACTTCTCCTTGGTGCCGGGCTCGTTTGCCGGCACTCGCGAGCGGGGATCGCGCTGTTGCAGGCCCCTCCCCCTTAACAATGGGAGGAAGGCCTGCAGTACTGCAGTGTGCCGTGCCGCAGCGTGTGGCGCTGCGGCACGTTGCGCTGCGATATTCAGTTTCAGCGCCCTAAGAGGGACGCAGAGCGCCTCGAGCCTCGCCCCGTCTCCCTCTAGGGGCAATGGAACTGAATATCTGACGATCGCTAAAGCCTCGAACGCTGTGCTAAATCCTGCGCTCAGGCGACTTTTGCGCCACTTTGGCGCCCCAACCCAATTTCTAGGCCCATGACTCTATGAACTCATGTGTGACGTAAGAAAACTACTAGGCACTTGGTCAGAGTATTAAACAAGGCTTTAATCGACTGTTTCACACCATGGAAGTCTAGTTATCCTTCACTAGTTCCTGTTTACAAAATGTCCCTGAGCAAGCTGGGCCCGTGCCTGAGTATTTACGCTCTCCCTGGACAGCGCCACCAGCAGGCCGCCCAGTATATTTCATAAGTCATTTCGACATGAATGGCACGATTTATGACAGTGTGCGTACACACCCTCTGGGGAGACGGCCCCCGAGCTTCCCTTCCCCCATGGCGTTGCTGCAGCCCGCTGGGTCCAGGAGCTTCACCCACATCAAATCTTAACCCCCCTGTTCCCCTCCAGGGAAGGCGTGGCCCCAGTGTTGGATGTGTCACCCTCGGGAGATGCAGGCGGTGAGGCTCCGGCTTCCTCTTCCTCCTCCTCTGGCGCGTCGCTGCCACTGGCTGAGACACAGGCTGGTCAGCTTGTGGTTCACTATCTGAAAGCAGGAAGGTACAAGAGTGGCTTCAGCGTGAGGGCAGGGGGGCAGGAAGGGAGCAAGGAATGGAGGCAGTTAGTTGGATTGAAAGTGTAAAAGGCTGGTGTTGTGAGGGGCAAGTGGTATGAGAGAGGAGAGAAAGCTGATGAACATACCATTGCAGTCCCCAAGGGGGTCGACCTCTCCACCTGCCACAGCGCCTATGACCTGGCTCGCAATGAGTCTGTGGACTCTGTCCTCCAATTCAGTGAGGGGGAGTAGGTCCACCTGTCCTCCTCCCGTCCGCTGTGCCTCTCTCCGATTATGTGAAAGCTTGGCCTGCAAGAAATCCAAGTGAGTGAGTGTGCAGCCGTGTGTTTGGCAGATGTGCCTACCATAGTCGAATAGCCGTTAATGTCTGCAAGGTGTGGGATATGCATGTGAGCTTTATGGGCTGGCCATAGTTGTTGGATGAGTGTTGGGCGTCTGGGCACAGAGTGAAGTTGAGATGGTGGGATGTAGAGATATTGAAAAGCAAGTACACACCCTGACCAACCGAGTGAGGTCGTTCAGCTTCTTACGACACTGAGTATGTGTCCTCGGCACCAGGCTCCGCGACGACACGTGCTGGGCCAGCTCCCTCCACACTCTTTCTAAACTCCCGGGGCAATGGCCTCCTGCCAGTCTCTGCCACGGCCCGTCGCCGTTCGACTGCGTCAACCAGAGCCACCAATGCCCATTCGCTAAAGCGCTGAGCACTCTCCCTGGGCTTTGAGTATCCATCACTAGTTTAAGTTCAATAGTAGTTAGGTGTTTTGCAGGCCGAGGTTCCAGGCTGCAATGAGCAGGATGCGGCTGGGCAGCAAGATGGCCCCTCCCCTTTAAGAACTGGACGGCGCCAGTCTGCCTGGCTTCCATGGTAACGGACATCGCCTGAGCTTCGGTAGCGTTCTGAGGTAGCGCCTCGCTCACTGACGTTTGCGCCTTGAGAGAGGTGAGCAGCGCCTGATTTAGCGCTCAAATCACCTCCAGGAGGCGATAGAGGCGAATTTTGCGCCCAGCCGATTTTAACGCCTCAAAATGGGCAAAACCCAATTTATCCCCCTTTGTGTTTTAGCAACACTGCCCTGGAGTTCAATCTTTCTTTCCGCGGACAATTTCCTCGTCTCCTTTCCTGAAACCGTTGACTCCTCGGCAGCGGAACACAGGAACAGGAGGAGGCCTTTCAGCCCCTCGAGCCTGTTCCGCCATTCAGTTCACGGCTGATCTGTACCTTCACCCCATTTACCCGCCTTGGTTCCGTTACACTTATTACCCGTGCCTAACAAAAATCTAGCGATATCCCCCCACCCCCACCGCCCTCCACCCAGCCTCAACAGCTTTTTGGGGGAGAGAGTTCCAGATTTCCACTACCCTTTGTGTGAAGAAGTGCTTCCTGACATCACCCCTGAACGGCCTGGCTCTAATCTCCAGAGTCTCCTGTTCCTCCCAGCTGGCCATCCTTTTATGCGCGAGTGCTGACAGTGCATATCCGCGGGCTATTCGACTGCTGGAGGTGCCTGAGCCCGGCTCTGTCCTCACCCGATGTCCAAACACTGCCGGCGGGCGTCGCTGGATACTCTTGGGGCGTTGAGGTCCAATAGTAGCAAATTAACAACGGAAAATGCTGGAAAAACTCAGCAGGCCCGGCAACATCCGTGGAGAGAGAAGCAGAGTCAACGTTTCAGGTCGAAACCCTTCGTCAGGACTGAAAAAACACAGGAAATGAAACAGATTAAAAGGCCAGTTTGGGGGCTGGGAAATGGGGCACTTTACAGCCCTCCGGACTCAATATCGAGTTCAACAATTTCAGATCATAACCTCGGCCCCCATTACGTTTTTACATATTTTTTATCCACACCTTTGTTTTGGCCCTCCCCCCTTTTTTCTCTCTCCCACATGGCAGCTGTCTCCCATTCTGCCAGCGCATTTCACACCTAATCTCGAGCCGTCTTTTGTCTCCACTAGTCCGATCACCATCTCGTCTGGTTTTGAATACCTCTTAATGTCTCTTCACTTCTCTCTTGTTCTTTCATCCCCATTTCCCAGCCCCCAAACTGGCCTTTTAATCTGTTTCATTTCCTGTGCTTTTTCAGTCCTGACGAAGGGTTTCGACCTGAAACATTAACTCCGTTTCTCTCTCCACAGATGTTGCCTGGCCTGCTGAGCTTTTCCAGCATTTTCTGTTGTTATTTTGGATTTCCAGCATCCGCAGTATTTTGCTATCCAATAGTAGCAACCCTGCCTCTCCCTCGGCTGCGATCAGCAAGGGTCATAGGAACATGAGAATTAGGAGCAGGAGTCGGCCATACGGCCCTTCGAGCCTACTCCGCCATTCAGTAAGATCATGGCTGATCTTCTACCTCAACTCCACTCTCCCGCCTGATCTCCATATCCCTTAATTCCCCTAGAGTCCAACAATCTATCGATCTCAGCCTTGAATACACTCAACGACTTAGCATCCACAGCCCTTTGGGATAGAGAATTCCAAAGGTCTTCACAAAGCAGGGAGCGATCCTGGGGTCTTCCTCGACTGTGCTCAGTTGGACGAACCCAGTGAACGGTTGATATACCTATCAATTCGTCCAATAAAAAGCGACGAGTTAGGAACGTCACTAAAGGTTTTTATTGACTAAATAACAGAGCCCACCCTCGTGGGTGATCGGGTCCAACAAGGAGGAATACCAGCCAGTCGACTACCTTTATACCTGGGCAGGTAGGTGGAGCCATGGGCGGAGTCGGAGGTGGTCAGCCCAGGTATAACAGCGCGACAAGAGGCGACCTCGTATAGTGATACAACAGTGAGAACGGTGATAACAATACAACAGTGATAACTATAGTGTAACGATAGTGAACGATAAAAGTGGTTTACCACATTCACCCCTTGTTTAGATTTGAGTCCGGCGGGGTGAAGTGTACTACCAGTTCTGGTATGTCAGTCTGTCCGGAGGCCTCGTAAGCCTCTCCGATCGTCGCAGCGGCGGTGCTGCATTATCCGGTGTTAGTGCTGGTGTCTGCGTGGTCGGCGAAGGCTCGTGGGGTTCCGGCATGCCGTCTACCTGGGCTGGAATTGGGGGGGTGGTGGGGGGGGGGTAAAGGTGGTGTCTCCGGAGTGCCCGAGGGTGCGAGGTCTCGTAAGGAGACAGTGTCCTCCCGCCCGTCTGGGTAAGCCACGTAGGCGTACTGGGGGTTGGCGTGCAGGAGGTTCACCCTCTCGACCAGGGGGTCTGTTTTATGGGCCCTCACGTGCTTTCGCAGCAAGACGGGCCCCGGAGAGGTCAGCCAGGTTGGTAGAGTGGTTCCCGTAGTCGACTTCCTGGGGAAAACAAACATTCGTTCATGGGGGGTGGCGTTAACGGCAGTGCAAAGTAGTGACCGGATGGAGTGCAGCGCTGTCGGGAGGACTTCCTGCCAGCGGGAGGTTGGGAGGCCCTTAGACTTTAAGGCTAAGAGGACGGCCTTCCATACCGTCGCGTTCTCTCTTTCCACCTGGCCGTTCCCTCGGGGGTTGTAGCTGGTGGTCCTACTTGCTGCAATACCTCTCGCTAGTAGGAACTGATGGAGTTCCTCACTCATGAAGGAGGAGCCCCGGTCACTATGTATATAGTTCGGGAACCCGAACAAGGCGAAGAGGTCGTTCAGGCATTTGATGACCGTGGTACTGGTCATGTCTGGGCAGGGGAAGGCAAAAGGGAAACGGGAGTACTCATCAACGATGTTGAGGAAGTACACATTGTGGTCAGATGACGGTAGAGGCCCCTTAAAGTCGATGCTCAGGCGCTCGAAGGGGCGGGTGGCCTTGATCAGGCTTGCTCTGTCCGGCCTATAGAAGTGCGGTTTGCACTTGGCGCAGGTCTGGCAGTCCCTGGTCATGGTCCTGACCTCCTCGATGGAGTAGGTCAGGTTGCGGGCCTTAATGAAATGGTAAAGTCTGGTGACCCCGGGGTGGCAGAGGTCGTTGTGGAGGGTCTGAAGTCTATCAATATGCGCGCTGGCGCATGTAATTCGTGAAAGAGCATCAGGGGGTTCGTTCAGCTTACCTGGCCGGTACAAGATATCATAATCGTAGGTGGATAGCTCGATTCTCCACCTCAAGATCTTGTCATTCTTGATTTTGCCCCTCAGCTTGTTATTAAACATGAAAGCAACCGAACGTTGGTCGGTGAGGAGGGTAAATCGTTTGCCTGCCAGGTAATGCCTCCAACGCCGTACCGCCTCCACAATTGCCTGGGCTTCCTTCTCGACCGACGAGTGTCGGATCTCGGGGCCCTGTAGGGTCCTCGAGAAGAAGGCCACCGGCCTCCCCTCCTGGTTAAGGGTAGCGGCTAGGGCGAAGTCGGATGCATCGCTCTCCACTTGGAAGGGGATGGACTCATCCACTGCGTGCATTGTGGCCTTGGCTATGTCTCCCTTGATGAGGGAGAAGGCCGCGCACGCTTCCTCCGTGAGGGGGAAGGATGTGGACTTCATGAGGGGTCTGGCTTTGTCCGCATAATTGGGCACCCATTGGGCATAGTAGGCGAAGAGCCCCAGGGTTCTCTTAAGTGCCTTAGGGCAGTGGGGGAGGGGTAGCTCCATGAGGGGACGCATTCTTTCGGGGTCGGGGCCGATGAGTCCGTTCTCTACTACACAGCCAAGGATGGCAAGGCGCGAGGTGTTAAACACACATTTCTCCTTATTGTAGGTGAGGTTCAGCCGTTGGGCTGTACGGAGGAATTTCTCCAGATTCACGTCGTGGTCCTGCCGGTCGCGGCCGCAGATGGTGACGTTATCTAGATAGGGGAATGTGGCCTGCAGTCCGTTCTGGTCAACCATCCGGTCCATCTCCCTTTGGAAGACTGAGACCCCGTTGGTGACACCGAAGGGGACCCTAAGGAAGTGGTATAGGCGCCCATTCGCCTCGAAGGCGGTGTACTGGCGGTCCTCGGGGTGGATAGGGAGCTGGTGGTAGGCCGACTTAAGGTCGATGGTCGAGAATACGCGGTATTGTGCAATCTGATTGACCATGTCAGATATGCGGGGAAGGGGGTATGCGTCCAGCTGGGTGTATCTGTTTATGGTCTGGCTGTAGTCGATGACCAGGCGATTTTTATCGCCGGTCTTAACGACCACGACCTGGGCACGCCAGGGGCTGTTGCTCCCCTCGATGATGCCCTCCTTCAGGAGACGCTGCACCTCAGAGCTAATGAAAGCTCTGTCCCCAGCGCTGTACCGCCTGCTCTTGGTAGCGACGGGTTTGCAGTCGGGGGTGAGGTTAGCGAACAGGGAAGGTGGCGGCACCTTGAGGGTGGATAGGCTGCAGGTGTTACGCGGTGGGCGGTTTAACATTCGCTGGTTGTCGACTGTGAGAGGGGGGAGGGGTCCACCGTATGCTAGGGTTACACTTTGGAGGTGGGATTGGAAGTCCAGCCCTAGTAGGACGGCAGCGCAGAGCTGGGGGAGGACGAGGAGTTTAAAATTTTTATACTCTGTGCCCTTAACCGACAAGGTCACAGCACAGTAGCCGCTAATGTCCGTGGCGTGGGACCTCGATGCCATCGAGATTCGGTTGCGCGTTGGCAGGACAGGGAGGGAGTAGTGGCTCACCGTGTCTGGGTGGATGAAGCTCTCCGTGCTTCCGCTGTCGAACAGGCAGGTCGTGGCGTGGCCGTTTACTTTGATGTCCATCATCGACTTGGACAGGTGGTGTGGGCGGGCTTGATCCAGAGTGACGGAGGCTAGTGTGTAGGTAAGCGAGTCGTTGTCGTCTGCGGGCGAGGCGGTCGTCAGGTCCGGGGGCTCGGTGGCAGTCGGGCGTGGTGGGTAAAATGGCGTCTCCCACGAGGTAGGACAAAATGGCGGAGAAGATGGCTGCCCCCATAACTCACATGAGGCACTATTGGGGTCGGTTGCCTTGATCAAAGATGGCCGCCCCCATGACTCACGTGTGGGGATGCTGGCCTCAGTTGCCGTGAAAGAAGATGGCCGCCCCCACAGTTCGCATGAGGCACTGCTGGCCTCTGAAGATCCGCTCCTGCAGGCCTTAGAGAAGTGGCCTTTCTTCCTGCAGGTTGAGCAGGTAGAGTTCCTGGCTGGGCAGCGCGACCTCGGGTGCTTCTCCTGGCCCCAAAAGAAGCAGCCGGCGGCCCGATCGCGGGTGCCCGATGTCGGAGCCGGTACCGGGGGTGGCGGGCCCGGTCGGGTCCGGGACGCCGACGCTGAGGTAGGTCCCGGGGGCGGCGCTGCGAAGGGTATTGCGGTAGGGGTCGGGCCCGAGTCCCAGGGTCGCGAGCAGTACCTGGAAAACGCCTCCTGGTCCTGATGGGCCACCTCTAGGGAGAGAGCGAGGGCTTCAGCTTTGTCCAGGTCGAGGTCTTTAGCTTCAAGCAGTCTTTGCCGTGAGTAGTCGGACCGTAGGCCTTTCACAAAGGCATCGCGGATATTATCTTCCGTATTTTCAACAGCCGTCACCGCTTTAAAGTCACAGTTCCTGCCGAGTGCTCTTAGCGCCCGTAAAAATTCAGCTACAGACTCTCCTGGCTGTTGCGGGCGGGATCTTAGGAGGTGCCTGGTGTACATGTAATTTACCGGGCTCCGGTACTGCTGTTTCAGTAGCGGCCTCGTATGTAGTCGTGTCCTGGATGAGTGCGTATACTCTCGGGCTCGCTTGGGCGTTCAGAAGTCTTAGTTTGGATCTCTGCGGGACGCCGGATTCTTCCAGGTAGGATTCGAAGCAGTCCAGCCAGTGTTTGAAGTTGAGGGCTGAGTTTGCTGCCTGTGGGTTTAGATCCAGGTACGGTGGTTTGAGGGCTTGCAGCCAAGCCGGCTGGCGTGGCTGGTGTAGCCCGGTGTCTGAAGGCTGCTGTGGCTGTGCTTCTGGGAGGGCTTGTTGGACCCGATCACCCACGAGGGTGGGCTCTGTTATTTAGTCAATAAAATTGATATACCTATCAATTCGTCCAATAAAAAGCGACGAGTTAGGAACGTAACTAAAGGTTTTTATTGACTAAATAACAGAGCCCACCCTCGTGGGTGATCGGGTCCAACAAGGAGGAATACCAGCCAGTCGACTACCTTTATACCTGGGCAGGTAGGTGGAGCCATGGGCGGAGTCGGAGGTGGTCAGCCCAGGTATAACAGCGCGACAAGAGGCGACCTCGTATAGTGATACAACAGTGAGAACGGTGATAACAATACAACAGTGATAAGTATAGTGTAACGATAGTGAACGATAAAAGTGGTTTACCACAACGGTCAGGGCGGGGGACGGGGGTGGGAGGTGGGGGGTGGGGAGCGAAGCTGGTAACCTCGAACCATTTCACCTCCGTAGGGTTTTTTTTCTGCAATGGCCCCAGTTAATCGGATGGCACCTCTGAGTCTGGCGGACACTGATCCCCACTTCTTTGCCTTTGCAGCTGAGCAAGAGGTACGGCCCCGTGTTCACCGTCTGGCTGGGACCGCGGCCAGCGGTGGTGCTGTGCGGCTTCAAAGCCGTGAAGGAAGCCCTGGTCGATCAAGCCGACGATTTCGGAGCCAGAGGCACAGTGCCATCAATCAGGAAGGTCACGAATGGATATGGTAAGAACGGGGCCCGGACTACTGACCCCTGACCCCCCCAGGCGCTCAGGCTATCTCTCCGACCCCTGACCTTTCTCCTCCCCACCCCGCCCCCATCTCCGCAATGCTGTACCTTTTTATTGGTCCTAGGTGATGGATGAACCTGATCTCTCGTGGTTCCGTTCCATCACCCTTTCCCATCAATATGCACATTTCCAATTCCACAAACATGCTGCGGGGGTTAACTTGGTCTTTGCCAGTTCCCCAAAACCAGCTTATGGCAAAATTAACGGAACGGAAAATCAGGGGTAGGGGGCGGGGGGTAGAACACGACGAGCCTGTTTCGCACTGCTGCCCACAGTCCAATTTCATCCCCTCGGCACGCTCCTAACATCATTGTAAAAGTAGACTTTCCCCTCTTTATTTATCAGTTCGACTTTCTCTTTTGCCCTTTACTCTCCAACCTCTCCACACCACCTCCCCCAACCCCCTCACCCTACACCCACCCTCTTCCTCTTCCCCTCCCTTCCCCCTCCCCATCGCCCTACACCCACCCACTTCCTCCTCCCCTCCCTTCCCCCTCCCCCTCCCCCACCCTTCTGTAGTGTATGTACCCATCTACCTTTAAGGAAATTATTGTATGTAACCGTTCACCTTTAAGGGAACTGCTTTAAGTGTGGCACTACTTGTTTGGCTTCTGTATACGGTAATACCGACAGTGACCACACCAGTATATAAGGGTTGTGACAGGAGTACTAGGGCAGATTCGCCCGGACCTTCGAATAGTAAAGACCTGTTTGTTTGTTACTCCTGAAGTCTGTGTATTTATTAACTGCACAACCCACAGACTTTACAGTGGCGACGAGTCCGATCGTACCCTGCGGCAAGACTACCAAAGCAACGAAGAGCGTCGAAGAGAGGCAACCGCCCTCGGCGTGCTGCTGAAAGAAAACACGAGGCTGCAGCAGGAGGAAGGAGGAAGACTTTAGCAACAAAAGCTTCCATCTGCAACAGGCACTGACTACCCTTCTACCACGGTGCGGAGTGAGCCGATCAGCAGGGAACAAGGCGGCCGCGGAGACTGTGAGTAGGGGAAGGGGTAGAGAATATCCGGAGGATAAGGGCTGTGCACTCGACCACGGTCGAGGGGGAACGGAGCCGGTCAGAAAGTCGGGTCCAACGGCGTCGTGAGACAGTCGGACCTCGATCGGCGGGAAAAGCCGGGCAGCGACCGCAGCCACGAAGCGCTGAGACTGGGAGTAGGCGCGGGAAGAGAAACCCAGCTGCAGCCGGGGAGGGAAACACCGGTCTGCGAGAGGGCTGGGAGGCGAACAGGAACCGTGCGGGTGGGAGAGAGAGACAGAGCCGAGCAAGGGGAGAGAGACTGTGCGAGAGCCAGTCCAGCGGCTGAACTGTTCTCCACCAACGGGGTACCCAGGGCCGGTAGAACCGAACGTGCAGGAGAGAGAGCGACAGAGCCGGGTACGGAGAGAGAGACTGTGCGAGAGCCAGTCCAGCGGCTGAACTGTCCTCCATTAACGGGGTGTACCCAGCGCCGGGAGAGCCGTGCGGACGGGAGGAAAAGACAGAGCCGAGTAAGGGGAGCTGGGCGAGAGCCAGCCCAGCGGCTGAACCTGTCCGTTGTGGGGAAAGCGTACCCCTTCCACCAGGAAGAAACGCGGGAAGCCGCCATTAGGCGGAGAAGACGACAGAAGCGGGAAACCGCCATTGAAGTGGGCGGGGAGAGAAGGAAAGAGCGGGAAACCGCCATTTTCGCGGGAAAAGCCGCCATTTTAGAGAAAAAAAAATAATAATACATAAGAACTTAAAGAAATACTTGTGTTGTACCCAAGGAAAGGAAGATGCCTAAGAGTGGGGACATCAACGATTTTAACTCCGAGATAGAAGACTGGCCCACGTACGTGGAACGTATTGAGATACATTGTAAGGCTAACAAAATAGCTAAGGAGGAAAAAGCTGTAACCTTACTTAACATGATGGGTGCGAAAACATTCGGGTTGTTAAAACATCTTCTCTCTCCAGCTAAACCGGCGGATCAGACTTTCGATGATATTGTAGCAGTACTGAAGGATCACTTGAACCCCACACCGTTGAAGCTGGCTGAACGATTCAGATTCTATGCAAGAACGCAGAAGAAAGACGAAAGCAACGCGGAATACTTGGTCGAACTGCGGAGGCTAGCGAAACACTGCCAGTTCGGAGGGAATCTGACAGAAGCACTGCGGGACAAGTTCGTATGTGGATTGTCCAAAGAAGGGACGCAAAAACGACTACTGGAAGAGAACGACCTCACACTTGACAGGGCTGTCCTTATAGCCGCATCACACGAAGCCGCAGCGAAAGGAATGGCGGTAATGCAGCGGAAGGCGGTGGCACTAGGGGTGGACCACATCACCTCGAGGACAACAATATGCTATCGTTGTGGGAAGACAACACACGACCAGAAGCAATGCTGGGGAAAAAACCAAGAATGCAGGAAATGTGGCAAGATCGGGCACATAGCTAAAGTGTGCCGGTCGGGAACGACGGACAACAATAAGGAGTCCGCACAAAAATGGTACAGGAAGGTACAAGAGGTGACTAGGAAGAGTCTGAAGGAACAGAAGTCGGACTCACACTCCAAATACAAAGGACTGGACAGTCTAAGAATTCACAACGTGAGCAACGAAGCTGACCGACAAACTATTTGGATAACGCTACAGATTGAAAAGGCCCAAGTAAAAATGGAAGTAGACACCGGATCGGCGTTGACGGTCATGAATAAGCATGACTATAAAAAGTTTTTCAAGCATATTCCACTACGGAATACGGAACTAGTACTACAGACATACACGGGGCACAAAGTATTCCCCATCGGAAAGATAGAAGTTAAGGTGAGATACAAGGATAAAGATCACCACCGGTTGGATCTGTATGTGTTGCCTGAAGGAGGTCCACCACTTCTGGGACGGGAGTGGATCCGAAAAATAAAGATGGACTGGCATGCACTAAACACCATGACGGTGGAGTCCGAAAAAGAGGATGTCAAACCTGAACGGTTGTCCAGAATATTAGACGAAGCTCAAGAGGTATTCCAGCAAGGACTGGGAACGCTGAGAGGTATTAAAGCAAAGGTTAAGATTGCAGAACATGCAAGCCCAAAGTTTTTTAAGGCCAGATCGGTACCGTACGCAATACGACCAGCAGTGGAGGCAGAACTAGAAGAACTTGAACGATCAGGGGTTCTGTCGAAAGTAGACTGGAGTGAGTGGGCCACGCCCATTGTTCCCGTCATGAAATCCTCACCAAGTAATAAGCCAGGGGGACTGGGGAAGGTCCGTATCTGCGGAGATTTCAAGATCACAGTGAATCCGGTACTTCACACGGTACAATACCCGCTTCCGAGGATTGAAGATATTTTTGCTTCGTTGGCTGGAGGGAAGCACTTCACGAAGATAGACCTGGCTCAGGCATATTTACAGATGGAAGTTGAGGAAGAGTCACGCCAATACCTCACCATCAACACTCACAGAGGCTTGTACCGCTATAATAGACTGGTCTTTGGGGTAGCTTCGGCGCCAGCAATTTGGCAGAGGGCCATGGAACAGGTGTTACAAGGAATTCCAAGCACGCAGTGCTACTTAGATGATATCCTAATCACGGGAAAAGATGAGGAAGAACACCTCACGAATTTGAAACTGGTACTCACCAGGTTGAAGGAGTATGGCCTTCGGGTTAATCGCAAGAAGTGTGAGTTCTTCCAAAAACGGATCTCATACTGCGGTCATGTCATTGACCGAGAGGGACTACATAAGTCACCTGAAAAGATAGAAGCGGTCGTGAAGGCCCCCGCTCCAGGAAACGTGTCACAGTTAAGATCATTCTTAGGGTTGATTAATTACTATCACAAGTTTCTGCCAAACTTATCCACGGTGCTGCATCCGCTGAATGAGCTGTTGCGAAAAGAAACACCATGGAGGTGGAGTGAAGAATGCAAAAAGGCTTTTCGCAGAAGCAAGGAATTGATTACCTCTGAAGAAGTGTTGGCTCACTTCAACCCAGCATTACCCCTTCGGCTGGCTTGTGATGCTTCCCCGTACGGAATTGGGGCAGTACTTTCGCACAGGCTACCAAATGGCTCGGAAAGGCCAGTGGCATTTGCGTCCCGATCATTGACACCCGCGGAGCGAAATTACGCCCAGATAGACAGGGAGGCCCTCAGTCTTGTGTGGGGCGTGAAGAAATTCAACCATTATCTGCAATGTAAGAGGTTCACATTGCTGACAGACCACCAGCCGTTGGTGTCCATATTCAACCCAAACAAGGCCGTTTCCACCATGACAGCACAAAGGTTACAAAGATGGTCAGTTTTACTTGGGGCACACCAATATGACATTGAGTACAAAAGGTCCAAACAGCATGGAAATGCTGATGGGTTATCACGCTTGCCATTGTCGATGGTAGAAGAAGCGAGTACAGTGGACCCAGTAGAGTTGTTCCACTCATCCATAGTGGAGTGTCTGCCGATAACAAACTCAATGATCGAGAACGAGACAAGGAATGACCCGACTCTTTCACGAGTCTATGATTTAACGGTGGAGGGATGGCCAGCACAGAGCGAACCAACACTGCAAGCATTCTCACAGAGGAAAGAACAACTGTCAGTGTGTCGAGGAACCCTGATGTGTGGGTCTAGAGTGGTGATTCCGCCCAAACTCCAAAAGAAAGTACTCAAGGAGCTGCACGAAGGACATCTGGGTGGAGTAAAGATGAAGAATCTAGCAAGAGCGTTTGTGTGGTGGCCAGGCATCGATGGGGACATAGAGGAAATCACGAAGAATTGCCTAGGATGTCAGAGGGTTCAGAACGCGCCACCACAGGCTCCTCTGCGTCCATGGGAGTGGCCCTCATCTCCCTGGCAAAGAGTACACATCGACTTTGCTGGTCCATTTATGGACTCGATGTTCCTAATAGCGGTAGATGCCCACTCCAAGTGGCCGGAAGTAATTAAGATGACCACCACCACGACGGAAAAAACCATCACAGTGTTAAGAACTATGTTTGCTCGGAATGGCCTGCCAGAACAGATCTGTTCTGATAATGGACCGCAATTTGTGTCCGAGGAATTTAAGAAATTCTTAAAGAGCAATGGGGTTAAGCATTACACGTCAGCCCCATACCATCCCGCCTCCAATGGATTGGCTGAAAGGTTTGTCCAGACCTTCAAGAAGGCCGTAAAGGCCATGAGTAATGAAGACATAAGTCTACAGCATAAGGTGGATAGCTTTTTGTTGGCATACCGAAATGCAACACATGCGGTCACAAATCAAACTCCCGCAATGATGTTTTGTAATAGACGCCTAAGATGCCGGCTGGATTTGCTCAAACCAAACGTCAGAAGGGACGTAGAGAATCGGCAATTCCAGGGCATGAATGAAAGGGCCACTAGATCTTTCCAGATCGGTCAACAAGCTTTGGCCCGGGACTACCGTACTGAGAAATGGCAGCCTGGAACTATTGGAAAAAGGCTAGGGCCGTTGATGTACACCGTGGACATTGGGGACAATATAATAAGGCGCCATGTTGACCAGATCATAGGGTCCGCCACAAATGGGCCACCGACTTCACCACCTTACCCGGGTAATGTTGAGATTGAGATACCCAGAACACCTACGTCCGATCTGGTAGTTCTGGAATCAGCGGAACCTGACACTTTCCTTCGAGCCGATTCGACTTTGCCAGAAACACCTACTAGCTCGCCTGGAATGACGACACCACTGCGGCGTTATCCGGACAGAATCCGGAAACCTCCAGAAAGACTGAATCTATGAACTGTCTTACATAAATCTGTATATATGTGATAATGTATGTCCACTATGGACTCAGTATGTTGAAAACTAAAAAGGGAGGATTGTAGTGTATGTACCCGTCTACCTTTAAGGAAATTATTGTATGTAACCGTTCACCTTTAAGGGAACTACTTTAAGTGTGGCACTACTTGTTTGGCTTCTGTATACGGTAATACCGACAGTGACCACACCAGTATATAAGGGTTGTGACAGGAGTACTAGGGCAGATTCGCCCTGACCTTCAAATAGTAAAGACCTGTTTGTTTGTTACTCCTGAAGTCTGTGTCGTTATTAACCGTACAACCCACAGACTTTACACCTTCCCCCTCCCTTCACCCCCTCACCCTACCCCCACCCTCTTCCCCCTCCCCAACCCCTCCCCCTACACCTACCCTCTTCCCCCTCCCCCACCCTCCTTACCTTCCCCCTCACTCTACACCCACCCTCTTCCCCCTCCCTCACCCATCCCCCTCACCCTACACCCACCCTCTTCCCCCTCCCCCAAACCCCTCCCCCTACACCCACCCTCTTCCCCCTCCCTCACCCATCCCCCTCCCCCTACACCTACCCTCTTCCCCCTCCCCCACCTTCCCCTTACCTTCCCCCTCACTCTACACCCACCCTCTTCCCCCTCCCCCCAACCCCTCCCCCTACACCCACCCTCTTCCCCCTCCCTCACCCATCCCCCTCCCCCTACACCCACCCTCTTCCCCCTCCCCCAACCCCTCCCCCTACACCCACCCTCTTCCCCCTCCCCCCAAACCCCTCCCCCTACACCCACCCTCTTCCCCCTCTCCCACCTCCCCCTTCCCCCTCCCCCTTCTCTCCTACCCCCTCCCCCATTTGCTATCAGCCACTGACCCTCAGGGTTCCGGCCTCCCACCTTCCCTCCGGTGCAGCAGCCTGGGTGGGTTGTCATGGTAACCCAGAGGCGGTGAGTTCAAACTGCTGAAGAAAATGTGGGAGTTGCAGCTGTCTGTTGCTGAGGCCGCCGTGCGGTGAATGTTGGAATCCAGAGCCTTTGGCACATTCTTACGGCGTGTCCAGCTCCTGCCGTCACTGTCTGTCTGTTTAATCTCGGTCAGTGTTATCAAGCACCGCTGAGTGCGGAGTGCAGACCTCAGGGCATCACCTGCTCCTGTGTGACGTTTAAGGGAAAACTGGATAAGGAACAGAATGTTTATGCTGATGGGGTGAGATGAAGTAGGGCAGGAGGAGGCTCGTGTGGAGCATAAACACCGGCATAGACCTGCTGGGCCGAATGCCCTGTTTCTGTGCTGTAAATTCTATTTAATTCTACGGTTAACACCTTTACTTTACGAGCTGGCATAAAATACAGGGGGTGGAGGGGAAACCCCGCATGGATTCTCAGGCGCTGTAACGTCAAGGATGTCTTGCTGCAGTTGTACAGGGCCTTGGTGAGACCACACCTTGAGGATTGTGTGCAGTTTTGGTCGCCTTATCTGAGGAAGGATGTTCTTGCCATGGAGGGAGTGCAGTGAAGATTCACCAGACTGATACCTGGGATGGCAGGAATGACGTATGAGGAGAGATTGAGTCGATTGGGCTTATACTCGCTGGAGTTTAGAAGAATGAGAGGGGATCTCATTGAAACTTATAAAATTCAAACAGGACTAGACAGACTAGATGCAGGAAGGATGTTCCCGGTGGCGGGGGAGTCCAGAATAAGGATAAGGGGTAAGCCATTTAGGACAGAGATGAGGAGGAATTTCTTCATCCAGAGAGTGGTGAACCTATGGAATTCTCTACCACAGAAGGCAGTTGAGGCCAACTTATTAAATATATTCAAGAAGGAGTTAGATATATTTCTTAAGGCTAAAGGGATCAAGGGATATGGGGAGAAAGCAGGGACAGGGTACTGAATTTGGATGATCAGCCATGATCTCATTAAATGGCGGAGCAGGCTCGAGGGGCCGAATGGCCTACTCCTGCTCCTATCTTCTATGTTTCTATGTCAACAGAGGGGGCCGCAGAAACTCCAGAAAATCGCTGAAGTGGCGGCAGAGGAGTGGGAGAATACACACTGAAATTTGCTCCTCCTCTAACAACACAAAGTAGGATCATGTCGCTCTCTCTGTCCTCTCACCCCTCCCCTCCCCCCCCACAGGAATCGCCAGCAGCAACGGGCACCGCTCGCATCAGCTTCGCAGCTTCGCCATCACGGCCCTGAGAAACTTCGGGAAGGGGACCAAGACGCTGGAGGATTTCATCCGGCAAGAGGCGGAGTGCCTGGTGGAGGTCTTCAGAAGGACCGACGGTTAGTAGCTCCTCTCAGAGCCGCGCGGCAGACTGAGCACTGAGCACCAAGTACACTCGACGGTCAAGCCACAACCTGCGGCGTCGAGGCCGGCAGTGTGGCCGACGTAGGGTGGGAGGAGGCTCGTGTGGAGCATAATAAGCATAGACCAGGTGGGCCGAGTGACCTGCGCCAAGAGTCAGCTGTGGCTCAGTGGGTAGCACTCTCACCTCTGGAGTCAGAAGGTTGTGGGTTCAAGTCCCACTCCAGAGACTTGAGTGCATAATCTAGGCTGACACTCCCAGTACAGTATTGAGGGAGTGCCGCACTGTCAGAGCTGCTGTCTTTCAGATAAGATGTTAAGCCAAGGCCCCCTCTGCCCTCTCAGGTGGACATAAAGGATCCACTGGCACTATTTTGAAAGAGAGCAGGGGGTTCTCCTCGGTTTCCTGGCCAATATTTATCCCTCAATCAACATCACTGTGCGCAAATTGGCTGGTGCGTTTCCTACACTTCAAAATTACTTCATTGGCTGCAAAGTGCTTGAGGTCGTGAAAGGCGCTATAGAAATACAAGTCTTTCGTTCAGCCCCCCGCCCCCCAGATTCTCTCCCTGACTCTGTTTTGTGGGGTACGGCTTCCCTCAACATGGCCAGCCTTTATGCGCGTGGAATGAGTGTGGGCCGGATTTTCCAACACCGAGGGCTTAGCCGCCGCGGCCGATTTCGCTCTCACCCAGGGACCTCGGGCTCGGCAACAAAAGGTCACTGCGCAGCAATAGCGGGGGGGGGCGGGAGGGCCACTAAGCACCAGCCCGGTACCGTCACTCAGACAGAGGTTAGAAGGATAGTCAGAACTTGCATTTCTATAGCGCCTTTCACAACCTCAGGATGTCCCAAAGCGTTTTACAGCCAATGAAGTAGCTTTTGAAATGCAGACACTGTTGTAATGGCAACTGCACCGCCATAGACCGCAAGGCTCTACAGATGGTGGTAAAAGCTGCACAACATACTATAGGAATTAAACTACCTGCTGTGCAGGATATCTACCCCGAGAGGTGCCGGGGGAAGGCCCTGAGAATCATCAAAGACGCGAGCCACCCCAGCCACAACCTCTTCACCCTGCTCCCGTCCGGTAAGAGATACCGAAGCATACGGTCTCGTACCAGCAGGTTTCGAAACAGCTTCTACCCCCAGGCCATAAGACTCATGAACGAATAATTTATTAATATTTATTACTGTTGTTTTATTTATTATTACTGTATTTCTATTAGTATTTTTATCATTGCTATGCCATATTTATTCCAATGTTGGGAGGACTCGTAAAAATCAACATTTCATTGTGCAGTACACACGTCTGCTGCATATATGACAAATAAAATTGAATTGAATTGAATTAATGTGGGAAACGGGGCAGCCAATGTGCACACAGCAAGATCCCACAAACAGCAATGTGATGAGGACCAGGTCATCTGATTTTAGTGATGTTGGTTGAGGGATAAATATCGGTCAGGGCACCGGGGAGAACTCTTCAAAATAGTGGCCGTGGGATCTTTTACGTCCACCTGAGAGAGCAGAAGGGACCTTGGTTTATCATCTCATCCGAAAGACGGCACCTCCGACAGTGCAGCGCTCCCTCAGTACTGCACTGGAGTGTCAGCCTAGATTGTTGTGCTCAAGTTTCAATGGAGTGGGACTTGAAGCCCACAACCTGCGGAGTCAGAGGCACGTGTGCTACGCACTGAGCCAGTGGCTGACACTATCGTACAAACTCGGGACTACCCCCATTGTGCTTGGGGTGCCTTGGATGTGATATAAATATCCGTTATTCTAATTTCTTTTCCTATAAGCCAAGGGCTGCAGCAGCTCATTTGTTTGTTTTTTGCCGATTTCCCTCACACTGCCACTCAAAGGACTGAACCTTTGACAAATACCGGGCCGTGTTGATCTAGACTCTGCCTGGAATCGCTGTCAATTAAGGAAGGGCTGAATACACAAGGTGTGTTGAGAAAGAAGCCTGACACCAGGTTTACAAGAGTCTGGCCTCATTTCTAAGTATTGTGAATCACTCCTTAAAAACCGCCTCAGCTTGGATTGTGACGATTACCCTCCATTCAAGCAGTTAGAGTCATAGAAAGATTACGGCACAGAAGATGGCCATTCGGCCCATCTTGTCCGTGCCGGTCGGAAAAGAGCTACCCAGCCGAATCCCACTTACAGCTCTTGGTCCGTAGCCCTGTAGGTTATGGCTCTTCAAGTGCATATCCAAGTACTTTTTAAATGTGATGAGGGTTTCTGCCTCTACCACCCTTTCAGGCAGTGAGTTCCAGACCCCCACCACCCTCTGGGTCAAATTTTTGTTCCTCGTCAACCCTCTAATCCTTCCACCAATTACTTTAAACCTATGCCTGCTGGTTCTTGACCGCTCTGCTAAGGGAAATACAGGAAACTTTGTGCTATCCGGCACCGACGGGACCGAGCTGCTGCCATTCCCTCAAAACTGCCGGACACTCCAGAGTTAATGTTGAAAGATACGGAGATTCTTATCTCCGTATCTGACAACAAACACTGTTGCTTAGCAACAGCTTCTAAAGAGTCGGGTGCAGCTGCAAGCGTCTGTAGCTAAAGCTGTTGCTATAGCTACAGACCTTGCAGTGCTTGACTGGGAAAAAAAAGCAAAGAAAAGAATAAAAAATGGCTCCTGATTTTTGCCGGTGGCTCCAGCTTGCCGGATGGTTCGCCTCCGGATAACTCAAAGTTTCCTGTAGGTCCTTCCTATCCACTCTATGAAGGCCCCTCATAATTTTATACACCTCAATAAGGTCTCCCCTCAGCCTCCTCTGTTCCAAGGAAAACAACCCCAGCCTGTCCAATCTTTCCTCATAGCTAAGATTCTCTACTCCCGGCAACCTTGTAAATCTCCTCTGCACCCTTTCTAGTGCAATCACATCTTTCCTGTAATGTGGTGACCAGAACTGTACGCAGTACTCTAGCTGCGGCCTAACCAGTGTTGTATACAGTTCTAGCATAACTTCCCTGCTCTTATATTCTATGCCTCGGCTAATAAAGGAAAGCATTCCGAATGTCTTTTTAACCACTTTATCGACCTGTCCTGCTACCTTTAAGGACCTGTGGACATACACTCCAAGGTTCCTCTGTTCCTCCACACCTCTCAGTAACCTCACATTAATTGTGAGTTCCCTTGCCTTGTTGCCCCTCCCCAAATACATTACTTCATCAGGCACGCTTACTCTGAAATCTCTTGCTTTAAAGGCTTTATCATGAATCTCCAACGCACTTTTAGGAGATTACTGCTAGAAATATTCAAAATTATTACGTTAGAAATATCATGAGAAGCAAACCCTACTCCTCTAGCACTTTCTCCTCCTTTTGAGCATCGCACCTTATTCCACCCTCTCACCTCTCAGTTAAAATTCTCATTCTCTACCGCCCACCCAAGTACCATAAAAATTTTATTACCGAGATACCTTCACTGCTTTCCTCCCTCAGCCTCTGCACCGAACGACTTCTCATCCTCGGTGATTTCAACCTCCATCTCAAATCATCATGCTCTCTCTCCTCTGAGTTCACTACCCTCCTATCCTCCCTTAGTCTCTCCCTCCATGTAAACTCCCCAACCCATATTCACGGCCACCCCCTCGACCTCACCATCTCTCGTGGCCTCGCTACTTCCATCGTGTCAATCACAGATAAGGCCATCTCTGACCATTTCCTCGTATCGCTCTCCACCCACAGCCCCCTTCCCCCCGCCCCCAACCCTACTTCCTTCAGTGTCCGCCCCTGGAAAAAACTCTCCCCCAACTCTCTTACAACTGCACTTATGAAATCCTAACAGTCCAGCCTTTGGCCCTCCATTCACCATGACATTTCTGCAGCTACCAATCTGCTCAACCACACCCTCACCACCATCTTTTGATGTCCTAGTCCCGATTAAAACAATTACTCTCTCTCACCCTGGCTGTTCCTCCTGGTACGGCCCTCATTCTTGCTCCCTTAAGTCCAAGGAACGCAGACTTGAATGGATATGGCGGACAACTGGTTTAGCCATTCACTGCCAGATCTGGCTGGACCACGTAAAGCATTATCGGGTCCTGCTCTCGTCTGCCTAAACTTATCACTATTCCAGAATCATTCTGGAATACAAAGATAAACCCCGGCTTCTATTCTCTACTGCTAACCATCTTTTTAAACCCCTCTCCCCTTTCTCCTCCACCCTCACCTCCGACAACAAGTGCGAGGAGATCATGGACTTCTTTGTCTCTAAGATTGAGACAATCCGATCAGCTGCCTCTGCCACTTCCCTTCCTTCCCCTAGCCCACCGGGCCAAACTTTCTCTAAGGTTCCCCCCTGACCTAGCCCTGAACTCACATCTTCCTCCAGTTTCTCTCCGATCTCCCCTCATGACCTCTCCGAGCTCATCTTGTCCATGAGACCCACTTCCTGCTCCCTCAACCCTATTCCCACTGAACTGCTGACCACCCAACTTTCTTTTCTGGCTCCCATGTTAGCTGATATTATTACCGGTTCTCTCTCCTCAGGTACTGTCCCCCTCTCCCTCAAATCTGCCCTCATCACCCCTCTCCTCTAAAAACAACCCTTGACCCCTCCGTCCTTGCAAACTACCGCCCCATCTCCAACCTCCATTTCCTCTCCAAAGTCCTTGAACGTGTGGTCGCCTCCCAAATCCGTGCCCACCTTTCCCGCAATTCCATGTTTGAATCCCTCCAATCAGGTTTCCGCCCTTGCCACAGTACCAAAATGGCTCTCCTTTGTGACTGTGACAAATGTAAACTATCCCTCCTTGCCCTTCTTGACTTGTCTGCAGCCTTTGACACAGTTGACCACTCCATCCTTCTCCAACGCCTCTCCACCGTTGTCCAGCTGGGTGGGACTGCACTCGCCTGGTTCCATTCTTATCTATCTAATCGTAGCCAGAGAATCACCTGCAAGGCTTCTCTTCCTGCTCCCACCTCGTCACCTCTGGTGTCCCCCAAGGATCTATCCTTGGCCCCCTCCTATTTCTCATCTACATGTTGCCCCCTGGCGACATCATCCGAAAACACAGCGTCGGTTTCCACATGTACACCGACGACACCCAGCTCTACCTCACTACCACTACTTCTCTCGACCCCTCCACGGTCTCTAAATTGTCAGACTGCTTGTCCGAGGATGAGCAGAAATTTTCTCCAATTAAATATTGGGAAGACCGAAGCCATTGTTTTCGGTCCCCACCGCAAACTCCGTTCCCTAGCCACTGACTCCATCCCTCTCCTTAACATCTGTCTGAGGCTGAACCACACTGTTTGCAACCTTGGTGTCATATTTAACCCTGAAATGAGCTTCCGACCACATATCTGCAGCATAACTAAGACCGCCTATTTCCTCCTCCGTAACATCGCCCATCTCCGCCCTCGCCTCAGCTCATCCGCTGCTGAAACCCTCATCCATGCCTTTGTTACCTCTAGACTTGACTATTCCAACGCACTCCTGGCTGGCCTCCCACATTCCGCCCTACGCAAACTGGAGGTCATCCAAAACTCGGCTGCCCGTGTCCTAACTCGCACCAAGTCCTGTTCACCCGTCAACCCTGTGCTCGCTGACCTACATTGGCTCCCGGTTAAGCAACACTTTGATTTCAAAATTCAAATCCTTGTTTTCAAATCCCTCCACGGCCTCGCCCCTCCCTATCTCCACAAGATATCTGCGCTCCTCTAATTCTGCCCTCTTGAGCATCCCTTATTATAATCGCTCAACCATTGGCAGCCGTGCCTTCTGTTGCCTGGGTCCTAAGCTCTGGAATTCCCTCCCTAAACCTCTTCACCTCTCTCTCCTCCTTTAAGACGCTCCTTAAAACCTACCTCTTTGACCAAGCTTTTGGTCACCTGCCCTAATATCTCCTTATGTGGCTCGGTGTCAAATTTTTTGTCTTAAAATACTCCTGTGCAGCACCTTGGGATGTTTCACTACGTTGTTGTTGTCAGATCAGAGGTTATCCTAACTCTTTGGTGTTAAGTGTAAAGTGGGCGATATCATAGTATTTTACAGCACAGAAGGAGGCCATTCGGCCCATCGTGTCTGTGCCAGCCGACAAAGAGCCTATCGGATCTCTTAGTCAATGGGAGGGAAACTCAGGCGGGGTGAACATCGACCAGCTGTGGTCTGTTTTACACTATCGGCCAATCCGTTACCGCCTATTTGACCCTATCGACCCCCAAGGTAACTGCGGTGAAATAAGCCTTACCCCTCTCCGCTGCCCCCGCTCATGACGCTCTCCGATGTTCTCTGCTAATCAAGTCACACTCTTCTGTTCCTTACTGTCTCACCAGAGTCGCCCTTTGACCCCACCTTTCAGCTCACCTGTGCCACAGCTAACATAATGTGCGCCGTTGTCTTTGGGAGCCGCTTCGATTACAGGGACACGAAGCTGCTCACTCTGCTGAGCATGATCACAGAAAACATGCAAGTCATTAGCAGCCCCTGGGGGCAGGTAGGTCGGACTGTTTCCTCTGCCTCTGTTTGTTTCTCAACACTACGTGAATTTCTTTTTGTTTTCTTACCTACCTTTGAACTCATGGCTCCCCAGTCCGAGGATGACCCATTGTTCCAGTCATAGGAGGAAAAATTCAGTTGTGTGTGCGCCTCCCATTAACGCCTTAAGAGGGCGCTAATGGGGCGAAAAGCAACTTGCGTCCGGGCGCGACGATGTTTGCGCCGCTCGCGAAATTAATTAGACATTTTGCGGCGGCGCTAAACACTACCGCCACGATCTCCTGCGCCGGCAGATTGTGACGTCAGTCGAGTGCGCAACGCCCCGTTAGTGCCCCGGACCGGATATTGAGTGGCGCCCCCTGCCTTACCGCCTGCCGCTAGCAACGACAGGTTGAGGGGAGCGTTATGCTGTCAGAAAGGGACTGGGGGAGCGCTATTTAAAGGCGACCGCTTCCTGCCTTTTTTTGTCGGTGACATTTTTGCACCGCCCAGTCTGAGAGAGAGAGAGAGAGACTTCTGGAGAGATTCAACGCTGTGTGAAGGAGTTTTGAGTACTGAGCAGCACTTTGCAGGTTTATTTTGATTTGCCCTTCCTTGCTTCGCCAGCGCTCTGAGGTAGCGCCTCGCTCCTCGGCCTTGCGCCTTAAGACAGGTGTGAAGCGCCTGATTTAGCGCTCCAATCACCCCCAGGGGCGATAAAAGCCAAGTTTGCTGTCGGAGGCGGTAATTAGCGCCAGGCGCTAAACTTTGCGCACGGCCGATAATGGCGCCCCAAACGGGGCGATACTGAATTTTTCCCCCCTAGAGTCATAACGGCACAGAAGGAGGCCATTTGGCCCATGGAGCCCGTGCCGGCTCTCTGTAGAGCAATCCAGTCAGTCCCATTCCCCCGCTCTATCCCCGTAGCCCCGCAAGTTTATTTCCCTCAAGTGCCTATCCAGTCTCCCCTTGAAAACATTGAGTGTCTCCGCTTCCACCACTTCCGTCGGCAGCGAGTTCCAGGTCCTCACCACTCGCTGCGTAAAAAAGTTTTTCCTCACATCCCCCCTGTATCTCTTGCCCAAAACCTTAAATCTGTGTCCCCTAGTCCTTGTACCATCAACTAGTGGGAACAGCCTTTCCCCGTCTAGCCTATCCAAACCCGTCATAATCTTGTACACCTCTATCAAATCACCCCTCAACCTCCTTTGCTCTAGTGAAAACAAATCCAGCTTCTCCAACCTGTCCTTGTAGCTAAGATCCCCCATCCCCGGAACCATTCTGGTAAATCTCCTCTGCACCCTCTCAAGGGTCTTCACATCCTTCCTAAAGTGTGGTGACCAGAACTGGATGCAATACTCCAGTTGTGGCCTAACCAGCGCTTTATAAAGGTTCAGCATAACTTCTCTACTTTTGTACTCAATACCTCTATTTATGAAGCCCAAGATCCCACATGCTTTGTTAACCACTCTCTCAATATGTCCTTCAGGGACCTATGCACATTAACTCCCAGGTCCCTCTGTCCCTGCACACTCTTTAAAACTGTACCATTAAGTGTATATTGCCTCACCTCGTGTGTCCCCCCCCCCCCCCCCCACTCACCAGAACTCACCCACATTTTCAGGACACATAACTAATCTTGTTTCTTAATTCACTGGTACACTTGACATCAGATTGAATTAATGAAGGGTCGATGGGAGCTCCGAGCTTGGAACATGGAAACCTGAGACTAAGCTCAGCCCCCCGCACACAATCTTCTTCACCCTCAGTAATGGCCAGAAGGATGAACGCAATATCTTTCATCATAAAAACTTTCATAAACTTTACAAAAACATTCTGTGACTAAATTCTCGACATCTGTTCTGTGTGAGAGTTCTCTGTACATTCTGTACGAGAGTTCGCTATGTTTTGTGTGAGAGTTCGCAATATGTTCTGTGTGAGAGTTTGCTATATGTTCTGTGTGAGAGTTCGCTATATGTTCTGTGTGAGAGTTCGCTATATGTTCTGTGTGAGTTCGCTATATGTTCTGTGTGAGAGTTCGCTATATGTTCTGTGTGAGAGTTCGCTATATGTTCTGTGTGAGAGTTCGCTATATGTTCTGTGAGTTCGCTATATGTTCTGTGTGAGAGTTCGCTATATGTTCTGTGTGAGAGTTCGCTATATGTTCTGTGTGAGTTCGCTATATGTTCTGTGTGAGAGTTCGCTATATGTTCTGTGTGAGAGTTCGCTATATGTTCTGTGTGAGTTCGCTATATGTTCTGTGTGAGAGTTCGCTATATGTTCTGTGTGAGTTCACTATATGTTCTGTGTGAGAGTTCGCTATATGTTCTGTGTGAGAGTTCGCTATATGTTCTGTGTGAGAGTTCGCTATATGTTCTGTGTGAGAGTTCGCTATATGTTCTGTGTGAGAGTTCGCTATATGTTCTGTGTGAGAGTTCACTATATGTTCTGAGTGAGAGTTCGCTATATGTTCTGTGTGAGAGTTCGCTATATGTTCTGTGTGAGAGTTCGCTATATGTTCTGTGTGAGAGTTCACTATATGTTCTGAGTGAGAGTTCGCTATATGTTCCGTGTGAGAGTTCGCTATATGTTCTGTGTGAGAGTTCGCTATATGTTTTGTGTGAGAGTTCGCTATATGTTCTGTGTGAGAGTTCGCTATATGTTCTGTGTGAGAGTTCGCTATATGTTCTGTGTGAGAGTTCGCTATATGTTCTGTGTGAGAGTTCTGGAGCACTTGATCAGGGTGTAAGATTTGGATCACAGGTCACACACAAATTATCCAAAGGGTCTTGGGAGATGTAAGGCTTTTTATTAGAGAGCCACAGTTTAAGCATAACTCAGATACTACTACATGCGATTGAAATAAATACAGTAGACATACAACCCGTGACAGATGAGGGCTAAAAGTAGCGCCCGGAAAAAGTTAGCGCCCCGCGCCCGAAATTCAATAGTAGCGCCCCAAGCAGGAGGCGGGGCTACTGGAAGCACTGCCTCTCCCTCTTGGGGCGCTCCCATTGAAAATGGCGGTGCTACGTGCAACAGCGCCACATGCGTCACCACGTAGCGCCGCGGTACTGCAGGCCCCCCTCCCCTGATTAAAGGGGAGGGTCCTAGCGCAGCGCACACCGGGGCCCTGCTGGACCACCGGGGAGCGGGGTGCTGGCAAAAGAGCCCGGCACTGAAGAGGAGCGCTGGGCTGCCCAATCGCAGCCGGCACCCCGCAGGAGGAGGCCAGAGGGGGCAGGTGATGGCAGGCAGATCCAAAAAAAATGGCCGCCCGGCACCTGCCCTTTAATTATCATTGCCCCGGCCGCAAAAACGCCCCCCTGACCCTGTCGGACTCAGGTCAGGGGGCATGAGCCAAGTTTGCGGACAGAGCGCCGCGCACGGCGATGACGTCATCACCGGAGGTGGGGCGGTACCGGCTACCACGCCGCTAACCTCCCACTGGATTTCGCGGGAGGCGTCAGCGGCGCCGCGCCCGGCCGCTAGTTGCTTTGCATCCCGTTAACACCCCCTTGGGGTGCTAACAGGAGGCACAAAGCAACCGAATTTCCCCCCCCCTGATGGTTTCTACTGAATCTGTACTGATTACTGCCACTGGGAATCTGGGAGAGTAGGGTGGGTGTCTCCCGGACCACCGGGGTGCGCGCGGGGAGTGACTGAGTTGAGTTTGCGATAGTCAATAGTCATCCGAGAGTCATCCGGTTTTCTAACCGGCCAGACTAGGGAGCTGGTCATGAACGTGCCTTTGCGAACAACACCCTGCTTTAGCTCCAAGGGGACATAAATGCCCAGCGCATTACAGACAAGCGGTTGGAGGCCGTTCAAAAAGGTAGCTTGTTTATCCTACAACTCCTTGCTGCGTCCCTTATCAGGCCTAGCTATGCCCACTCGAAGGCCTGTTTTTGTGTTCTGACCTTGTAATTCAGCTCTCTGTACAGCTATTTTTCTGACATGACTGGAATCTTTCTGTGCCATCAACTTAGGCAAACTGCTGATCTAGGGAACCCATAAAAGACTATTATTTCATTCTATCCACGATTTCTTACATCTCCCCACCGTGAGAAGCAAATATCCTTATTGACTTCTCACAATCGGCTCTTGACTAATCTAGCTAGTTCTTATTGCTCTCTCAACTTGGGCGTTAGTTAGTAGGGAATCGCCCCGTCTACATTCTACATAGTGAACGTGCTGTTCCCTACCTGCACTATGGGATAAACTCACTGACTGAACTCACTGGGTCAAAATCCTGGAACTCCCTCCCTCCCAGCACTGTGGGAGTAGCTTCACCACACGGACTGCAGCGGTTCAAGAAGGCGGCTCACCACCGCCTTCTCGAGGGCGACTAGGGATGGGCAATAAATGCTGGGCCTTGCCAGCGACGCCCACATCTCGTGAATGAATAATTTTTTTTCTTCTCCACGCTACTGGGCGGAGGGGGTATCGGCGTTTGAAGGGAGCGGGGTTGGAGCTGGGACCACGGCACTGTGGCACCGACCTTCCCGACTCTCTCACCCATCAAGTGGAGCCTGTTGGTGAGAGCAGAGGGTGCACGCGTACCTTAGCTGTGGTACCTATGTCCTGTCAGGTTCATGGAAACATAGAAACATAGAAGATAGGAGCAGGAGTAGGCCATTCGGCCCCTTGAGCCTGCTCCGCCATTCAATGAGATCATGGCTGATCATCCAAACTCAGTACCCTGTCCCTGCTTTCTCCCCATATCCCTTGATCCCTTTAGCCTTAAGAAATATATCTAACTCCTTCTTGAATATATTTAATGAATTGGCCTCCACTGCCTTCTGTGGTAGAGAATTCCACAGGTTCACCACTCTCTGGGTGAAGAAATTCCTCCTCATCTCTGTCCTAAATGGCTTACCCCTTATCCTTAGACTGTGACCCCTGGTTCTGGACTCCCCCGCCATCGGGGACATCCTTCCTGCATCTAGTCTGTCTAGTCCTGTTAGAATTTTATAAGTTTCAATGAGATCCCCTCTCATTCTTCTAAACTCCAGCGAGTATAAGCCTAATCGATCCAATCTCTCCTCATACGTCATTCCTGCCATCCCAGGTATCAGTCTGGTGAATCTTCGCTGCACTCCCCCCATGGCAAGAACATCCTTCAAATAGTCTGAGTCACACCCTGCGCCTGTGTCTGCCCAGGTGTCTGAGTCATTCAGCAACTAGGTCGAGACCTTCCCCTTGTTTCTCACGCACGCTCCCACACACCGGTGCCTCAGCTCCCAGCCTCATGTTGCTCCAAACATGACTCACTGTTTAATGACTCATTCCCCAGTTGGCACGACGGCTTTAATGACTCCCAAATCTGAATCATCTGTGATTCCCTGGCAGGATCTCAATGGCGACCAGGCCTGGCAACCATGATCGGTTTCATAGAAACATAGAAATATAGAAGGTAGGAGCAGGAGTAGGCCATTCGGCCCCTCGAGCCTGCTCCGCCATTCAATGCGATCATGGCTGATCATGCAAATTCAGTACCCGGTCCCTGCTTTCTCCCCATACCCCTTGATCCTTTTAGCCTTAAGTTTTTTTTTTCTTTCCCACCCCCCCTCCCCACCACCACCCCCGCGGGGCCGCAGCCACACAGGCACCGAGTGACTCCCCGGTAATAATGTTTCCCACTGACTCTCACAATTTGGGAGCCTGATACGAGGATCGGCATTTGCCGAGAAACTTTAGCACAGACCAGCCCCCCCTCCGTCCCCTCTGCCCCCATGATACTGCCTCTAGTGTGGGTCACTCGCCCTTCCACTCTGCTCCTGGGGCTAAGGCTGGGTTGTAGCCTCTGTATACTGCAGGTGGAAATTCTTATCAGTGCGGGAGTTCCTGCAATGATTCCTGTACGAGATGGATTCCTGGGGTGAGAGGGTTGGCCTATGTGGAGAGGTTGAGTAGAATGGGCCTATACTGTCTGGAGGTGATCTCACCGAAACATATAAAATTCTTACAGGGCTTGACAGGGTAGATGTTGAGAGGCTGTTTCCCCTGGCTGGGGAGTCTAGAACCAGGGGGCACAGTCTCAGGATAAGGGGTCAGCCACTTAGGACTGAGCTGAGGAGAAATCTCTTCACTCAGAAGGTTGAGAATCTTTGGAATTCTCTACCCCAGAGGGCTGTGGAGGCTCAGTCATTGAGTATATTCAAAACAGAGATCGATAGATTTTTTGACACTAAGAGAATCAAGGGATATGGGGATAGGGTGGGAAAGTGGAGATGAGGTAGAAGATCAGCCATGATCTTACTGAACGGCGGAGCAGGCTCGAGGGGCCAAATGGCCGACTCCTGCTCCTATTTCTTATGTTCCTATTTTCCAACTTACAGTAACCCAGCACAGAACCTGGAACATTCTAGGTCAGTGCCCCCTGGACGGTGCTTTTAGATGCTTAAGCTGTCAACCGTGGCTCATTGCGTCGCCTCTGAGTCAGATGGTTATGGCTTCAAATCCCACCCCAGAGACTGAGGGAGCGCTGCACTGTCTTGCAGATGAGACGTTAAACCCAGGCCCCGTCGGCCCTCTTGGTGGACGTAAAAGATCCCATAGCCACTATTGGAAGAAGAGCAGGGGAGTTCTCCCCAGTGTCCTGGCCAAAAGTGATCCCTGAAGCAACACCTAAAACAGATTATCTGGTCGTTACCTCATTGCTGTTTGTGGGATCTTGCTGTGGACACAATTGGCTGCCACGTTTCCTACATTACAACAGTGACTACACTTCAGAAAAGTACTTTATTGGCTGTAAAGCGCTTTGGGATGTCTTGAGATTGTGAAAGGTACAATATAAATGCAAGTTCGTTCGTTCTTTTCTTTCTTCCCCCTTTACATAGGATTACATAGGATATACGGCATAGAAACAGGCCATTCGGCCCAACCAGTCCATGCCGGTGTTTATGCTCCACACGAGCCTCCTCCTGTCTTCCCTCGTCTAAATCTATCAGCATAACGCTCTATCCCCTTTTCCCTCCTTTCTTTCTAACTTCTTTATTTCTTTCTTTCTTCACCCTGATTACAAACCAATATCCAGCGACGAGTGATAACAGAGACTTTAATCTCACTGGGGGAAAAATTCAGTTGTTTGCGCCGCCCGTTAGCGCCTTAAGAGGGTGCTAATGAGGCGCAAAGCAACTAGCGCCCGGGCGCGGCGATGTTTGCGCCGCTCGCGAAATTAACTAGACATTTTGCGGCGGCGCTAAACACTACCGCCACGATCTCCTGCGCCGGCAGATTGTGACGTCAGTCGAGTGCGCAACGCCCCATTAGCGCCCTGGACCGTACATTGAGTGGCGCCCCCTGCCTTACCGCCTGCCGCTAGCAACGACAGGTTGAGGGGAGCGTTATGCTGTCAGAAAGGGACTGGGGGAGCGCTATTTAAAGGCGACCGCTTCCTGCCTTTTTTTGTCGGTGACATTTTTGCACCACGCATTCTGAGAGAGAGAGAGAGAGACTTCTGGAGAGATTCAACGCTGTGTGAAGGAGTTTTGAGTACTGAGCAGCACTTTGCAGGTTTATTTTGATTTGTCCTTCCTTGCTTCGCCAGCGCTCTGAGGTAGCGCCTCGCTCCTCGGCCTTTGCACCTTAAGACAGGTGTGAAGCGCCTGATTTAGCGCTCCAATCAGTTCCAGGGGCGATAAAAGCCAAGTTTGCTGTCGGAGGCGATAATTAGCACCAGGCGCTAAACTTTGCGTACGGCCGATAATGACACCCCAAACAGGGCGATACTGAATTTTCCCCCCATTATTTGACCCCCTGACTCCCCTCCGCAAAAGGCCAATCTTCCCAGCCTGACCCAAGTCATTAACCACTTGTTCTGTTCCTCTCTACAGCTCTATGATTTGCTTCCAAAAGTTTTGGATTGCCTCCCGGGCCCTCACAACAGGCTTTTCGAAAATGCAGCTAGAATAAAAAATTTCCTGAGAGAGATGATCCAAGCTCACAAAGACACGCACACCAAAGACAGGCCCCAGGATTTCATCGACAGTTTCCTCATCAGAATGGAGGAGGTTGGTAAATGTGGCCTTTTGTGAACAATCTCTGTCAGCGATTGTCGTTAACGGAATCTCTGGGCTTTGAACTGTCGCACGGGCCTCCCAATTTGTTCACTAAACTCTGACTCAATTGAAGCAGTTAAACGAAGGGAGCCATTGTTGGCTAAATCGAGGCATGGAGGAATATTGGTTTGAGGTAGAAGAGGAGCAATGGTTCAATCGGTCTCCGAGCTGTGAGGGCAATTTTAACTCAGTCCATCTGTTGGGAATCTGATGGGACCGGCTGCGACACTTGTTTTACACCCCGCCTGATTTTACTGTATTGAAATATTGGGGTGGGGGGGGGAATGGCGGTGGGCGGGGTGGGGTCGTAAATAGGTATTCCACCCGATGCAGTCACTACGTAGCAACCAGGTCTGGGAAGTCCTGGGTGGAGTTGCCCGCCTCTACTCTAGGGGCACGATGGTCAATGACAGCATCCCTCCAGCCTCTGGGCAAAGATCAGCTGATCCTGCTCTGCATATGGATCTCGCGGTGGGCCGGGATTGGGGGGTTCAGCTGTGAGGCCCACCCTGTGAGGACCGTCAGTCAGGCAGACCCTGCTAGTTAGGTTAAGCCAGTGGCTCAGCGGGCAGCACTCTCGTCTCTGAGTCAGAAGGTTGTGGGTTCCTAGTCCTGCTCCAGAGACTCGAGCACACAAATCTAGGCTGACGCTCCCAGTGCAGTGCTGAGGGAGTGCTGCAGTGTCTAGAGGTGCCGTCTATCGGATGAGGTGAAACCAAGTCTGCTCTCCCAAGTGGACGTAAAAGATCCCACAGCGCTATTTTTGATTTTCTTCTTTTGTTCGCACATTCTTGCACCTCTTAACTGCCCTCTGGAAGTGGCCGAGCGAGCCACTCAAACCGCCAACAACGGACTGCAACGGTTCAAGAAGGCAGCCCACCATCGCCTGCTCCAGGGCAGCTAGAGATGGCCAATAAATGTCTGCCTTGCCAGCGACGCCCACATCCCAAGAATGAGTTTTTTTTTAAAAAGGCCGACGTAAAACATCCCATGGCACTATTCGAAGTAGAGCATGAACGTTCTCCTGTTGTGGTGACCAATATTTATCCACAGCCCCAATAAGAAAAAAGATTAACCGGTCATCTATCTTAGTTGCTGTTTGTGGGATCTTGCTGTGCACAAAGTGGCTGCCTACATTACAACGCTGCACTTCAAAACGACTTCATTAGCCGTGGAGCACTTTGGGACGTCCTGAGGTCGCTATATAAATGCGTGTTCTTTCCGAATGATGTTATTACAGAAAACTATTTATTGGTGTCGCCATGGATACGGACAGCATTAGCTCAGTGGGCAGCATATGCAGAGCAGGATCAGCTGATCTTTGCCCAGAGGCTGGAGGGACGCTGTCATTGGCCATCGTGCCCCTAAGGCAGAGGCGGGCAACTCCACCCAGGACTTCCCAGACCTGGTTGCTACGTAGTGACTGCTATTTGAAAAATGGATCCCGCGGTGGGCCGGGATTGGGGTTCAGCTGCGAGGCCCATCCTGTGAGGACCGTCAGTCAGGCAGATCACGTCAACGGTGTAACAACGCGAAGCCGCTATTTGTTTGTCTTTCCTCACAGGAGAAAGACGACCCCAGTTCTGAATTCAACGATGAGAACCTTCTGCTGTCCACCTTCAACATATTTCTTGCCGGGACTGACACCACCAGCTCGACCATGAGATGGGGGCTCCTGCTATTCCTGAAGTATCCAGAGGTCCAGGGTGGGTATGAGTGAGAACAAAGCCATTTTGTACTCTTTACCTGCGCTCCTTGCACATTCCAGGTGCGCCCTGTGCTCATGGCAGTATATGTGTCAGTGTGTTGCAGGTCAAGTCCCACACACCACGCAGTAATGGCCTCTGCCCCGCTCAATAGTTAGTTATGATACGGTTTTGTCCACTTAGAATCATAGAATGGTTACAGCACAGAAGGAGGCCGTTCAGCCCGTCGAGCCCGTGCCAGCTCTCTGCAGGAGCACTTCAGCGAGGCCCACTCCCCCGCCCTTTCCCCGTAGCCCTGCAAATTGTTTCCTTCAGGTACTTATCCAACTCCCTTTTGAAAGCCACGATTGAATCTGCCTCCACCACCCTTTCAGGCAGTGCATTCCAGATCCTCACCACTCGCTGCGTAAAAAAGTTTCCCTTCATGTCGCCTTTGGTTCTTCTGCCAATCTGTGTCCTCTGGTTCTCGACCCTTCCGCCAATGGGAACAGTTTCTCTCTATCTGCTCTGTCTAGACCCCTCATGATTTTGAACGCCTCGATCAAATCTCCTCTCAACCTTCTCTGCTCTAAGGAGAACAACCCCAGCTTCTCCAATCTATCCCCGTAACTGAAGTCCCTCATCCCTGGAACCATTCTTGTAAATCATTTCTGCACCCTCTCTAAGGCCTTCACATCCTTCCTAAAGTGCGGTGCCCAGAATTAGACACAATACTTTCACTGAGGCCGAACCAGTGTTTCATAATTTCCTTGCTTTTGTACTCTCTGCCTCTAGTTATGAAGCCCAGGATCCCGTATGCTTTTTTAACCACTTTCACAACCTGCCCTGCCACCTTCAATGATTTGTGCACACATAGCCCCAGGTCTCTCTGTTGATGCACCCTTTAAGCTTTGTTTCCAAGCAATAAGAAGTACTTTATTTTAAAGGGCCCCCTTTAAAGGAGGTATACGGCAAACATTTCCCCTGTTAGTTAGCTCCGTGGTACCCTGGACAAAATGCCATTGGGTTATGAAAAACAGGGGTTGGATGGGAGTCCGGCCTAATATTTAAATGAGATCCGGGAGTTAAATTGGCCTGGGCCTCACGCCAATGAGCCAGTGCAAGCCAGTTGCTCGCCTCACTGGCTCCAAGCTCACCCCTCGACTCCGGTTAAACTCGGGGCTCATGACCTGAGCGCATAATCTAGTTTAGTGCAGTACTGAGGGAGTGCTGCACTGTCGGAGGTGCCGGCTTTCGGATGGGATGTTAAACTGCAGCCCTGTCCCACCCTGTTCAGGCGAATGTGAAAGATCTCATGTCACTATTCAAGGGAGAGCAGGGAATTCTTTCAGTGTCCTGGCCAACAATTGTCCATCAGCCAACGTGGCCACATAGTGTCAGCTGTGGCTCAGTGGGTCGCACTCTTGTTCTCGTGAATCATGGAGGTTATGAGTTCAAGTCCCACTCCAGAGACTTGAGCTCATAATATAGGCGGACACTGTCAAAATCTCGAATCTCAATGAGACTCTAAAATGATCAACTCCGGTAGATGTTCTTTTAATAAATTTTTACTTGCCGCAAGGAAAGCGTCCCGCTCAGTCAAAGGCTAAGCAGAGACTCTCTGCAGAATTACAGATTAACAGCATATTTATACAGTAAAGTAAACAGGTTATGGTTTCATCATGTGTCTTTCAAGTCAGACAAAGGGACAAAGAGTTCTTCAATCCTTAACTAAGTTTCTACATATTTCTAAAGTCTGGCATAGAGAAAGACTATTGATAATACAATGGGTAGTTATTTATTCTAGACTATTTAATTAAGACTATCTGGTGGCCAAGCCTCTGGCCAGGTGGCTTGCGTAAGGTTCCCTTTACTCATGTAAATGGTCTTTGTTTACAATGCAGCTAAGCAACGGTTTACAGTGTTTAGTCAAGGTTAACATGTTTAAGGAAGGAATAGAGGACATTTCTGCAGAGGCTTCTGGGAGGACCGGGACTCCATTTTGTTTGTCAAAAAGGGGCACATGTAGCCATATTCAGCTTTAAAAGGTACATTTCCACAACACTCCAGTGCAGTACTGAGGGAGTGCTACACTATCAGAGGTGCTGTCTTTCGGATGAGATATTAACCTGTCGGCCCTGTCTTCCCCCTCAGGTGGACATAAAAGATCCTGTGGCTCTATTTGAACAAGAGCAGAGGAGTTCTCCCCGGTGTCCTGGCCAGTATTTATCCCTCTACCAACATCACTAAAACAGATGGTCTGGTCATTATCACATTTGTGGGAGCTTGCTGTGCGCAAATTGTCTGCTGTGTTTCCGAGGCACACTGTGACACAACTGCAGTGGCACTACACCACCAGTATGTGCTCGCTGTGCCAATTGTAAGGATAAGAAAATGTAAATTACAAAGGGGAATTCCTGGAATAGCAGGATGGGTCAGTCAGAACCGCTTTACTTTCTCATCATTTCCTGTCCTTGTTTTGTTGTGTAAGAAACAACAACAGAAAATGCTGGAAATACTCAGCGGGTTAGGCTGCATCTATAGAGAGAGAAACAGAGTTAGCGTTTCAGGTCGATGACCCTTCGTCAGAACTGGAAAAAGTTGGAGATGGAACAGGTTTTTAAGCAAGTGCAGGGGCAGGGAAAGGGGGGAGGGGAGGAAAGAACAAAGGGGAAGGTTTGTGATAGGGTGGAAGGCGGGAGAGATTAAGGGACAAAAGGGATGATGGTGCGAGGCAAAAGGAGATGGTAATGGGACAAGTTAAGAAACAAAAGATGACTCTAGACGAAGTGTAAATGGCAGAATGATCGACAGCTGCCATGTGAGAGAGAAAAGAAAAAATGGGGCAGAGTTTATGGTCTGAAATTGTTGAACTCGATGTTGAGCCCAGAAGGCTGTAAAGTGCCTCATGAGGTGCTGTTCCTCGAGCTTCCGCTGTGTCAGTGTCTGTTCCTGACACGCCCAGTAGTCAAACTATTACACGCCAGCATCACGAAAACCATTTTTTGCTTTTTCACATGAATATGCATTCGTTGGTTCCCATTGGGTCGTGCCCTACAATAAGCGAAAGAATTGGACCCAGTTTAAAAATAAATGACTCTTAACTGAAAAAAATGTCTCTTCTCACATGCGGTTTTTGCTGCTGCCGGCGAGCCTGTCGCGTACTCTCGCCCTGTTCATTCTGAGGTGTCAAACCTCAGTAACTCTCACAACTGTCACAGGGGAAGTGTACAGAAGTTGAGATAACTGCAGAGGGTGCAGCGCTGTTCAGTAATTTAATGTACCAGAACACTGGAACTTGGAAGTGTAGTGAACAGTGAGGCGGAGAGTGATTTATGACTTCAGGAAGACATAGACAGGCTGGTGGAAAGGGCAGATGAAATTTAACGCAGAAAAGTGCAAAGTGATACATTTTGGTAGAAAAAATGAGGAGAGGACATATAAACTAAAGGGTGCAATCCCAAAGCGGGTGCATGAGCAGAGAGACCTGGGGGTATATGTGCACAAATCATTGAAGGTGGCAGGACAGGTTGAGAAAGCAGTTAAAAAGGCTTACGGGATCCTGGGCTTCATAAATAGAGGTATGGAGTACAACAGTGTGGAAAGTATGATGAACCTGTGTAAAGCACTGGCTCGGCCCCAACTGGAGTATTGTGTCCAATTCTGGGCACCGCACGTTAGGAAGGAGGTGAAGGCCTTAGTGAGGGTGCAGAAAAGATTTATGAGAATGATTCCAGGAATGAGGGACTTCAGTTATGTGGATAGCGCAGTGGATGTGGTATACATGGATTTCAGTAAGGCCTTCGATAAAGTCCCGCACAGGAGACTGGTCAAGAAGGTAAGAGCCCATGGAATCCAGGGTGCCTTGGCACATTGGATACAAAACTGGCTTAGTGGCAGAAGGCAGAGGGTGATGGTCGAAGGTTGTTTTTGTGACTGGAAGCCTGTGGCCAGTGGGGTACCATAGGGATCGGTGCTGGGTCCCTTGCTGTTTGTGGTCTACATTAATGACTTGGATATGAGTGTAAAGGGTATGATCAGTAAGTTCGCGGATGATACAAAAATTGGTAGGGTGGTAAATAGCGAGGAGGGTAGCCTCAGTCTGCAGGACGATATAGATGGGTTGGTCAGATGGGCGGAACAGTGGCAAATGGAATTTAACCCGGAAAAGTGCGAGGTGATGCACTTTGGGGGGACTAACAAGGCAAAGGAATACACAATGAATGGAAAGACCCTAGGCAAGACGGAGGGTCAGAGGGATCTGGGTGTGCAAGTACACAGATCCCTGAAGGCGGCGGAACAGGTGGATAAGGTGGTAAAAAAGGCATATGGGATACTTGCCTTCATTAGCCGAGGCATTGAATATAAGAGCAAGGAGGTTATGATGGAGCTGTATAAAACACTGGTTAGGCCACAGCTGGAATACTGTGTGCAGTTCTGGTCGCCACACTACAGGAAGGATGTGATCGCGTTGGAGAGGGTGCAGAGGAGGTTCACCAGGATGTTACCAGGGCTGGAGCGCTTCAGCTATGAAGAGAGACTGGGCAGATTGGGTTTGTTTTCCTTGGAGCAGAGGAGGCTGAGGGGGGACATGATTTAGGTGTACAAAATTATGAGGGGCATAGATAGGATGGATGCTGAGGAGCTTTTTCCCTTAGTAGAGGGGTCAATAACTAGGGGGCATAGATTCAAGGTAAAGGGCGGGAGGTTTAGAGGGGATTTGAGAAAGAACTTTTTCACCCAGAGGGTGGTTGGAGTCTGGAACTCACTGCCTGAAAGGGTTGTGGAGGCATGAAACTCTCACAACATTTAAGAAGCATTTGGATGTGCACTTGAAATGCCATAGCATACAAGGCTACGGGCCAAATGCTGGAATATGGGATTAGATTAGACAGGGCTTGATGGCCGGCGCGGACACGATGGGCCGAAGGGCCTCTATCCGTGCTGTATTACTCTATGACTCTATGACTGGAGAAGCTGGGGTTGTTCTCCTTGGAGCAGGGAAGGTTGAGAGGAGGTTTGACAGAGGTGTTCAAAATCATGAAAGGTCTGCACCCCCCTGCCCCCATCTACAGCCCTCTCATCCTGCACTCCCTGCCTGGTTTATAGCCCCTCAATCCTGCAATTTCTACCCCCACCCGCCCACACCCCCCCCATCTATCTTGTACCCTCCGCAGCCCTTTCCTACGCTGATGAGAACTGTACTTTTTCAGAAAAAATTCAAAGTGAGATTGACGAGGTGATCGGGTCTGACCGTACACCGACTATTGGAGACGGCGAGAAGATGCCTTACACCAACGCAGCCATCCGCGAGGTCCAGCGATACTCCAACATCATCCCGCTAAACCTCCCGCACACCGTGACAACAGACACCGAGTTCAGGGGCTTCATGATTCCAAAGGTAACGCGGCCAATTTACTTGTCTTGGCGCCACATGGTTTCTGCAGCCACTCATATCTGTGGTCTCTCGTTACCGGGAAAATGAATAGGGTTTGGCAAATCTCCTGGGGTCACTTACACAATCGCACGGCCCTTAGCGAAGTGTGACAAACCCGGTGGAATATTCCCAGTGTGATAAATTCAATGCAGTTCCCAGTGTTGTTGTGAGTCAGCCGTGGCTCAGTGGGTACCACCCTCGCCTCTTGGAGTCAGAAGGTTGTGGGTTCAACTCCCACTCCAGAGACTTGAGCACAAAAATCTAGGCTGACACTCACAGTGCTGAGGGAGTGCTGCACTGTCGGAGGTGCCGTCTTTTGGATAAGACATTAAACCGAGGCCCCATCTGCTCTCTCAAGTGGACATAAGAGATCCTAAGGCACTATTTCAAGGAAGAGCAGGAGAGTTCTCCCTGGTGTCCTGAGCAATGTTTATCCCTCAACCAACATCACCAAAACAGATTATCTCATTGCTGTTTGTGGGAGCTTGCTGTGTGCAAATTAGCTGCCACGTTTCCTACATTACAACAGTGACTACACTTCAAAAATACTTCATTGGTTGTAAAATACTTTGGTCTACCCTGAGGTCATGAAAGACGCTATAGAAATGTAAGTCTTTCTTTCTTTAACAGGCCCAAAGCATGAACCTGCCAGGAAGGCATTTGCTAAGTTAACGACATGGTGCTACATTGATCTTAATCTCTGTGTTTTTTTTTAAGGGGATGGTTGTGATCCCTCTCCTCGCCTCTGTTCTGTATGATTCCAGTTGTTGGGACAGTCCGGAATCATTCAACCCGGATCATTTTCTGGATGAAAAGGGACAATTGAAGGAAAATGAAGCCTTCATGCCATTTTCAACAGGTTTGGGCAAAATTCATGTTTTGTGTGTGTGTGTGTGTGATTTTAATTTAAATTGCAAAAGTGAGGTGAAGGTGGCCAAGGCCCATGGTGCAAGGTGGCCCCGAGGTTGGAAAGAGTGAGCAGAGAAGCTGAGGTAACGGAAGGGGCAGTGATTTATTCACACCAAGCTTGGGTTTCCAACAGCCTGTAGACCAAAGTCAGGACTGAGACCCTGGGAAAGAATGAGTTAGAGCTGGAGAATTCAACCATCTGAATGTGTGTTTATTGGTAAAAGGAGTTGATGGGGTAAATAGAGAGAAACTATTTCCTCTGGTGGGGGGAGTCCAGAACAAGGGGGCAGAACCTTAAAATTAGAGCCAGGCCGTTCAGGGGTGATGTCAGGAAGCACTTCTTCACACAAAGGGTGGTAGAAATCTGGAACTCTTCCCCCCCATAAAAAAGCTGTTGAGGCTCGGGGGTCAATTGAAAATTTCAAAACTGGGATTGATAGATTTTTGCTGGGTAAGGGGTATTAAGGGTTACAGAACCAAGACAGGTGGAGGGAGTTAAGATACAGATCAGCCACGATCTCATTGAATGGTGGAACAGGCTCGAGGGGCTGAATGGCCTCCTCCTGTTCCTTTATGTGGGACAGTGTAGGTGGAGTTTAGGAAGAGCCCTTTCTCCGTCTTCTGTAGATTAGTTTTCTACCTCCCTCTTTATTATAATCTAGTAAATCTAGGTTGTGAGGCACAGTCTGAGTCAGGGGTCGAAGCAGAGACCATGGGCCTGGATTTTAACTGCCAGTGGGTTACCGGCGGTGGGGTGACTGTGCTGCTGGGGTTCATTTGCCACCCACCCGTGGCAGAGTGTTTAACTCCCGCCGGCTGACTTCCCGCCTGGCGGGAGGTTGGTGGGAATGGGGCGGGAAAAAAAAAATCGCACGCCAGACACAAGGCGGATGGTTGGATCGGGTACGGTTCCGGGGCGGGGTGGGGGCGCGCTCCAGAGGGCGGTCTCGCGTTCGGCAAGTGAGTCCGGAGAGCAGGGAAGGCCTGACCTTTCCTAGTAGGGCCCGAAGAAGCTCTCCTGCTCCCTAACAAAGGAGAACAACCAAAAAAAAACCCTTCTCTTTAGCGGTGTCTGCTGGGGCTGATCGTCCTCGGTCCCAGGACGGCCTGGATGGAACGTCACTGTGATTTCCCCACACTAGCCTGAGTCAGGTCCCGATGACAGCATCAGGAAGGACCCCCCTCCCCGCCCAGTAAGGGGTTGAAATTGCCCTCACAGTGTTGTTATATAACGAGCTATTTTTTTATTGTTGTTTTTGGAATGTGGGCAATTAGAATTGCCAACTTTCCCCGGATTGCCCTGGATTCTGCGGGAATTGTAGATTAATCTCCTGCGAGCCAAACACCCAGGAGAAAAATCATTAAACAAAAATTATGTATTTTTTTTAACCTTTTCTTTGCACGTTAAACACCACCGCCACGATCTCCTGCGCCCGCAGATCGTGACGTCATGCAAGCGTGCAACACCCTGGTAGTGCCCCGGACCGGATATTGAGTCGCGCCCCCTGCCTTAGCGCCTGCCGCTAGGAACGACAGGTAGAGGGGAACGTTTTCAAGTCGGGAAGGGGCTGGGGGAGCGCTATTTAAAGGCGGGCCGCTTCCTGCTTTTTCTTGTCGGCAAAATTTTCAGGCGAGCAGGTTAAAATTGCAAATACCAGGGTCTGAGAGTTGGGTTAGAATCGCTCTCACTATGTCAACATTTCAGAATAGGTTAGATAAATGGTTGAAGGAAAGCAGCACATGGGAACACGGTGGGCACATGAGATCAGGACTAATGCTCCTGTGGAGGACCGACACAGAAAGGCTGGGCCGAATGACCTGTCGCCATTTTGTAATTTTTCCGTCATTCTCCTCAAAAGGCTTTTTGATGAACTCACATTACTCTGGCTCCCTGCCTAGCAATGAGACAGTATAAGCCCCACCTTGTGTTGTCAACACTCCTGGACTGGCCTGGAGTCTCCAGGAATTGAAGATTAATCTCCAGCACACTACCGCCAGCAACACCCGCGAGAGAAAAATCACAGGGGCATTAAAAAAATATATTGTGTTCTTCAATTTTTTTGAACATTTCTGCTTATCAGTTATAAAAATATTGGAGGTGGGGAGAAAGGCTGTCTGACGGAGGGTCATGAATCGTCCAATTGGGTAATGAAGAGTCTAATTGCATTCCAGTGGCCGTGGGAAGGCGGGGCGTCGCAATGATAGAAACATAGGAGATAGGAGCAGGAGTCGGCCATTCGGCCCCTCGAGCCTGCTCCGCCATTCAATGAGATCATGGCTGATCATCCAAATTCAGTACCCTGTCCCTGCCTTCTCCCCATATCCCTTGATCCCTTTAGCCTTAAGAAATATATCTAACTCCTTCTTGAATATATTTAATGAATTGGCCTCCACTGCCTTCTGTGGTAGAGAATTCCACAGGTTCACCACTCTCTGGGTGAAGAAATTCCTCCTCATCTCTGTCCTAAATGGCTTGCCCCTTATCCTTAGACTGTGACCCCTGGTTCTGGACTCCCCCGACCATCGGGAACATCCTTCCTGCATCTAGTCTATCTAGTCCTGTTAGAATTTTATAAGTTTCAATGATGGACATGTTGGGCAACCAATGGCGGGAGCGTGGGGGCGGGGCGGTTGGTGCCGGGAGGTCATGTGATTGAAAGCTCCAGGAATACCACCACCCAGAATTGGCGACCCCACGCCCTGCGAAAGGCCCATTCAAAGGCCAGGCTCTGGTGACTCCCCCATTACACAGTCGTACCGAGGTCAGTTCCTTACTGATTATTATCTAAATGGCAATAGATTGGGAGAAGGGGAGTGCAACGAGACCTGGGTGTCCTTGTGCACCAGTCGCTGAAGGTAAGCATGCAGGTGCAGCAGGCGGTTAAGAAGGCAAATAGTATGTTGGCCTTCATAGTGAGAGGATTCGAATACAGGAACAAGGATGTCTTGCTGCAGTTGTACAGGGCCTTGGTGAGACCACATCTTGAGTATTGTGTGCAGTTTTGGTCGTCTTATCTGCCATGGAAGGAGCTCAGCGAAGATTCACCAGACTGATACCTGGGATGGCAGGAATGACGTACAAGGACAGATTGGGTCGATTGGGCTTACACTCGCTGGAGTTTAGAAGAATGAGAGGTGATCTCATTGAAACTTATAAAATTCTGACAGGACTGGACAGACTATTTGCAGGAAGGATGTTCCCGATGGCGGGGGAGTCCAGAACCAGGGGTCACAGTCTAAGGATAAGGGGTAAGACATTTAGGACTGCGATGAGGAGGAATTTCTTCACCCAGAGAGTGGTGAACCTGTGGAATTCTCTACCACAGAAGGCAGTAGAGGCCAACTCATTAAATATATTCAAGAAGGAGTTGGATATATTTCTTAAGGCTAAAGGGATCAAGGGATATGGGGAGAAAGCAGGGACAGGGTACTGAGTTTGGATGATCAGCCATGATCTCATTGAATGGCGGAGCAGGCTCGAGGGGCCGAATGGCCTACTCCTGCTCCTATCTTCTATGTTTCTATGTTACGCCCACCTGGATTACATAAGAACATAAGAACATAAGAAATAGGAGCAGGAGTAGGCCAATCGGTCCCTCGAGCCTGCTCCGCCATTTAATAAGATCATGGCTGATCTGATCCTAACCACCAATCTACTATCACAGAACCATCTCCTGAATCTAACAGAATTAGACACATGAAATAGTAGCAGGATCAGGCTACATGGCCCCTGGGCCCGCTCTGCTACCCACAGGGCCATGACCGATCTGAACCTAGACTCATGTCCAAATTCCTGCCCGCTCCCCGTAACCCTTAATTCCCTTTACTTCTAGGAAACTGTCTATTTCTGTTTTAAATTTATGTAATGATGTAGCTTCTACAGCTTTTTGGGGCAGCATATTCCATGGACCTACCACCCTCTGAGTGAAGTAGTTCCTCCTCATCTCAGTTTTGAAAGAGCAGCCCCTTATTCTAAGACTATGCCCCCTAGTTCTAGTTTCACCCATCATCGGGAACATCCTCACCGCATCCACCCGATCCAACCCCTTCACAATCTTATATGTTTCAATAAGATCGCCTCTCATTCTTCTGAACTCCAATGAGTAGAGTCCCAATCTACTCAACCTCTCCTCATATGTCCATCCCCTCATCCCCGGGATTAACCGAGTGAACCTTCTTTGTACTGACTCGAGAGCAAGTATGTCCTTTCTTAAGTATGGACACCAAAACTGTACGCAGTATTCCAGGTGCGGTCTCACCAATACCTTGTACAACTGAAGCAATACCTCCCTATTTTTATATTCTATCCCCCTAGCAATGAAAGCCAACATTCCATTGGCCTTCTTAATCACTTGCTGCACCTGCATACTAACCTTTTGAGTTTCGTGCACCAGGACCCCCAGATCCCTTTGTACTTCAGTACTTTCCAGTTTCATGCCATTAAGATAATAACTTGCTCTACGATTTTTCCTGCCAAAGTGCATAACCTCACACTTTCCAGTATTGTATTCCATCTGCCAAATCTCTGCCCACTTACTTAGCCTGTCTATGTCCCCTTGCAGGTTTTTTATGTCCTCCTCACTCACTACTTTCCCTCCCATCTTAGTATCATCTGCAAACTTTGATATGTTACACTCGGTCCCCTCCTCCAAATCATTAATATAGATTGTAAAGAGTTGGGGACCCAGCACTGACCCCTGCGGAACACCACTTGTTACTGATTGCCAGTCTGAGAATGAACCATTTATCCCAACTCTCTGCCTTCTGTTAGATAGCCAATCCTCTATCCATGCCAGAATATTACCCCCAATCCCGTGATTTTTTATCTTAAGCAATAATCTTTTGTGTGGCACCTTGTCAAATGCCTTTTGGAAGTCTAAATACACTACGTCCACTGGTTCCCCTTTATCCACCCTATATGTTACTTCCTCAAAGAACTCCAGCAAATTTGTCAAACATGACTTCCCCTTCATAAAACCATGCTGACTTTGTCCTATTAAATTATGTTTATCCAAATGTCCTGTTACTGTCTCCTTAATAATGGACTCCAAAATTTTACCTACCACAGATGTTAGGCTAACCGGTCTATAGTTTCCAGCCTTCTGTCTACTGCCCTTTTTAAATAAGGGTGTTACATTAGCAGTTTTCCAGTCAGCCGGGACCTTTGCTGAGTCCAGGGAGTTTTGGAAAATTATTACCAATGCATCCACAATCCCGACCGCCACTTCCCTCACGACCCTAGGATGTAAGCCATCAGGTCCAGGTGATTTATCCGCCTTGAGTCCCATTATTTTACCGAGTACCACTTCCTTAGTGATTTTGATCGTGTTTAGCTCCTCCCCCCCTTTAGCCCCCTGTTTGTCCAGTGTTGGGATATTCTTAGTGTCTTCTACTGTAAAGACTGATATAAAATATTCATTCAGTGTTTTTGCCATCTCCATATTTCCCACCATTAATTTCCCGGTCTCATCCTCTAAGGGACCAACATTTACTTTAGCCACCCTTTTTCTTTTTATATAACTATAAAAACTCTTACTATCTGTTTTTATATTTTTTGCTAATTTACTTTCATAATCTATCTTCCCTTTCTTAATCAATCTTTTTGTTATTTTTTGCTGTCTTTTAAAGTTTTCCCAATCCTCTATCCTCCCACTAGATTTGGCTACCTTATATGCCCTTGTTTTTATTCGAATACTATCCTTAATTTCTTTACTTAGCCACGGATGGCTGTCTTTTCTTTTACACCCTTTTCTTCTCAGTGGAATATATATTTTTTGGAAGTTGTAAAATAACTCCTTAAATGTACACCACTGATCATGTATCGTCCTACCCTTTAATCTATTTTCCCAATCCACTCTACTCAATTCCGCTCTCATACCTTCATAGTCTCCTTTATTCAAGCTTAGCACGCTTGTTTGAGATCCAACCTTCTCACCCTCTAATTGAATATGGATTACTTGTGTATGTCTTACAGGGAAACGTATGTGCATCGGTGAGGCCGTGGCTCAGATGCAGCTCTTTCTGTTCCTCACGACCCTGCTGCAGAACTTCACCCTGAAATCCCGGGAAGAGCCGCATGCCATTGATATCAGCCCACTGTCCAGCGGCTTCTCAACCCTGCATCGACCGTACCAATTATATTGTGTACCTCGCAACTCAGCATGAACCCAGCCAGAGAGTGGCGTTAAAGAAGAACATCAAGCCGCGGGATCAGTAAGGGGTTGGAATTACCCTCACAGTGTTGTTATATAACGAGCTATTTTTTTATTGTTGTTTTTTGGAATGTGGGCAATTAGAGTTGCCAACTTTCCCCGGATTGCCCTGGATTCTGCGGGAATTGTAGATTAATCTCCTGCGAGCCAAACACCCAGGAGAAAAATCATTAAACAAAAATTATGTATTTTTTTTAACCTTTTCTTTGCACGTTAAACACCACCGCCACGATCTCCTGCGCCCGCAGATCGTGACATCATGCAAGCAAGCGTGCAACACCCCGGACCGGCTATTGAGTCGCGCCCCCTGCCTTAGCGCCTGCCACTAGGAACGACAGGTAGAGGGGAACGTTTTCAAGTCGGGAAGGGGCTGGGGGAGCGCTGTTTAAAGGCGGCCGCTTCCTGCTTTTTCTTGTCGGCAAAATTTTTGGTACACGCAGGTTGAGAGGGAGAGAGACGTCTGGAGAGATTTAACGCTGTCCGAAGGAGTTTTGGCCCTCAGCACCACTTTTTGAGGTTCCTAAGTGCCGAGCTCGTTCCCTGGGCTGATCCATTAGTGCTTCCAACACAATTGCTTTCGAGGTCTCTCCAGGCCGAGATTCAAGGCTGCAATGAGCAGGGTGCGGCTGGCCAGCAAGATGGCCCCTCCCCTTTAAGAACTGGACGGCGCCAGTCTGCCTGGCTTCCATGGTAACGGACATCGCCTGAGCTTCGATAGTGTTCTGAGGTAGCGCCTCGCTCCCTGATGTTAGCATCTTAAGAGAGGTGTGTAGCGCCTGATTTAGCGCTCAAATCACCTCCAGGGGGTGATAGAGGCAAATTTTGCAGTCGGAGGCGATAATTAGCGCCGGGCGCTAAACTTTGCACCCGGCCGATATTAACGCCCCAAAATGGGCGATACCCAATTCTTCCCCCAAAAGTGTTTGCCTGTTAGTTGCAGATGCTGGTCCAACGTTTCTACCACATTGCAAAAATGTAAGCAAAATTATGGAAATATTCTGATTGATAAAAACTAGCTGCAACCCAGCACCGTATCCCGAGTCAGAAATTGTAAAACTGCTTGTGTGATATTTAACTTTCTGCCTCCAGCTAAACCTGTTGCAAACAGCAAGAGGAAGTCACGGTGTAATGAAGGCCGAATGCACCCTCCAGTGTAAGAGGATAGGTACTGCAGGAACTGTTCGATTGAATGATCTGTGAAGAATTGAGTATTGATCTCTCTCTGCTTTTGACTCCCATTAGAAGACTGTGACACTTGTTAGTGTCCAACCCGCGTGTATTTAGTGTAGCTCCATAACCTGATTAAAAATAGCCAAACAGGGTTTGAAACATTTGCAACAACAAAGTGATGTGTTACCCGATAGGTGTGAGTTCCAGTGCAAGGTGGAGCCAGGAGATGTGGGGGAGCTGCCTTGCACTGAAGCTCGCCCACACACACTTCTGGCCGGCTGTTCCTTTGTTCAACTTCGAGACCACAGCATAAAAATTAGAGAGCTAGAGATCCAGGCGAGCTCGGGCGGGGAGGGGGGGGCGGGGGGGCCGCAGGATTAGAAAGAAAAAGAAAGGCTTGCATTCATATCGCGCCTTTCACGACCACCGGTCATCTCAAAGCGCTTTACAGGCAATGACGTACTTTTTGAAATGTAGTCCCTGTTGTAATGTAGGGAACGAGGCAGACAATTTGCGCACAGTAAGGTCCCACAAACAGCAATGAGATAATGCCCAGATTATCTGTTTTCAGTGATGTTGATTGAGGGATAAATATTGGTCCAGGACACCGGGGAGAACTCCCCCTGCTCTTCTTCAAAATAGTGCCCGTGGGATCTGTTATGTTCATTAATAACTAGTCGTTTGTATTAAGAACAGCTAGCTTTTGCTAGACACTTTATTGAGCACATGTGGACTAGGTACAGTATCTGTAGAGGCCTCCATCTTGACTGCTGCCTTGTGGGTAGCCTAGTGCATCATGGGTAGCCCACTCTTATATACATACAGCACCACCTAGTGTACCATTCCAGAATGACAGATTACTGATCATTACAGGATCTTTTACACCCGAGAGAGCAGACGGGGCCTCGGTTTAACGCCTCATCCGAAAGGCGGCACCTCCGACAGTGCGGCACTCCCTCAGCACTGCACTGGGAGTGTCGACCTAGATTTTTGTGCTCAAGTCCCTGGAGAGGGACTTGAACCCCCGACCTTCTGACTCAAGAGGCGAGGGTGCGGCCCACTGAGCCTAGAAGTCCAGGTGCTCACAGGAGATTCGTTTCCTACCTGTTAGGTCTGTGTTTTTCCCAAGTGTAGCCGGCACCAGCAGCCTCAAGGCAAACCAACCTTACATAGGGGCCTCAAACAGGCGTTGGGCCCTATTATTTGCATACGCACAAAAGGCCTAATGGTCTTTCGGGTGTGGGCACTGCACACCGATTTATTTTGGGACAGTGCACTCCTGCCTCGTAATGAGCGTACGCTTCCTGCCTGCCATATTATTGGAGGCCATTTAGCGCCTGAAAAAGTGAGGCAAAACCTGGATTTAAAACAGACGTAGAATTCTCGCCAGGCCCACGCTCTCCATTTGTAGTATTGTCCTTGCCAAATTTGATGATATCAGAGAGATTTGTTTATTTTTACAAATCCAGTGTCTTTTGCAGCCAGAATTGGCAGGCAGCCCAATTGGTCCGTGTGCCACAAGAAATGAGCAGAAGTTTACGGAGGGTAGAAGATGGGAGGTCGGCCCAGGAGACAACAACAGCATGGATGAGGGTTTCAGCGGTAGATGGGCTGAGGCAGAGACGGGCGACGTTACGGAGGTGGAAGCAGGCGGTCTTTGTGATGGAGCAGATACAGGGACAGCAGCTCAAATCGGAGTCGAACAGGAGGCTGAGGTTGTGAAAACGATGGTTCGACCCGAGACAGTGGCTATGGAGAGGGGGGAATGAAGTTTGGTCAGTGCACAGAGCTTGTGAAGAAGAAATATAAACGCAAGTGGAAGCTGAGTTACCTCAGCTTCGTGGGCTAGATTGCAAGGGTTGCATATTTGGACACTCCATAACTAAAATGTAAAGCTTTTCATTTGGAGTGTTAAACTTGGCTTCAGCACTCCTGGGGGGAGGGGCTTCCCCATTCCTCAGACGTTACGGCAGCTGCTAATTGGGGCAGTCGTGTGGAAATTCTTAGTGTTTATCTCTAATGCTGGTTCCATCAAGATGTCTCTAAACTGAACACCCGTGATATGAACAACTTCTTTTGACAAAGACATTGGCCTAACTGCTCATCTTTAGTTCCGTTTAACTCATGCAGCTGGATTTGTTCATTGAGCATGAATTTCAATTTACCCATATACAAACATTGCATCAGGAAGTCTGTATTATCAAACTAAGTATGTTATAAAATTGTTTTAAGCCCCTTTGATCTGAATTTTCTAAGTTATTTATACCATCTTGTGTCTCACTGCTTCTGTGTAATTATATTACTCATAAATAAATCCAATTTTTAGCCTGAATGCAAAGGTCTGACCGTGTGCTATTTGCTACTGTGTGAAGGTGCAGAAAGTGATGAGCATCCCATATGATCTCTGCTATAATAGCCGGTTGTTAAATGGTGACTTCTAGTCCCTTGACACACTATCGCACTCACAAAGATGTAGATTTCAATTCGTGAGAGACTATCTGCAGGAAACTTTTTCCAAAGTGTTGGGATAAACCCAGACTGCGACACATTTCAGACTTGAATTTAGGAATATTTTGAACATTATCCTGAGTACTACTAACAATTTCACAAAATTGTAATGGAAGCTGCAAATTTCAAAGCGAACTTACAATACTCACGACCTGCAGTTTGCATGCAGGGCTGTGATTGAAGAGGAACGGATGAATTCAACTACTACTCCATAACAACTAATCTAACTTAAAATATCTGGGCTCCAAATGAGAGAGGCTAGTGTTATAGAATGGACGTTTTTCCTGAGAATAAAGCATTCATAGATCAAAAAATGTACAAACTGATAGAGTAATGCTCCATTTACTGTGGTTTGTTAGTGATGCTCAAGAGATTGAAGCACATAATCTAGGCAGACATTCCAATGCAGCACTCGGAGTGCTGCATTGTCAGAGGTGCCGTCTTTCAGATGAGACGTTAAACTGAGGCCCCGTCTGTTCAGGTGGATGTAAAAGATCCCACGGCAGCATAGTCGAAGAGCAAGTTGTTAAGTGCCCTCATCCAACACCTCCGAAATAAAAATTATCTGCTCATTTATCTCATTGCTGCTTGTGGGATCTTGCTGTGCGCAAACTGGCTGCCACATTTGCTTATGTAGCAAGTGACTACACTTCAAAAGGTAATTCATTTGACTGAGGAGTTCTTTGGGAGATCCCGAGGATGTGAAAGGTGCTATATAAATGTAAATGTTGTCTTCAGGACTGTGATAATTTCCCTATTTCTCATAGCAGCCATTCCTATGGCCTGCGAGGCTACCCACGTAAAACAAATGAACAGTTTTGTGCGGTGGACTCCGCTCCCCTTGAGGCATGGCAGCACAACCGTGACTCCTCTCAAACCAAGGTACTTGACCAAACAGGTCACAGCAACAAGAGGGTACCTGGGAATCTCACTAGTTTTGCGCCTGTTGGGCATTTCAAGAAGCAATTGGGATAAAACCTTCAGGTATCCCGATTCTCAGGAGGTCTGTGGCTGCGCTAACAGCAACACCCTTCCTCCAGCAACAATGCGCTGGTATAACCAGTGTTTCACTGGCACCGTCCAAAATTTTAATCCTTTAGGAGGGTTTATAAAAAGCCGAAGGTACAGCCGAACTGGTTGACCATCTGGCTGCCAAAGTCGGCACAAATGTGGCAATAAACACACCTGATGTGGTTACCTTAGAAACATAGAAAACTAGGAGCAGGAGTAGGCCGTTCGAGCCTGCTCTGCCATTCAATATGATCATGGCTGATCCTCTATCTCAATACCATATTCCCGCTCTCTCCCCATAACCCGTGATGCCTTTTGTGTCTAGAAATCTATCTCCTTCTTAAATATATTTAGTGACTTGGCCTCCACAGAATTCTACATGTTCACCACCCCGAGTGAAGAAATTTCTCATCTCAGTCCTAAATGTCCTACCCCGTATCCTGAGACTGTGACCCCTCGCTATAGAGCCCCCAGCCAGGGGAAACATCCTCCCTGCGTCCAGTCTGTCTAGGCCTGTCAGAATTTTATATGTTTCCATGAGATCCCCTCATTCTTCTAAACTCTAGTGAATACAGGTCGAGTCGACCCAATCTCTCCTCATATGAGTCCTGCCATCCCATGAATCAGTCTGGTGAACCTTCGCTGCACTCCCTCTATGGCAAGTATATCCTTTCTTAGGTAAGGAGACCAAAACTGCACACAGTACTCCAGGTGTGGTCTCACCAAGGCCCTGTATAACTATAGCAAGACATCCTTGCTCCTGTACTCAAATCCTCGTTCCTTGTTCCGCAGATGGTGCCCAGCCCACATGAAGTTGGCGGTCAGGGGCTTAAATCGTAAACACCAATTGCAAACAATGTACGGTTGAGTTTAAAATACATGTTTAATGATTTTTTTTTTTTTGTTTAAATGTAATTGTTCAGTTTTAGGCATTATAACAAAGTACCAACATAAACATAGTGCTTAACCAAACGTAAACTTAAAATGGCAGGTACCAGCAGGGAAAGAAAGCAAACCTTCTCGCGCTACAAAGCATTCAGTCTACATCAACAGTCTGACAGGGCATAGGCATCTTGCTGATCAATGTTCATAGGATCACATGTAACATACTCTCAACTATAAACCACTGGAATAAAACTCTTGTAATAACTAGTCTTTGCCCGTGTCACAGAGCAATGGAATGGAGAAAAGCTTCTCTACCGGGATCTGTAATAATGCAAAAACAAAACTCCCATGTGATTTTTTTTTTTACAAATGTAACAAATAAATGTACTTTTCCACAACAAGTTCTTATCTACATTATAAGCCATCTATAAAAAGTCAAGTAAAACAGTCAATAGTGTGTGGGTCGCTACAGTGCAGGTCACTAACTTGCATGCAATCATTTCTGGTGGAGATTTTAATATGTTTCTTGCCCCCCCGCCATTTGCTTTGGTATAGTCCCACAGGTAATTGGTTCCCCCCCCCCCTTTGGTACCATCCCCCCACATCGCTACTCCTCATATGTGCCCAATGTGTTAGCAAGACACACGCGAGCGAAAATCCGGCCAGTCTTCATCCACACACACGCATCAATCATGTAAGGCCGGTCACTAGATTTGATTCCTTTCCCCCCCGTCCTCCAACCAAAGCAAGCAGCGTGGACCTTCCTAGCATGTGCGGTTCAATGACTCACTGGGGACATCTTGCTCAGGTATCTGCAGCATTTCGATCATCTTAATACTCTGGGATAGCTATTCTACACTAGGAGTGTCTGCAACTTATCGTGCCTGCCCCAGATGGGCGATCAAAAGTTACCTGAGCGATTCAGTGTACAGGGAAAGAGAGAGAGGTGAATTATAATTTGAAATCGGCTTCCCATAGGCAAAAAAATCACCTGTCGCAAGTGTGGAGGAACTTGAGGTCTCGTAGTGACTGACTCATTAGTTGAAAGTGGCCATGTGGAGTAGAGGGAGTAAATCAAATATCAATCATAGAATGATGCAGCACAGAAGGAGGCCATTCAGCCCATCGTGTCTGCGCTGGATCAGCGTAAAGTTAACTAAGTTGCCATTTCTCGTGGCTAGATTGGGATCAAGTTATTCACCACCAGGCCACAAGCCAAAGAGATACAAGGGGTTGAACGCGGGAGGTGGCCCACACACACCTCACTTTTCAGAAACTGGTTCCTTATTTAGAGTATTCCATTAAAATCCTAACGACAGCAGCAGTGGGGGATCAGTATGGTTCTATCACCTTGTGATTCAAGGCTGGAGTTACACGGTTACCGAGCACTCACTGTCACAGCAAGTCTTGGGATGTCTTCCTCATGTACACAGCCCCTCGGGAAGGGTAACTAGCCAAGGGCACCTCTTTCCCTCCCGCCCGCCTACCCCCAACTCCCCAAATACAACCGCATCCCGCACCCCTTTCAGGAACAGAGTCTACGTGAATCAAGTGAAGCGAAACACACCAAAGCAGAGAGATAGGCAGATTTGTTTTTTTTATTAACAGTATCTGTTTGTCAGCTTCAAGAGATGGAAGACAATTTTTCAGTTCGCCAGCCAAACTGGTGGCGAAATAAATTGACTGCCCGAATGATATTCTAAAATGTTTGTGGTTTGTACATAACTTGGAGTGTTTTTCTATTTCTTCTTTTGATTCCCTGCTTTTTACAATAGCACAATTGCCAGACCTGATGGGTAGTCGGGAGACAGTTCCGAGCATTCCTCGTCACCTAAGGTAGATACAATACTAAAACCCGACGTGAGGATCAAAAATATTCCTTGGGCCCTTAATTATATTTCACACAAACACAAACTCTTGTAAGACACAATCGAGAGCAGTAACACCAAAGCTGCGTATGTCAATTTTAATGTTCCCTCCCCAGATACAAAAGCGGTTTCAACCAGACTCAACAGGAAAGCACAAGCAAAGTCACAGGAATTGTTATACATTATATAAAAAAGTTAACACATCTTCAAGGTGTCATCCAATTGCTTTTGAAGTAATTTTGTCATTGACAAGTTAACCTGACAAAATATCGACAGCTTACCGATGGTAAAAAGTTACATAAAAATCTAAAAAGGCGTCGTTACATCCCAGAATCTTAAACTGTTTATTCCTTCTTTTGTTTTTCTTCCAATTTTACAATCACTACTACTATATTGACACAATAAAATGCCTGCAAACTGGTGTGTGTCCCACCCCGATGTAGCTTTTAAACCTTTGTACAACAGACTGCTAGGAGAATTATTGTGTGTGGGGTTTTCTTTTTAAAAAAAAAAAGGTATTGTTGTGTGACAATAGCGTCAGAGTCGGTTTTACTGTGTCCCAGAGCCCTGGGATCCTCCTGAGTAATTCCCGTAGTTATAGTTCCCGTAGTATTGGTTCCACTGACTCTGGTTCTGGTAATACTGGCTCCACTGCTGGGCGTACTAGAGGAGAAACGGAATGCAAACGGGCAATGTTACATTTAATGAATTTAAATCTCCGTGAATGTAACAAACATTTACAAATGAGTCCAAGATCCGGCTAGCATTTCTTAATAAAATATATAAAATCAGTGCTCACCAATGTTCCCTCTAACTTTTTTTTTTTTTTTAAACCCTTTAACGGGCTGCGCAGCCCCTTCAAATTTTCACAGGGGTCTCTTCCCTGTAAAAGCCGGTGAGTGGCTTGGCGAGACCTCCAGACTGCTGCCCGGCCGCACAGCTTAGTGGGAGCGTTGGTGCTCACTGAAGCAAGGATGGTGCTGCTAGGAGATCGGGTGCTTGCTCTGCACGTCACCCAGTGTGGACTGAATACATTAAGGTCCATTCAAGCACAGCCACAGTAAAAGCTCCTTCTGCTCTGCCCCAATACACCTTAACCCAACCTCAGAGCACCTCCAAAGATGATCAGCCATGATCTCATTAAATGGCGGGGCGGGCTCAAGGGGCCGAATGGCCTACTCCTGCACCTATCTTCTATGTTTCTATAAAGGCCCAGGTGTGCACTTTACCACACCAGTAACCTTCGCAGCCAATTCCCAGCCAGTCAGTACTCTGGCCCCCAAGCATATTACACTTCCCAACTATGAGGGAAGATTTTCCACTCCTGTGGTCTTGGGCCTGGACGCAAACCCAGCTCCAAGAGGTGGAAGAGCTATGCGTTACCCACTGTGCCAACCAGCTTCCAAAGATTAAACAGTTTCTCCATCCAAAGAAAGCAAAACACGAGACACTGCAAGACTGCCACTGTACTGGCAACTGTCTCAACACAGCATGGGTTCACATTCATACATCAAGGTGGCATTCATAGCTGGCACTTTCAAAATGGTCATTTCAGAGACAGCCTGTGTGGTGCACTGACCAGAAATAGCATTGCTTTGAACAGTTGCAGGTAAATACGGAGTTTAACCGCCCTTGTCTGGCCTCTCCACCCAAAGGTCAGAATTAATTAAGGTTCCCCATTAGTGAGATCAGGGGAACCGGGGCCAGAGTGATCCCCTGAACTAGTTTCGATCGCCTAGATGGGGTCGGAGAGGAATTTCCCAGATTTCTCCCCCCCCCCCCAAAATTGGCCTGGGGTTTTAATCGCCTCTCCCAGGAGATCACATGGTTTCGGGTGGAGTGTGTATATTGGGGTATCACAATTGTGGGGGTCAGGCTGGTTGGACCAGTGGGTCTTTGCCTGTCCGTCACTGTTTGTTTCTCAGGATCTGGCGGATACTGGAAAGGCGACATTCATTGCCCACACCCCGAGCCCGGCTGTTTTACAACAGAGTAGCTTGCTGGACCACTTCAGCCGCACAGTGCGGGACTGGAGTCATGCATCGCCCAGACCGGGGTTGGGCGGGGGGTGGGGTGGAGGGAGGGTAGGTGGCAGGTTCCAGGTCCCTTCCCGGGAACCAGTTGTTTTTTTTTTTTAAACAAGCTGTTAGTTGTTTTCCCCCCTCCCTCCTAATCCCAGCCCACAAAGTGCCAGATTTATTGGATTCAATTCCAGAGCTTCCCATCATTAGCAGGGGGGGGGGGTTTGAACGAACTGCCTCGTGGTTGTTGGTGCGCTACGATACCGTACCCTGTGCTAAGAGAGTGTTAAGGCATGCATTGCCACATTCAGAGGCTGTGGAAAAATCACCTGCTGATACTGGCTGGGGTACTGCTGGCTGTAGCTTTGTGTCGCAGTCTGGGGCTGAGTGTAGCCTTGGCTGTAGTTCCCATAGTTGCCATAGCTGTAATTCGGATTGTACGCTGGATTGTAGCCCTGGCTGTAACTCTGCCCATACGTTGCCGGCGTTGTTGTCGGTGGCGGTGCTGGTGCTGGTGCTGGTGCCAGTGCCAGTGTCGGTGCCGGTGCCAGTGCCAGTGCCGGTGCCAGTGCCAGTGTCGGTGCCAGTGCCGGTGCCAGTGTCGGTGCCGCCGGCTGAAATAGAAACGAAACATGGCAAGTTTGTTACAGGCTTGGAGGCCAAAGTTCAGCGAGGGCAAACAGCACAACTTTCAACTGCTTCAGTCTGCAGTTTTCTGAAACCAATGCAGCAAATCCAATAAAGCAGGCACAGGTGGGAAGGCGAATCAAAAGCCTTCAGCACAAGTTCCTAATGTGCCAAGGGGCAGCCAGAGAACCCGAGGAAGCGCCAAGTTGGCGATTCAATAAAGAAACCAAACACGAGCGTCAGCTTGGCTCAGCGGTCGCTCTCTCGCTGGGCAGTTACAGGGTCGCGGGTTCAAGCCCCACTCCAGGCACGGCACAGTGTCTAGGCTTCCGCGCAGCACTGAGGGAGTGCCACATTGTTGGAGCGGATGCCTTTCAGATGTTAAAGACATCTCGGAGACATTAAACTGAGGCCCATGCACTATTGGAACAGCAGGGAAGGTGTTCTGGCCAACATCTATCCCTATTCCAGCACTCCCAAAAAACAGATTATCTGGTCATGTCTGTTGTGTGTGTGGGACTTTGCTGCGGACAAACTGACTTGCCATGTGTGCCACAAAAGCAGTGACTACACTTAACAAAATTGGCTGTAAAGCACTTTGGGACATCCTCGCGGACGTGAAAGTCGCTATACAAATACAAGCTTTCTTTCTTGCACCCAAAGGCTTGCACTAAGGACATAAATCCTGTCAAACTGGCTGCTCGCTCCCGCCCCAATACCAATAAGGTTCAGCAAGAACCTCACTTCCAGCCACCCGATTGTTCATCTATCCGACAGCGGTTACCTGGCTCTGGTTGTAGGTGGTTTTGCTGTAGGAGGGGGTGCGGGTCGAGTTGTAGCTCTGGGTGCGATTGTAGGTGTCACGGCTACTACTGCTGCTGCTGCTGTTGTTGGTGGTCCAACGGCTGTGTGTGTTACCTCCGCGGTTGAAGCCTGCATTTAGAAATGAGACGGATTTTATTCACAATGATGTCCCGGGGTTAACGAGCCAAAAAAACGTTACAGCAACAGTGAACATCGGAACAGGAGGCGACCATTCAGCCCCTTGAGCCCGTTCCGTCATTCAATGGTTGATCTGTATCTCAAGCCCATCCACCCGACTTGGTTCCACAACCCTTAATACCCTTGCCTAACAAAAATCTATCAATCTCAGTTTTGAAATCTTCAAAAGCCTCAACAGATTTTTGGGGAAGAGTTCCACTGCCCTGTGTGAAGAGGTGCTTCCTGAGCTAAATTGGCTCCCAGTAAAGCAATGCCTCGATTTTAAAATTCTCATCCTTGTTTTCAAATCCGTCCATGGCCTCGCTCCTCATCATCTCTGTAATCTCCTCCAGCCCTATAACCTCCCCAACCCCGCCGAGACCTCTGTGCTTTTGAACATCCCCGATTTTCATCGCTCCACCATTGGCAGTCGTGCCTTCAGCTGCCTAGGTCCCAAGCTCTGGAATTCCCTCCCTAAATTGCTCCGCCTCTCCACTTCTCTTTCCTCCTTCAAGACGCTCCTTAAAACCTACCTCTTCGACCAAGCTTTTGGTCATCTGCCCTAACATCTCCTGATATGGCTCGGTGTCAAATTTTTTTTTTTTTTTGGATAACACTCCTGTGAAATGCCGTGGGACGTTTTATTACGTTAAAGGCTCTATATAAATACCAATAGTTGTTATTCCTGACAACACACTTGAATGGCCTAGCTCTGATTTTAAGGTTACTTCCCATTATTCTGGGTAGATATGGTGTACCCTCATCCTCTGTTAACTACTACAGGAAACTCTTTTATCCGGCACCAACGGGACCGGCGTACTGCTGGTTGATCAAAAAGTCCGGATTACAGAGAGGTATACTTACTAAGGTACGAGAGCCCCATACACGGCCACAGATCCAGGCGTCCTCGTTGCATGGCAACAGGTGCAGGAACCCCGGTTACACGGCCACAGATCCAGGAACCCCGGTTACACGGCCATTAATATGAAGTAAAACTTACCTGAACCTACTCCTGAATTTTGCCGGTTAAGAGAGATTTCCGGTTATTTAGGTGCCGGTAAAAAGAGTTTCCTGTAAATAGAACCGGGAATAAACTGCAGTGGTCATTCTAAAGCTAGCAGAAACCCGACACTTCCCTCCGCGGCCCCAAGTCACTAACCTGCTCTGAATCCGCCACGGGCAAAGCCACGGGCTGCCTGCCCGCCGCGGTTGTCGAATCGGTTGTAGGCGCCCCGCCCGCGGAAGCGCTTCTCCGGGGGAGGGCCGGCCTTCTTCCCTTCTTCGATGTAGGTGCTGACCAGCTTCACCGACTCCTCCTTCTGCAGCTCGATGTAGGTCACGGCGTCCAGGAACTCGTCGGCCTCGGGCAGGGTGAAGTTCGCTGGGCGCCAGAGAGAGAGAGAGAGAGAAAAAAACACAGCGAGAGGAGACAAGTCAATGGCCGCTCACGGAACCAGCAAAAATGAAAGATCGAATCGCCACGGGACGGATCTCTGCGCCAGTGACCCAACACCACTCGTCACTGGGAGAAAGTCGGGTGCGAGAAGAAAAAAAGGTACTGCAAACATCAGAAATTCCGAATTTCCAAGCAGATCGCTTGTGCAACCGGTTACCGTCAACGCACATATGGCCATCACATAAATCGGAGAATCTGGTGATAGCCATAACATTCTTGGTGTACTGACCTGGGGTCTACAGTCTGTACATCTGGCAAGGGGGAAGAGACGGTGAAATGGGTTTGATGTGGGGGGGTGGGGCAATAACAAAGGAGGAAGGGGGAGAGCGCTATCTGACTTTGTGCTTTTTTTCCTTCAGGCTTTTTTTTTTTTTAAAACACAGGATTTGCGTTTCCAGTTTCCTACCTTTCATTTCTAAAACTGCATGATCAGGAACATCCTTTCCTTCCTCATCAGTGCGCTTTATTGTTCGTTCTTGTAAATCGGCATCCGTGGGACAAATTACAATAGCCTTGCGTTGAAACCCTTCAAAAGGACGCATTTTTCGTCTCTGTGCTGATCCATAAACATTTGTCTAGCAATGGTGACAAAGAGGCAAAATTGTTCATTATTTGTTGCTTGGCTTGCAGACAGAGAGGCCTGTAAACAGCGAGATAAACATTTTCTCCCCCTCACAGCTCACAAGTGGCAGGGTGGGCAACCCCCTTTCACCCCCCCCCCCCTCTAAAAAAGACTTACCCGCAGGGGTCGGAACCTCTGCACTGGACGTTTTTAATGTTATATAAATCTGACGCAGACTTGCGTGCGAGAATGAACGCGAGAGGTTTAGGAAGATCCCTTGCTGCTCCATAATTTAGATAAACCAAATCAACTGTTTAAGCTCCTCGGCACACCCAAATCGATCTTAAGACGGAAAATTTCATAACACAGCCCGACTGAGATTGCCAATCTACCGTCCCTACTACAACTGTTGCAGGAATCTCTGAATGCTTCTAGTCTCACAGAAGAGTAATTCGCAATATATTAACAAACCCAACTACCCGTAGGCAAAATAGACGGTACCGGGGCCAAACTATCCCCCACCTGAAAACTGCCGACTCTGACCAACCACAATTTAGTGCACAAACAAGTGGCTCAAACCTTAACAAATTCTACAAATCACACAATTAATAAATTAAACTACAACTGAACTTTTTTTAAAGTAGTTTTTCATGGGGTAGTTCAAAATTGCATTAAATGTTCATTTTCTCCCCATCTTTCCAAACAACCATCAACTGATTATTAAAAGCAGCAATCATGAGTTTGACAGGAATGGGTCTGGTAATGCGAAGCGCTTTTTAAAAAAACTCAAGAGACACAGGCTGCATATAGTGACACCCCAAGTTCTAGAATGGCTATGACTGGACGAGTCCCCCGTCAATCACGCCTGGAGACCGCACTGCTGTTAAGTAACTGGGATTGATTTTACGCATTTAATCTGTATTTTGTAACTATCCTCCACTCACTGCATTTTGCTGGAGAAATAATCCCGCTTTTATCGGGAGACGTTGCTGTAGTTTCAGTCATGAGTTCTGTTTGCTGTAGTGCGTAGAGCCTCTGTTTAAATAGACTCTGTAGACTGTTTGCTATGTCCCACTCCGCCCCAACTCACTGGCCGACAGTGGCGTCAATGCTTACTCCGTTTTTAAAATTCAGGATGCTTCGCATTTAGAGGGCTGAGCACAAGAAATTCTATAATTACTTCTGATCTATTTGGTGCCCTGGTGCTCCACAACCCTCCTTTTTGTATGGTAACCCTTCCATCGGCAGTCTTTTCAGCCTTCAGGCACCACTTGAATGCAAATAACTTGGAATCGCTGCTGAGCACTTCATCCTTCCTGTGCTTTAGATGAAAAAAAGAGTCACCCTAGAAATAACTGTCCAACGCCACACCCATCAATTAAATGAAATTAGCAGCACAGGATCCCGGACCCCCAGCTCTCTGCCCCCCTGGCTGCAATGAAAGCATTATCCCTCTACTCTTATAGAAAAACCAATGCCAGATATACCTCCAACTTTTGGGAAACACTGTCTCACTGGAAGAGCAGCAGTCTGCATCGAGCGTCATTACAGCAACATTCATTTACAATACAGCTCATTTTAAATTATATGTCCCTCGTAACGTGTTTTCTTTTTGTTTCGTTCAAGGCTCCTTAACCTCTTTCTGCGAATCCCTTATTGGATTACATCCCTTTTCTTGGGACTATTCACGGTTTGAATTGGTTTCTCTCAACACTTACTCCAATTTCCGTTTTACTCTCTCCGAAGCACTGTTCTTTTCCATGCCTCAACTCTATCCCATCATCTCCCAAATCTAGTGATTTTCTGTACTTACAAGGACTGGGTCAGCGCATCACAACCACATTAGTAAAAATCACCCGTGCAGAGACTGTAATTAGAGTGTTTGAGACAACATATAGCCACAAAAATGAACACAAATGTGTTATAATACAGAATTTATGCTTTTAAGTAAAACTCAGCCGTTTCGGATCCTGCCCTGCACCAAGTCCCGCTCACCAATTAACCCCCCCCCCGCCCCAGCTCCTGCACCAAGTCCCGCTCACCAATTAACCTCCCCCCTCCGTCCCAGCTCCTGCACCAAGTCCTGCTCACCAATTACCCCCCCCCGCCCGCCCCAGCTCCTGCACCAAGTCCCGCTCACCAATTACCCCCCCCCGCCCGCCCCAGCTCCTGCACCAAGTCCCGCTCACCAATTAACCCCCCAGCTCCTGCACCAAGTCCCACTCACCAATTACCCCCCCCAGCTCCTGCACCAAGTCCCACTCACCAATTACCCCCCAGCTCCTGCACCAAGTCCCGCTCACCAATTACCCCTCAGCTCCTGCACCAAGTCCTGCTCGCCAATTACCCCCCCAGCTCCTGCACCAAGTCCCGCTCTCCAATTACCCCCCCAGCCCCAGCACCTGCACCCGCTCACCAATTACCCCCCCAGCTCCTGCACCAAGTCCCGCTCACCAATTACCCCCCCCAGCTCCTGCACCAAGTCCCGCTCACCAATTACCATCCCCCCCAGCTCCTGCACCAAGTCCCACTCACCAATTACCCCCCCAGCTCCTGCACCAAGTCCCACTCACCAATTACCCCCCCAGCTCCTGCACCAAGTCCCACTCACCAATTACCCCCCCAGCCCCAGCACCTGCACCAAGTCCTGCTCACCAATTACCCCCCCAGCCCCAAGTCCTGCTCACCAATTACCCCCCCAGCTCCTGCACCAAGTCCCACTCACCAATTACCCCCCCAGCCCCAGCACCAAGTCCTGCTCACCAATTACCCCCCCAGCTCCTGCACCAAGTCCCACTCACCAATTACCCCCCCAGCCCCAGCACCAAGTCCCACTCACCAATTACCCCCCCAGCCCCAGCACCAAGTCCCACTCACCAATTACCCCCCCAGCCCCAGCACCAAGTCCTGCTCACCAATTACCCCCCCAGCTCCTGCACCAAGTCCTGCTCACCAATTACCCCCCCAGCCCCAGCACCAAGTCCTGCTCACCAATTACCCCCCCAGCTCCTGCACCAAGTCCTGCTCACCAATTACCCCCCCAGCTCCTGCACCAAGTCCTGCTCACCAATTACCGCCCCCCCCCCCCCCCCAGCTTTATGCAGTGAATTTAAAATCCTCACCTTCAAATCCTTCCATGGAGTCCTCCCACACTACCCTTACAACCTCCTCCAGCCTCATGGCTTCGCCAGCACCTTCTGTCCTCTGACTATGGCTATTTCTACAATCATCCCCGCCCCCCCACCTCAACCCTCTCTCCCTACAACTCTCTGCTTCTCTCCGCACTTTTAGAAGACTTCTCCAAACTCATCTTGTTGATCACCGCCCGACATCCACTTCTTTCTACTTTCATCTTTTTCCCCCCCCCGTCTTCCTTCGGTAAAGAGCCTCGAGATGCTTTCTAAAAAGGCATCGTGTAGGAATGCTAGTAGCTGCTGTATGCACATTATTGTAATAAATGGAGACCGATAAGGACTAAGTGGTTCCAGGTCTCACTAAAACTGGGCTCATACCTCATTTTTGACACTATTCAATTATAATTGAAAAGTCCTTTTAATACCTTAACCAGGAAGGGCCGAATGGTCTCCTTATGTACTGTAAATTTCTATGATTCTATTATTAAAAACACTAACAGCACAGCGTATGAAAACTCCAGACATTAACTACCAAAGAATATTAACAATCACAAACTAGATTTGAAAGAAAGCAACAATTCCTACTCCAGACTCCATGATGAGCAGCACAGCTCATCCTAGCTAGTTGGAAAAAAAGTGCCCAACTTTATACAGACATTAGTATTTTTCATCGACACTAATACCGTAGTTATAACTGAAACTAGTGTATTGAACCAGTGAGCTTTACAGCAAAGACTTGCATTTATATAGCAGCCTATGAAGTATTTTTGAAGTGGAGTCACTGTTGTAATGTGGGAAACGCAGCAGCCAATTTGCACACAGCAAGAACCCACAAAGAGCAATGCAAAAATGACCAGATAATCTGTTTAATTGATGTTGATTTGAAATAGTGCCATGGGATCTTTTATGTCCACCCGAGAGCGCAGACAGGGCCTTGGCTTAACGTTTCATCTGAACGGAGGCCACTTGTCTGTGCTAGAGCAATCTAAGACCAATCCCACTACCTTGCTCTCTCCCCATTGTCCTGCATCTTCCTCGGTCTCAAATGCTGATCCAATTTTCCCTTAAAAATATGCACTCCCACCTGAATCACTCTCTACGGCAAAGGATTCCATGCTCCAACAACTCTGTGTAAAGAAATTTCTTCTAATCTCTCTCCTCGCCCTGTGGCATCATCCTGGCGAATCTACATATGGCTTTAAGGCCCCGTCTGTAATGAGGCACTCAAAATTGCAGAGTTCTCCAACTGTGGCCTAACCATTGCTTTGTACAACTTTAGCATGATCCCTTTGTTCATGCTCTCTGCTGCTAGTTATAAAACCTTAAATGCTACTGCCTTTTATTTTAATTAATTATGTATTCAAACCTATCTCTGTACCCCAACATAATTCAGCATCTGTCCAGGCATTGCATACTTCCACTCCTCGTGTATACTCCCATTCATTATTTTGCTTCCCAAAATGAATGACCTCACACCACACATTAAATTGCAGATCACCCTGTCTGCACCATCCTCAAGTCTTTTACAGTCCTCATAGCAAACCTCCTAACTTTGCGCCATCAGCAAATTTTGTTATTGTACTCCCTATGCCAAGTCCAAATTATCCATATATATGGAGAACGAATGTGGGCCCCGTCCCGCTCTAACCCTGGGGTGCACCACTGGTGAGCTATTATCCAAACCAGGCAACACCCATCAACTCTAACCCTTCGTTTCCTGCCCATCTTCCAACTTTCTACCCGCGCTGCTACACCTGAATGTGTGTAACAAGCCTCCTGCGAGTCATCTATTGAATGTTTTCTGAAAATCCATCCACACTGCATCTACTGCATTCTCCATCATTCTAGCAGTCTTTAAAAATCTCTCACATTTGTGAAACACAACTTGTCTTTAACAGCTGGCTGTCCTTGACTACCCTATGCATTTCTAACTGCTTACTGATTTGATATCAAACTATGGATTGTAAGAATCTGCCCAAACCTGATCCTAGACTAACTTGTCCAGAGTTACCAGTTTATCCTTCTTTCCCTTCTCGAACAGAGCTGTTAATAGTGGTTACCCTCCAGTCCCCCAAACACAGTTTTCATATCCAGAGAGGATTGAAAAATTGTGCTCAGAGATCCTGCCTTCTCCTCCATAACTTGCTTCAACAGCCAATGGCCCACCCACCAGGACCTAACGGTCTATCCACCTCAAATTCTGCCCACTTTTTGAGAAAACAGTTCCTTTTCTAGTTAGCTCCTAAACTCTGGAATTCCCTCCCAGCAGTGGGGAAAGAGTTAAACTGACATCGCTGGCAGTTTCACTGAATGGTGTAATAAAGACAATAATCTAATAGGCCTTTTGCAGTAGTAAGCTTTTTCTAAGTTGCTGAGCTGGCAGTTGAGATAACATAGTCGGTCATGGATGCAAGTTCTGTTCTGGCAGGAAAGTAAAACAATGAGTTGGAAGTAAAAGAGGCCGAGAGAGGCAGGAAAGGAGGACAATGAGTCAGAAGTACAATGTTGATGCGACCCCATTTGGCATAAACAAAGGTCACAGGTGCAACAACAGCTTGTGAGATAACGGACATATACTTTTCCGGTAATAAAGGCGGTACTTTAATGTAACGTAGCATAGGTAACCAATCAGTGAAGATGCATGCGGGCCAAGGTCCAATCAGGTGGCAGGAATGAATTTTGAATGAGCTGGACATGTGTATTGTAATGTATAAAAATGTAGTGTTTGCTGTACCAATTTGGAAAAGTCTGGCTAAGACAGAGCAGTTTCCCCACCGGTGCAATAAAGACAACTTGACTAATCGATCTAAAACCTTGTGTCGAGTGTTGGTTTAAAATACCCCACAACAATTGGCGTCACGAACAGGATCCACAAGGATGGGAGGCACGGGCGAGTGAAGCCTAGCCAAAAATGTGAGTGCTTTTTAATACCACATACAGTTAGGGCAAGGCAACACCGTCTCGTGTCCACCGCCCCCTTTGGAATCAAAGAACTAAAAGGTTTGAATCGATAAGTCAAGCGGTCTTGGGGTTAGGGTGAAAAGCGCAGAAGTATAGGCGTGGTACGAGTTGCAAGTAGTGCGTTAACTTTGGAGTAAAAGTCTAAAGCATACCTCTGACGACTCGAGTTGCAAGTAGTGCAGAAAGTTTAAGCATACCTCTGACAACTCCAGTTGCAAGTAGTGCTAAGCATACCTCTGACAACGAATTGTTGCAAGTATGGTCTCACTCTGCGAGAGCAAGTAAGGGAGGTACCTCTGACAACTGCAGTTGCAAGTACGGTCTCACTCTGCGAGAGTAAATCAAGGGAGGTACCTCAGACAACAATTAACCACGGGAAGTGAAAAACTCGAGTGGGGACCGGTGGGGTCTCCGACACGCTATTTAGTGGACAAAAATAAAAGATTAATTGACAAAATGGTGAAAAATGATTGGCAACCGAACGACCCACCGGCCAAACAAAGAGAACGGTGGGCTAAAGAAACAAAATTAAAGGAAGAAAAGGCCATCATTTTAGTGGCTCGCGCAGATTATGAGTTGAGTAGACGTACTCGAATTTGGACCAAAAACGGGTGCCAAAAATTGTACCCGAGTACCAGTAATTTAAGAAAAGGGAATAAGGAAAAAATTAAAATTTTATCGACACAGATGCGATCAGTTTCTGTCCAAAACAAGTAAAATAGCTGAGTGAAAGGAATCTTAAAAGGAATGCTGGAATCTCAGTTTGTGTGAAAGTGTGTGTTAAAAGTGTGGAAGTTTTCTGTCTTTGAAAGAAAATATCTGTTGTGTTTATTTAGCTCCACCCACTCTTTTGTAGAGAGCTAAAAGCTGTTTAACCCTTTGAAGACTTGTCTTGAATGATGGACAAGCGTGTGTTGTTTTAAGTTTGTTAATTGTTTTACAAAAGATAAGCTTCAGCCTTGAAGTCACAGTCGCCAATGTGCCTGGAAGAAAATGAAGCTATGGTTTCTTTCTTTTTCAAGTGATACTGGTTAGTTTAAAAAAATTGATCTGGATTGGATTGGAGTTATGAGGTTAATTAACCTATTAAAACCAGGCTTTTATTGTGGCCACGGTGAAATTCTGTTTGGTGTAAATTTGTGTAGACTGCATTGAATCAGATATTTAATGGTCTGAAACCAGACTTTAAATTATTTATGATAGCAAAATACTGCAGATGCTGGAAATCCAAAATAACAACAGAAAATGCTGGAAAAACTCAGCAGGCCCGGCAACATCCGTGGAGAGAGAAACAGAGTCAATGTTTCAGGTCTGGGACCCTTTATCAAGACTAAAGAGGCCCAGGCTGGGAGAGAACAAAAGAGAGACATTAAGAGGTATTCAAAATGAGACAAGATGGTGATAGGACTAGTGGAGACAAAAGACGGCTCTAGATTATTTAGTCTTGGATATAGCGACCGGGTTCTGGTCCATACCATTGGCAGAGGAATCACAAGGGAAATTCGCCTTTACTGTTGGGGATAGACAGTATACATGGACCAGGGTCCCGCAATAGTCCAAATATATTCCACCGTGTACCGAGTCAAGCCTTAGACGAGTTAGACCTATCAATGTACCAGAGCGCCCTACTCCAATATGTCGATGACATAATGATTGCATCAGAGGATGCCAAAGGATACATGGGAGCATTACTAGCCACACCCCAGACACTTAAGAAAGCTGGTTTTAAATTGAACCCAAAAAGGCACAGATTGGACTGTCCAAAGTATCTAGGACACGAAATTAGCCAGGGGTATAAGGCACTCCCGCAGGAACGAAAGGCAGCCATAAAAGACATGCCAAGGCCAGTGACTGTCCAGGGAGTAAGGAAAGTGTTGGGACTATTTAACTACTGCAGGAATTTTATATCAGACTTTGCAGGGAAAGCAGAGCCGATTTAACGGTTAGTTAAAGGGGGAGACCCACCACTGATAAGATAGAATGGGAATCGGAGCAGGACGAGGCTTATGCAAAATTAAAAGCAGCCCTGACGTCCGCACCCGCACTAGAATTGCCAAATATAGTCAAACCATTCCATATATACTATATAGTATATAGGCAGGAACTTCTATAACGCTGTAGTCACCCAAGAGTACGGGGGAGATATGAGGCCAATTGCCTATTACTCCACCCAACAAACCCCCGTGGCTAAAGGAATGGCAAGATGTGTGGCAGCCCTCAACTGCGCCGCATGGGCGGTGCGGATATGCGAGCCCGTCAATGTCAGGACAGCTGATATTACACACGCAAAACAGTGTGGACCTGCTAAACACAGGCAAAATGAAGGCTGTATCAGACAGAAGGAGGGCGGCTTGGGAAGCAGTATTGATACCCAAGGACAGATCAGTCTAGATTATAAGGGAACATAGAGTCAACCCCGCAGAGGGAATGCTATCAGAGGGTGAGGCACATGAGTGTCAGTTAGTAATCGAAGAAGAGGTCAGAGGCACCGTATCAGAATCGCCCCTTAAAGTCCCGAAAACACCTTTTATGTAGACGGATCTCGCCGAGATATAAATGGGGAGCCACCCACTGGTTGGGCAGTAGTATCCGAGAACGGAGAAACAGTCGCAAAGGGAGGGCTTGAAGGAGGAACCTCAGCGCAGGTAGCAGAACCAGTGGCTCTCACGGAAGCATTGAAATTGGCAAAAGGAAAACGAGTAAATATATATACAGACAGTAGGTATGCATTTGGGGTAGTGCATGATTATATGATAGCGTGGATTATGTAACCTCCCGGGAGGACCAATACAGCATGAGGAGGTAGTGAGAGACCTAGTAGAAGCGGTAAAAGGAGAAGAGGTAGCAGTGATTAAAATAAAGGCACACCACAAGATAGTGAGCGAGCAACAAAAAGGAAATATGCTAGCTGATCAGGCAGCAAGAGCAGCAGGTAGAATAACAGCAGAGGAAGTGAATATTAAAAGAATCCAAGAGGAGACCGAAATGCAGGAGCAGCAGCAGTGGACAAAGAGAGGCGCAGCCAAAGGTAGAGATGGAATATGGAAAAAGGATCACAGGGTGACCGGACTGACACCATATGAACTCATGACTGGACGAGCAATGTGTCTGCCGGAAGGAGTAGCATCTGATAGCGAGGGACTAGGACCCTTAAAAAAATTAAATTAGGAAATACGTACAAACATTGGATAATTGAAAGAGCTCAAACAAGAAGTTCAAAAACAAGACGTGAGAGATAAAAATACACAAAAGCAGGGGGCCTCGGAGCCCCTACCCAAGGTGGGCGAGCAGGTATTTGTTAAAATACTGCCAGAGAGATCAGGATTCTCACCTAGATGGACCGGACCATTTGAGGTTATCATGACCAGCGATACGTGCACATGTATAGATACGAGGGGAAAAGGGCAGATGGAAACATTGGACCCAATTAAAACGGTACAACAATAACCCATCTGATCTTAAATCCCACAGAAACAATGGGATAAACACTGGAGATAAACTAACCTCTGGTGACGACCAGGCTTCTGCTTAATTTACAGGGAAACTTCACCGTGAAGGTGGGATTACTGCTGAGACACGAAATAAGCAAAGGGACATCCCACATTACACGACAAGTACATGATGAAGAAACACCATGTTTTAATGGAACAATCACATTCGGAGTCTCATCCACGGCTCCCAATACACAGAAAGAGACAAGCGAACCGAGGATGCTACAATGTCCAGGTATGAAACCTGGACCCATGAATGGACTAGTATTATTTACCGAGGGAGAACAATTGTATGATAACGTGAGACACGAAATTGTACCGGTACTAATGAACTTAACCATGTTACAATGGCCAGGATATTGCGAAAGGTTTACTAAAAAGAATGTAATTAACCAAGCTGCTGATGCGACAGGGGCTACTAATTTTAGGGGACATGCTGCATTCCACCAAAGGATTAAGAGGAGCTTAGGAACCAATATACTCACGGGAATAAACACGGGGACATCATTCAGTAATGCCCTAGATATACAAGGAGTCCAAAGTAGTGTGGAACGACTACAAAGGGTAATACAACAGATTTTAGAGAAGGAAACTGGTTTGGTTCGACAAGGATCAGAGTTGGGAGGACATACAATAAGGAAATTACTCGAGGGAATCAAGGTTATAGAGGACCATGCTAGCATTATCAACAAACTAAACCATAGAGATGAGGAAAAGGCAAAAGGCGGGGTAGGGAGAGGCTTGTCATATGCCTATGGCCAATGGATCACCGGACAGTTAAAACATAATCTGGTACAGATACAGCGAGGCAAGGTACCAGACTGGATTAACAGCACACAGCTCTATGGCCTGAGCCAGAATCCAGGCCCTCTGAGTGCTTGTACCCTCAAAGGGATGACCAGAGTATATCCAGTGATACAAAAATGTAAAGTAGAAGTGACAGCAATGATAGGCATGGTACTCCTGGTACCAGTGGTGGGACTAGACATGACTCCATACCCACAGTACCAGATAACAAACATAGGCAGTGAGGGGTGAGACATACCTCCAATACCTATGCCATCAGGAAGAATGGTACTATGAGAGGAGTCTCACTAAACGGATGCCACGGGAAAGGCACGCTAACGATATGCCCACATCCGGTAGGAGAAGGCTCTAAGGATGAGTGCGGCTATAATAAGACAGAGGGGTGTGTGTTGGAATTATCACATGTTGATCCCCATCACACCCGCTCGGGATATAGAGGCGAAGGGGAGTATTGTATAGCCACCACAGAGACTGAGTACCAATATAGTAACCTTGTATGTGCAATCACAATGCCTAACTTCTGTTTTATGCCGAAGATCCCTGTGACAATTGGACACACCAGATTGGTGTATGTACATTCAAGAGAGGAGATAAAACTAAATGTGCCAGATAGTCTAAAGGACAAGTTGGTTAATTATGAAGTTCTGGTAGGGACCCCAATAGCCCACCTGCAAGAGGATCTGCAAGAAATGAAAGAGGATTTAAGTAAGATGGTGAAACAATACATAGTGTTGCAAAGGAATCTTGGGGAATTAGAAAGGGACATAGAGGTAGAGCTACAGGAAGTCCCGTGGTATGAGAAGCTGTGGGATTGGGGAACGAATGTCAACATACACCCATGGATCCGCATCATTTCCCATATATTAGTGATAGTACAGTTAGTCATCATGGCTATAGGATGGGGAATAGCAGCATCCACCGCTTGTAAAAAGAAACGGACCAAACAAAGAGCTAAAGCAAGTCGGAAAGAGTTGGAAAACACAAGTTTGCTCTAAACATGATGGGTATGTAGGGCCTCCCGAACCAGCACCTGATCACCGCATGGGGCAGGAGGCACAGTGATGCTTATACATGTGGTTTAACTTGGGCAAGGGCCAAGTGCCAAAAGGGGGGATTGCAGTGGGGAAAGAGTTAAACTGACATCGCTGGCAGTTTCACTGAATGGTGTAATAAAGACAATAATCTAATAGGCCTTTTGCAGTAGTAAGCTTTTTTCTAAGTTGCTGAGCTGGCAGTTGAGATAACATATCCAGACATGGAACCATAAGAGGCCTAAGAGGATGCAAGTTCTGTTCTGGCAGGAAAGTAAAACACTGAGTTGGAAGTAAAAGAGGCCGAGAGAGGCAGGAAAGGAGGACAATAAGTTAGAAGTACAATGTTGATGAGACCCCATTTGGCATAAACAGAGGTCATAGGTGCAACAGCAGCTTGTGGGATAACAGACATATACTTTTCCGGTAATAAAGGCGGTACTTTAATGTAACGCGGCATAGGCAACCAATCAGTGAAGATGCATGCGGGCCAAGGTCCAATCAGGTGGCAGGAATGAATTTTGAATGAGCTGGACATGTGTATTATAATGTATAAAAATGTAGTGTTTGCTGTACCAATTTGGAGAAGTCTGGCTAAGACAGAGCAGACTGTCTCCCCACCGGTGCAATAAAGACAACTTGACTATCGATCTAAAACCTTGTGGAAAATACTCCACAACACTCCCTAAACCTCGCCGCATCTCTACCTCGCTGTCTTCATTTAAAATCGCTCTTTAAAACCTACCTCATCTGCCCTACTCTCTCTTTTTATGGTTTGCTGTCAATTTTTGTTTTAGAACGCTCCCGTGAAGTTTTACTATGTTAAAGGCGCTATATAAATACAAGCTGCTGCTGTTGGCAGCACGAGGGTAACGTAGAATAATAAAACTATATCTCCCATTTCTAAAGATATGCATGTAAATCATTCCCCAAGTTTGAGTTTGCTCTCAAAAAACATAAGGAAAGTTCTACAGTAAACTCAATGATGAGCAGCACAGCTCATCCTAGCTAGTAGAAAAAAAGGGCCCAACTTTATACAGACTGAAGCATTTTTCATCGACACTAACACCGTAGTTATAACTGAAACTACAGTGTACTGAACCAGTGAGCTTTACAGCACAGAAGGAAAGAAAGACTTGCATTTATATAACAGCCAATGATGTATTTTTGAAGTGTAGTCACTGTTGTAATGTGGGAAACGCGACAGCCAATTTGCGCCAGGGACCCGGGTTCAATCCGGCCTCGGGCGACTGTCTGTGTGGAGTTTGCACATTCTCCCTGTGTCTGCGTGGGTTTCCTCCGGGTGCTCCGGTTTCCTCCCACAGTCCAAAGATGTGCAGGTTAGGTTGATTTGGGTTGATTTGGCTATGATAAATTGACCCTTAGTGTTAGGGGATTAAATACGTGGGGTTACGGGGATAGGGTGGGATATGTGTCGGTGCAGGCTCGATGGGCCGAAATGGCCTCTATCTGCACTGTGAGGATTCTGTGATTCTGTGGAAACAGCAATGTGAAAATGACCAGATAATCTGTTTTAGTGATGTTGATTGAGGGATAAATATTAGCCAGGACACCGGGGAGAACGCCTCTGCTCTTCTTCGAAATAGTGCCATGGGATCTTTAATGTCCACCCGAGAGAGCAGATGGGGTCTTGGCTTAACGGTTCATCCGAAAGGAGGCTACTTATCTGTGCTAGAGCAATCCAAGACTAATCCCACTACCCTGCTCTCTTCCCCATCGTCCTGTATCTTCCTCGGTCTCAAATATTGGTCCAATTTTCCCTTAAAAATATCTACCTGAATCACACTCTACAGCAAAGGATTCCATGCTGCAACAACTCTGTGTAAAGAAATGTCTTCTAATCTCTCCTCGCCCTGTGGCATCATCCTGGCGAATCTACACGTGGCTTTAAGTGCCTCATTTAAGTAAGTCTGTAATGAGGCACTCAAAATTGCAGTTCTCCAACTGTGACCTAACCATTGCTTTGCACAACTTTAGCATGGCCTCTTTGTTATTTTACGCATGGAGGCGGCACTTTTCGCACCAGAGGAAATGGCAGCTTACTAAAATGCGAATGATCGCACTTAAGTCACGGATAAGACTGAACTTCTGGAAACCCCCCACAGACTATTCAAGTAAAAGGACCTTAATGTTTATGCGTATGTCTGAGCTTTATGCCATTCTGTAGCAGACCTCTTAGAGGCCTCACTACTAGTTTCAACTGAAGGTTTAATCTCCAATAATGCTTTTAAGAAGGGTATGAATTATTTCTTCCCAATTCCCAAAGACTATTCGCTGGAAACATTCCAGGGCATGTTTGTGATTCACCCTTGCCCTGGAGGTTTCTGACTCATTGCAGCCCAGTGGGATCCTATCCTTGCTCAATGGCACATGTGCACCTTCAAGCCAGGATAACTAGCAGTTGTGTTTTTTTAGGACTTTTAGCTATTTCTTTCCTGCGGGTGCCAAATCCCACTGATGTAAGTGAGCCTTCAGTCCCTGGAATGTGGCTTTGTATGCACAGTGCCAGGTAGTGTAGTCCAAAGGGTGAACACTAACCCTTATTGTTGTACTTAGCAGGCTGAATAGACATAATCCCTCACACCTAAAACTTAAAGAGTAAATGCTATCGGAGCGCTCAACTTAAAACTATACACTAGAAATCCGATTGGCTTTTAAAAGGCCCATTCAGAATTGTACTTAATTCTCAGTGTAAAAGTCACTGGCTCAGCTTCAGTTATACAAGATTGGCCAACTCAAACTTTTCAAACTGCAAAAATAATTAAATTCAGCCTTCCTTCAACGTTTTACAGTTTCTCAATGCATTTACGTAAATGTGCACTGGAGCACCACTTCACACTCCTCCCCCTTTTAACAGCGACATTGCTGAAGGGCACAGAACTGATTTTACAAAGTTATAACTGAGTTCAACATATTAGATAAAGCTATACACACGCGCACGACTCAGTAAAGCAACCAACAAATCTGCTCAACCAGTTACTGTTTAACACTACCAAAATTCAAGACACTTCTGTTTTTAAGACTGACATCAGAAATTGCCCCATACTAAAAGGATACTTTGCAAAAATGTATACGCAATGCAAGCCAACTTACATAGTATCCAGTGTACTATCCAATATTTACTTGTGTAACAGCCATCAACTATTCCTTTTCACAAGACAGTTGGCAACATCGCATACTACATGCAACAAATGTGCAAAGTGTCGATACAGCTCATTACATCTGGAAACTGTTAAACTATATCTTGGAATGAGCATTTATTCGTTTGTTACACAAGCACTTTTACTAAAAGGACATCGCATCCCTCCAAGAGCAAGTCAAAATTATGCTTAATCTCCATTCTTTTAAAAAGCTTCCTAATTAGCAACTTTGCGCCAGCTTAAACCCCGCTTGACCTGCATTGAAAAATCTAGGCATTTCCAGACTTGGATTACAGAAATTATGGAGCAACACAAGACCCAAAACCCTTGAAGCGTCGTGAACCAACTGCAACATACACACCAAACATAGGTGTGAAATTTAACAGCTGCACACACCTTTAAAGTATTTCAAGGCGCAGTATGTTACAGACATGCCAATCTTCGGCGTACGTTTTGAGGAATAAAGCTATCTAATTCTCTTGTGGTGCAAGGAATCCGTACACTTAATGCGTGGGTCACTGTGCCGCTAGAATGGAGAATGTTTCAGCCAAGGACACAGTGAAATATTTTCAGAAACTTTGATTTAATTAAAAAGCCAATCACATTCAATTATAACAGGACTTTAAAAGGCTAGAACGAACTAGGTGAGTGTATCAAAGCAATTGTAGTGTCGCTGACAGTAGCTGGCTGATTATTAGTTCTGGTGTGGAGTAGATCTGAAAATATAATTCGGATTCCATTCTTTGCACTTCTCTAAAGGGGTCAAACAGCCCCACAAAAGCCATCTAGAGAGTGTAAAGTTTTTCCTTTCTTGGCCCTGACTACACGCGTACATACTTACCTTTACTTACCAGTTCTTCACAAGAACATCTGCCCCAGACAAGACAACACACAACTATTTACCCTGTGGTACTTACAGTTATCCTGTACCAAAGACTGTCCTTTCGACCTGTACTTACCTTGCCCATCTTGCAGGCCCTGGAAAGCCAATGTTCTTAGTGAGAACTTACCTGCACACACCAATTATTTAACAATCAACAAAGTTCCAATTACTACATCTATTTTTAAAGACATGTTTTTTGTTTTACTTAATAACAATGGAGATCAGTCACTTACTCACCATTGGTGTTTTACTTTCTAAGCAGCAGCATCATTAAATCCCATCTTGTATTTTTGTTCTTTACATGGGATGGGTATTTTCATTTGATCCCCAAGCAATGAAACAAAGTTCTTCTTTATTTACAATGTGTTTTAAAAAATATATATATATAATATATATATATTACAAGAGATTTAATTTGCTCAATAAGTGGGCATCATTAATTTATTGCCGCAAACAAGCTAAAGTAAGGTCTCTTATCTAATGCATCAGTAAAGCGTGGAAACACAACAGTACCTGGTCAAGGATGTAGTTGCGTTTCTTGCGAGCAGCAATCTGGATGAGGCGGTTCAAGCATTGAGTCGCTTGCTGGATGAGGACATCCCAGCGGCCTGCGTAGTTGCGCTGACGTCGAAGACCCATCACCTGTGAAAATGGCAGAGATGCCCGTTGTTGAAAGGACTGGATTCTCTGGCACCGAGCGACCATTCGCTTCCAGTGTGCAGCCATTATATCTTGCAACTCATGCTATTTTGCCCCAATATGTACTGAAATAGGCTTTCCAACAAACTGTTAGCTGGGACCCTTTCTTCTGCAGTACTTTTTGAAAATCATCAGTCCTTTATACTCAGTCTCAATTTACAATCCGGGCTTTTGACACCAGGGAAACGAGAACTATTTGATATGCTTTCTACGCATAGAGGCACCACTTTTTGCACACGTGGAAATGGAAATTAAAAGTTCAAATGATCACACTTCTGCACCCCCCCCCGGAGATTGTTCAAATAAAAGGACCTTAGTGTTTGTGCATAAGTCTGGTGAGACCACACCTGGAATACTGTGTACAATTTTGGTCTCCTTACCTAAGGAAGGATATACTTGCCATAGAGGAAGTGCAACGAAGGTTCACGAGATTGATTCCTGGGATGGCGGGACTGTCGTATGAGAAGAGATCGAGTAAACTAGGCCTGTATTCTCTTGAATTCAGAAGAATGAGAGGGGATCTAATTGAAGCATACAAAATTATTACAGGGCTTGATAGGGCGGATGCTGGGAGAATGTTTCCCTTGGCTGGGGAGTCTAGAACCAGGGGCCACAGCCTCAGGATAAAGGGTAGGCCATTCAGGACTGAGATGAGAAGAAATTTCTTCACACAGAGGGGGGTGAATCTTTGGAACTCTCTACCCCAGAGGGCTGTGGAGGCTCAGTCATTGGGTATATTCAAAACAGAAGTCGATAGATTTCTGACTAGTAAAGGCATCAAGGGATATGGCGATAGGGCCGGTGAATGGAGTTGAGGCAGTAGATCAGTCCTCACTGAATGGCCTACTCCTGCTCCTATTTCTTATGTTCTTATGTCTGTATTTTATGCCATTCTGTAGTAGAATAAATATAGAAATGAAAATATCACTGCACCAGCTGACTTTTGACCCTTATGCAATGACACTACTGAAAGGGGCTGTTGACGGAATTACAGGCAAGTGTTTTCAACTCTTCGGGCACTGGGCAGCAGGCACACGGCTGTGTCAGTCTGCAGAACTGCCAATGGACAGGTACACCACCTGTCCCCATTACCGATTTTCACTTCAGCTTTCAGTTATTTAGTCTTCGGATTGCAGGCCTGTCATATACTGACTCCGTGTTTACAATATTGTTGGTAGACTTTAAAATTGAACTCAATTAATGAAGGTATCCATCAGCTGAGCATCTCCAAGCCACTTGCCAGTTCTGGCACAAACCCAAGAAACTGGGTCATTCTGCACGCCCTACACCTACCTTCATCTTTTCCATGATGGCATTTGTTCCGAGGATGTTGTATTTCTTCCACGGGTGGCTAGCTGCATGCATTATAGCCCATGTTGTCTTCCCTGCAGCAGGTAGGCCAACCATCATCAGGATCTAAAGAAAACGCCTCATTAGTAAAACTTCTTTAAGCAAGGTGCAGTGCTCCCCATTTTCTCTCATTTCTCCTTCCCCTAATTGTCCCCAGATTTTCCACCTTAGTAAATGGCAGCCTTGCATTTATATAGCACCTTTAATGTAGCAAAACTTACCATGGCGCTTCACTGGAGCGAAGGCCTGGGAATGGATCACTAGCTTCAACTAGTGTGTGGCATAGTGAGTCCCAAAAAGCAGCAAGGGAGGCAGGAAGGCTCAATCCTAATGTAAGCTTTCAACATTTTTATCAGTTAACCTGGAATGAACTTGAAACCCTACACAACTATTAATGAATACTAGTATTGATGCGACAGTAAGCATAATGCAATTTTATCATTGATAATGTCCAGGATTATGCACCAAAAAGACAACAGGAGAAATTAGGACAGGTGATCAAAAGCTTGGTCAGAGGTCGGTTTTAAGGAGGAGAGGGAGGTAGAGAGGCGGAGAAGTTAAGGGGGGAAATTCCAGAGCTTAGGGCCTAGAGGCACGGCTGCCAATGAAGCGATAAAAATCAGGGATGCGCAAGAGCCATAAGCTTTCATGTTCTGGCTGCTCTGAAGTGGCCTCTTCAAGAATCTTGTTTCGAAACAGAAACTGAGGAATGCTGCCCCAGATCTGGCAATCACAGAGTGGTTACGTGGCAACGGGGACAGCAAGTTTATTAATCATTCTGGACTCTTGCAGCCCTCCCGAAGGCAAATCTCGCTCTGGTTTGAAAACGCAGCTGTTCTTCCACAAAGAAAGATTTGCCTGTGTTGGGCCTGACCCGTTACTGCTCTTTGCAGGACTATTTACAGCTATTGGCACATCTCGAGGCTTTTCAGCGATAGCTTAACTTACTCCCAAACAGGCCTTTGCCCGAGAATCTGAGGCTTGCAAAGCAAAGGACACTGACCCCAGCTGCAGTTCTTAAGATGTTCATGGTGAACTAATGCAATAATTTCACTGGCTGCATGTGGTTCCTACCACACAAAAGGTGAGGGATAGTTCGATCAATCTGGGTACAGAAATTTCACCCAGTGAACGTGGCTAGAAGCTCCCTGCAACTCAAGCTTCCCCTGCATTTTGACTATTCATGAGCAATTGAGGCTTTCCTCCAAACATTTGGAAGACTGAAGTCATCGTCTTCAGCCCCCGCCACGAACTCGGTACCCGTGCCACCCAGCGCCGTCTTCCTCCCCCACCTACTGTCCGAGGCTGAACCAGATTGTTTGCAACCTGTATCCTATTTGACCCCGAACTTAGTTTCTGACCACATAGCCCCTCCATCTACTTCCACCTCCATAACACTGTCCATCATCACCCCTATTTCAGCCCAACTGCCACTGAAACCCTCATCCATGGCTTTGTCACCTCTATTGCAATGCTCTCCGTGTCGATCTTCCCTCCTCCACCCTTCCTAAAATTCAGCTCATCCAAAGATCTGCTGCCTATATCCTATCCCGCACGACCAGCTCACCCATCACTCCTATCTACAGGGGCTCCTGGCCCTCAATGACTCGGTTAAAATTGCCATCCTCATGTTTAAGTCGCTCCACTGGCCTTGCCTCTCCCCATCTCCTCCAGTGTTACAACCCCCATAAGCTGTCTGTCCCCTCCTATGCATTTCTCCCCTCCTTCTGTCTCGCCAATAGTAACCGTGCCTTCTGCCAACTTGCCCCCCCCACCCCGAGCTCTGGAATGAGGATGACTAAAAGATATCGAAGCAGTGCGGTTTTGACCTAGCGTCTCATTTAGAAAGGCGTCACACACAAAGACCACCAACTGTTATTCATTACCCCATAAATCAGCGATTTAAAACTGATTGCCTTCCAACCACCTTCCACCGATTTCAGCTTAATCATATCCATCGTCCTCCATTTCCCCAGAAATTCCAAGATATTACATTGTTATCCTCATCTGTTGAATAAACCGATATTATATATTGTGTGCAGTTTTGGTCGCCTTATCTGAGGAAGGATGTTCTTGCCATGGAGGGAGTGCAGCGAAGATTCACCAGGCTGATACCTGGGATGGCAGGAATGACGTATGAGGAGAGATTGGGTCGATTGGGCTTATACCCACTGGAGTTTAGAAGAATGAGAGGGGATCTCATTGAAACTTATAAAATTCTAACAGGACTAGACAGACTAGATGCAGAAAGGATGTTCCTGATGGCAGGGGAGTCCAGAACCAGGGGTCACAGTCTAAGGATAAGGGGTAAGCCATTTAGGACAGAGATGAGGAGGAATTTCTTCACCCAGAGAGTGGTGAACCTGTGGAATTCTCTACCACAGAAGGCAGTTGAGGCCAATTCATTAAATATATTCAAGAAGGAGTTAGATATATTTCTTATGGCTAAAGGGATCAAGGGATATGGGGAGAAGGCAGGGACAGGGCAATGAGTTTGGATGATCAGCCATGATCTCATTGAATGGCGGAGTAGGCTCGAGGGGCCAAATGGCCTACTCCTGCTCCTATCTTCTATGTTTCTATGTGCCAGTGAAGTGTTTGAAGAGAAAAAAGCTCCCGAAATTGTTGCACCCAACACTATTAAACTAAAACAGAGCACATGGATTTTGAGCTAAATCTTGATAAGCACGTGGTTGATTTGTAGTGCAGTTCTGTGCTTACACTACATAAGCAATGGGCATGGACTGTGGGGGTTGAATTAAGTAGAAAAAAGCACCTTGTCAACAGGAGACCTCATTCAAGGGCAAGCCTTTTCCCATCATATTCTAGATATTGTGTAGACTTGGATCCAGACAAAACAGATTTGTGGCTGGTGCATTGCACCCAATCCCATTCCTACCTCTCATCGGTCCTTCCTCTGTGCCTTTCCACACGGTTTGCCCACTGCAGAATTGTGATCGATGGGAAGGCACGAAAGGAAAAGACCACCATCCCAACACTGAGATTTGGGAAATTCTACACATTTTCTACAAATTGAGCAAACCGAAATTGAATTATTTAAGTAAAGTCAAATAAATTCAGACAATATGGGGGGAAAATTAATGATTAGACTATGTGGGGCATTCGATCTAAAAAAAACAACCAAGTGGTATAGCACAAGGAAAAGGGTTTCCTCGAGATAGACAGCCCAGATTTTAGAATCACAATAACTCTTCCAACCTCAATCTGTACACCCACCTCACACTCCGACTTGCTCTTTGGTCCTGCTGTGCCTCGTATGCGCTCATCTACATGCACGTGCTGAATGTACGTGAACCCGTCAGGAATTCTGCACCACGGTCCCTTCTGTCCAAAGTTGAATTCAATGGCGCAGTTCTTGCTCAGCACGTGTGGGAACAATGGCCGTCCACCAAGAGCCATTTTCCTGGCCCTGAACGCCACACCCAGCCACCTTCCATTCTTTGTAAAGGACATCTCCACATCTTCGCCGGCTTCAAAGTTCTTTAGAGGTGATGGATAGTAAAAGGGGAAATGTTCAGCGATGAAACATTTGAGAACGGGCTCAAACTACTACAGGAAACTTTGTGCTACCGAGCTGTTGCCGTCCCATCAAAACTGCCGGACAAACCAGCGCTAATGTTGAAACATACGGAGATTTTGAGCTCCGTATCTGGCAACAAACCCAGCTTCTAAACAGTCGGCCGTACCTTGCAAGCGTCTCTGTAGCTTAGCAACAGCTTCAGCGAGACCTTGCAGAGCCTTACTGGTGAAAAAAAAGCAACGAAAAGAAAGAAAACCTAACAAAACAGCTCCTGATTTTTGCCAGTGGCTCGAGCATTCCGGACAGTTAACCTCCGGATAAACCAAAAAGTTTCCTGTACCTCCATTTCCTCTTAATGCAGTCCCCTCAAGCATGAGAGCTAGCAACAAATTTCCCATCTCGCCATCAGTCCCCTACATCTTGCCCAGTAAGTCAGTAACCGGGCTGCAACAGGCGACTCTACCCATTGCTCTGTCCCCCAGTGTCATTCCTAGCAATCTGGCCAAGAGCCAAAAGACACAGTATAGATCCAGGCAGTCTGCCCACTGGAAAAGTAGTTTTAAGCAGTGGCAAGGCTAGATCCATGTGGATAACCACAACTTATGATTATGGGACAGGAACCACAGGCTCTGCAGGAGAAAGCAAACCGACACTGCAGGATTAAAACAGTAGCTTTGTCACTCTAGCATGGAATCTGCGTTCGAACATCATGTACCATGTTCATTCCCTTTTGCAGTACAGTTCTAAAGGAAATATCAAGTTGATATCATGGGAGCAAATGAAGTACAAGTAGTCAAAACCCCATTCTGACCTGTTGCCCCAGTCTGAATGCTAACAAACAAAACCAAACAGAACGGAGCTCCAAGACGACATTTCAAATCAGAAACGGATCGGTTCAAAGAAATACCTCCAGGAGCATCTTTAAAAACAAATTTCCAGAACCCCTTATAACTTATGTAACCATTATATTAATACGTATAAAACACAAAAAACCTGATCTACACTCTGCTTGTAGCCGCCTTGAGTGAAAAAGTACTGTTTATTATAATTCAAAGTAAGTTTGCAATACTTACAATTAGGCATCCCAGAACATCGTTTTCAGAAAATCGCTCTCCATAGTCATGAAACCTGCAGTTTGATGACTTCTTTCCAGTCCCTCCATACCCATACGAGAAATCCTCCTCACCTAAAAAGGACAGTTAATTTGGCATGAGAGGCCATTTCTAGAAATAGTGCAATCTCACTGAATACTGTGTGCTAACGCTAAATCAAGTATCTTCATGGAGGCGTTTCTCTAGTCAGTCAAATTCTGATACTATGACTCTTACTGATCTAATTCTGCAATCTATTAGGTGCCCCGGAGCGCTTCGCAAATACACGGAGTGAGGAAAGCAATCCGTAGGTGTTCTGGCCCTGGTACAACAGTTCTTGGGCAAGTATAGAGGCATGCACAAGTGTTTTAATGTTACACTAATTTCACTCGTAAGAAACTGTCAGTAAAAACATTATGGCAACCTCCAGTGGCAGAATTACCTGCCTTAGAGTACAATAATTGGTATTCACTGCGTAAGCTCGGAAATGGTTTGTGAACATACTGATCCAGGGTCAGAGAAATAAACATGTAGATAAACACAGACTTGTGTTACGGCAGACGGATTAGAGTATTTATATTTCACTGGTCAGACAGGAATATAAATACTCGAATAATTCATCTGCTGTAACATATCTCTGTCCCAGTGACAAAATTTGGCATATATGGTACAAATCTCCCTCGGACTAGGATTATGCCTTTCAAATGAGTAGGAATGTTATCTGCAGCTAACTTATTGGACAAGGGGGAAAAGAGAAGTGGTTCAAAGGGTACGGGTGCAAAGGGCAGGACATTACAGCAATTATTGACATGGGTGGGAGAGTTGAGGCCATGGAGGGATTCAAAACCAAGAGGCAATGCAGTCAAGTCATCGTCAGCAAGAGGTCGCCGGGGGGGGGGGGGGAGCTGTGCTCTCTTATGACAGCACACAACAGGTGCCTCATACAATCATAGAACAGTAGAGCACAGGAGGAGGCCATTCGGCCCATCGAGTCTGCGCCAACTCTTTGGAAGAGCAATCCAGTGAGTCCCACTCCCCCGCTCTTTCCCCATGTCCCTTCAATTTTTTCTCCTTCAAGTATTTATCCAATTCCCTTTTGAAGGTTACTATTGAATCTGTGTCCTCCACCCTATCGGGCAGCGCATTCCAAATCCTAACCACTCGTTGCTTAAAAAGGTTTTTTCCTCATGTCGCCTCTGGTTCTTTAGCCAGTCACCGTAAATCTGTGCCCGCTGGTTATCGCCCCTTCAGGCACAGGACACAGTTCCTCTTTATTTACTCTCTCGAAACTCGATTTAAACTCATCTGGGTAATGGATAAGAAATAGTAAGAAGGAACAGGTAGAGAGCCAAGTCCTGGTGCACACTGGGGAAGGTGGATTGTAGCAAGCCCTTCAGTGATTAGCTAAACAAAGTAACAACCGCTCAGGCTGAAATCTGATGCCAGATCTAGCCAAGAGTAAATGCCGAATTAAAGCCAGCACAGGGAAAATAATTGAGACAATTAGCAGCGGGTAGACTGGAAAGAATCCAATCCAGGACAAGTATCAGTTAATCAAATTAGTAGAAGAGATTTGTTTTAATCTTCAGCATGCAGTTTTAGAATATACTAGCAATCCAAATATGCGCTCCATCCACGGTTTATAATAAAGTCATCTCAACTGTACAGAAAAAAATAAGGTTCAATGATGCATAGATGGTGTAAAATACATACATTTGTTCCATTTACACTATCATTTAGGGGCATATCATTCAAAAGGATGATCTACAGCAGTCATGGATAAGAGGCATCCTCCAGGCTAAACACAGCCCACAAACTTGGCTGAGGATGCTCCGAACATCAGTACTTTAATGGGCAGATCCGAATCGTCAAATCCACTTTCAAAGCAAGCTTGGGAAGCACGAGACTCCCACCTCTTACCAAAGCAAAACTCTTCCTGTGCAAAGCACTGATGCCCTAAATTCCAAAAAAAGGAAAATAAACACTTCCAAATTTACTCCAGAATTGGCCAATCCAGAAGGAAGGAGATAAAGTACCATCGATTAAACCCCCATGGCAGCTCGGAGACACGGAATCCATAAAAGGCCCACCGCAGCAATCAGGGACTCGGGAAGTTAAATAAAAGCCCAAGGGCAAGGCTGACAGGGGCTGAAGTAAAATGCAAAGTCGAAGAACGCTGCAATAGGGTAAAGCCACATCAAGGTTCTCACATCACTGCTGCACAAAGCACCACATCTGCAGGGACGGGAACCACTGGCACCAGCTTGTCTACTCGAGCAGTTAAAATCTCCATGTACTAGCATGGTCAGACAAAAAAGAGAGATAAAAGAATAATGCAGATGCTGGAAATCTGGGTCAAAACGCTGGAGACACTGATCAGGTAAGGCAGCAACTGTCCGGCTAACACAGGTCAGGCCACATTTTTGGTCCCGTACTTGACAGATGCTGCCTGACTTACTGAGTGTCTGTAGCGTTTTCTGTTTTTCTTACAAGATACAAGAATCTGCGTTAGGGAAGCACAACGGCCATCTTGTATAGGTGGGCAGAGAACATAACGTAATCCTATATATCTACCAAAGTGCGCTCGACTGCACAAGGGAGATCTGAACTTAGACGTGCGTTAGGAGTTCAATACAATCAGCCCACTCACCCAGGACAAACTTTCTCATGTTCCATGGGTTACACATTTTCTTTTAAAAAAAGTGTGAATAAAATCTACTGCTCAACAAAACCCAAAGATCCTCTCATAGAAAAGGGACATATGGATAGGTGTGTACCATATAATCCAAGTCACTAATTTCAAATGTAGATCCCAGAGGGATCCTGGTGCCAAATGATTTGAGGTTGACCTGTATTGGGGGACAGTGAGTTAACTTTATTCAGCACAAGCAGGACTTAATACATCACAGTATTTGAGCAGTAGTTTACAGAGAATAATTGAGACTTATATTACCCCGTTATCCTCTGGGTAGAAGTGCAACCGTAAGCTGCACTGTGTCTCTTGTCTCTTGCCTCTCTTCATCTCCCAGCTTGATTCTTCCTGCAATCTTCTACTCTGTGGCCGTCAAGACCCCCGTCTTATACCCTTACTCTCATTCAAAACCTATGGAGTCTAACTGAACCAATCACTTGCTTACACCCAAAATCCAACCATAAAGATGCCACGTCTGCAGCACCTTGGCTTACGCAGGTTCTGGTCTGATGATACCCTTACATCATCGGTTTCTGACCATCAAGACTCATACCTGGGGTAGTTATGGCAACACAAGAGGAACATGTCTCCATAGTGTAGAGATATAGGCCCCGATTTTCGGCTTGTGTGGGAAATGGTCAGATTTCCCCGAATGTGGGGTTTCTGACACACATTAAAAAAAGTGTCAGCCAGCCCCACGCAATTTTCCCTCAATTGGCCAATTGCTAATTGTCTAAATCGAGTCAGAAATCCCCACAGTATGATGTCATCATTCGTGGTGCTTTCAAGGTCCATGGCAAGCACTGCATCCTCTGAAGGCTTCCAAATGAACCATACAGGATGGCAGAGGAGCCTGCAGCAGCTGTGGCCAGTGCCAGACCCTGAGCTGCCTTCAAATGCGACGAGGCTTCACTGCAGGCATTATTGGATGGGGTTAGGGCCCACAGGGAGGTCCTCTTCCCTAGGTCAGGGAGGAAGAGGCCTCCCACTGAGACCAATGCTGCATGGATGCAGGTGTCAGCAGATGCCAACTCGCTGGGAGTCACCAGAGGAACCTTAGCATTACATCTGTAACTCCTTCCTTTACTCCCCCACAGTACCATCCAGAGCCCCCGTCCTCACTGTGGAGGAGGAAGAGGCTGTGCAGCCAGACTCCTCAGAGGAAGCTCCAACCTCTGAGGGTGCAGCGTCAGCAGAAGTAAGCGCACCCAGCGCAGACACTCACACCTCGGGGGGACCTGTGGGACATAGAGTAGTGTTGTCACCTGGTGTTTCACAGCTGACAAGCGAGCCTCAGCAGATTCTGGAGACAGGGACAGCAGTGGAGAGTCCTCGTCGGAGGGCGCAGGGCTCTGCCAGCTCAGCTCAGCTGCGCTGCATCTCGACCCTCTGCCTCTGGGTCCATCCGCAAGAGGAGAGGTGATGGATCTCCATGCACAGATGCAGGAGTCTCTGGCAGGTTTTCTCTCCAGGGTCGCAGCGAGTGTGGAGCGAATGGATGAGTTCATAGCGACCATGAGCAGAGCCTTTGTGGAGTCATTGGTGCATGAACGCAGCACCATGGAAAGGTTGGCTACCTCCATGGAGGAGATAACTCGCCAGCATACAGAAAATATGGTGAGTGCTCATAAGAGAATGACATCTCTTGAGGAGCGTTGGCCATCTCATGAACAGAGAAACCAGATCTTCATGGAAGTCCTTCTGAGTAGGACTGCCAGTGCAGAAACGGGTCCCACTGGCCCCCTAAAGCGCAGCAAGGTGCTCTCAAGCCACTTCCAAGTGCTGGCCCCTTCTGGCTTGTGCAGCTTCAGGTGAGTGAGCAGCAGCCTGGTGCTCCTGGTAATCATCCTGTTGTTCCTGGTTCTGCTGCTGCCACCTCTGCTGTTGGAGATCCTCCAATGCCAGGAAGGGAAGGTGCCAAAGGCCTCGGTTGAGGAGTTCCTGAGTTAGGGTGGTGAGAGGGGCTTCCCAGGAGCTCACACTGAAGAAGTGTGAGGCTCCAACTTTCTGCAGCTGCTCCTAAGGCTTCAAATAGTTCCCCCAAGCCTTGATCAACAAGGTCCTGCAGCCTGCAAATGCTGCCTCTTTAAATATCTTCAGCCCTCAGCGACCTGCTGCTGCAAGCAAGCAAGCCAGCTGTTTTCACGCCAGCTCTCATCGGCGGGGTTCCCCGCAGGCGGGTTTCAGGTGGGGAAAGCCCCAAAGTCGCAACGGCACGGGAAAATCGTCCTTAACAAGGTGATCATTGGTGATTAGTGTGCCGACGAGCAGTCCCGCCAGCGGCGGGCGGGACTGAAGCGGGGCGCGTGGAAACGGCGGTCCGAAAGTCGGACGGGGCGGGGTATCAGGCGGGGGGGGGGGGGGGGTCCCGACCCGCTTTTTCCGCGATTTTCGGACCACGGCCGCATGAAAAGCCGCCCGACAGCTGCCCGAAAATCAGGGCCATAGTGTCCTTGCTGTTTTTAATTCACTGCAGGCATCGTAACATTCCAACACAGTGGCAGCTACACCTGACCTTGCTTCCCAGGCGAGCTGCCCTCGATGTCTCATCCTTACTGTTGGCTAATATCCAACTTTTCACCCACAACTTCCCTATTCGACCACAGCAATCCTCTTTCTCACCCCAGGCTGTCTGGTTACAGCTTACCTCACACAGACTTAATTATAAGCAGAAGGATTACATGTCATATAATTCAGGTTATCATTGCATACTACTGATGATTAGACTTCTACATTTAATTCTTACACACGATTCTAAATCCATTACTGATAAGATACTGATGGTTATAAAGGTATTAAAACAAGTATTCTAAAAATCAACTAATCCATGATAATCTTAACACATACCAGCCGAGAAAGGAAGGATAAACATTGCAGAGCGAACCATGATCCGAATTTAATACAATGAATAAGCGCAAGTGTGACTTATCAAAAAGTTGAGACACAAAATCTTCTTACCTAGCTGGGTACTACAGGAATCAAGTGACCAACCAACACGAACCACGTGGGGATCAGGCTCAGTTGAAGGGAGATGCTTCACTATAATCTCTTCATTAATCTACAAAAAAAATGATGTGATTTTACAATGCTGTCACAGACATCTTAACGAACATTACATGTTAAAGTCCTACTTGAAGTCCAAATGGGACTGCTGCAGAATCAGACTCAAGAGAAGAGCCTAAATTTAGCACAGATACAGGAAACTTTGTGCTATCCGGCACCGACGGGACCGAGCTGTTGCCGTCCCATCAAAACTGCCGGACAAACCAGCGCTAATGTTGAAACATACGGAGCTTTTCAGCTCAGTGTGAATCAACAAACCCTGTTGCTTAGCAACAGCTTCTAAACAGTCGGCCGTACCTTGCAAGCGTCTCTGTAGCTTAGCAACAGCTTCAGCGAGACCTTGCAGAGCCTGACTGGTGAAAAAAAAGCAACGAAAAGAAAAAAAAACTAATGAAACGGCTCCTGATTTTTGCCGGTGGATCGAGCATTCCGGACAGTTAACCTCCGGATAAACCAAAGTTTCCTGTAACATTACTTATGCATGAGCCTGAACAGGGTGCATCAGGTTGTTAAACTGCAGGGGCATCACCGTCAATTGTCATCCAATATCCATGCACAAGCACTTCCAGCTGGGTCACTGGAAAATATTTGGAAATTAGTACCCTGATCAGAATTTTACCTTTAATGCCTGGGGTGCTCAGGCCAATTGTAGTGCCTCAGCCGAGATCTACTCAACACAGAACAGTGATTGAACGTTGAGTCTTGCTGGTCTGAATGTCTCAACCACTCATTGAAACACGAGGTTAGATCCATGTCACAAATAGGAAGAAACCCATGGACTATATTCTCACACGGTCACGGTGCCAGACAACTCCCATGACTCTCTCCTTAAGCACTGTAAGCATCTTCCAAGGAGAAGGTATATTAAGATCCAAATCATAGAATAGAAACATACATAGTACAGCACAAGAGGCCATTCAGCCCACCATGTCTGCACCGGCTCTTTCGAAGTGCAATCTAGTTAATCCCACTCCCCCGCTCTTTCCCCATATCCCTGCAAATTTTTCTCCTTCCAGTCTTTATCTAATTCCCTTTTGAAGGCTACAATTAAATCTGTACCCTCCACCCTATCAGGCAGTGCGTTCCAAATCCTAACCACTTGTTGTGTAAAAAAGTTTTTCCTCATGTCGCCTCTGGTTCTTTTGCCAATCACCTTAAATCTGTGCCCTCTCGTTATTGATCCTTCAGCCACTGGAAACAGTTTCTCTTTATTTACTCTATCTAAATCCTTCATGATTTTAAACACCTCTATCAAATCTCCTCTTAGCCATCTCTGCTCCAAGGAGAACAACCACTGCTTCTCTCGTCTATCCAAGTAACTGTATTCCCTCATCCTTGGAGCCATTCTAGTAAATCTCTTCTGTAACCTCTCCAAAGCCTTTACTTTCTTCCTAAAGTGTGGTGCCCAGAACTGGACACAAGACTCCAGCTGGGGCTGAACAAGTGTTTTAATAGTACACAATAGTAGTTTATGCATGGTTAAGTAACTATAAAACTTTAGATCACCCCTCAACCATCTAAACTCAAGGGAATACAAACCAAGTTTATTCAACCTGTCCTTATAATATAACCCTTTAAGCCCTGGTATCATTCTGGTGAATCTGCACTACACCTCCTTCCAAGGACAATGTCTTTCCTGAGGTCCGATGTCCAACACTGAATGCAGTATTCCAAGTGGGGTCTAATCGAGGCTCTATGCAACTGAAGCATCACTTCTCACTTTCGCATATCCCCCAGATAAAGGCCAACATTCCATTAGCCTTGTTCATTACATTTTGTACCGGTGTGCTAGCTTTAGCGATATGTATAGAAGGACTCCTAAATCTCTTTGCTCCTCCACAGTTCCTAGTTTTTCCTCCATTAAGAAAATTTCTCTTTCTCAGATCCAAAGTGGATGATCTCACACTTCCCCACATTGAACTCCACCTGCCACAGCTTTGCCCACTCAGTCTGTTTCTGTCCCTCTAAGTTCCTGCTCCCATCTATACAACTTACGGTGCCTCCAAACTTCGTGTCATCTTCAAACTTTGATATACAACTCTTTATTCCTTCATCCAATCGTTTAAAAATTATTTATGCATTCACAGGATGCGGGCGTCACTGGCAAGGCCAGCATTTATTACCCATCTTTAATTGCCCTTGAGGAGGTGGTGGTGAGCTGCCTTCTTGAACCGCTGCAGTCCGTGTGGTGAAGGTGCTCCCACAGTACTGTTAGGGAGGGAGTTCCAGGATTTTGACCCAGCGACTATGAAGGAACAGCGATATATTTCCAAATCAGGATGGTGTGACTGGGAGGGGAACTTGGAGGTGGTGGAATTCCCATTCGCATGCTGCCCTTGTCCTTCTAGTTGGTAGAGGTCGCGGGTTTGGGTGGTGCTGTCGAAGAAGCTGCAGTGCATCTTGTCGATGGTACACACTGCAGCCTGCCGGTGGAGGAGGGAGTGAATATTTAAGGTGGTGGATGAGGTGCCGATCAAGCGGGCTGCTTTGCCCTGGATGGTGTCGAGCTTCTCGAGTGTTGTTGGAGCTGCACTCATCCAGGCAAGTGGAGAGTATTCCATCACACTCCTGACTTGTGCCTTGTAGGTTGTGGAAAGGCTTTGGGGAGTCAGGAGGCGAGTCACTCGTCACAGAATACCAAGCCTCTGACTGCTCTTGCAGCCACAATATTTATATGGCTGGTGCAGTTAAGTTTCTGGTCAATAGTGAGCCCCAGGATATTGATGGTGGGGGATTTGACAATGGTAATGCCACTGAATGTCAAGGAGGTGGAGATGGTCATTGCCTGGCACTTGTGTGGCACAAATGGAACTAAACACTATGCAATCATCAGCGAACTTCCCCACTTCTGTCCTTATGGTGGAGGGAGGGTCACTGATGAAGCAGCTGAAGATGGTTGGGCCTCGGACACTAACCTGAGGAACTCATGCAGCGATGTCCTGGGGCTGACCTCCAACAACCACAACCATCTTCCTTTGTGCTAGGCATGACTTCAGCCAGTGGAGAGTTTTCCCCTGGATTCCCATTGACTTCAATTTTACTAGGGCTCCTTGATGCCACACTGTCAAATGCTACCTTGATGTCAAGGGCAGTCACTCCCGCCTCACCTCTGGAATTCAGCTCCTTTGTCCATGTTTGGACTGAGGTTGTAATGAGGTCTGGAGCCAAGTGGACCTGACAAAACCCAAACTGAGCATCGGTGAGCAGGTTATTGGTGAGTAAGTGCTACTTGATAGCACTTTGCTGATGATTGAGAGTAGACGGATGGGGCGGTAAATGGCCGGATTGGATTTGTCCTGCTTTTTGTGGACAGGACATACCTGGGCAATTTTCCACATTGTCGGGTAGATGTCAGTGCTGTAGCTGCACTGGAACAGCTTGGCTAGAGGCGCAGCTAGTTCTGGAGCACAAGTCTTCAGTACTACACCACTTGCCACATCTAGCTAATCAGAGAACATTCCCGTTATCCCTTCTCTGGCTTCTGCCTCTCAACCAATTAACAACTCGTCACAAAGTTACCTCCAAATTACATACAATCTCTTCTGTTGTGCAAAATACACTACATACAAAATATACCCATTTCCCAGTCTATATTAACCACTGTTAATACACCAAGACATCTTCCCCCCTCATATCAACCTGCTGTCCACTTTCAATGCACCGAGGGAAAAAAAAAACAGGGGCGTGATTGCTTTTAAGACTTTTGTGCTGTGACCAAGTGTCCTTTCGCTCCCCCTGCTATTTATGAGGTTGTTACAGTTCTCTGACAGAGATTGAGAAAAAATGATACCAAACGCAGACATTTTTAAAATCAAGACTCAAAGTTGCACAGGTTCAAAGCGACCCAGCTGGAGCTGAAAAAAAGTAAGTAATGTATGGAAATCGAACTGCATTCAAAGAATGGGGTAGACCATGCTTAAGTAACCCAAGGTGAACAGATAATAAAATGCCTAACCTGAATGCTAGAGGCATTTGGACTAATACACTTGTCATTAGCTGCAGGAACATGATGCAGTGATTACCTAAACTCAATTTATCCCAGGTGACTAAATAGGTGTACAGGATTCTCAGCACGGACAGGAAAAAAAGTACAACTTTAATATGGAAATCGAGAGACTTGAATTAACATCCCAGAGGAGAGTGCGGTTGGTTGAAGGACAGCCAATAGAACACTTGAGAAGTATTGTCAGTCTGGGCAGGTGGTGTTGGGGGTCAGTGCTGGGACCTCTTCCAATTAGTTTCTCACTTACATGAACATCCTCTATCACCAAGCCTGCCTGCTTCCAACTCCGGAATATCGCCCGTCCTCAGCCCAACTGCTGCTGAAACCATTATCCATGCTTTTGTTACCTCCAGAATTAGCTATTCCAATACACCCTCCATAAACTTCAGCTCATCCAAAACTCTGCTGCCCGTATCCTAACTCGCACCAAGTCACGTCCACCCATCACCCCTGCGCTCACTAAGCTGCACTGGCTCCCAGTCCGGCAACACCTCAAACTTAAAATGCTCATCCTTATGTTCAAATCGCTCCATGGCCTCTCTCCCTATCTCTAACCTCCTTTAGCCCTACATTCCTCCGAGACCTCTGCGTTCCTCCAATTCGAGCCTCGTGCATCCCCGATTTCCATCGCCCCATCACTGGCAGCCATGCCTTCAGCTGCTTAGGTCCCAAGCACTGGAATTCCCTCCCTAAACCACTGCCTCTCTCTCCTCCTTTAAGACGCCCCTTAAAATCTACCTCTTTGAACATGCGTTTGGTCACCTGTCCTAATATTTCTATACGCCTCAGTATCACATTTTGTCTGACAACACTCCGGTGAAGCGCCTTGGGGCATTTTACTACGTTAAAGGCACTTTATAAACCAAATTGTTGCTGTTGAATGACCTGGACACTGGAAGAAAGTGCAAGGCTGTCAAATTTGCAGATAGTACTCGGTTAGCAGCAGAAACAGAGATTGTAGCTAAGGATTTGCAAAAGGATTTGGATCATTCACGTAAACTGGTGACAAATGGAGAGGATATTTAATCCTGAAAGTATTGCATATTTTGTGAAATAACGTGCAGATCAAGAACAAAACAAATGGAATAAAATTAACACAAAGACTCAAAAGACCCGAGAGTAATAGTAGCCTAGTCACAGTCAATGCCTGAAACAACCTGGCGAGGTAATTGAAAAGGCTAATAAAAAGCAGAGATCCATGGTCAAAACAGTAAAAGTCTACTAAATATATGCTGCATATGGAACTGGTCAGAGCTACAAGATTAAACAGGCTCAATCTTCAAAGCCTAGAGAAATTTTTTTTAAGGATGGGAGCGCTCAAAAGTATATATAAAATATATTAAACGGCTGAGAGAAGATTAATCCAGATTATTACTTTAAAGTGAGGCAGGCTAAGTTATGTTAATTTAAATCAGATGCACCTGTAAGATCTTCTTCACACAAAGGGCAGCAAATATCTGGAGCATTCTGCCAGAGGTGCAAACTTTCAGGGAGTTCAAAGTGCAGTTGGGCACTAGGCCGAGGGGGTTAAGGCACAAGAGGACAAAAGCTACAGTGGATGGAAACTCTTCTCTCATACTTGACTTTTCTGATGCGCTTCTGCATTCAACCCTCACATGCTAATTACAGCAAGCAGTTAAAACAACATTGGAGATGAAAGTTCTCTGTAAATGTTCGGGGCAATTTGGAGTGCAGCTGTTCTTAAAATGCAAAGGAATTGAAGATCACGTGAGCTCAACGGGAACACAACTCAAGTTTGTTTGGTTAAAGATTGATATCCCAGCAGGGCACCAAGTAATAAGTGGTTTAATCTTCCTGATGCAGTGTGTGAATCCAGTCACTACAGGGGGTTCGATGGAATGTTCTGTCCTAAGTGACAACAACCTTGTGAATTCTCAGCGAGCTGGGAGACGGGGCCCCCCCAGTGAAGAAATCTCGCTGGATTCATTCACAATACAAGTGGTTGTGCTTTTCACCTACATTGCAGTAACGGTGTGAATCGGACACCGATGCAAAGAAGGGCATGACTCCTGGAGGAGACGGTCTCACTCCGCTTCGCTTTGGAGTCAGCTCAGGCCTTGGCACCCGATTTACACGCCACGAGTTTAGCATTGGCACTAATTTGTAGTGTGAACATTCTACGACACGATTACTGTGACACTGTATTGCAATGGGGTAATCAATCCGTCTTGGTACCAATGGAGAAATGTTTCCTCGTGATCAAGAAAGGCATTTGACATGCAAGCATTAAGCGTCACAACCACTGAAGGAAGGAAATGCTGTTTAGTTACCACAGTCTTCTCAATAACCCACCTGAGCAAAATCTAACAGAAAGGAGTTGAGCAATGCAGAGAACAAGGTGGCCTGGGAAGCAGGTTTTCTTGACCAACAGAGTCAAGAAATTATTCCTTTTTGCTTCTTAGATCTTGGGAATGTTCCTCGGAAACTGAACGAGGGCACAAGGAAACTTCCATTTCAAAGGATGATCAGGTGGTGAAAAAGCTACGCCAGTTACAGGAAACTCTCGATTTACCGGCACCTAAATAACCGGAAATCTCGGTTAACCGGCAAAATTCAGGAGTAGGTTCAGGTAACTTTTACTTCATATTCTACTTGCCCTCCTCGATCTGTTGCTGTGCAAGGGTGTGGCTGCAGCTGTTGCTAAGCTACAGAGAGGCTTGGAACTTGTGGCCATTGTTCTGAACCTGTTGCTAAGCAACGGGGTTTGTTGCTTTATACGGAGCTCTCAGCTCTTGTATCTTTTACTATAGCTTTCGGTTAGCCGGAATTTTTGATGAACCGGCACGTCGGTCCCGGATAAAAAACAGTTTCCTGTACTGTGGTTCTTGCAACAGAACCTTTGTAGCCCTTTGTTCTCCCAGCTTGCCAGGACATCTCTTTCCAGGTAAAACTACAAAAGGGACAAGTAAAGTCATCTTAGGAGTCCATTCATGAGATTGGATCCTACCCTTGCTCAAGGAGTGCCCATTTTTACATCACAATGTTTTGGCCAGATAAATGTGATGTTCAAATCCGTATCAAAGCCATTTTGCTTTGCATCTAGATGCAGAACCCTTAATTCCACAACCGTGGTTGTGCTGTCCAGCCACTTGCAAACATCAAGCTGTGGACATACCAGAACTTCCTGCAGTTCAACAATTACATAAATGAATCCACCCCATGCAGGGCCAACCAAAAAAATGCACATCAACCCCAATTCCATCTGCTCAATCAGGCTAAATCAGAATTCGCATAAACCCCACACCCCCTAAACTGAGCTTCAATCCCCATTTCTAGTCCTTCACCAAGACCTAACTACTTCCAGCTATGAAATATTGCCCATCTCCATCCCAGAGGTCATCCCCCACTGAAACCCTTGCTCATCTTCACTATCTCCAGAGCGCTGTTGCTTGCAGCCTAACTGCTATTAAGCCCCGCTCACATTTCGCTTCTGTCCACACGGAATCCCTGCCCCATAGAGCACAGCTTTCAAAAATCTTAATTCTGCCTTACAACCCGCTCCATGCCCTTCCTTGCTCCAGCCCATCACTGCAACCTCTTTTAAACCCACTGCTTTTCCGATTCTGGCCTGTTGCACTTCTCCCCATCCTCTGCTCCATCAGCGGCAGGGCACTTCTCACACGACACGCACATTTATTTCCTGAACCCTTCCACCGTGCGACATCTCTCCTGATCTGTTGAAGCCTCCTTAAAACCTACCCCTTCGGCATCTCTCTGCTCGAGCCCCGCTCCCTCTGCGGAAACACCTTTTGTAAATGTCACTGTGTCAAAGCTGCTCTGTCAATTCAAGTTGCTGCTGTTGAGGTGGCAGTGGATCTTCTAGTACCCGATAACCATTACATTGGATGGGGGTTTTGTCGTCCTCGGAATAATATGGTGACTCCATTGGCAAAGATAAACCTTCAGGAAGATGCACTTAATATGCACATAAATAAAAACTACTGCTATTACTATTTCCTTTACAGTCTGGCTACTGTACAGGGTCAATTTTAAAGTCAAAAAGCAATTATAAATGCAGAAAAATTACTAAAACAAGCCATCATAACCTCAGCACAGTGGTGGCACTGCATGTGAAGTTCCAACACACAGCACAACAAAGTACAGGGATGGAAGACTTGAGTCCAACCCTCCCACCTTGAATTCCCAATCTCAACAGCACTGCTAGAGGCAGTGAACAAAGGCCAGGCGCATTGCAGGAAGGGAGAATGGGTGCCCTGTAGGGCCACTATCAAGTACATCCCAGCAAGTGGGCTCATGAGCAGTACTGGCAGAGGCCTAGGAGCAGCTCACCTGCCTAGCCAGTGGCCTCGAGAGAAGTGTATGGGGGAGAAAAAGAAAACGGGCAGTTCCATGCCCTCAAAAGAAAAATGTAAGTACCTTAACTTCAAAACAAACTTTCCCCTTGTTGACCCCATATGTTGCTCGTGCTCCTGACCACAGATATGCAAATCCTTCAATAGTCAAGGGGTAGCCACTCAAGCGGTCTCTAGCCACTTTAAAGTGCAGATCACAGTTATCTAGGATGGAAAACAGGGAAAAATATAAGACAGTGAAACAAGAAAATGTCAAGTCAAACCAGTTCAGATTACCCTGAAAATAGTTTGTTACAAAGACGCTGCTTAATACTTACAAGTGTCAATAGCTACACACGATTCATCAAAGTCTTCCTCATCATCCTCGGCCGGTGGCTGGGGAGATCTTGCTCTATCAAAAAGGAATTGTAAAATATGGCTGTATAATTGACGGACAAGATAGATGCCGAGATCGTTTCCCCTGGCTAGAGAGTCTAGTGCTAGGGGGCATCGTCTCAGGATAAGGGGTCGGCCATTTAGGATCGAGATGAGGAGGAATTCCTTCACTCGGAGGGTTGTGAATCTTTGGAATTCTCTACCCCAAAGGGCAGTGGTTGCTGAGTCTTTGAGCATGTTCACGGTGGAGATTGATTTCCTTAGTGTCCAAAAATCAATCTAAGGAGATGGGGATCGGGCGGGAACGTGGAGTTGAGGTCGACGATCAGTCATGATCTTATTGAATGGCCGAGCAGGCTCGAGGGGCCATGTGACCTACTCCTGGTTCTTATGTTCTTAACTCCTCAATGGACAACTGCTTGCAGGCAGAATTATTAATGCATTAACAGAGTAAACTGTCCCTCCATACTAAATCTCCACTGATTTTCATGGGGCATAAAGCTAGTTTTTTTTCCCCTGTCAATAACTCTCAGCTAGCACTATTGATTTCTGGCACCCAGCGTCAGTATCAACCACTCAGACAGCAACGACAGCACATTTTAGGGAAAATACAGTTCCACTTTCTCGCCAGTCATCTTAGTAGCCTTTTCCACGTTAAGACTGACGATTTAGTGTCAATTGCTGCCCGACCTGAAAACCTTCCTATTTTGCACTCAAGTTAACTGGCAACACACGAGCTTCAGTCAGTGCGTTCCCTCAGCCGAATACCCTCGCTACACACAGCAAGGACCACGTCAATAACGTGATGGTCAGGACTGGATGTTCAACTCTTTTTCTACCTTTGTTCCAGTTGTGAATCAGGCCACGGGGAAACCCAATTACAAGAAACTTTGGTTTATCCGGAGGTTAACTGTCCGGAATGCTCGAGCCACCGGCAAAAATCAGGAGCCGTTTCGTTAGGTTTTTTTTCTTTTCTTTTCGTTGCTTTTTTTTCCACCAGTCAGGCTCTGCAAGGTCTCGCTGAAGCTGTTGCTAAGCTACAGAGACGCTTGCAAGGTACGGCCGACTGTTTAGAAGCTGTTGCTAAGCAATAGGGTTTGTTGCCAGATACGGAGCTCAAAATCTCCGTATGTTTCAACATTAGCGCTGGTTTGTCCGGCAGTTTTGATGGGACGGCAACAGCTCGGTCCCGTCGGTGCCGGATAGCACAAAGTTTCCTGTAACAGGTTATGTGCAGTCAGTATAACACATTAACTGTGGGAGTTATGACCAATGTCCCCCTCTTAAGCTGCGCGGCCACGCAGTAATGAGGAAAGTCCCGCGTAGGCCGCTCACCGGCTCCACCATTGTAAATACCACGCATGGGCGGAAATTTAAAGGGACCGCACAATGAAAGAAACAGGCCGCGTAGAACAAAGCAACATTGGTTAAGACCTAGTCAAAACTTCTCTTTTCTTCTTCACCTGTTCCCCACCGCTGAAATAAAACACTCATCAGCCTACCCAACAATTTGTCAGGGGCGTCAGAGTACAGTGGCAGTTATGTTACTGGACGAGTAATCCCGAGGCCTGGACCAATGACCCGGAGACATGAGTTCAAGTCCCACCACGGCAGCTGGGAATTTTAATTCAGTTCATTAAATAAATCTGGAATAAAAGGCTCACGTCAGTAATGGCAACCATGAAATTACCGGAATGTCGTAAAAACCCATCTGGTTCACTAATGTCCTTCAGGGAAGGAAATCTGCCACCCTTACCTGGTCTGGCCTATATGTGACTCCAGACCCACAGCAATGTGGTTGACTCTTAACTGCTCCTCTGAAATGGCCGAGCGAGCCACTCAGTTGTACCAAAACCACTACAAAGAAGTATCATCACACGGAGTGCAGCGGTTCAAGGAGGCAGCTCATCGCCACCTTCAAGGGCAATTAGGGATGGGCAAGACATTCCGGCCTTGCCAGCGACGCCCACATCCCGTGAACAAATATATTAAAAAAGATTCCAAGTACCAATAAAAAAAAACCTGCATATTGCTCCATGCGTCACATCTCATTAGGACCTTCCAGGGGGGGGTGCAGCTAAACTCTGGCAGATAGATTCCAGCGCTAACCTTAAACTGGTTCGTCAATATTGTCACACATCATTTTCACCACCTTGTCACATCAATTGGATGACGCTTCCATCTAGATTTCCATAAAAAAGCTAGCAGCGCAGGTGGTGAGCTTATTTTATATAGCTACATTAAAGGAACTTCAATCACATTAGAGCAGCTAGCCCTTTGCATTCCTTCGCTCACCGTAAAGTGAAAGAGACAACAGCTTCTTGCAGGCATTGCGAACTCCATCCACAGCACATGGAAAGGGTGGTCTGGATACAAACTTTTAATCAGTGAACAGAGGGGAGCATCAGCAGTAAGTGTTACTCACCGACTGTAACACCTGTCCTCTCTGTATTCATAATATCCATGCCCATGGTCAACATATGGCCTCTTCCTGCTTAGCGGTGTCTCCCATTTGATGGCCGCTTGATCCACAGGCTCCTGCTTTACTGCAGCTAGTTGAAATTCTGCATAAGCAAGGCACTGTATTAAAAGATTACAGGCAAATCCGACTATTGAGAGTCCAGTTTAAAACAGAGCATGAAGAATAATTCAAAGACATTCGATGCTAACTGGATAAGCGGACAGAACTGGATTTTTCCATTCTGGGAAAAAAAAAAGCACGACTCCAACCTTTAAAACGCAAAATGTCACGGATAATGCGGATGATGACTAACTACCAAACCGACAGCTTCACTTGGTTAGAATCCAGATTTCCATCTCCACAGGAGAGTAAACATATAGGCCCAGTAATTCAGGTCCCAACGCGTGAGTACGCACGGAGTACTCACGCGTGGACCCGATGGAAGTGCCGGTTTCTTGCACGCACAGCGCATGCGCGGGAAAACAGCACTTCCGGTCCCCTGAAAGCAGGGGTTAAGAGGTGAAACGTGTGCGACGTATGAGTCTGCGCGGGCGCGTTGAACTTCCGTTTTTTTTTGACAGGTTTGCCCGTGTGTGAAGGCCTCCACTTTTTACACATTTAAAAACCGGACGTAAAGACTTCATTTTAAAAGGTAAGTGGTCAATTCATTAAAATTAGAACATTTTTTCCACAGGTTTATTATTTTTAAATACTTTACATAAGGTAAGTGTATTTTTAGCACTGATTTTTTATAAAATTATTTTTTTCAAAAATTTAAATTATTGTTTAAAATGGTTATTTAATGTTATTTATAGTTGATTTAAATAGTGTGATTTTTAAAAAAATTTATTTTAAGGTTATGTACTGTTTTGGGCGCCCGGAGTTTTCAGGAGTTTGACAGGTCTTTCTGTCAAACTCATGAATGGACCTTTCCCTCCTCCGATTGGTTGCCCAGTGCTCACGTGATCCCAGCCGACGCATCGCACTAAGTACGCCGCTGGGTCACGCAAGCACAGCGCGCCGGGAGCTGGACCGGGCCACAGACAGGACATCCACGCAGGCCCAGGCCTCAACTGCCAGCGCGCTAGGTAAGTGTAGGTCGGGGGCTTGCACCCGCGGGAAGCCCCCGACCCGAATTTCTGGGCCGTAGAGTGGGTGGGGGGTGAAAAATCAGTCAAGGTTTCTGCATCCAACTGCTCACAGCAGGGATCAAACATATTCTAATCCATAAGGTCTCAGTTATTAATTTAAGTTGCGATTCGTCACTTTAAAAATCATAGAATCACAGAAATTTACGGCACAGAAGGAGGCCATTCGGCCCATCGTGTCTGTGCCGGTCGAAAAAGAGCTCTCCAGCCTAATCCCACTTTCCAGCTCTTGGTCCGTAGCCCTGTAGGTTACAGCACTCCAAGTGTATGTCCAAGTACTTTTTAAATGTGATGAGGGTTTCTGCCTCTACCACCCTTTCAGGCAGTGAGTTCCAGACTCCCAGCACCCTCTGGGTGAGAAGTGTTCTCCTCAACTCCCCTCTAATCCTGCTACCAATTACTTTAAATCTCTGCCCCCTGGTTATTGACCTCTCTAAGGGAAATAGGTCCTTCCTATCCACTCTATCTAGGCCCCTCATAATTTTATACACCTCAATTAAATCTCCCCTCAGCCTCCTCTGTTCCAAAGAAAACAACCCCAGCCTATCCAATCTTTCCTCGTAGCTAAATCTCCTCTGTACCCTCTCTAGTGCAACTTTAAATTTGTTTTGCCAGAGACTTAAGCTTCTCTAGATTGTGTTCCTTAGGGGTGGCTAGAAATTAACACCGTTGAAGGAAAGAGTCTGCTGCATTTTTCACAGGCAAATGAGTTTCGATTACAAGCTAATTAACTGGGTGTAACTCCTTAAAAGTAATGTGACAAACATGCCGGCTTTGTGCTGAATAACAACTGGTGTCAAAGGGAGGGGTGATGCAGCAAGTGACAATCGAATTTGTAAATAATATCCATTCTGAATCGACTGGCACGGGGAGCAAATCCCACGCTAGCAGACCCACTCTGTGTGCTGGCTCATCAGGCAGATTGACAGCGTTCGGTGTGCAAGATCCACATTTGATTTCCTTTGTTCTAGTTTCTACTTTGTAAATCTAACCCAAGCAGGCTCTGGCATTTGCAGCTCTTCTGAGCTCATCGAGACAGATGCTAAGACTCTTGAGTAGATAGACGAAACTTGCCTGCAAGCTACATTACGGACGTTGGTCCAGATTTAAGTATTACCAGTGAAGCGTCGAGTCTTTAGTTTTGCACCCGAGCAGGTTTAATGCTGCTATAATCGAGTAAAATCTTCTGCATTGATTTTCCACTATCTTTTACTTGTAATCAATCGGATTTCTAGTGTATAGTTTAAGTCGAGCGTTCAGATAGCATTTACTCTTACGTTTTGCCAAGATTAGGATGGTGCGCTAGTTACAACAATAAGGGTTAGTGTTCACCCTTTGGACTACACTACCTGGCACTGTGCATATGAAGCCACATTCCAGGGACTGAAGGCTCACTTACATCAGTGGGATTTGGCACCCGGAGGAAAGAAATAGCTAAAAGTCCTAAAAAACACAACTGCTAGTTACCCTGGCTTGAAGGTGCACATGTGCCATTGAGCAAGGATAGGATCCCACTGGGCCGCAAGGAGTCAGAAACCTCCAGGGCAAGGGTGAATCACAAACACGCCCTGGAATTTTTCCAGCGGAGCGTCTTTGGGAATCGGGACGAAATTAGTAATACCCTTCTTAAAGGCATTACTGGAGATTAAAGGAAAACACTGCTCATTGAAACATAAACATTTCTCAGGGGGGTTGACAGGGTAGATGCGGAGAGGCTGTTTCCCCCTGGCTGGAGAGTCTAGAACCAGGGGGCATAGTCTCGGGATAAGGGGTCGGCCATTTAAGACTGAGATGAGGAGGAATTTCTTCACTCAGAGGGTTGTGAATCTTTGGAATCTCTACCCCAAAGGGATGTGGATGCTCAGTCATCGAGTATATTCAAGGCTGAGAGACAGATAGATTTTTGGACACCAAGGAAATCAAGGGGTACGGGCATCGGGGGGGAAAGTGGAGTTGAGTTCGAAGATCAGCCATGATCTTATTGCAGGCTCGAGGGGCCGTACGGCCGACTCCTGCTCCTAATTATGTTCGTACATGTTCTTTATGAACTATACAAACTAAATATAGTCCATGGAAGGGACCAATGTAGATGGAACCAGTGGAAATATAAAAATGAGATAGAATACACTGCATCATCAGGGGCAGCTATAAACTGTATTTGGTTACAAGATTTTTTTAAATTCAAGGCAGGGGAAGCCCTGTTTGCAATAGCAAAAGTGGAAACCACAATCAAAATTAATAAGCAAATCTAAATTGAGCGCAAGTTTCAAACAGGCACCATTGGGCAGAAGGAAACTATTTGCAGTGTTTCTAAAAAATGGATATTTTAATATTTAAACCATGAATAAATAAAGATTATAACTACCCAAGTGAAACAGTAGGCATTTTGGCTGCGGAGAAGTGCAGTTCCAACCTACTTTAAGTATGGTTCAAGATGAATTGTGCTCGACAACCACAAGGAAAAATCATCAATGGACAGACAAGAGTATTTTCTTCGTACTCTCCCCATCACTCACTGAGCAAGTGTAACCGGCTAGAATCAGGAAGGGAGGAAAAAATAAACTTGCCAGAGGGTCAACTGGGTTGGTTAATAAAACCCAATGCAACTCACTGTCCTGCCTTTAAAATATCTCAAATGTAATAGAAATAAATGTAGCCAACCAAATTGGCTTGTTACAACAACAAATCTACCAACCTGGTTTAAACAGCCTTACCCTGCTGTGCTACTGCTTGCTGGATGGGTAGCTTCTCACAGATTCTCTCGACAGTCCCTCGCTCGGGTCTGCCAAAATCAACACCTTGGTTATCGCACTGATCAAAGGCGTTCCGGGCTCCACCATAATTTGCTGCCCCGTCAACAGTCCCGTCGCCTGAAAGCGTATGAAAACAAACCAACTTGAAAAGATGCCAACAGCCTATTAATAAGAGCCGTCTCTCACTTCAGACTGACCCGTTGGATAGTCTTCAGGGAGATAAAAGGTTGATGCAATATCAGTACCTGCTAAGTAATCATAAAACTACAGTCTCCTACACATTTACCTTAAAGTCACTGTCTGAATTGTAGGTAGGAACCAAGGCCCTACACCAGCAATTTGAAAGGATGTTCCAATTTTCAGTGACAGCCCAAAAGCAACATTTTGTGCATTCACATGAATTCAAAAAGAAAAAAGACTTGCATTTATATAGGGATTTTCACAACCGCCGGATGTCCTAAAGCGCTTCACAGCCAATGAAGTACTTTTTGAAGTGTAGTCACTGTTGTAATGTAGGAAACGCAGCAGCCAATTTACGCACAGCAAGCTCCCACAAACAGCAATGTGATAATGACCCGATAATCTGTTTTAGTGAAACAACAGTGGAGAGAGAAACAGAGTTAACGTTTCAGGTCTGTGACTCTGTTTCTCTCTCCACGGATGCTGCCTGACCTGCTGAGTGTTTACAGCATTTTCTGTTGTTATTTCAGATTTCCAGCATCTGCAGTATTTTGCTATTGTAATCTGTTTTAGTGATGTTGATTGAGGGATAAATATTGGCCAGGACACCGGGGAGATCTCCCCTGCCCTTCTCCAAAATAGTGCCACGGGATCTTTTAACATCCACCCGAGGGGGCAGACGGGGCCTCGGTTTAATGCCTCATCCGAAAGACGGCACCTCCGACAGCGCAGCACTCCCTCAGTACGGCACTGGGAGTGTCAGCCTAGGTTTTGTGCTCAATTATCTGGAGTGGGATTTGAACCCACAACCTTCTGACTGAGGGTGCTACCAACTGAGCTATGGCTGACACAACTTGCATATGCACATTCAGCATTTGCATTTCCCCCAAAAAACTAGCAGTTGCACTTTAAAAAACCAGGGAATATCCGCCGTTAACATTGCAGCGATTATCACACTGCACCCGAGGACTGCTGCTTCTGACCAGACCCATAAACATTTGAATCACAGCAACAACTGCTGCACACATTACATGTTGCCTACTCCCCTATAAACTGCAACTGAATTTCCGGTGACAAACATGCCCAAGGTGAACTGGCCTGAAACAGGGCGATTCACAGCGCGGCAGAAAACAATTATTGACGCTTTAGGGAACCAAGTGATTCTTTGGGCGGTCCTGCAACAATTTATTATACTCCTCCACTTTGCATATTTCATGTAACAGTGAGGGTTACTGGCCACCACCTGCACCATACAAAAAAAATAAGCATTTATACAGTAGCTTTCACAACCTCAGGACGTCCCAAAGAATGTTACAGCCAATGAAGTACTTCTGAAGTGGAGTCACTGTTATAATGTAGGAAATGCGGCAGCCAATTTGCGCACAGCAAGCTCCCACAAACAGCAATGTGATAATGACCAGATCATCTGTTTTTAGTGCTGCTGGCTGAGGGATAAATATTAGCCCAGGACACCGGGGAGAACTCCCCCTGCTCTTCTTCAAATAGTCGTGGGGTCTTTTGCGTCCGCCCAAGAGGTCTCATCCGAAAGATGACACATCCCTCAGTACTGCACTAGTCTGTGTGGCGTACAACATAACAGAAGCTTAAAAGCTTTGGGAATTAGAATCGCAAAGCGAGGGACAAGTGCAGCTTAGAGTCCTCTCCACTCAATCACCAAGTTGAGTCGGCAGCACGGCCATGTGAAAGGTTAACAGAGGGCAGTCACTCCGACACTCAACCTGGCAGAGTCCAACCACTGAACACCAGTACAGGTAGACTATCCTTTATCCGAAAACCTCGGGACCAGCCGAGTTTCGGATAAAGGAGAATTTCGGATTTCGGAAGGTGGGTCGGCGGGGGGTCGTGCGCACGACTTACGCTGACGCTCAGCGTAAGTCAGTCGGGGTCGGGGCCGGCGGGGGGGTCGGCGGTTGTCGGGGCTGGCGGGGTCGGCGGTTGTCGGCGGTTGTCGGGGCTGGCGGGGTCCGCGGGGGGGTCGGCGGTTGTCGGGGCCCGCGGGGGGGTCGGCGGTTGTCGGGGCTGGCGGGGTCCGCGGGGGGGTCGGCGGTTGTCGGGGCTGGCGGGGTCCGCGGTTGTCGGGGCTGGCGGTTGTCGGGGCTGGCGGGGGGTCGTGCGCACGACTTACCCTTTATCCGAACTTCCGCAACCGGAACCCTCTAAAAACCGAAGGTTTTTTCGTTCAGCGTAAGTCGTACGCACGACTTACGCTGAACGAAAAAACCTTCGGTTTTTAGAGGGTTTCGGTTTTCGGAAGTCCGGATAAAGGGTAGTCTACCTGTAATAAAATCACAAACTTCCATATAATAAAAGCAGAATCTGATTCAGTCAACGCGCAAAATGGAAAGACGACGTCAGTTTGATTTTGTACATTGAAGTAAAACTGCAAATGCTGGAAATACACAGGTCAGTCAACATTAGTAAAGAGAAAAGACAGAGTATGATGTTTTGGGCATAGACCCAAGACTGAAAGACGAAGGGCATTTTAGTAAGGTTGAAAAAAATAGAAAGGAGGAGGGAAGAACACCAGATAATCACCACGGGTGCAGGGTAAATCACCTGCAAGCTGCTTAATAGAGAACAGTTAGGCGATAGTAAAAGATTCTGCAGAGATATAAAAGGGATAAAGCAACGTGCAAATAATGGGGTAGAGGGTGGCAGAGAGACACAGGAGAGGTCCACATACACAAAAACATGAGAAAACAAGGCAAGAGGAAAACACAAGGGAAAGGAGAGAGAAAAAACAAGCTGCAGCGGCAGGTGTGAAATTAAAACAGAAAATGCAAGCAAATCATAGCGAACCTACCACCTTCACATGACTGGAGGGCTGACCCCGCCTCCGTGTGCGTCCCTCCCCCAACTTTGTCCTTTTCCAAGCTTAAAAAAATGCCTGCTCATCCGAAAAGACAGAAGAGTGATGGGTATACTCTTGAAACATCAGTATGAGAAGGTAATTGAACTGTGCATTTCCAGCATTTTCTGTTGGCGGAGAACTGGAATTAGGTTGACCGTCATCCTTTCAGCTCCAGCACCGTTTCTGAACGGCGCTGGGCTCAACTTAAAAAGTTACTGAAGCAATGACAACATTCAGACTGGCATTGCTATTCAGAACAGTTTTGAGATTCTCCTTGCCCTAACCAATAGTCGCTGTTAGTTATTAAAGGTTGCTTAACACTAAGCATTAAAACTGCGATTTCCCCCCTACGAACTAGAGTGGTGACACTCTCATGCGCGTCAGAAGGTTGTGGGTTCAAGTCCCACTCCAGAGATTTGAGCACGTAATCTAGGCTGACAATTCTGTGCAATGCTGAGGGAGTGCGGCGCTGTCAGAGATGCCGTCTTTTGGATAAGATATTAAACGGACGTAAAAGTTCCCACGGCACTTTAAGAGGAGCTGGGGTGCTCTTGTGGTGTCTGGGCCCTCAACCATCATCACTAAAACAGATTATCTGGTCATTTATCTCACCGCCATTTGTGGGACCTTGCACATTGGCTGCTGCAATGTTGGATGTTCCATCTTTCAGAGAGGTTAGATTTGCCGAAAAAGTAATAAATTCCATGGCACTGTTCAGATAAGATCGGGGACCTCTCCTCGTGTCCGACATGTATCCTTCAACCAACAACACTAAAAGATCGCTGTTTGCGGGACCTTGCTATGTGCAAACTGGCTGTGGTTTGTTACAAGTGGCTACATTTCAAAAGTACTTTGTTGGCCCTGAAGTACTTTGCGACATGAAAGGCACTATATAAATGCAAGTTACATTTTCCAGTAAGCAGAAAACACTCAAGACATTTGAACATTGCATGGCCCTCACTCCAGCCTGAATCCACCTCAGCAGGTTGTATCTGGGCAGATAGAACATGCTACTTTTGCCCACAGAAGGAAGGCCATTTTGATGCAGTAAACCGCCAGACAGTCAGCACAAGACACTGGAGAACTACAAAACAGTGGCGTGCGGACTCGCACCTATTCTTAGCAAGACTGGTGTGCAAGGGCTGAGTGGGACACAAGGCGTGACCTACATGTGCCTAATGAACTGTTCGGAGCAAGAATGGCGGAAGTACGGAAACGAGATGCCCACCCACAGAATGAATCTGGAAGACAAGAAAACAAAACAAAAAAAATGTGCGAGTCACCCTCAAAATAGCATACTTAACTAATAAATCAAAAGTCTTATTTATGCCAAATTATACATAATGTTGTAGAGAGTGTGCACGCGCCCGGGTCACCAAAATTTTCCTCCTAAAACTGCAGCAACTTTTTCTCAAAACAAGCTGTGAATGGTTAGCGTTAAAACATCAGACTGTATCTCGTTACCGCTAGAGGAGACTCATCATTTAAAACACTTTTGTGGTTGATTATATTCCAGCATTACTGGCTATCGAATAGGAGAAAGTTGTATTTAGCTTCCACTCAAATTGCAGCTCAACAATACTGGAATGCTCGTTTACTCCCCGCAGATTTTCCTCCGACGATCTTGGTCTCGGCTACAAGTTTCAGTTGATAAACCTCAAGATCCAAACTTGCTACCCGAGGTTATGGCGGGCCATAATGAATTGCCACATCCAGTTGGTCAGTCCATAAAAATCCATCACAAAAGCCACAATGGTTAACCAAATATACACGTCCTCGGTCTCGCTGAATTATAGCCAACACAAAAGGTAAATGAGTTTCGCATCAAACAATAGACCTTTTATTGAAAAAATGTGACCACTACATTAGTCCCAAAGTAGCATTAAATTAGGAGATTATTTGTAAGATGTTCGGGAATGTTTAATTATCCTGTTCTCCGCTGCAGAAAATACCTGCCATACAGCACACTATAGAATTTAAACTGCCAAAGATCAGATCGCAACCCGATCTGCTCCTTCCCAAATACCAAGCTTAATGTCTCCCCATTACAGCATCCCACGGTTTCACAATCACCCTTACTGGGAACCCATTCCAACCGCGGCGAACACCCAATTCCCCACATCTATCCGAAGTTTGCTGTTCACAACCCTGAGCCTTCTTGCCCTGCTGCCTGGTGTCATCTGAAAAATACTGATTCAGATTTATTTTTCTACCCTGTCAAGAACCTTTAGAATTTCCTCTAAAATATTTTTCAAGCTGAAGAGCTGGTCAAGCCATTCCTCAGCTTGGCTAGCATCGCCTCACATAGAAACATAGAAGATAGGAGCAGGAGTAGGCCATTCGGCCCCTCGAGCCTGCTCCGCCATTCAATGCGATCATGGCTGATCATCCAAACTCAGTGCCCTGTCCCTGCCTTCTCCCCATATCCCTTGATCCCTTTAGCCTTAAGAAATATATCTAACTCCTTCTTGAATATATTTAATGAATTGGCCTCCACTGCCTTCTGTGGTAGAGAATTCCACAGGTTCACCACTCTCTGGGTGAAGAAATTCCTCCTCATCTCAGTCCTAAATGGCTTACCCCTTATCCTTAGACTGTGACCCCTGGTTCTGGACTCCCCCGCCATCAGGAACAAGCTTCCTGCATCACAGTCAGAGGATAGTGGGTACGACCCCACCCATTGCAGACTTGAACATATAATCTAGATGGACTGGAGTGCTGCATGGTCTCAGCTGCGACAAGGGGGGGGGGGGGGGGGGGGGGGGGAAGTTAAACCAATATCCTGTTTGCCAGTTCAGGTGGACGTAAAAGATCCCACGCCCCTATCTGAAGAGCAGGGAGCCCTCTTCAACATCCTTCCCTCAAACAACATCACCAAAACCAGATTACTGTATCGAGTCATTCGTCATTTATTTGGTTGCTCTGCCACAGTCCATTGGCTGTAAAGCACTTTGGAAGATCCTAACAACTTTATAAGTGCAACTTCTTTACTTGCTTCATAGTTCATCCCTCTTGCTCCAGTCCTCTGCAGTGCATCTAGGGCCTGGAAGGCTCCCGTGTGCCACCATTTCATGCTTTAACCTGGCAACATTAGCTTCAGAATCACCAAATGCAGTGCAGCAGTATCAATATGCTGAAACACTACACCATGAAGTAGTTGGGTTTATATCCAGGATTTTCTGGCAGTAGTGAGGACCAGCCTTTTCCCCCCCCACACAGTTACTGGGAACGTCAAGAGGGCAGATCATCCACCGTGCAGCTCTAGGTTGTTAATCGGTCTACCCCTTTATTCATAATAAAAAACACAGCCACCCACTTCCCAAGTGCCGTGCATGGCCTCCTCACATCCAAGCATTCCGAATGTTAAATATTAATTCACCAGATCCGGTGCTCATTAAAGCGATGTCGCCCATGATGATTGGAACACAGCATCCATTCTTCTGTTGAACAGGATATCAATAAATCACTACCGAAGTCTACTTTCTCAACAACAGCTTTGAAGTGATTGGCTACATGCAAAAATCACCCAATCTGCTTCCCCTAGCGAGTGGTTATAAAATTTACTCATCCATCAATAAACAATTTGCTTTTCCGCGACCACTTCCTACTAAAAAAAAAAGAGTCCTTGAAACTAACTCTGGCAGTCTATGGTTCAGAATGAAGGTTCAAAAAATGTCAGGACTTTAAAGCTTTTGATATCAACGCAAACCTGCCACCAAGTCAAACAATTTCCTCGTGGCAATACTCCATTTCCTCAATCCAAGATTGTTTGGATGTTGGAAACAGAATGGAGTATTCAGCCATTATTTTCAAATCTCATTGGCTTAAAAGGTTACACACATACTCACCAGAATGTTTGATGGTTTTGTAACAATCCATCATCTGGTCAGTAACTTGTTCCTACTGACCTATCCTTGTTATTTCCCATACCGCTCACTAATACAACAACTTGCATCATAAAGCACCTTTAACATAGTACAGGAAACTTTTTTTTTATCCGGCATGGATGGGACCGACGTGGTGCCGGTTCATCAAAAATTCCGGTAGTAAAAGATACGGAGCTGAGAGCTCCGTATAAAGCAACAAACCCTGTTGCTTAGCAACAGCTTCAGAACAATGGCCACAAGTTGCAAGCGTCTCTGTAGCTTAGCAACAGCTGCAGCCACACCCTTGCACTGCAACAAATGGAGGAAGGCAAGTAATAAAAGTTACCTGAACCTACTCCTGAATTTTGCCGGTTAACCGAGATTTCCGGTTATCTAGGTGCCGGTAAATCGAAAGTTTCCTGTAAAATGTCCCAAGGCGCTTCACAGGTGTGTAAGCAGACAAAAATTGACACCAAGCAAAAGGAGACATTAGGACAGATGACCAAACGCTTCAAAGAGGCAAGTTTCAAGTAGAGTCTTAAAGAAGGCGCGAGAGGCGGAGAAGCGAAGAGGTTTGGGGGAGGAAATTCCAGAGCTGAGGGCCTAGACAGTTGAAGGCACAGCTGCCAAATGGGTGGAGCGAAGGAAGTTGGGGATGCACAAGAGGCCAGAATTGGAGGAACGCAGAGATTTGGGAGGGTTGCAGACAATGCTCCCTTTAAGCGGAGTGGCCACAGAGCTCTCGGGGCCTCCCGCCCAGCCAGCTCTTCAATGAGGAAAAAACCGCGCATGCACAGTATTTTGAATGGGCCGCACATCCAAAAAAAAGTTAACGGGAACACTGGTTGTCGGGCTGGAGGAAGTTACAGTTCCTGTAGCACCTTCAAAAAAAACAAGGACACACCAACATGAGAATCAAGTACAAACACATATCCCACCCAACATGGCTGCACTTTTAAACACTGTATCCCCTCAGACAAAAACCTAAATAACTCACGCTAACCCTGCTGCTATGCTCATCAACTTCAACAAGGAGGCCAAGATATTTGAGCCATGAAAATCTGCATGGTGGCCATCAATGGCACCCTATAATCAGCTGGCAGCAACTGTAGGACTGAACAATCATATTACAGCATAGCTGACAGGTTCCACAACTCATTGAAGAGGGATGAATTCGGAAGTCAATTAAAGCTCACTTCTTCTGGATAGTTTGTCTCTGGACCACTGGACAACTTGATCCATCAATGTGATGTTTCAGGAGTCAGAACCAAAGCTATCTTGACTGGCTAGTCTAGAATAGATACGATACTACTAGTTAAGTACAAACATGTTACACAAACCAAGCATTGGTATTTTTATTTCAAGAGTATACATTCTAATAACAGGCTCCTCTGATACCAATTTATGGTTCTAGTGACTATGGCCATTACGGCCAAATAGACACGAGCACAATTTTACAATGAATCCTAAATTTGTTTAAGGTTTAAGAAACACTTTAAAGTTCAGCTTATATTAAACATTTGCTGCAGCAATCTATGAAGACACTAACTGCACATTCACATGCACTGCTTTCATGTCCATTATTAACTATACAAGAAAAACTTAGCATTTGATTTCGAGCTTTCACTGAAGAGACAATTAAATAAAATTATAAAGAAGTGACAACATGGAAACAGGCCGTTTGGACCATCCATTCCGTGTTGGTCTTTATCCTCCACACAAGCAGTCGTCCTAATCTCATGCCCACTCTGTTCCCATATCCCTTTATTCCCATTTCCTATGCTTAAATGTTGACATGGTCTCTACTTCAATCACTAACTCCAGTAGTGCACGCCACAGCCTCACAACCCTTTGCGTAAAAAAAGTAGATACTGTATAATACTTTATTGATTGTACTGTCCTATATTCTTCAAGTACAGTAAAGGAAATTTCTTCCCTGTAAACAATTCCAGAGCACACGTTTACTTCAGATATTAGTTCTGTCATGTAGCACAATACCATACTGAATTCCCCAAAAGAACTTCAATCTCAGCTACACTTATGGGCCAATGTTTGTGCTGGGTCCCAACTACATAAACTACTGTTAATGACAGGATATTTTGCACAGTTGGAAAATCACACCTCTGGTCAGAGACTACCAACTGCTACGAAGAACTCCAACCCAGAGTATCCCATCCTAGAATCAGGCAGCACACAGGAGGAGGCCATTCGGCCCATCGTGCCCGTGTCAGCTCTTTGAAAAAGCTATCCAATTAGTCCCACCTCTTCACCCATAGCCCTGCAAATATTTCCTTTTCAAGTACATACCCAATTCCCTTTTGAAAGTTATTACTGAATCTGCTTCAACCACCCTGTCAGGCAGTGCATTCTGATCATAACTCAGTGTGTGTGATGGGTTAAATGGCCTTCTTCTGTGCTGTAAAGACCATGAGGTTTATAGCAACACAAAAGACGAAGACTTGCATTTCTATAGCACCTTTCACGTCCCAAAGCGCTTTACAGCCAATGAATTACTTTTTGAAGTGCAGTCACTGTTGTAATGTAGGAAATGCAGCAGCCAATTTGCACACAGCAAGCTCCCACAAACAGCAATGTGATGGTGACCGGATAATGTTTTTTTTTTTAAAAAGTGATGTTGGTTGAGGGATAAATATTGGCCAGGACACCGGGGAGAACTCCCCTGCTCTTTGTCGAAATAGTGCCGTGGGATCTTTTACGTCCACCCGAGAGCGCAGACGGGGGCCTCAGTTTAACGTCTCATTGGAAAGGCGGCACCTCCGACAGTGCGGCACGCCCTCAGCACTGCACTGGGAGCATCAGCCTAGATTTTTGCGCTCAAGTCTCTGGAGTGGGACTCGAACCCACAACCTTCTGACTCGGAGGCAAGAGTGCCAGCCACTGAGCCAGGGCTGACTTCATTAATGCGTGCATATTAGTGCATGGAAACATAGAAGATAGGAGCAGGAGTAGGCCATTCGGCCCCTCGAGCCTGCTCCGCCATTCAATGAGATCATGGCTGATCATCCAAACTCAGTACCCTGTCCCTGCCTTCTCCCCATATCCCTTGATCCCTTTAGCCTTAAGAAATATATCTAACTCCTTCTTGAATATATTTAATGAATTGGCCTCCACTACCTTCTGTGGTAGAGAATTCCACAGGTTCACCACTCTCTGGGTGAAGAAATTCCTCCTCATCTCTGTCCTAAATGGCTTACCCCTTATCCTTAGACTGTGACCCCTGCTTCTGGACTCCCCGGCTGTCGGGAACATCCTTCCTGCATCTAGTCTGTCTAGTCCTATTAGAATTTTATAAGTTTCAATGAGATCCCCTCTCATTCTTAGTGCATGCATGTGCGTGCATATTAGCATGTGCATGCATATTAGTGCATACATCTGCATGCATCTTAGTCTGTGCATATTAGTATGCAGTCTGCTCCATCCACATGATTATTTAGCACTTAAACCTTCATTTTATTTAAACTCAAAACGGTGGCATAGTGGTTAGCACTGTTGCCTCACAGCGCCAGGGACCCGGGTTCGAATCCGGCCTCGGGCGACTGTCTGTGTGGAGTTTGCACATTCTCCCCGTGTTTGCGTGGGTTTACTCCGGGTGCTCCGGTTTCCTCCCACAGTCCAAAGATGTGCAGGTTAGGTTGATTGGCTATGATAAATTGACCCTTAGTGTTAGGGGGATTAAATACGTGGGGTTACGGGGTAGGGTGGGATAACTGTTGGTGTAGGGGTTACGGGGATCGGGTGGGATATGTGTCGGTGCAGGCTCGATGGGCCGAAATGGCCTCTATCTGCACTATGGGGTTTCTGTGATTCTGTGATTGGATGAATCCTCGAAGTGCATAAATCTTGCAGATAGGACAGGCTCCAGCTTCTACTGTTAAGTCTCTCACTGTTAGACATTTTAAGGAGGCGGGGCGGGGCGGGCGGGGGAAGAGTGAATTTGAGATGAAAGGCCAAATGCAAAGGGCCTTCCTTCCTGCAGCCTCCCCATGCCAGGTGAGCTACTTGTCCCGGGGCTCGGGTCCCCGCGCATGCGCAGACGCGACCTACCGTGCCGGGCTCTGGCCTCTCGCACCTCCTCCTCCGGGTAATGGTCGTCGGCCTGCTGCTCGTCTTCCTCCTCCTCCTCCTCCTCTTCGGCGGCGTCGCGGTCGAGCGCTGCCTGCAGCCGCTCCTGCAGATCGGCTTTGAGGCCCTTTGTGTCGAGGCCGCGCCTGTGCAGCTCCTCCTTCAGCTCGTTCACTTTCAGCTTCCGCACGTCCAGCGAACTCATCTCGGCATTTAAAAAAAATAAAATAAAACAAAACTCCCGCGGACGGTTAAATAACGCTCCTCGAAGGCTGGTTTGTGGAGGGTGGTAAGTGAAAGGAAACAAAAAAAATTAAAAAGCCGAACGGGTTGAATGCAATAAAACAAAAATTTCTCCTCACTCGCCGCGGCGCCCACCGGACAAAATGGCCGCCTTCTCCCTTCACCCGCTTTCGCCGCGCCAGCCAAGCCACGTTTCTCTCAGCGCTCCTCATTGGTCATCAGGCGCTCACAATGCCCCTGCTGTTACCAAATCACCAATCGTCAGCGGCCTTGCAAACCGCTGTGTCGCTACGTCTCATTGGTCCACATTCTCTCCCCGGGCCGGGCAAACGATTGGAGGGCCCCGTTTTTTTTTTCTTGGAGGGCCAATCGGACGCGCCGTTTCACCAGGTGGCCGTGTGGGCGGGGCGCCCGCGATGGCCCAATCAGCTTCAACGGCGATGGGCGGGGGCTCTTTTCCCTGCTGCGTTTGGGCAGCTGCGTTCCAATTGTTTGTAAACATGCTCAAAAACCCTTGGTGATTGGGCGATTCAAACGTCAATCAAGGAGAATCCGACCAGTTTGCACCTATATAAAGGGAAGGTCTTCTGGCGATTGTCCAAATAGATGAGACTGGGTTGTCCTAATCAGAAAAGAAACTACATTTACAAGTACATCCTATTTTTTTTTAAAAGAGGCACAACTAATAAAAGAACTTGTAAAGTGTGCTTTTCAACATAACAAAAGGACATTTATAAAACTAAATAACATTAGGCCTCAGCCATTCACTTTCTATATCAATGATTTGGATGAGGGGACCAAATGTAATATATCCAATACAAAAGCAAAATACTGCTGATGCTGGAAATCTGAAATAAAAACAAAAAGTTCTGGAAATACTCAGCAGGTCAGGCAGTATCTGTAGAGAGAGAAACAGAGTTAACGTTTCAGGTCGATGGCCCTTCGTAATATATCCAAGTTTGCTGATGATACAAAGCTGGGTGGGAATGTAAGTTGTGAGGAGGATGCAAGGAGGCTTCAAGGGGATATAGACAGGCAAGAACATGGCAAATGGAATATAATGTGGAGAAATGTGAAGTTATCCACTTCGGTAGGAAAAATAGAAAAGCAGATTTTTCTTACATGTTGAGAGATTGGGAAATGGTGTTCAGAGGGACCTGGGTGTCCTTGTACAGGAATCACTGAAACTTAACATGCAAGTACAGCAAGCAATTAGGAAAGCAAATGGTATGTTGGCCTTTATTACAAGAGAATTTGAGTATAAGATTAAAGACGTCTTACTGCAATTATATCGGGCCCTGGTGAGACCACACCTGGAGTATTGTGTACAGTTTTGGTCTCCTTACCTAAGGAAGGATATACTTGCCATAGAGGGAGTGCAACGAAGGTTCACCAGACTAATTCCTGGGATGGGGGGATTGTCCTATGAGGAGAGATTGAGTAGACTAGGCCTATATTCTCTAGAGTTTAGAAGAATGAGAGGTGATTTCATTGAAACATACAAAATTCTTACAAGGCTTGACAGGACAATCAAGGGATATGGGGATACTAGGAAAGTGTTGTTGAGCTCGAAGATCAGCCATGATCTTATTGAATGGCAGAGCAGGCTCGAAGGGCCAAATGGCCGACTCCTGCTCCTATTTCTCATGTTCTTATTAAAGTAAAATACAGCAGATGCATATTTCCAAGTTTCTTGACTGAATTGAGTAGCTAGGAGCAGAAGGTTGCAAAGGGACACTGATAGATTAAGTGATTGGGCAAAACTGTGCCAGATGGAGTTCAATGTGAGATCATCCAGTTTAGACCTAACTAAGATCAGAGTACTTTCTAAATGGTGTGGAAATGTGAATAAAATGGACGATGAATTGGCTTACAAAAATGGCTTCGTACAAGGAAAGTCTAGATTAGATTAAAGAGCAGCCCCAGCTTTGCAAAGTGCAAAGCTAGCAGAAAAGAGAGACACCTGCCCCAGCCTGCGGCCAAGTGTTAACGAGCAATAAAGGTCACTGAAAGGGCTTAACTGCTAGCTAGAAGATGATTGACTAGCTATTGTGCGGTGCCCAATCACGATCTGGTACTTCAGGAAGGCATATGCAGCAGTGAGACAAGTCAGGACTTGCCCGCCAGACTGAAGACCAGATCATGGCCAAACTGAAAGGGCTTAAGTGATCCCCATTGGAGAACGCTTGTTGCCAGGGAAGTGATGTAATGACCCTTGTCCCACTGTATAAAAGGGGCTTCCCTACCGGTATTCGCGTTTAGCCAGAAGACGTGTGGATCATCAAGAGAGTCAGACACCTCCCGGGGACGTAAATGCTGGCAACACGTGCCTAACCCGGTGTGACTCTCGGGACACGAATGTACTGTAAAAGACCTCAATATACTGTGTGACCACTGCGAACAGTTGGAAGTAATAAAATGTTGTTTTAACTCTCCGAACCCTCGAGCCTGAAATCATTCTTCGTACTACGGAACTCAAGACGAGGACCAGGAAAACCCAGTTCTAACAATGGTAAGAAGCTAGGAACTGTGGAAAAGCAAAGAGATTTATTTTTCAGTCCAAGTACAGAAATCACTGAAAGCTAGTGGACAGGTACAAAAAATAATTTGAAATGCCAATGGAATGTTGGTCTTTATCTCAAGGGGACTGGAATACAAAGGTGTGGAAGTTATGTTACAGTTATATAAAGCTCTGGTTAGACCCCATTTAGAGTACTGCGTTCAGTTCTGGGCACCACAGCTCCGAAAGAATATATTGGCCCTGGAGAGGGTGCAGTGCCAATTCACCAGAATGATACTGGGGCTAAAAAAAAGGTTAAATTATGAGGACAGGTTGCATAGACTAGGTTTATATTGCCTTGAGTATTAAGAGGTGATATAATTGAGGTGTTTAAGATAGAGCCAGGCCGTTCAGGGGTGATGTCAGGAAGCACTTCTTCACACAAAGGGTAGTGGAAATCTGGAACTCTCTCCACCCAAAAAGCTGTTGAATCTGGGGATCAACTGAAAATTTCAAAACTGAGATTGATAAGATTTTAGTTTGGCAAGGGATCCAAGGCAGATAGATGGAGTTCAGATACAGATAGGCCATGATTGAATCGAATCGCAGAACATGTTCGAGGGGCTGAATGGCCTCCTCCTGTTCCTACGCTGTTTCCTATTTTCCTATGCTGGGAGTGAGATGGACTCTGCACTTGCTCAAAACCTGTTAAATCTCTAACTTCTTCCAGTTCTGATTACGTGCTGGAGTGGAGCTTGAACCCACACATTCTGATTCAGAGGCAAGGTGCTATCAACTGAGCCAAGCGGACGTATTTGTTTCTCTTGGGAAGAAGTGTACATCCATCAAATTCAAAAAGATGTTGAAGTCTTTAAATTCTGATTTCACAAAATCCAAATGACATCCACAGTGTCTGATGACCTTCATTTCCAGATGCTGTCATTCTGCCAGAGCAAGGTATCTGGCTTTGTGAGAAAAAGATTGGGAATTACATAAGAACATAAGAAATAGGAGCAGGAGTAGGCCATTCGGCCCTTCGAGCCTGCTCCGCCATTCAATGAGATCATGGCTGATCTTCTGCCTCAACTCCATTCACCGGCCCTATCGCCATATCCCTTGATGCCCTTACTAGTCAGAAACCTTACTGACATCTGTTTTGAATATACCCAATGACTGAGTCTCCACAGCCCTCTGGGGTAGAGAATTCCAAAGATTCACCACCCTCTGTGTGAAGAAATTTCTTCTCTCAGTCCTGAATGACCGACCCCTTTGTCCTGAGGCTGTGGCCCCGATTCAATCCAATTTATCTCCTGCTAGCCCCTCGGAATCTTAACTCGGTGCTTTATAAATTCAAATAATGTCCCTTCGAACTTTTGTGTTCTTGTAAGTTTACATTTCTGACTTCAGGCACAAACGGTCGAACAGCCTAATCGCATATGGAAGAACCAGCAGGCTGGCCCCCCAACATAGGCCTCCTACTGATTTTAGAATTCTATCTGCATCAGGAAGTTACTTTTCTTTTCTTTCACATTCCCCCACACAAATTGGAATTGGAATACAGCTTTCTTAGTTGAATGCCAGCAGTACATTGTCCTGCCACGTGGACACAACAGACCATATTGATAAATGTCATTGGTTATTAGAGTCCGGTGGAATATATACATTTGGCCCTGCCATCTTGAAATAAAGACTGCCAATTATCGAATTAGCTGTATCTTGCACTCTTAAGAAAAGAACTTATATTTATGTAACGCCTTTTATTACTAATATACAAATACAGATGTGGGACACGTCAAACTATTCCCAAAGAAACAAGTCACAAGCGGTGTCCCATATGAGATATGGATCCCGTTTATCCCGGGACTTATTTTACTCTGATTATCACCAACTGGTAACTGCCCCATTTACACAGCGACGTAAGCACTGGTCAGTAATAAAGAACATAAGAAGCAGGAGTAGGCCATATGGCCCCTCAAGACTGCTCCGCCATTCAATGAGATCATGGCTGATCTTCTGCCTCAACTCCATTCACCGGCCCTATCGCCATATCCCTTGATGCCTTTACTAGTCAGAAATCTATCTCGCTCAGCCTTGAATATACTCAACGACTTGAGCATCCACAGCTCTGTGGGCTAGAGAATTCCAAAGATTCACAACCCTCTGAGTGAAGAAATTCCTCATCTCAGTCCTAAATGCCCAACCCCTTATTCTGAGACTGTGATCCCCTAGTGAAACATAGAAGATAGGAGCAGGAGTAGGCCATTCGGCCCTTCGAGCCTGCTCCGCCATTCAACGAGATCATGGCTGATCATCCAAACCCTAGCACCCGGTCCCTACACCGACAGCCATCCCACCCAAGCCCTATCCCCGTAACCCCATAACCCCACGTATTTAATCCCCCTAACACTAAGGGCCAATTTTTATCATGGCCAATCAACCTAACCCGCACATCTTTGGACTAGATTCTCCAGCCAGGGGGAAACAACCTCTCAGCATCTACCCTGTCAGTCCCCCTCAGAATCTTAATGTTTGAATGAGATCACCTCTCATTCTTCTAAACTCCAGAGAGTATAGGCCCAACCTGCTCAAACTCTCCTCATAGGTCAACCCTCTCATCCCAAGGTTCAAGCTAGTGAACCTGTAGAGTGAACAGAGGTGCACATGTATACACAGAGCCATGGATTAAAGTCAACTAACACGACATCACGGGATCCAAAGTACATTACTGAGGATGGTTTACTGAAGGATCAAAGCATCAAAAGCAGTCCTTGCCAGAAAGGTAAATATGCAAAGTACGGAGTGATAAGTTACAATTAAAATCACTGAAAGCCTAGTGATTTCGGGTGGTATAATGAGAGGAAGCTTATACCAGCAGTAATTTTTAATGGTGACTCTGGGTAGTGTTGGCTACGGTACACCAATTCTAAGGGGGTCCCCAATGGAGGGCTCTCTACGCGGGAGTCCTCCCTTTATCACGGTCAGATTCACAAGAGCAAGGCACCGAAAAACTGGTTATCCACCAGATGGCGCTCCAGCATGGGTGGGCGGTGGTCGGGAGATTTAAAAAAACAAATAAAACTGGGGCAAGGGGAAGAAAGAACATCAAATTTGGGCTGTAGACCTTCCAGGATTGTTCTGTGGTCTCCAGGAGTTAAAGAATAAATTCACAAACACTTCTACGAGCAAACTGGGAGAAAAATCATTGGGGCATTAAAGGAATGGTGTGTTTTCACACTATGACGCTATAGACTCATCTCTTTCCCAATAGGTTGTAGGTGACTGATGCAGAATTAAGGAGTTACACATGGGACCAGGGTAACTGGTAGACACACATCAACAGCTCCGGTTTCAAATTACAACAGCAACAAGTTGCATTTATATAACACCCTTAATGTAGTAAAACGTCCCAAGGCGCTTCACAGGAGCGATTATCAAACAAAAATTGACACTGAGCCACATAAGGAGATAATAGGACAGATGACCAAAAGCTTGGTCAAAGGAGTGTCTTAAAGGAGGAAAGAGGTAGAGAGCAATGTTTCCTCTAAGCTGCACGCGCAGTAATCTGAAAGGTCCTGCACAGGCCACTCACCAGCCTTGTATTACATTGTAAATAACCCCCATCCACAGAAATTGAAAGGGACTAAAAGAAACAGGCCGCGCAGAGCCAAGTGCAGCTTACAGGGAACATTGGTAGAGAGGCGGAGAGGTTTAGGGAGGGGATTCCAGAGCTTAGGGCCCAGGCAGCTGAAGGCACGACCACCAATCGCGAGGCGTGCCAGTGGAGATATCCCACAGGGAAGACGCATCAGTGACCGCCCCCCCACCCACAACTCTACTGACTGGCTCCTGAAGGCCCGCGGAGGGAGGTTTCACAAAAGTTCATGGCTGTTCCCTGCCTCCTGAACGCCAGCAACACAGCCATAATTACAAAACGAGGAGCCACCTTACGCAGCAGGTCCTCGCACACAGCAGTTAAAGGCTTCATCTGCTAAGGCTAGATATCCTCAGGCACTAGCGTTTCAGCAACAGGTACAGCGCCCTCACCCGTACGCTGCGGAGGAGTAGTCTTCTGCTTCCACATTTTATCCAGTTACTGCCACAATAATCAGTCCCTTTTCAAATACATAATGAGCTGCAAGGCTGGTGCGGTAAAAAGCATTTTTTTAAAAACTCGGCTCATAGTTTGTAAAGGAAGACGGTATTTTGGCAGTTTTCACGCTGTTCTGTCGACGCTGCGTTCCTCCAACTCTGGCCTCTTGTGGATCCCCTTCGCCTCACGATTGGCGGCCGTGCCTTCAGCTGCCTAGGTCCGAAGCTCTGGAATTCCCTCCGCCTCTCCTCCTTTAAGACGCTCCTAAAAACCTGTTTGGTGAAGCTTTCGGTCACCTGGCCTAATATCTCCTGATGTGGCTCGGAGTCAAATGTAGTTTGATAATCGCTCCTGTGAAGCGCCTCAGGATGTTTGACTACATTAAAGGGGCTATATAAATGCAAGTTGTTGTTGCTTACTGTATCGCAGCTCCGCTATGCATTAATGCACTCCAGTAATTGGCTCTATTTTGGGCCAATGGGATGAGAATTGGCCACAGCGACAAATATCTCTACAAATGCCCTCCTTCTCCTCCAGGCGGAGGGTGTCTCTAAAACAACAGTGGCCAAATCAACTGAAAGGGTGCATGAGTATTATACAGTGATTTCAATCTCATTGTTGCTGAGATAACTAATGACCTAGGAATTCACTAGATCTATTTCTGAGATTGAGTAGATTAGGCCTATACTCTGGAGTTTAGAAGAATGAGAGGTGGCCTCATTGAAACATGTAAGATTTTGAGGGGGATTGACAGGGTAGATGCTGAGAGGTTGTTTCCCCCTGGCTGGAGTGTCTAGAACTAGAGGGAATAGTCTCAGGATAAGGGGTCGGCCTTTTAAGACTGAGATGAGGAGGAATTTCGTCACTGTGAATCTTTGGCATTCTCTACCCCAAAGGGCTGTGGGTGCTGAGTCGTTGAGTCTATTCAAGGCTGAGATCGATAGATTTTTGGACTCATGGGGAACCAAGGGATATGGGGACAGTGGAGTTGAGGTCGAAGATCAGCCATGATCTTATTGAATTGCGGAGCAGGCTCGAGGGGCCGTATGGCCAACTCCTGCTCCTTATGACCTGTGGTGCCCATCAGTCACAGAAGCTGCAACAAGTGGAAAGCCATGGGCTACTATCCCTGATCTTTCTGTGTTGAGGTTGAAGGGTACTTGTATAATAGGGTTGATACAATCAGCTTAACAGAGGTTAGAAATAGAAGTGGGGGCAAGAGTTTCATGCAGTGGGCTTTAAAATATTTGGAAGAGGTGAGAATAGGAGAGATTATGCATTACCAGGAATCAAAACGATAATATAACTTGGGATAAGGGAAGGATAAAGCAATGGTCTATCAAAAGAGACAGTGAGCACGCTAAAGGTCTCAGTGCCTCTGAGTCAGAAGGTTGTACGTTCAAGTCCCACTCCACAGCTCCATAATTGAGGCTGATACTTCAGTGCAGTACTGAGGGAGTGCTGCACTATCGGAGGCGCTATCTTTTGGATGAGACATTAAACCAAGGTCCTCTCGTGCATATAAAAGGTCCCGTGGCACTATTTAAAGAAGGACTTGTCCTGGCCAATAGTTATCCCTCAACTAATATCACCAAAACAGATCAGGTCATTTATTGCTTTGCTATTTGTGGGAGCTTGCTGTGCGCAATTTGGCTGCCTCAGTTTCCTATGTTACAACAGTGACCACAATTCAAAAGTACTTCATTAGCTGTAAATCACTTTGAGACGTCCCGAGGTCGTAAAAGGTGCTATATAAATGGAAGTTTTAAACTGATTTAATTAGGGGAAAAAATGGGGATTATACCAAACATGATTGGATCAACATTTGGAAAGCCATAAATGTGGAGAAATTGTTTGTGTTGGATCCAGGAAGAGAGCTGAAGAAACGATTATATCCTAAGGAGTGTTAAATGGAACTTAAGACGTGACTACAGGAAACTTTCAATTAACCGGCCACGAAATAACCGGACACGAAATAACCGGAACGCTCTATCCACCGGCAAAATTCAGGAGTCGGTTCAGATAACTTTTTTTTACTTTTAGTTACTTTTTTTACTCATTTGTGGCTGTGCAAGGGTGTAGCTGAAGCTGTTGCTAAGCTACAGACGCTTGCAAGTTGTGCCGATTGTTTTGAAGCTGTTGCAACAGGGTTTGTTGCTTTAGACGGAGCGCTGAGCTCCGTATGTTTTATAGCGTTCGGTTATCTGGCATTGTTGATGGACCGGCACCAGGTCGGTCCCGTCTGTGCCGGATACCAGAAAGTTTCCTGTACTTCACACTTAAGGAGTTGTTAACTTAGCTCCAAGGAGTAACAATGAACACACGGCTGTGCTGACTAACTCCTCTTATGTACACAGACTGTTAGGAGATCAGGGGCATCACAACCCTAGTCGGGAGGACTGACCGTGTGGGTTAATGGGAGATTTCCCAAGTGCCCCCGTGAATGGTTCCATCGCGCTGTATTACCAGCGCCCTCCTTTTTCCGTGGGAATCCCGCGCCCATTCGGGAGAGCCTGCCTACAGTCGGGAGAAAAATTCTTAGGGGCAGTCATCACCAGGGCATCTCGTGTGCACCTCCTCCAGCTGTTTGTGAGCTGCAACGCCTCTCGTGTTCCTCCACCCAGATGTTTGAGCCGCAGGGGCCCTCGTGCTTCTCCTGCCAGATGTTTGAGCTGCAACGCCCTTTCACCCAGATGTTTATGAGCAGCAACGCCCCTCGTGCTTCTACTGTCAGATGTTTCTGAGCTACAGGGTCTCTCGTGCGTCTACTGCCAGATGTTTCTGAGCTACAGGGTCCTTCGTGCTTCTACTGTCAGATGTTTCTGAGCTACAGGGTCTCGCGTGCGTCTACGGCCAGATGTTTCTGAGCTACAGGGTCCCTCGTGCTTCTACTGCCAGATGTTTCTGAGCTACAGGGTCCTTCGTGCTTCTATTGCCAGATGTTTCTGAGCTACAGTGTCTCTCGTGCGTCTACGGCCAGATGTTTCTGAGCTACAGGGTCTCTCGTGCTTCTACTGCCAGATGTTTGAGCTGGATTGGGCAAGACGACCTGGAGGCAAATTGGTCAGATGTTCAGGAAATGAAAGAGAGGGCTACTTTCATAAAGTCCCACCCAGAACAGGAAACAAAGAGTCAAAGCAGTAAAAATAAATCAACCAATTCTTGGTTCAATGGGACAGGGGAGTGGAAGCTTAAAGAGCTGGAAGTGGTCAGAATGAGGGCTGCAAAATAGAAAGCAAGGGCTTGCATTTCTATAGCGCCTTTCACATCCTCAGGACATCCCGAAGCACTTTACAGCCAATTTTTTGAAGTGTGGTCACTGTCGTAATGTAGGAAACGCGGGAGCCAATTTTTGTGCACAGCAAGCTCCCACAAACAGCGATCAAATAATGACCAGATCGTCTGTTTTTGTGATGTTGGTTCAGGGATAAATACTGGTTGGGGCACTGTAGATGGATTTACAAAGCTGGACGGACTGCACACTTCCCATTCCTACTTCATACTCTTCCGATGTTACGAGCGATTTAACCTTTATTGTGGTAAACAGAACAACTTTTACATGATCACAGTGATAGGATTGCAAATCAAAAACCGCAAGCAGCTGGCAAATAAAATCAAAAGCTACAAAAATGATCCACTATAACATTTATCTCGATGGCAAACATAATTGCCTTTGTAGGCAAATATTGAATATGTTTCTTTTTTTTTTAAATCATCAGAATTAGTGAGATTATTAGTGCAGGATGGAGCAGATACTCCAAGACTCTTTTTCCATCACAGTTTGGAGTAAGACACGTCTTTGGGGGACTTTTTCTCCATCGCGGCCTGAGCTGACTTTACAATGTCTTCCGACTGCAGCATCGACATGTTCCATGTAGCCTGAAAGGAAACAAGGGGACGGTCTCGTTGAATCCTGCTCATTGAACACAATCCTGAGAGAGTACATAGGGTGGATAATGGCCAAAGAGGTGTGCGAGGTTCATCGGTGTATTTATTTACTTATATAACTGAGGCAGAGATTTCAGGTGGCAATGTTGGTCAGCAAGTAGAATTAGAGCAATGTTTCTTAATTCATGGTATAATCCAAAATTCCTTCAATGTGGAAATGCCACTGCAATCTTTAATGTCATACACACACACACACACACCAGCCAAGAGGGGGGGGTGAGGCATCAAGATGGTTCTGTTGCAAGGCTGCCCACCGACCTGCCACATCAACCTTGTTATAAAGCTTATCATAAAGAAACTACTCATGAAATAATGCTGGACGGCCAGCTGGTGGCGCCGTCCAAGGAGTATAAATACTCGGGCGTTGGCCCCAGCTTGCCCAGGGACATTTTGTAAGACAGGAACTAGTGAAGTACAACTAGACCTCCATGTTCTGAAACAAGTTGATTAAAGCCTTGCTTTATACTCAAACCAAGTGTGTAGTGAGTTTTATTACGTCAAACCTCACCGTGTGTTTCATACTCACAATGTAATTCAGGCCCTCCTGAACAGAGTGGTCCCGGGAGTAGATCAGGTTCAACTTGGTCCCTTGTACTGCCACCGGGCTCTTGCTGGCTATCTCGGACGCCACCTCGAAGGCACCTTCCAACACGGCTTCTTTGTCTTGGAAGACTCGGCTTTGGGCAAGAGGAGAGAAAGAAAGCTAGTTGATGTTAGCCCTCCTCGTGCTGGACAAGGCTCGACGGGTCACGCCAATTGTCCGTCACCCATTCTTCACGGATCAATGTGCGTTGATAAGTCTATTGAACCATGGGGGGAGTCAAGTCTAGCACCAACCTCACCTGGCATCCTGCAGGTACTCTGCCAGGAGGGAGTCAATGGGTCGTGGGAATCCTCTCTCTGTTCCTGGGTTCACTGGGGCCAAGCATAACGGTGCACTGCCATTCTAACTGAGACGAGCTAATTCAGCACAAGTCTCGGGCTTTCCATCGCAGTAGAGGTCGATATTGAACACAATTGCCATCGCCCTCCCCAATGTGTTGGGTTTTGACACACGAAGGCAGACCTCCAATACTCTATACCTAAGTTGCCATTCTTCATGTGCAAGCCCTGATGAGCTATTTGGGCGTGTGTGGCATCACAGCGGAGCACAATCCGCCGGACATCCACACAGGTGCACTGAGCGGCAAGGACCACCGAGCAGGAGCAGAAACCCCGGCCGACGTCCTGCCTCCCCAACCCAGGGGGCGCCGAGGACAGCTGTGGCCCCCCGGCTGAGATGCAATAACTCAGCACGGATTAAGCCCGAGATCCACTCGGGGTGTGGGGCTCAGCGTCACGAGGGGTAGAGCAAGCAGCCACTGGGGAACCTAGAACTTTTAAATAATGTCCAAGACTGAGTGCAATGCAGGAGAAGCCACTTTCAGAACAAGTGAACGATGGCACTCACTGGAAGGGAACGTTACGGTCCGATAACCAACCTGTTCACTAGCAGATGGAGAACAGGACTATCAGCGTCTCCCAGTAATGACTTGCTGCTGTGCTACACCCACACTCGTTCATGCTGGCTTCAGTCTTACTGAGCCGTGTGATATGTTCACGGTTGCTCTGGAACGTGTACCAGATCCAATAGATAGATAGAATTGCATTTCTATAGTGATTTTCAGGATCTCGGGATGTCCCAAAGCGCTTTACAGCCAATAAAGTTCTTTTGAAGTGTAGTCACTGTTGTAATGTAGGAAACGTGGCAGCCAATTTGCGCACCGCAAGATCCCACAAACAAGAATGTGATAATGACCAGATCATCTGTTCCAGTGGTGTCGGTTGAGGGGTATATATTGGCCATGACACCGGGGAGAACTCCCCCCGCTCTTCTTCAATTGGTGCCGTGGAATCTTTTGCGTCCACCTGAGAGCGCAGACGGGGCCCTCGGTTTAACGTCTCATCCGAAAGACGGCACCTCTGACAGTGCAGCGCTCCCTCAGCACCGCACTGGGAGTGTCAGCCTAGATGTTGTGCTCAAGTCTCTGGAGTGGGGACTTGAACCCACGACTTTTTGAGGCGAGAGAACCACCAGTGAGCCACGGCGGACGGTGAGATGCATCAACTCTTGGGAGCTGATGTGAGTCATAGGCTTCCGTGTGACCTAGTTCAGCCCCTCTTCCAGAGGACTGAGATGAGGAGGAATTTCTTCACCCAGAGGGTGTTGAATCTTTGGAATTCTCTACCCCAGAGGGCTGTGGATGCTGAATCGTTGAGTTTATTCAAGACAGAGAGCGATAGATTTTTGGACTCATGGGGAATTGAGGGATATGGAGATCGGGCAGGAAGGTGGGGTTGAGGTTGAAGATAAGCCATGACCTTACTGAACGGCAGAGCAGGCTCGAGGGGCCGCATGGCCTACTCCTGCTCCCATTTGTTCTGCTCTTGTGTGAAGGGGAGGTTAACGGGCACCCGGTGCCTGATTGAGCAACACGCTCACGGATATGTCGGTCAGCGGATTCGGGTAGCGGCCAGGAGCGGATTGGCCAACACGGTCAACAGTGAGGTCATGCCGACATCTTCACCTCCACAACCACAAACACAGTGACTTTAGCTCACACGGGGCTGGATGCGGCATTAAACCAGGCGGATTACCTCACCAGGCCGCAGCTCAGTGCTTCATCTGCCATCATCTTCCTCGCTGTATAAACCAGCTCTCTCATCAGACTACAAAACACAAACAGAATACCGTGAAACCATTCCTAGTTTACCTCAGTTTTCATTCCCAATGACCCCACCACTTCTCCGTCCCTGCACCGCCCCCACCCCATATATATATATACTAGCTGGGGAGCCCCGCGTTGCGAGGGCAATTTTGGGGCGCGAGGGCAATTTTGGGGCGTTTGGTCTCCCTGCCCCTGTGTGTCCCCCCTCTCCCTGTCATGTCCTCGCCCTGTCCTATCCCTCCCCTCCCCTCTCTCCCTCCCTCCCCTCCCCTCCCCTCTCTCCCTCCCTCCCCTCCCCTGTCTCCCTCCCCTCCCGTCTCCCTCCCTCCCCTCCCCTGTCTCCCTCCCCTCCCCTCCCCTGTCTCCCTTCCCTCCCCTCCCCTGTCTCCCTTCCCTCCCCTGTCTCCCTCCCCCCCACCCCTCTGTCCCTCTCTCCGGCCCCTCCCCCTGCCTAGCGCCTGAGGTCCGGTGCCGTTGCTGAGGTCCCCTGCGTATCGCGCGGCTGATGGACGGCCGCTGCGGGCGGGCGGGCGGCGCACGCGCGGTCAGTGCGAGCGGCCCGCGGGAGCCGGCAAGGCCGTTAGCGAGCGGGAAACTTCGGGCGGCGCAAATGGGAATGGCAAAAATAATACTGCATGAAAAATGGGGGCAGGGATAATTATCTGAAATTGTTGAACTCAATGTTGAGTCCGGCAGGCTGCAAAGTGCCCAATCGAAAGATGAGGTGAAGCTCAATGTAAGCTCGAGTTTGCACATTCTCCCCGTGTTTGCGTGGGTTTTCTCCGGGTGCTCCGGTTTCCTCCCACAGTCCAAAGATGTGCGGGTTAGGTTGATTGGCCATGATAAAAATTGGCCCTTAGTGTTAGGGGGGATTAAATATGTGGGGTTACGGGGATAGGGCTTGGGTGGGATGGCTGTGGGTGTAGGGACCGGGTGCTAGGGTTTGGATGATCAGCCATGATCTCATTGAATGGCGGAGCAGGCTCGAGGGGCCGAATGGCCTACTCCTGCTCCTATCTTCTATGTTTCTACAGGATGTTCTTTCTATTTCTTCCTCCCCTCCTAACCCCCCCCCCCCCCCCCGGTCTCTGCACCTGCTTAATATCTGTTACATCTCCAGCTTTTTCCAGTTCTGATGAAGGGTCCCAGACCTGAAACGTTAACTCGGTTTCTCTCTCTACGGATGCTGCCTGGCCTGCTGAGTGCTTCCAGCATTTTCTGTTATTTCAGATTTCCAGCATCCGCAGTATTTTGCAATATGCTGGTTAAAAGTAAATGTACCCAATGTTGAAAATCCTGACTTTCCCCAAGCCAGCAGACGACCCCCGAGTATAACTCTGGTCCAAGACTCAGCGACACGCTGATTAAACAGGTTTGCCGAGTCTTGTTCGCCAGTCAGTTTTGCCGCAAGCACGTGAGGCGTTTCCTCAGAGGCAGAGGGGGTGGAATTGTTTTTTTGCCGGTTCTTATAGTCTCTAGAGTTTAGAAGAATGAGAGGTGATCTCATTGAAATGCATAAAATTCTTAAGGGGTAGATGCTGGGAGGATGTTTTCCCTGGCTGGGGAGTCTAGAACCAGGGGGCAGTCTCAGAATAAGGGATCGACTATTTAGGACTGAGATGAGGAGAAATTTTTTCACTCAGAGGGTGGTGAATCTTTGGAATTCTCTACCCCAGAGGGCTGTGGAGACTGTCGTTGAGTATATTCAAGACAGAGATCGAGGGATTTAAGGGATCCAAGGGATATGGGGATCGGGCGTGAAAGTGGAGTTGAGGTCGAAGATCGGCCATGATCTTTTTGAATGACGGAGCAGGCTCGAGGGGCCGTGTGGCCTACTCCTGCTCCTATTTCTTATGTTCTTATGTCTCGCGGCGAATCGGCAACCCGTTATACACCACGCCCGGTTTGACTTCAATGGAAAATAAAATCGGGCACGGCGTAAAACGAGCTGCCCGTTCGCTACGAGCCCGATTTGTGCTGCTGGCGTAGACCAATTTTAGTCCCAGTGTCAAGCCAAGTTGGCAGAATCGTGGCGCTCTCATTGAAAGCTCCCCCACCCCAACACCCACCATCCCGTCATGCCCCGCCACACCACCACCTTCCCCGCCGCCCCCGGATAATTAATGTTTAATTATCAGAACTCAAATTTCCATCGCCAAATCATCGAAATGTTTGAGTCATTCACCGGCCACCGGCAGTTTTTTTGTCACTCTCTGTACGGTTTAGTACTTGTGTTTCTGAAATTGGCTCCTGAAAGACTTCTGGTTGGAGGCAAGTGCCCCCAACAAAATAAAACTGATGGGGTAAATCACAGAACTTTCAAGATAGAGGAGCAGGACAGTGCGATAAGTTTGGGATTGATACAGGGCTATGGGGAGAGAGCGGGACAGTGGGATTAGTTTGGGATTGATACAGGGCTATGGGGAGAGAGTGGGGCAGTGAGAATGGTTGGGATTGATACAGGGCTGTGGGGAGAGAGTGGGGCAGTGAGAATGGTTGGGATTGATACAGGGCTATGGGGAGAGAGTGGGGCAGTGAGAATGGTTGGGATTGATACAGGGCTATGGGGAGAGAGTGGGGCAATGGGATTGGTTGGGATTGATACAGGGCTATGGGGCAAGAGTGGGGCAGTGGGATTGTTTGGTATTAATACAGGGCTATGGGGAGAGCACGGGACAATGGGATTAGTTTGGGGATTGATACAGGGCTATGGGGAGAGAGCAGGACAGTGGGATTAGTTTGGGATTGATACAGGGCTATGGGGAGAGCAGGACAGTGGAATTAGTTTGGGATTGATACAGGGCTATGGGGAGAGAGCGGGACAGTGGGATTAGTTTGGGGATTGATACAGGGCTATGGGGAGAGAGTGGGGCAGTGAGAATGGTTGGGATTGATACAGGGCTATGGGGAGAGCGCAGGACAATGGGATTGGTTTGGGGATTGATACAGGGCTATGGGGAGAGCGCGGGACAATGGGATTAGTTTGGGGATTGATACAGGGCTATGGGGAGAGAGTGGGGCAGTGGGATTAGGTTGGGGATTGATACAGGGCTCTGGGGGGAGAGCGGGACAGTGGGATTAGTTTGGGGATTGATACAGGGCTCTGGGGAGAGAGCGGGACAGTGGGATTAGTTTGGGATTGTTTCAGGGCTATGGGGAGAATTTGATTTGATTAATGTGTACTTAATGAAAGTGAGTTCTGACGGTTGAACTGTGAATCTCGGCTCTGGAAAATATTTAAAGTTGGTCACCCTTGGCAAACGGTCTACTTTAAAAATAATCCCTTTCAGTAACTTCTCATTCTTTAAATTATAAACTGGGGAAGGAAAGTTTCTCTAACAGGCGGGCTCTGAATGGTGCCCTTTGCACAGTCTTTACTTTGCCTATAGAATGTTAGTTTGGACCCTGCCTCTGTTTTGTGGCATTTTTCTGAGAGGGGAAACTTGGAGAAAACTTTGCCCTTGTTGGGGAGACCAAAACTAGGGGCCATAAAGAAAGACTTGCATTTCTATAGCGCCTTTCACAACCGTAGGACATCCCAAAGCGCTTTACAGCCACTGAAGTACTTTTTTGAAGACTAGTCACTGTTGTAATGTTGGCGGCAGCCAATTTGCACACAGCAAGCTCCCACAAACAGCAATGTGATAATCTGTTTTGTTTTTAGTGATGTTGATTGAGGGATAAATATTGGCCAGGACACCGGGGAGAACTCCCCCTGCTCTTCTTCAAATTAGTGCCGTGGGATCTTTTACGTCCACCTGAGAGGGCAGACAGGGCCTCGGTTTAACGTCTCATCTGAAAGACGGCACCTCCAACAGTGTGGCACTCCCACAGCACCGCACTGGGAGCGTCAGCCTAGATTTTTGTGCTCAAGTCCCTGGAGTGGGACTTGAACCCACAACCTTCTGACTCAGAGGCGAGGGTGCTGCCCACTGAGCTCAGCTGACACCTGCCATAAATATAAGATAGTCACTATTAAATCCAATAGGGGATTCAGGAGAAACTTCTTTACCCAGAGAGTGGTGAGAATGTGGAACTCGCTACCACAGGGAGTGGTTGAGGCGAATAGCAAGGATGCTATTTAAGGGAAAGCTGGATAAACACGAGGGAGAAAGGATTAGAAGGATATGCTGATGGGGTTAGATGAAGAGGGGGTGGGAGGAGGCTCGTGTGGCATAGACCAGTTGGGCCGAATGGCCTGTTTCTGTGCTATAAATGCTATGCAATTCTTCCCTGCAAATAAACATGGTTCAGTTTATAAAAAAAACAAAGCAAATCAGTTGCGTCTTTTCGGCACAGAGGGGAGCTGGCCAGTGGCACAGAGAAGGATAGCAGCAGGACATGAGTGAGATACGAAAGGAGGCGGAGAGTGAAACAAGGGACCAGGAAAGAAGGACGGACAGCGAGGGATGTTCGGCGGGAGTCAGCAACAGGAGGGCGATTGAAAGATCGGCAGGCGCGCGGCTACACAGTAACAGAGGCCGAGACAGGACCTCACAGGGTGCTTCTATCGCCGGTCTCGCTGATGGTAAAACGTTACCTGGCGTTTCCTATAACCTTGGGCAATCGCTGCAAAGTGCCCACATCCGCTGCCATTCCGATATCCACTTCCTGGACAGAATGGAAAGGATATGTGTAAACTTGTACCAATCCATTCAGCAGACAACTGAATCTTAAACAACAGCTCACAGCAAATGCAGGGGCAGGGGTTAGTAACAAAAACTGATCGACACAAAAGACTTGCATTTATATAGCGCCTTTCGCAACCTCAGGACGTCCCATAGCGCTTTACAGCCAATGAAGTACTTTCTGAAGTATAGTCACTGCTGTAATGTAGGAAACTGCAGCAGCCAATTTGCGCACAGCAAGCTCCCACAGACAGCAATGTGATGATGACCAGATCATCTGCTTTAGTGATGTTGGCCGAGGGAAAAATATTGGCCCCTGGACACCGAGGAGAACTCCCCCTGCTCTTCTTTGAAATAGTGGCCGTGGGATCTTTTACGTCCACCCGAGAGGACAGACGGGGGGCCTCGGTTTAACGTCTCATCCGAAAGACGGCACCTCCGGCAGTGCAGCGCTCCCTCAGTATTGCACTCGAGCGTCAGCTCAAGTTCCCGGAGTGGGACCTGAACCCACAACCTTCGGATTCAGAGGCGAGGATGTTATCCACTGAGCCACAGCTGACAGTAGATTTTCCATAAAATATTTGAAACGGATACCGAGTGAAGTCTAGAGTAGATTACCGATGGGTGTGGCAAGTAGATTATTGATGGGTGTGGTAAGTATGGGCCTGCTACAACTCCTTGTGAATGGACTTGACAAGTTCCTGAGGGAGGTCATTGGAGTGTATGGGGAGGATGGGGAGTTAAATTTGCTGAGTGATGCATTATTGCGACCATGCTCTGAGTCGAGGAAGAATTTCCCAGTTTGTTCTGAAACTGACCACAGGTTTGGGGGTTCTGTCTCCACCCGTGGTCGGGGAGCGCGGTTCAGAGTAACGGATAGGGAGAGCATTCATGGGCCTGACACTCTTTTCCTATGTTGGTATCGCGAGACTCGAACATCAAGTTTCTTGGCCGAACAAAGCTGCCCAAGGTCCTCCATCAGCAGATGTCCACCAGGCAGATGAGGAGGAAACTCCGAGGCTTGACAGCTGCTGGAATAGGAGACCACGAGTGAGTCACATGGTCCTTATCCAGGGTTAGGTGCCTACTGCCGGGTTAGGTGTCAGCCATGGCTCAATGGGAAGCACTCTCGCTTCTGAAGCAGGAGGCCATGGGGTTCTAGTCCCACTCCAGAGACTTTAGCACATAATCGAGGCTGACACTCCGACGCAGCACTGAGGGAGTGCTGCACTGTCGGAGGTGCCGTCTTTCGGATGAGAGGTTAAGCCGAGGCCCCCGTCTCTCGGTCACGGTGTGTGGTGTAACAACAACAACTTGTAGTTATATAGCGCCTTTAACGTAGTAAAACGTCCCAAGGTGCTTCATAGGAGCATAATCAAACAAAATTTGATAGCAAGCCACATATGGGCAGAGAGGTAGGTTTTAAGGAGCATCTTAAAGGAGGAAAGAGAGGTAGAAAAGCAGAGAGGTTTAGGGAGGGAATTCCAGAACTTAGGGCCTAGGCAGCTGAATGGTGCGGTGATTAAAATCAGGGATGCTCAAGAGGCCAGAACTGGAGAAGCGCAGATACCGTGGAGGGTTGTAGGGCTGGAGGTGATTACAGAGATAGGGAGGGGCGAGGCCATGGAGGGATTTGAAAACAAAGGATGAGAATTTTAAAATCAAAGCATTGCTTAACCGGGAGCTAATGTAGGTCAGCGAGCACAGGGGTAACTGTAAATGCTCCCCGTCTCTCAGTCCCTGTGTGTGATGTAACTATAAATGCCCGCTGTCCCAGATTCCACATCACAAATCACCCTGCTGAGAAAGGAATTCACTAAACGGAAGCACTCACCTTCACCTGGAACCAGGCGTCCTGCGAGCACAGTCGTATGTCACAGGCTGTAATCAAATCTACGCCTGCAAAGGAAAGAGCATCTTCAGTTCGCTGAAGACACGGTTTATCCGCCTGAATACCATGTGCGCAGGAGATTCGAGCAGGTACTTAAACCCGTGCCAATTCAGCAGAAGAATGAGGTTAACAATTAGATTGGTGGCTATTTGTCTGGTACAGTGCCTTTCACAGCCAGGCCTTTTCATGTGTAACTTTCTGCCTGTTCTGCTCTTTATTCTCCTCAGTAAGACTGGGAAAGTTGGCCACAAAGTACTGCACAGCATCTTTCATTCCCCTTTCTGCTGAGATAGATTCCTCTCACCCCCACCCCACACCCCCTCCCCTGTAGATTCTGTACCTCAGAACAAAACCGCTGCAAAGCACACATGAGACGGGGCAAGTGAGTTAGAGAGAGCAGTTTAAACCATTGGCCTAACGGCTGGGAGTCGAGGAGCTGCACGAGACGCACCGAACTGGGTCAACAAGCTTCCTTGGGATTAGTGCAAATGTTCCTTCAATTCACATCCAGAATAGGCCAAACAGGAGAGGCTGAGAACAACCAATTGACCCCTCCAACCCAGATCATGCTCCATCGACATTGGGGTGATATGTGTGCCCCTTCACAACCCGGCACTGCCTCCAGTGGCAGCACCGGGAGAGAGGGAGCAGGAAAGCGGGCAACTGCCTCGCGAGCCTCCTCAGTGTAATCACTGAGCTGCCGTGTTTTCTAACCTCCTCCTTGCCCCCCTCCCACCCCCCACCCCCTGGTCCATCTAAAATGGCAGGTGGCCAAAACCGAAAGCTGAGAGATGTGGTTTCTGCTCCAGAGGCCTGGCCGCAAAAATCCAGGCCGACACTCCAGTGCAGTGCTGAGGGAGTGCTGCACTGTCGGAGGTGCCGTCTTTGGGATGAGGCGTTTAACCGAGGCCCCCGCCTGCCCGCTCAGGTGGATGTAAAAAGATCCCGCGGCACTATTTCGAAGAAGAGCAGGGGAGTTCTCCCCGGTGTCCTGGCCGATATTTATCCCTCAATCAACATCACTTAAACAGATTATCTGGCCATTTTCACAGTGGGATCTTGCTGTGCACAAATTGGCTGCTGCGTTTCCTACATTACAACAGTGACCACACTTCAAAGTAGTATTAATTGGCTGTAAAGTGGTCTGGGACACCCTGAGGTTGTGAACTAGGGATGGGCAATAAATGCCGGCCTTGCCGGCGCTATATAAATGATAGTCTGTCTTTCTTCTGTTCCTGTTATAGCCCAAGGGGACATTGTTATCCCAAATGTTCACCGGAGATCCACCGATCTCCTTCTGAACTCGCGGCACAGTGTGTTCCAGGTAGGTGAGCAAGTGCAGACTGACCCCTGTGCATTACCTTACTCTCAGAAATATAGTAGCTCTTCTGTTACGCTTGCTCAGGTCACAAGACTCTGGCCCAGAGGCATGCACAATGACAGTATTCAATGTGACTGAGCTGTTACTTGGCTTGACTATCCTCCAGTGAGGGTGGGGGAGGGAGGGAGGAACGGGCGGCTCGAAGGGAGATGCTTCTTCGACAGCACCTTCCAAACCCACGTCCTCCACCACCTGGCAGGACAAGGCAGCAGGTGTATGGGAACACCATCACCTCCAAGTTCACCTCAAAGTCACACTCCCTGATTTATACAGCGCCTTTCACGACCTCAGGGCGTCCCAAATGTCTATACAGCCAATGAAGAACTTGTTGAAGTGCAGGCCCTGTTGTAATGCAGGAAAAGCGGCAGACAATTTGCGCACAGCAAGCTCCCACAAAGAGCAATGTGATAATGACCAGATCATCCATTTTAGTGATGTTGGTTGAAGGATAAATACTGGAGAGAACTCTCTCGCTCTTCTCCAAAATGGTGCCATGGGGTCTTTTACGTCCACCGGAGAGAGCAGACGGGGGCCTCGGTTTAACGTCTCATCCGAAAGACGGCACCTCCGACAGTGCAGCGCTCCCTCAATACCGCACTGGGAGTGTCAGCTTAGATTTTGTGCTCAAGTCGCTGAAGTGGGACTTGAACCCACAACCTTCTGACTCGGAGACGAGAGAGTGCCACCCACTGAGCCACGGCTGTATTTGTGCCTTCGCCACACGGACTGCAGCGGCTTGCGAAGAAGGGCCACCGCCACCTTCTCAAGGGGGCAACAAGTGAGGGGCAATAAATGCCGGCCTTGCCCGCGACGGCCACATGCCGAGAATGAAAATAAAAATATGATACCGCTGGAGACAGGAGCAGCAGCCTTGGTGATCTGATACCTGAGCCAGGGAATAGTCTGCAGTAACCCCGGGCAGTGCTGGCGAGAGGTTTCCACGCATAGAAGATGCCCACTTACTCCCCCATAAAAAAAGCTGCGTATTTTACATGTCGGCATGGAAACACACAAGGTCATGCGATAGGAATTTTACCCCATGTGGAATGGATCATTACTTACAGGATTATTACAATGAATCGAGCACTCACCTCCTCCGATGCAAGCGCTGTGAACTGCCGCAATAACTGGCTTAGGGCACTGAAACAGAGAGAGAAAAACAAAAGACTGACATTTCTATAGCGCCTTTCACAACCACCCAAAGCACTTTACAGCCAATGAAGTACTTTTTTGAAGTTGTAATGTCGGAAACGCGGCAATCAATTTGCGCACAGCAAGCTCCCGCAAACATCAACGACCAGATAATCTGTTTTTTTAGCGATGTTGGTTGAGGGATAAATATTGACCAGGACACCGGGGAGAACGCCCCCTGCTCTCCTTCGAAATAGTGGCCGTGGGATCTTTTATGTCCACCCGAGAGAGCAGACGGGGCCTCGGTTTAACGTCTCGTCCGAAAGACGGCACCTCTGACAGTGCGGTGCGCCCGTCTGTGCTCAAGTCTCTGGAGTGGGACTTGAACCCACAACCTTCTGGCTCAGAGGCCAGGGTGCTGCCCACTGAGCCACGGCTGACTTCGAAGAGCACAAACTGAAACTACACTCAGCTGGCACTGAATGTGCAGACATTTATACATCGGTGAAAGGGGCCGCCGGCTGGAGTTTCTAGCAGGCAAGCCAGAATTCTCCTGTGTTTCGGAGAGTAGGTTGGACTTGCCTCCGGTGGCCAGAGTACAACTGCGGCTGGTCACTGGCACAGTGCTGACCGGCACTGACCAGGGAGCGTGTCCCCAGTCAGTGCTCTCAGGCCGGGCATGCTGCAAGGGCAGGGGAAATAAAATAGGAACGCAAAGTGATCTGATAACAGGAGAGAGTTAGAAATACATCATTCCGATAACGTAACATTGGCCCAGAGATTCGGGTCGGGGGCTTCCCGCGGGTGCAAGCCCCCGACCTGCACTTACCTAGCGCGCCGGCCGTTGAGCTGTGGGCCCGCGTGGGATTCCGATCCTGGGCCTGCTCCAACTGCCGACGCGCAGTGCTTGCGTATCCCAGGGGCGCAGTTAGTTCGAAGCGTCCCCTGGGATCACGTGGGCCATGGAGAGCCAATGGTAGCAGGGAATGCTTCATTCATAAGTTTGACAGGAAGAGCTGTCAAACCTATAAATACTATAAGCCCCAAAACATCACTAAATCTTCAAATAAATTTTAAAAAAACATCACATTTTTTAAACAAACTATAAATTACATGAAATAACAATAATTTAAATTTTTGAAAAAAATAATTTTATTTTCTAACGGGGCTAAAAATAAACTTACCTTTCTTTAAAGTATTTAAAAATAATAAACCTGTGGAAAAAATGTTTTAATTTTAATTAATTCACCACTTACCTTGTAAAAAGCAGGCCTTGCGACTGCTTTTTAAAAGTGTAACTCCTGGAGACTTACCCTCCCGGAGAAACCTGCAAAAAAGACGTAAGTTCGATGCGCACGCGCTGCCTCTCATGCGCACGCGTTCCACCTCTGAACCCCTTCGTTCAGGGGAACGGAAGTGCCGGTTTCCCGCGCATTCGCAGTGCATGCAGGAAACCGGCACTTTCGTTGGGCCTACGGGTGAGTACCCCTTGCGTACTCACCCGTGGAGACCCGAAGTTCCGGGCCATTGAGCTGCACAGGCAGTTTGGCAATTTTTTGGGGGGGCCTGGTGACAGCTATTTATAACCGAGTGGTTTGCTGGGCTTTTAGCGTAAGGCACATGACATGGGACTGGAGTCACATCTAGGCCAGAGGCATCGGGTTTCCTTCCCCGGAGGACATTAGTGAACCATTCAGTTTCATGACTCGGCCCGGTGGAATTTGATCGTACAAGCTCTGGGTTGCTAGTGCAGGATCGTGACGACGACACTACCTCACTCGCACATCACTGAGATACCCAGCGTCAGTTGCACCGTTAGTCAATGAGTTGTTCTTTGAGCAGGAACATCGCGTAGATATCGGAGCAAGAGATTTCATTTCACATTACCCTTTCTGGGGGGGGGGGGGGTGCGGGGCGGGGGGCAGTGTGGGGAAGAAGGGTGTGTGCATGCGCGTGTCCGTGGGTGCGGGTGTCTGAGTGTGCGCGGGTGAGACGCACACTGGCTCATTATAGCTCGTGCAGCTCATGATATCCAACAAACTATTGTCGACTTGTGGAGTTTTCACAAAGGCAACGCTAATTTCACTAATCATGCCAATGTTGTGTTTGGATTTCATGCGCCCAATTACCATTGCTGCACCGTGACTCACTGTCAGAGTGTGAACCGTGACTCACTGTCAGAGAGTGTGAACCGTGACTCACCGTCAGGGAGTGTGAACCGTGACTCACTGTCAGAGAGTGTGAACCGTGACTCACCGTCAGAGAGTGTGAACCGTGACTCACTGTCAGAGAGTGTGAACCGTGACTCACCGTCAGAGAGTGTGAACCGTGACTCACTGTCAGAGAGTGTGAACCGTGACTCACTGTCAGAGAGTGTGAACCGTGACTCACCGTCAGAGAGTGTGAACCGTGACTCACCGTCAGAGAGTGTGAACCGTGACTCACCGTCAGAGAGTGTGAACCGTGACTCACCGTCAGAGAGTGTGAACCGTGACTCACCGTCAGAGAGTGTGAACCGTGACTCACCATCAGAGAGTGTGAACCGTGACTCACCGTCAGAGAGTGTGAACCGTGACTCACCGTCAGAGAGTGTGAACCGTGACTCACCATCAGAGAGTGTGAACCGTGACTCACCGTCAGGGAGTGTGAACCGTGACTCACTGTCAGAGAGTGTGAACCGTGACTCACCGTCAGAGTGTGAACCGTGACTCACCGTCAGAGATTGTGAACCGTGACTCACCGTCAGAGAGTGTGAACCGTGACTCACCGTCAGGGAGTGTGAACCGTGACTCACTGTCAGGGAGTGTGAACCGTGACTCACCGTCAGAGAGTGTGAACCGTGACTCACCGTCAGAGAGTGTGAACCGTGACTCACCGTCAGAGAGTGTGAACCGTGACTCACTGTCAGAGTGTGAACCGTGACTCACTGTCAGAGAGTGTGAACCGTGACTCACTGTCAGAGAGTGTGAACCGTGACTCACTGTCAGAGAGTGTGAACCGTGACTCACTGTCAGAGAGTGTGAACCGTGACTCACTGTCAGAGTGTGAACCGTGACTCACTGTCAGAGAGTGTGAACCGTGACTCACTGTCAGAGAGTGTGAACCGTGACTCACTGTCAGAGAGTGTGAACCGTGACTCACTGTCAGAGAGTGTGAACCATGACTCACTGTCAGAGAGTGTGAACCGTGACTCACTGTCAGAGAGTGTGAACCGTGACTCACCGTCAGAGAGTGTGAACCGTGACTCACCGTCAGAGAGTGTGAACCGTGACTCACTGTCAGAGAGTGTGAACCGTGACTCACTGTCAGAGTGTGAACCGTGACTCACTGTCAGAGTGTGAACCGTGACTCACCGTCAGAGAGTGTGAACCGTGACTCACCGTCAGAGAGTGTGAACCGTGACTCACCGTCAGAGAGTGTGAACCGTGACTCACTGTCAGAGAGTGTGAACCGTGACTCACCGTCAGAGAGTGTGAACCGTGACTCACCGTCAGAGTGTGAACCGTGACTCACTGTCAGAGAGTGTGAACCGTGACTCACTGTCAGAGAGTGTGAACCGTGACTCACTGTCAGAGAGTGTGAACCGTGACTCACTGTCAGAGAGTGTGAACCGTGACTCACCGTCAGAGAGTGTGAACCGTGACTCACTGTCAGAGAGTGTGAACCGTGACTCACTGTCAGGGAGTGTGAACCGTGACTCACCGTCAGAGAGTGTGAACCGTGACTCACTGTCAGAGAGTGTGAACCGTGACTCACCGTCAGAGAGTGTGAACCGTGACTCACCGTCAGGGAGTGTGAACCGTGACTCACCGTCAGAGAGTGTGAACCGTGACTCACCGTCAGAGAGTGTGAACCGTGACTCACTGTCAGAGAGTGTGAACCGTGACTCACCGTCAGAGAGTGTGAACCGTGACTCACTGTCAGAGAGTGTGAACCGTGACTCACCGTCAGAGAGTGTGAACCGTGACTCACTGTCAGAGTGTGAACCGTGACTCACTGTCAGAGAGTGTGAACCGTGACTCACTGTCAGAGAGTGTGAACCGTGACTCACCGTCAGAGAGTGTGAACCGTGACTCACCGTCAGGGAGTGTAAATCAGGAAGGATCCTTGTTTAATGACAGTCGCAGTTCCTACCTTTTCCATCACACTGAAGCTCTCCTGATATTGGAGGATCGTGTTGCGCATGTGCCAGGCCCTTCTGGCTGTATCATCTCCTTTGGGCTGCAATACGTCCTCAGCCATGTCCATCAGGTCAATCCCTGCACAACATCACCACAATTACTGATGCTGCAAGATATTAACCAGTCATCTCCTTGTTTCAACCACATTTTAAGGCCTTCACAGCCCAACCCGCAGTTCCCTCCACCACTTCTCTCCCAGCACAGTGCTGAGGGAGTGCTGCACTATTGGAGGTGCCGTCTTTCAGATGTGACGTTAAACCGAGGCCCCGTCTGCTCTCTCGGGTGGACGGAAAAGATCCCGTGGCACTATTTCGAAGAAGAGCAGGGGAGTTCTCCCTGGTGTTCTAGCCAATATTTATCCCTCAACCAACATCACTAAAACAGGTTTATTTCATTGCTGTTTGTGGGAGCTTGCTGTGCGCAAATTGGATGCCGCATTTCCCACATTGCAACAATGGGTTTGGAGTCACACATAGGCCAGACTGGTTAAGGACGGCAGATTTCCTTCCCTAAAGGAGATGGGTTTTTACGACAATCTGATCGTTTCATGGTCACCATTACTGATGCTAGCTTTTTATTCCAGATTTATTTAATTAACTGAATTTAAATTGCCCCGGCTGCCGTGGTGGGATCTGAACTCACGTCTCCAGATCTTTAGTCCAGATTTCTGGATTACTAGTCCAGTAACAACCACTGTGCTACCGTTCCCTCAATGTGTACACAATGCACAATACTGAGCTGTGAGTAGCTATGGAATCCGGACTCGTAAAGCGAATCTGCGGGCCCCACACCACACTTGCAGCTACACAAAACCTAAACCCCTTATTGAGGTGTGGAGGGGACAGGTCTTTACGGGTTTGAGTCTTTAAAAGCTCCGGTCATAACACGTGAACAAAATCACATCAATGAACGAAACCGTATTCTGCATCACAGATTAGCAGGGCGCTCAAGGTAACTGAATTAGACAAAGAATTACAGAGAAATTAAAGGAAAAAAAAAAAGGCTTGCATTCCTATAGCGCCTTTCACGACCTCAGGACATCCCAAAGCTCTTTACAGCCAATGAAGTACTTTTTGAAGTGGAGTCACTGTTGTAACGAAGGAAACGCGGCAGCCAATTTGCGCACAGCAAGCTCCCACAAACAGCAATGTGATGATGACCAGCTCATCTGTTTTAGGTGTTGAGCGAGGGATAAATATTGGCCCCAGGACACCGGGGAAAGCTCCCCTGTTCTTCTTTGAAATAGTGCCGTGGGATCTTTTACGTCCACCTGAGGGGGCAGACGGGGGGGCCTCGGTTTAACGTCTCATCTGAAAGACGGCACCTCCGACAGTGCAGCACTCCCTCAGCACTGCACTGGGAGTGTCAGCCTGGATTTTTGTGCTCCAGTCTCTGGAGTGGGGACTCGAAGCCACAACCTTCTGACTCAGAGGCGAGAGCGCTGCCCACTGAGCCACGGGCTGACAAGTGATTACAACACGGAGACAGCCCATTCGGCCCATCCAATCCGTGTTGGTGTTTATCCACTGTGGCCAGGAGCACTTTGCTTCTCAAACCCCCCTCCCTACTCAAACTGGGGGCTTTATTACCATAGTTAAGGTGTGTGATGTGACACTACCAATAATAAGCATGACTTTTCATACATACGCAACCCTTACCGGTTCTATGTGCTTTCTGCAGCTTTTGAAGCCACATTTACCTGCAGTAAACATTTTCCCAGCTCCTGATATAACAACAGCTCTACAGTCGGCATCCTGGGCTATTCTGTGAAAGCACTCCACCATCTCTCTGTTGGAGAAAGACAGCGTCGTTACTGTTGTACTGAACGCAACCCGAACCCACCAGGGGCGCCAAGTGATTTAAACATCATATGCAAGACAGTGAATCTCCTGAGATCCTACACTGGGGAAAGTCACGGGGCGGGGGGGGGGGGGGGGTGGAGTCACAGCGAGTGAATACAATAGAAGAGTTTATCAATCGACAAATAGGTTACAAACCCGTAGCAAACCTCCCTTGATGTTGAGTCAGAGGTTAAAGTGCGACGGTTAAAGTGTGACTGCAAGAAAGTGTGACATTTACAGGAAGTGCAAGCTATTTTCAGAACTTTTTATATATTATGGTCTGTCTCCCTGGTGTTCAGTGGGTAGATGCAGATGGGGGCGTGTGACGAAGATCAAGTTTAATTTTATGAATAATATATCTCCTTTTAACCATAACCATACCCTCAATGTGAACGTCAAGCAGTTCCGGGAATGTTGTGATGCACTGGAGACAGTGTGTATGGTCTAAAGCCCAACAGGACTTTGATGCCAAGTTATAGGTACTTTGTAGGACAGGGTATGTTATTTACTCTCTCCATTTCATGCCACACAGGCAGAGTTAGGTTTTCAATGTCAGGTGTCAAAAAACAAACTATTAAATGCTCCAAGTTCACACCTTGCCCAACTAAGAGTTAAAATAATTATTTTAATTGGCTGAAAATTGAGAAGGATTATCAAAGGAAAAGGCTCTAATAACCTTCCCTGAGCCATCGCTTCCCCCTTGGACTCACTGCTAATGCGTGTCAATATGGATCGTGAGGAATCACTTCCATGTACCGTACCATCAGAGAGATGGTCACTGGGAACAAACGGAAGCGAACAGCAGGGATTTCAGACTCTTGGCACTTCCCGTTTTGTTGAGCAGTCAGATAAGTTCATATATTGTGCAGGTTTTTAATCATACTCTTGTTGTGCCTTTTTCCTTCTGTATATTATTTCGCCTGTAAATAAATCTGACCCACTAGTTTAGCCTGCATGCACTGGTCTGGCAATATGTTATTCTCCAGCTCCGGAGAAGGGGGATTAGATCATGAGGAGCATCCCATGTATCTTCCAGTAAATAACTAGGAGCAAACTGATCTGTGGGCTGCTACAATTGGCTCGAGTTTCCCAGGGAGGGGATATACAGCCAGGGCTCCCTATTCTGATTCTCAGCCGTGCATTTGTTACCTCCAGACTTCCAACGCTCTCCAGGCGGGCCTTGCACCCTCCATACACTTGAGCTCATCCAAAATTCAGCTGCCCGGGTCCTAACTCACACCAAGTCCCGTTCACCCATCACCCCTGTGCTCGCTGCCCCGTGTCCTAACTCGCACCAAGTCCCGTTCACCCATCACCCCCTGTGCTCGTTGACCCGGGTCCTAACTCGCACCAAGTCCCGTTCACCCATCACCCCCTGTGCTCGCTGACCCGGGTCCTAACTCACACCAAGTCCCGTTCACCCATCACCCCTGTGCTCGCTGACCTACATTGGCTCCCGGTCCGGCAACGCCTCGAATTAACATTTTTCATCCTCGTTTTCAAATCCCTCCATGGCCTTGCCCCACCTTACATCTGTAACCTCCTCCAGCCCCTACATGTGGTAAACCACTGTTATAGTTATCACTGTATATTGTTCTCACTGTTCTCACTGTCACATCACTACACGAGGTCGCCTCTTGTCGCACTGTTATACCTGGGCTGACCACCTCCGACTCCGCCCATTACCTGCCCAGGTATAAAGGTAGCTGACTGGCTAGTATTCCTCCCTGTTGGATCGGATCACCCACGAGGGTGGGCTCTGTTATTTAGCCAATAAAAACCTTCAGTTACGTTCTTAACTCGTCGCCTTTTATTGGACTAATTGATAGGCATATCAATTTTATTGGCTAAATTTTAAAGATGTCTGATAATGAACAGCAACAGCAAGGAGCTCACCCAGCAGCACAGCAACAGCAGCCTCCAGACAACGGGCCACACCAGCCGGCTTGGCTGCAAGCCTTGAAACCACCATACCTGGATCTAAACCCACAGGCACCAAACGCAGCCCTCAACTTCAAACACTGGCTGGACTGCTTCGAATCCTACCTGGAAGAATCCGGCGCCCCGCAGAGATCCAAACTAAGACTTCTGAACGCCCAAGCGAGCCCGAGAGTATACGCACTCATACAGGACACGACTACGTACGAGGCCGCTATCAACCTACTGAAACAGCAGTACCGCAGCCCGGTAAATTACATGTACACCAGGCACCTCCTAAGATCCCGCCCGCAACAGCCAGGAGAGTCTGTAGCTGAATTTTTACGGGCGCTAAGAGCACTCGGCAGGAACTGTGACTTTAAAGCGGTGACGGCTGTTGAAAATACGGAAGATAATATCCGCGATGCCTTTGTGAAAGGCCTACGGTCCGACTACTCACGGCAAAGACTGCTTGAAGCTAAAGACCTCGACCTGGACAAAGCTGAAGCCCTCGCTCTCTCCCTGGAGGTGGCCCATCAGGACCAGGAGGCGTTTTCCAGGTACTGCTCGCGACCCTGGGACTCGGGCCCGACCCCTACCGCAATACCCTTCGCAGCGCCGCCCCCGGGACCTACCTCAGCGTCGGCGTCCCGGACCCGACCGGGCCCGCCACCCCCGGTACCGGCTCCGACATCGGGCACCCGCGATCGGGCCGCCGGCTGCTTCTTTTGCGGCCAGGAGAAGCACCCGAGGTCGCGCTGCCCAGCCAGGAACTCTACCTGCACAACCTGCAGGAAGAAAGGCCACTTCTCTAAGGCCTGCAGGAGCGGATCTTCAGAGGCCAGCAGTGCCTCATGCGAACTGTGGGGGCGGCCATCTTCTTTCACGGCAACTGAGGCCAGTATCCCCACACGTGAGTCATGGGGGCGGCCATCTTTGATCAAGGCAACCGACCCCAATAGTGCCTCATGTGAGTTATGGGGGCAGCCATCTTCTCCGCCATTTTGTCCTACCTCGTGGGAGACGCCATTTTACACACCACGCCCGACTGCCACCGGGCCCCCGGACCCGACGACCGCCTCGCCCGCAGACGACAACGACTCGCTTACCTACACGCTAGCCTCCGTCACTCTGGATCAAGCCCGCCCACACCACCTGTCCAAGTCGATGATGGACATCAAAGTAAACGGCCACGCCACGACCTGCCTGTTCGACAGCGGAAGCACGGAGAGCTTCATCCACCCAGACACGGTGAGCCACTACTCCCTCCCTGTCCTGCCAACGCGCAACCGAATCTCGATGGCATCGAGGTCCCACGCCACGGACATTAGCGGCTACTGTGCTGTGACCTTGTCGGTTAAGGGTACAGAGTATAAAAACTTTAAACTCCTCGTCCTCCCCCAGCTCTGCGCTGCCGTCCTACTAGGGCTGGACTTCCAATCCCACCTCCAAAGTGTAACCCTAGCATACGGTGGACCCCTCCCCCCACTCACAGTCGACAACCAGCGAAGGTTAAACCGCCCACCGCGTAACACCTGCAGCCTATCCACCCTCAAGGTGCCGCCACCTTCCCTGTTCGCTAACCTCACCCCCGACTGCAAACCCGTCGCTACCAAGAGCAGGCGGTACAGCGCTGGGGACAGAGCTTTCATTAGCTCTGAGGTGCAGCGTCTCCTGAAGGAGGGCATCATCGAGGGGAGCAACAGCCCCTGGCGTGCCCAGGTCGTGGTCGTTAAGACCGGCGATAAAAATCGCCTGGTCATCGACTACAGCCAGACCATAAACAGATACACCCAGCTGGACGCATACCCCCTTCCCCGCATATCTGACATGGTCAATCAGATTGCACAATACCGCGTATTCTCGACCATCGACCTTAAGTCGGCCTACCACCAACTCCCTATCCACCCCGAGGACCGCCAGTACACCGCCTTCGAGGCGAATGGGCGCCTATACCACTTCCTTAGGGTCCCCTTCGGTGTCACCAACGGGGTCTCGGTCTTCCAAAGGGAGATGGACCGGATGGTTGACCAGAACGGACTGCAGGCCACATTCCCCTACCTAGATAACGTCACCATCTGCGGCCGCGACCGGCAGGACCACGACGTGAATCTGGAGAAATTCCTCCGTACGGCCCAACGGCTGAACCTCACCTACAATAAGGAGAAATGCGTGTTTAACACAGCGCGCCTTGCCATCCTTGGCTGTGTAGTAGAGAACGGAGTCATCGGCCCCGACCCCGAAAGAATGCGCCCCCTCATGGAGCTACCCCTCCCCCACTGTCCAAAAGCACTTAGGAGAACCCTGGGGCTTTTCGCCTACTATGCCCAATGGGTACCCAATTATGCGGACAAAGCCAGACCCCTCCTGAAAACCACATCCTTCCCCCTCACGGAAGAGGCGTGCGCGGCCTTCTCCCTCATTAAGGGAGACATAGCCAAGGCCACAATGCACGCAGTGGATGAGTCAATCCCCTTCCAAGTGGAGAGCGATGCATCCGACTTCGCCCTAGCCGCTACCCTTAACCAGGAGGGTAGGCCGGTAGCCTTCTTCTCAAGGACCCTACAGGGCCCCGAGACCCGACACTCGTCGGTCGAGAAGGAAGCCCAGGCAATTGTGGAGGCAGTACGGCGCTGGAGGCACTACTTGGCAGGCAAACGATTTACCCTCCTCACCGACCAACGCTCGGTTGCCTTCATGTTTAATAACAAGCTGAGGGGCAAGATCAAGAACGACAAAATCTTGAGGTGGAGAATCGAGCTTTCCACCTATGATTATGAGATCTTGTACCGGCCCGGTAAACTGAACGACCCCCCTGATGCTCTTTCACGCATTACATGCGCCAGCGCGCAAAGTGATAGACTTCAGACCCTCCACAATGACCTCTGCCACCCCGGAGTCACCAGACTCTACCATTTCATTAAGGCCCGCAACCTGCCATACTCCATCGAGGAGGTCAGGACCATGACCAGGAACTGCCAGATCTGTGCTGAGTGCAAACCGCACTTCTATAAGCCGGACAGAGCAAGCCTGATCAAGGCCACCCGCCCCTTCGAGCGTCTGAGCATCGACTTCAAGGGGCCCCTACCGTCATCCGACCGTAATGTGTACTTCCTCAACATCGTTGATGAGTACTCCCGTTTCCCCTTTGCCTTCCCCTGCCCAGACATGACCAGTAACACGGTCATTAAATGCCTGAACAAACTCTTCGCCTTGTTCGGGTTCCCGAACTATATACATAGTGACCGGGGCGCCTCCTTCATGAGCGAGGAACTCCGTCAGTTCCTATTGGAGAGGGGTATTGCAGCAAGCAGGACCACCAGCTACAACCCCCGAGGGAACGGCCAGGTGGAAAGAGAGAACGCGACGGTATGGAAGGCCACCCTCTTAGCCTTAAAGTCTAAGGGCCTCCCAACCTCACGCTGGCAAGAGGTCCTCCCGATTGCGCTGCACTCCATCCGGTCACTACTTTGCACTGCCATTAACACCACCCCCCCATGCCCGAATGTTTGTCTTCCCCAGGAAGTCGACTACGGGAACCACCCTACCAACCTGGCTGACCTCTCCGGGACCCGTCTTGCTGCGAAAGCACGTGAGGGCCCATAAAACGGACCCCCTGGTCGAGAAGGTGAACCTCCTGCACGCCAACCCCCAGTACGCCTATGTGGCTTACCCAGACGGACGGGAGGACACTGTCTCCTTACGAGACCTCGCACCCTCACCCCCCCCTCCCAACCCCCCGAGTCCAGCCGAGGTAGACGGCATGCCGGAACCCCACGAGCCTTTGCCGACTACGCAGACACCAGCTTTAACACCGGATAATGTAACACCGCCGCTGCGACGATCGGAGAGGCTAACGAAGCCTCCGGACAGACTGACATACCAGAGCTGGTAATACACTTCACCCCGCCGGACTCTAATCTAAACAAGGGGTGAATGTGGTAAACCACTGTTATAGTTATCACTGTATATTGTTCTCACTGTTCTCACTGTCACATCACTACACGAGGTCGCCTCTTGTCGCACTGTTATACCTGGGCTGACCACCTCCGACTCCGCCCATTACCTGCCCAGGTATAAAGGTAGCTGACTGGCTAGTATTCCTCCCTGTTGGATCGGATCACCCACGAGGGTGGGCTCTGTTATTTAGCCAATAAAAACCTTCAGTTACGTTCTTAACTCGTCGCCTTTTATTGGACTAATTGATAGGCATATCACTACAAACCCTCCACCAATTCTGGCCCCTTGCGCATCCCCGATTTCCATCGCTCCACCATTGGCGGCCGTGCCTTCAGCTGCCTGGGCCCCGAGCTCTGGAATTCCCTCCCTAAACCCCTCCGCCCCTCTACCAGACGCTCCTTAAAACCTCTTTGCCCAAGCTTTTAGTCACCTGTCCTAATATCTCATGTGGCTCGTGTCAAATTTTGTTTCATAACGCTCGTGTGAAGCACCTTGGAATGTTTTACTACCTTAAAGGTGCTGTATAAATGCAAGTTGTTGTTGTCTGAACAATAATCTGTCGAATTCTGGCATTTCTTACTCAGAGGTTTCAGGAATTGGCGGCACCATCACAACACAGCCCTCACCCCCATGGGAGGGCAGGAGGCTTAGTGTGGGAGAGTTTTATATGCCTGGGCATAGGCCTTGGGCAGGAATCAGTCCGATCTTTCCCCCCCCTCGGCTGGGAGCCGCACTCGTACTGCTGCCCAGGATGGGGGCAGGCGAGTCGGCACAGGCCGAGGATCGATGTTACGGCCTTCGGGTCCGTACAGCTCAGTGTCACACCGGGAGGTCCCTTCAAACAGCGGGTAAGCAGTGTTACTCATTTCTTAAACACCGATCGGGAGATTTAAAGTGACCTCCACAGGGTTTTGTTCATCGCGTTCCTCTTCTCGGGTCTGTTCAGTTCCACGTGCAGCACGCTGTCTCTCGCCTGCGAGACGCGCAGAGTCTCAAAGTCGTACGAGGGCGCCATGTTCCGCGTCTCCGCAGACATCGTCCGCACCCCGATTTGCAAAGATTGGCGCAAACCTCGACCTACAAGTTAAAGGACAGACTCGAATGAGACTTGAACAGAAACTCAAATCCTCGGTCACAGTAAAAGGTGCGAACCCTTTCCCCCATATACGTTTCTGCACAACTTGCTGTGTGGAATGGCCCCAGCCTGAAGGCAGGGCCCTGGGGCAGCTGGAGACCAGAGAACAGGGAATGCTGGGGCAGACGGGTGGGGGGTGGGGTGCAGGGGCAGACGGGTGGGGGGAGGAGATCCTGGGACAGATGGCTGGGGGCAGGGGGGGGGTCCTGGGACAGACGGGTGGGGGGGGGTCCAGGGGCAGACGGGTGGGGGGGGGGGTCCAGGGGCAGACGGGTGGGGGGGGGGTCCAGGGGCAAACGGGTGGGGGGGGGGGTCCAGGGGCAGACGGGTGGGGGGGGGGGGGGGGGGGGGGGGGTCCTGGGGCAGTCGGGTGGGGGGGGGGGGGGAGGGTGTCCTAGGGCAGACATCCTTCAACCCCCCCGCCCCCCACCCTCCCCAAGTGTTGCACTTCCCGTTCCGCCCCAGCTGCCCAGGTGGGCTATTTACCTTCTGGCGTCTGTGAGTGAGCCTGTCAGATGATGGGCTGCCTCACCCACACCAACAAGGAAGTGGATTGAGACAGCCCAGGAATGCGATTCCCCATCTCTCGGACAGAGGGGACCGTGCCACTCGGCA